>NW_024962262.1:75202860-75345866 GCF_019238085.1 Lagopus leucura
TTCCCTTCCCTTCCCTTCCCTTCCCTTCCCTTCCCTTCCCTTCCTTTTGTCCCCCTTGCAGGCAGTGAGCTGACACTGTACAGAGACGCTTCAGCCCCATGGAGATGAATAAGTGTGCAAAATTGCAGTGGTAGGGGTGCATCCTTGGGGCTGCAGTGGTTTACAGTACTGGAGAGGATGTTCTGAGATCATGTGACAAAAATCAATCACTTCCTGCAAAATATGTCTGCTTTGGTTTCTGTGCCACTGCAAATTCAAAGTGATTTATGCCTTCCAGGAAGAGTGAGTGCTGGAGCAACTGGTTGGCTAGGCAGAGCCTCACTTCTGTTCTGCATTCCCCCTGTTTGATGGGAAACTGAGCTAAACTGGAACGTGAGCTGTGTTACCTATGCAGACCAACAGGCAGGGCTGTGCTGCTCCTTCCCAGGGTGCACTGATCTTGCCAGTTGTGGAAAGTCAACCAGGATGTTCCGGAGAAGAGGTGAATCCCCTGGGAAGACTCATGAGGGAGGAGTCATGGGAACATCACAGATGTTTGATAAAGGGTTCTGGATTTGGAGAGAGATAGAAAGAAGAGAGAGTAGAAGTGTAGGATGGTGATGCCGTGGGCTGAGATGCCAAGTCAGGTGCTATCACTGAGCACAAGGTTGGGGCTAGAAGCAGTGGAACTTGTCATGCTAGGGCTTGTTTTGTAAGGCAATTAACCATGTGTTTATTTTCATTCCAGAGGTAGGGTTTTTGAGAGGGCAAAAAGTGAGGATTATATATGCATGGGAGGACTATGCTGTATACACCATACAGGGAGAAGCCCAAATTATAATTGAGGAATGTGGAAAAAAAAAGTCCTATTCTTAAAAGTTTGAGACTTGTTTACTTTGCTGCATTGCTTAGTTGTTGGAAACCTAGGTCAAAAATGCAGTGCTCCAAAAGCAAACTTTCTTGGGATTCTAACCAGTGATCTTGTTTGTAACTGTATCAAGCAGTCTCCTAAAAGCTACCTCTTTCTACAAGCCTTGCCTCTCATCTATCTTTAGGCCATTGCTGCCATAATATAACTTATCCTTCTCTTTTATTCCACTGGAGTAAATCATTTAAATAAAGGAGGTCCCCTGGGCTGCATCAAGTAATAGCCTAACTGTACACCCTGCTGCTAACCCTTATGAAAACAATCAATACTACCTTGAGATTTGCCACTGTTATATTTCCAACAGTCTGATGTCAACTAAGCAATAAAATGCCCCCCAGATATTTTCTAGAGGATAGCTTTGAGGTCCTGTCATTAAGCAGCACAGAATGATTGCATATTTTCTGGCATGTTCTATTTCTCTCAGGATGGCTGCTCCTTGCACATAACCATTGAGGTGACAAATACCTTGTAAAGCCTGGAGCAGTTTGGATGGATTAAATACTCAAAGGAGTATTTAATATTTTATTACTGAAGGGTTTTATTATACAGAGCTCAAGTTCATTCAGTGTCCAGGAGTCAGGCCTCCTCAGACAGAATATCATTACACAGAATATCATTAAGACTTTGGCAGTTCTGCCAGGCTGTGAATTTCAGGCGTGCTGAGGAAGATGAGCAAAAACAAACAGTTTTTTTTTTTTTTTTTTTTAATTTAGCTGTCAGTCACGGGGTGCCTCAAAGCTAGAGTTAGAGGTTGGCACTCCAAGTACAGAGCCGGTCATGCGCCTGGAGGAAATCCCTTCCCAAGCTACACAGATCAGATGCTTTTCTCACTGCAAAACGTGCCACTCTTGATGAGAGAGGGAACAAGATGAGCCTTCAGCTTTTAACGTATGTGCAGGCAGCATTATTAAAGTGAGCACTTATTGGAAGGGTTCTACTGCCTTAAGTCCATTACATTAAAACTGAAACAAGGCAACCATTACTTTACCAGTAGTCTTAAAATACAGTAGTGAATCAAAACACCATAGAAAGTAATGGAACCAGTACCTTAAGTATGATTGCATCATGATTCCAAAACAGATCTACCTATTTGTTGTACACTGAATGGAGATTTTTCTTATATGGGATGAGTGAGATCAGTGTGACCTTACCTATAACTCCCAGTAGTTGCTAAAGTATGCTTTAGATAAATATATCTATTAGTCTGTGTCAGAAATGTTGCTGAACCTTGAATTAAATTCATCAGCTTGTAGCATAGCCAACCTGTCTATTCTTGACCTGAACTCTTGATGAACTATGTACATTATAGTTGCACCTGTAAACAAGGATAACATATTTATATGCACTGTACAGAGTTGTCTGTTCATGTATCAGAACTGTAAGATTCAATATACATAGAAGAACTACAAAGAGGAAGAAAACCTTTCTGGGAGGCAATGAAGTGCTTACATTATTGATGCCTACAATTAATTAAGCACTGGGGATCGTTGACAGGTTCTGTTAATTTTCTGTACTGGAAACGCTCTACTTCCTCTATTTCAGGTGGCATCAGCATTGTAAAACCTAGGGAGGAATGGAAGGTACTCCCCCAGGAAATGATTCAAATGAACATCCTGATTTAAAGGGAGGAGAAGATGTAAATCTGAGCAAAGATCCAGGGAAAGATTAAATGTAAAGCCTACATGCTTCCTCCATTGTCTATTTTCTACTTTGAAGGCAAATCTTGGGATATCCACATTTGCATAAGAACTGGTGTTCTCATCTTGAGGCAAGTAAGAATGCCAACAGCATAACAGAAGGATGATACATAGAAGAAATACACAAATGATGCACAGAGAATAGAGAGTCTAGACAGGTGGAAATGGGATTTTCCTTTTGTTTCTGTTCATCTGACACTAGTGCCACTGTATCTGCCATACCCACCATATATGCACATATTTAATTTCTACTTCAAGAGATGTCTGCTGTTCGGAGTGATTTTGAAGTAACTCAGCCAAGTAAGAGTTTCTTTCTTAGAGTTAGGATGAGTCTCTAAATAGTGGTACAATTCCCTAGGGTATGCAAGTAAGAGCTCCCTCCAGGCTAATCAAACATGGACAAATATTCCAGTGATCAGCAAATCCAGGCACTCCTTGCCATTTAGTAGGCTGAGTGATTTTCTCAGTACTTCTAAGTTTCCAATATAGCGTTATTATTCTTTGGATTTCTTTTTCAGCCTGTCTCTCGAGACTCGTTTTTATTTCTGATTTGTCTTCAAATTTCAAAACCACCAATTATTGGTTTTCCTTTCCTGCTTCCTTCCCCTCAGGTTTCAATAACAAGAACCATTCTGGCAGTACACGCAGCACTGTAGCCTGGGTGTTCCTGACACCTACATCCAGATGTCACTCACCATAGGTACCACTTCCAATTAGACATCAAAAAAGTCACTCATTAATTTATCACTCCCTGGATATATTGCCACACAGTCAACATGTTATGCATTTTTATAGTATTTTTGAGAGTGAGGAAGTAGGAACTACATGGTCTTTGATGTGCCTTCCAACCCAAGCCATCCTATGCTTCTACAATTCTGTGATTTATTTTCCATACAAACCATACCCTGTCTGCCTCAAAGTGTAATTTTATGCATGACCTCAATGGCTGACCCTCCCAGAGTCATGTAAGGAAAAAAAGATTTCAGAGAAATCCTGCTAGATAAGGCAGTCAGATAACCAGCTTCAGGGCATTAGGCAAAGTCAGTTATTCAGTTTTATATCCCTTCAAGAGCTGGTTACCTGAAAATGCTGCAAGAAGGGTTTTTCTTTTCTTTCTTTTTTTTTTTTTTAAAAGCTACTTGCAAGAGTTTTTTCCATAAGATCTTTTTCTTTTTTGACATTAAAATAACAAGACATAATATAGTCTTGATAATTTAGAGGTTAAAATACTCCACAAGCTGAAAGTAAACTGGACTCAAATTATATAGCACAGGTCTTGTATTCAATCAGTCTGCTTCTAAGTAAATATTCTCTTGCCAGATAGAGGAGCTTCTTTTAGACATGTATGTACCTATGACTTTGGGTTTAATCTCAGTGTCAAGCAAAATCCCTTACCTTTTCTTCAACACAAGATTCAGAAAAGCGATGCAATATTTATCTCTATAAAAACAAATTCAAGAACATATTTGATTTCTAAAGGTTACTTTTGACATCTTAGCTGCGGACATTTTTTTCTCCCAAATTCCCTATGGTAAACATGAAGATAAAAATGAATTACTCAGAGATCTTGGGAGTATTTTCACATGGACTTGTAATATTATATTATACAACTTGTGCTACCTGACAGTCCTTCCTTACAGATAGTTACTGTAGGAAAAAAGGGATGCTGTGGGATGTGAGTGGTTTATATTCACTTTTTCCTTTGCTTTGAATTTATTCTGTGGACACCTAAGGCTGTAACTAAATTAATACCATCAAGAGCAATGTTTGATATTTCTGAACACACAGCTCATAACAAAAAACATGCAAGCAATCTAAAACTCTGCCTTTCTTGGCCAGCACTTTCAGAGGCCTTCATTGTCTTTAGCTGAAGTATTTTTTAACTAGACCCATTGGTTCAAAGAGCTGGGGTAATCAGAAATACCTCTATTTTAACAACACCCAGGAGATGTCATCATATAATATTATCTCAAGGCAGGGAGAAGAAAGTAAAAAAAAAAACATAATGGAGAAGTTATTTCTAGCTTGCCCAAGGCAAATTAGTCTACAGCATATATTTTTGTCCAGGCTTGTATCTATCTGTGCAAGCTGAGATAAATGCTTTGTGGGAGGGATCACTGACTTCTTTCAAGGCGCATTTTATGCTGAAAGAAAAGTTCATCCTTTTTGAATTGTACAGTTATTACTTGGAGAAGACTACTACAATAGAAAATAATAACAACGCCATCCTAATGCTATCCTAAAGTGGAGTTATCCTGATAGAGGTTTATTTCCTAGTAGTGACCTTTTCTCCTGGATTCAAAAGGAAAAGCTGTGAAACTCTGCCAGGTATTTTGTCATACTTGTGAATTATGCAGCTGGTAGAGTAAAACTTTGATGTTGATTGGATTACTTGACTTTCCTGTACCTGCCTAATATTGCGATTATAATTTTGTGTTTGATCAAAATAAGGAATCTGCATTAAAGAGGTATACCAAGTAACTCCCAGATAGATTAAAAAAAATACATCAGGTGTTTTCCCAGGGCTGTAGTACTTAGAAGGTAAGCCCCACTCCAAGTTAAACTTTTGTCATAAGAACAACTGTAATGATCTATTTTACATAACATTTGAAGAGGCAAGTTCAAACTTTCTGCACTGAATTTCAACATAGCTGCAATCTTGCAGTTAAGAAATTATTAGCCCTGCAATGGGGTGCTTTTAAGTGAATCCCTGGCACTTAATTATAAAATCACTACTGACATAATACGCATAAGCTGCAGTAAAATCAACCCCTCCCTAGTGTTCCATTGGCTGGAAACTCGTTAGGCTTGATGGGTAGGCGTTTTAGTCAAAGGGGATTTCAAAGCAAATAAATAGCAGGTTCTTTTAGCCAGTCAGAAATAGATTTCCACCTGTTTGAACCTCCTACTGGAGAGAGCAGCAGCAGAAAAAATCAGCATCTTACCGTATGAGGAAACAACAGGAGAAAGTATTCTCTCCCATGCTTCATATTTCTTCAGTGAAAGAGTGCTTTTGGAAGACTTGCTAGGCTCCCTTGCTTGAGGTGCCTTTTTCAGAAGAAGCATGGCTTGCTGTGCACTACAAATCATTGGTCTAATATTTGGAGGCGTGGGCATGGTCGGGACTTTGGCAGCTACAGCTATGCCACAATGGAGAGTTTCTGCCCACATTGACAGTAACATCGTGGTGTTTGAGACTATCTGGGAAGGACTGTGGATGGACTGCATCAGCCAGATGGGCATCAGGCTACAGTGCAAGTTCTATGACTCTATCCTGGCTCTTCCCCCACCCTTAGAGGCGTTCAGAGCCCTCATGTGCACTGCAGTGCTCCTGTCAATCATTGCCTTTTTGATGGCCATTGTTGGTGTGAAGTACACTCACTGGACCAAGGAGGATCCCCAGGGCATCAGTATCTTCATGTTAGCAGCTGGAGTTGCCTTTCTTGTGACGGGCGTCCTTGTTCTGATCCCTGTGTCCTGGACTGGTGGCAGCATCATTCATGACTTCTACGATGCAAAAGTCCCTACGCCATTGAAACGAGAACTGGGAGCTGCTCTCTACGTGGGCTGGGTGAGCGCTGCATTTCTTGTCATGGCGGGAGCAATGTACTGTAGCTTCTGGTGCTGGGCTGGAACAACCCCAAAATCTAGGTATCCTTCACTTCCTCATCACAGATTGCACAAACCTAACACGGCAGGAGGGACACTGCTAAGCATGCAGGCGTACGTGTAGTGGCTACATGGAATCTTTTGACTTAGTGTTTTGATACGTCCCAACTGACTTCAGTGCCTGATTAAACTGTGAGTCTGTAATAGATGAACTACTTTTTTCATTTGCTATTTACCACTGACACACTTCTTTGCTCTCTAACGTGCTTGTAGGAAATGTTATTGCATGGGCATGTTAGACCTCGAAAGAAAAATCTCACTGGCATGGAAAGAAAAAACAGCTGTCAGGAATCCCTTGTAGAAGACTAACAGTACGGTTGGGCTGGAAGGCAGGCAGCTACTGAACAATGGTACCATTGCCCATCCCTAAGACCATGACAGGCAAAGGGAGCAATGCATTCTACTTTAAGGTAAAGTCTTTGTAAGGACTGATCTACAACAGTGATGAGAAGCATGGATTTGGCAGCATGGTGGAAAAAGTCATTGAATGAATGGAAAAGCCCCCAGTAATCTTATTTCCAGTACTAGCACTCAAATGCTCCCTTGTCAGAGACCTTTGATTGACTGTGGGTTTCACAGACACTTGTGGAGCTGATACATCCTTCCTACATCTTCTGCAGTGGACAGAATTCATCTCATGGAATAATAAAATTTGTATTCACTTCACCAGACTTTGTCACAAATGTATTAATTTTCTGTTGCCTGGTACGTCCCATCTTCAAGGGGTTCTTTTCTTCTACAAAATGCAGGACAGAGTATCTGTCTTCATGCACTTTAAAGCTCTGTGATTATGTGAAGTGTAATTAAAGAAGCCAGGCAAATCTAAATGTGCAATCCCCACTTGCTTGCTGGAAGATCAAGAGTTCCTGCCTACATCTTATATCATGCCTGCAAAAAACAAGTCCTGATGTTGTTCTGACTGCTTTATGTTTACAAAACTTATCTTAAAACGTGAGCTGAGTAACCTGATTCCTGTTTGTCCATTGTGCATAATTCAACAGTATTTTCAGTTGTGCTTTTTCACAGATGAAATTAGAACATGCTTTTAAAAGCGGGCATGTCACAGTACTGTTAAGTGACCAAAGGAGTTCCAGAATTCCTTTTAAAAACATTGTTTCTTGGTCTTCACACAGTAGTAATGGATGGCACCATTTCATTGATATTTCATGACACAGTTTGATCTTTTCCTATGTCTTTGACTAGTATCTGAAAACTTGAGTTTAATGACTTTTCAAGTTGTACAGAGCAATGCCTCTATATATTCATTTGATGGTTCAATTTAAAGAAGATTGAAAGCTACATTTAATTAAAAAAGCCTTTTATAAACTTGACTACATGAAATGAAAGTCAAATGAAACCATGGGGCCAAATGTGGATATGTGTTACACATATTAGCTAACGCTCATTTACATTTACAACAACCAGCTCAGATCTTTTAGTGGGAATTTCTTGTTACTAGGGAAGAGGTTTAAAGTGCTCTGCTCATCTCTTGAGGAGTCAAATTAGCACTTATTAATTCCAGATGGATCTTGAAGGTGACATTTCTGCATAGATTTTCTAGTGCTAAAATATATTTTTTATGTTGCCTGATGGCTGATGGCTGTACATGTGGTATACACAGTATCTTTAACAACAGCTCTCACTGGACCAGACAAGTTATTTCAATGGAATTGTTTTCTTGAATTTGACTATAATTTATATTACCTGGAATACCTTCATCTGTTATTTTATTGTACGTGTATATTATAATACATATATTTTTTAAATAAATGTTTGATTAGTGAGCCAGAACTGAAGTTTTTGGATTGATTTAGATATGACATTTGTGATTAACCCAGCAGAAGATGAAGACATTTGCAATGCAAATTTGATGCGTATTTATGTGTAGGTAATGGATTTAAATAATGATGTATGCAATGTAATGCAACTTTATGTAGATACGAGTGCTTAAGAAGTAATTAAGTGCAGCTTTCTATAACATTAATTAAGGGATCCTGAATGCTTTACTATCAGAAGGCTGATCTGGAAATCAAATTTGAACTGGGTGTGTCATTTTAGCATTTTCAAAGAGTTTAAAGATAAAACTGCTTTATTTGAGTGTTTTGGACTGATTTCAGAGAAAACCTACGTTTTTACATCTAACATTAACATTTGGTAATTGCGTATTACTCATCCTCCTCTTTTACCAGTTGATCTGAAGATGAGCTCAGACAGACAACAACGTACTTGTGTGGACATTTGGAATCTGATCCTGATTTCAACTGTATGGCCATACCGGGCCACTGTTTGGATGCGTGGGGCTTTATTGACACAAGCTGCAATTTCCAGTGATGTTATTTAGTGCCTTACACTCACCCACATGTGTTTAAGAGCCTGTGGCACTAAAATTTGGTGCAGGATTGAGTTGTCAGGAGATGTGAATCCGCAAGAGATTCATGCTGTGTTTAATCTGTCTTTGAATTTAGGGGATGGTGGTGTGGGTAACCCCATTAAGATGATTACTGAATATTTTACCTCTGTATGTGAGGTACAAATGATGTTGAGTGAACTCTATGGGTGCATTTGCAGCTATTAAGGGAGTCACCGTTTTTAGTTCTTCCTTTTCCCCTGTTCAAAATCAACAATGCTCGGAAGTAGTTGGAAGGTGCAGTTTGGAGGCATGAGAATGTAAATAAATACTTTTTCAGGCCTAGCATGTGAGTATCATTTACTATGGATAGATCGGAGATTGCTAAAATACTGTGTCAGGTGTTTATGTTCTGCAGCTCTATTTCATTAAGGAGTGGAGGCAGTAAACTTGTTACAGTGGTACTATGTTCACATTCCTTCAGGTACAACTGTCAGAAACTTCAGACCTGATGTATTTGTTAATAACAACTAATTAGAAATTGTGCTTAAATATCTACTTTAATATGCTGATGCTATCATACATTTTAATATTTTGAGATCACAAGGCAAAATTGCTTTGGAAATATAAGTGAAGAGCTGAGATTTTGCTATGTATTTGAAATAAATGTATGAACCCTTCAGTTTTCTTTTTTTTGTATCTTTGTATCATAGTACTTTTTTTTGTATTAAAGTGAATGAATGTGTTTCTTCACTGGAAGAGGAAAACAGATTCAGTATTTTTATAATGTCCTCTTCTGAATCAGTCTTGTTTTTTACGCTATGCTTTAGGCTTGATAGATAATAAACAAAGTGTGTCTGATTCCTTGGGAAATAAAATACACAAAACTGATTTAGTGTTGGCTTCCAACTCTTGCTTATAAGAAGTTTCCTGAAGCAAGTCAGTATTTCAAAAGCTGGTCCCAAAATGTATATTCATCTCTGAGCTGAAAAGATTGTGCAGCAAATAATCCATGACTACGATGCAGCCAAAGGAACATATTTATAGCAAAAATGATGGCTTAGCAAAACATTTCATTATAACAGAAAGTTGAATCAAATGGGGTTTGAGACAAAGGAGAGCGTGCAGTCATCTGTCCTGATATGCAGAGACAAACTTCTATGGGAGGAACAAGATCTCTACAAAAATTTATGTTAAAAAATGTTATGAACTGCCCTGAATAGTAACAATAGTCACAAAGTCAGAAATTGAATCTTGATTGCATCCCTCTGACGGACTAAAACTGTCCTTTTGAAAAAGGCACAAAAGTCTTTTCAGGGGATTCCTATATGATCTTTAAAAACTGGAACAGAGCTGACCCAACAAGTAAACAATGGTTCTCCTTTCTCTCTGTTACAGGAATGTTCTCTGTCTTACACACTTTGCCAATGTAATTTGAGTTTCAGAGTCCAAGTAAGACTGAAGTGACATTTTATGACTACAGAAAGCAAAAGAAAACAAGAAATGCCCTGATAAATAGGATGTGTTCAGCCAAAAAGATCTGTGGCAGCGCTTATTGTGTTCGGTTGCCCCTTGCAAAAAATGTTCCTGCTGTCAGCGAGGACAAACCAAAAATATTTCAAAGCATAAAGGTTTAATTTTCTGCAACATCAAGGAGCAGAGATGGCTAGGGAAGGGGTTGCGACAGCGGTGTTAGCTGTCACATGCCACTGCAGAGTCAGCACCAGAGAGGCTGCTCAGTTCTGGGTATCAGAATGGAAGGACACAGTTGTGTCCTCAGCGACAATACAACCAACAGCATCATTTTTTAAACGATAAAAGGGAGAAGGGAAAATGCTTCATGAAGCTCAGCTGTTTGTACGAGAAGAAAAACAGAATACAAAAGGCTACCTTAGGATATTATCCATTCTACTCCTTTGAAAATGAGTGAGCTGTTGTTTCCATTGGTCTTTTTATTCTTTTATATGTAACCACTTGCCCATTCCTTCTAGAAATCTTCTCACTTAAAAATATCATCACCTGAATAGTGTGAAATTTTGAGGTGTTATGGAAAAGTAAGTTTTTCTGTGTTCTCGCTGATAGCACCCAGTTCAAGTGGAGAAGCCAGTGGCATGTATGTGCTGCTGCAGAGACACTCCTCTTCAACATACCTCCCTCATAAGCACTCTACAAACCAGAACAGATCTTGCAGGTGAGATGAGTTTTTAGAAGAGGTGTCATTTTAATCAAGGATTCTGCGTCTGTCTGTTATCCAGGAGAACTCACTGCTCGAGCTGCAGTGATTGCTGCTGTGACAGGGGAAGCAGAGCCAGAGAATCTGGAGGCAGCTCTGTGCTCTGAGGAGTGAACTGACAGAATTACCTTAAAATGTTGAACTGAACATTGTCTGTCCTACAACTATTGTCCCAGGAAAAAACAATACTACCTGGGTATCCATTACTAGAAATGAATTTATCATGCAGTTCTCATCAGTATTCTTTTTTACTTTATTTAAACCATAGAATCTCACTTCTTCTAAATAAAAACAAGAAATGTACACAACTTAACTGACAATTCCAGCACCTGTGTGCAAAAGAGATACTTAAAAAAAGAAACTGCAAACCCATCAAGCCCTGTTCTCTGCATCAGTAGAACTGAATAATGCATTACGATGCTAAATCTCTGTTGTCCATTTCTTCTACAGACCTTCATCTGTGGTTTTTGTCTCAATTACTGTGAAGTAGTCCCTGATTGTCAAATGACAGACAGGATGAGTACATTAGTGTTTTGGCTTCTTTCTGATGGATGAGTGATTGACAGAACGATAAGCAATGTTTATTCATTCAGAGTTTCCACCGTAATGCCAGATGGTGCTGGGAGATAGAAAATAATCTCTAGACCCTAACAAACATTGCCTCACATACTGTCACATTCATCCTGAATTTAGCAAAAATTGGCAACAGAAACTCCACGTGTTGAAGAAAAGTATGTCGTTAACTACATATTTTTAACAAAGCCAGGTTTCACAGGTTAGACTGAGTGCTGGTCTTTCAAGGCCCAACATATTATCTGTACATCCAATAAGCCTGTTGCAAGCATTTTCAACATCAACCTGATAGTGGTGCAGCCATGCAAAGAGAGACATGAGGAAGTCCAGCACTGATGCTAAGCTCCTGCCATTGAGGGGGACAAGAGTGCAAGCAGGTCATGTGTAGAGTCATGTTGGAGCTGGTCCTGGGCATCAGCAGCTCAGCCATGGGTGAGTAGAAGAAACTGTGGGCCTGACATTCCTTGTTCATAATGCTTAATGCAGTGACTCCATGTTGGGCCTGAGGATCTCCTGCAGTCCAGGTTTTCATGTCTCCATGCTGCTGCATTAGGATGAGCCTTTTTTCTAACATGGGGTGTTTACCCCCATTTCCCAAGTCTTTCGTTCATTTCTCTTCAAGCAGGAAAATGCAATGCAATGATTATGTAAGTAATTATCAAGAAATGAGGTTTGTGGATTAAGAAACTCATTTTACTGAGGGTTGTGTACATGGTGATGAAGTATTAGTTAACACAGACAACAAAAAGCATGCATCTATCTCTGGCCAAGAATAGCAGCAACTTCCTCTTCCTGGCTGTTGGGCTCACTGCACCCATTACCTGGTTTGCATGCCACCCAAAAATCTGTTTGACATCCCACTGTCTGGAAGCACGCTATTGCCAGGAGCTAATTACATGCTAATCTTTCTTTGAGCATTGCAAGAGACAAATTGTCCTTCAAGAGCCTTCTTGTGTAAAGTACTGCTCGTAAATCCATGACTCAGCTGGACTTACGGTACCAACACATCATTTCAGACCAATATCATTTCACATTGTGAGCCAAAATATCCTTAAAACCTTTCAGAGTGAAGTGAAGTTTTGAAGTCAAAGATGATAACTCCTACTAAAACAAGTGATATCGGGATACAAGATTTTGGAGATAAATGTTCAAGTTGTTTCTGTGCACTCATAGGTAAGGAGCAAAGGTAAATTTCAGTGGAGTGAATGGAATGGTTTGTGCTATGTCCAACAGAACTTTAAAGCATCAGACATATCACTGTCAGCTGTATTTGTTTTGGATATTCTCTCAACATTACTGGAGATGTTTACTCTATTGCTCAGAGTTTCTTATGGAGATGGATAACTCCCAGAATATCGCCTGTAATAATCTGGATTTGTGTGTTCTTTCTTCTTTGGCACTTCTGGAACCAACTCCTCCTGCTTACATGTGTGCACACAATAAAAACATGATGGCTAGGTACACTGAATTGTTTTGCCATTATTTAATAAGTGTTTCCAGATAATGTAATCTGTTATGTAATTCTTAGAGTGAATGTTGCTAAATGTTAAGATTTTCCAACGATGAGAACATAAGCAAGTACACTTTACTCACTGTGTGCTTACTTCCCTAATTAACAGCTGCAAATCCACCCCTCCCAGTAAAATACATTTTGGGATTTTTTGATGTACGTTGTCCTGTCAGTGGAGGAGTTTATGAATCCAGATTGCATCCAGATTGCTGTGCTATATCCCTTATAGCAACTTGTGCTAAAGGGTACCATGGGCAGTGCAAGCTGCCAGATGTTCCCCATTGGTAGGAGAACACGGATTCAGGCTGGGCACAGCCGTTCCCACCACCAGCCATCTGCTACCTGGGCCAAAGTTACTGACTTCATAAGGGAGCTGGCTTTAGGGCTTTCATAAAGTTATGATTTATCTAGGACTTGGTGACATAATAGTACCATCACAGAAGGAATTATAACAAGTAGAGCTTTTTAAAATGCGTGAGCAATATCGCGCCGCTTAATTAAAATAGAAATATCAAATTTTTAACTGGATTAATAAATAAAAATTCAGTTGAGATAAAAACTGTTCAGTAATACGATTCCAGAACATCTGAAATACTCTCTTTGTACTACTCTGTAATGCTTTCTTTTTTCTTTCAATTTTGTGAAAAATGATTAATTGGTGTGTAATCGAGTGGGGGAAGGCAAAATGATCTGGGAAAAGGGTAGCAAACACTGCCTCTTACAAATATTCATAACATTCCATGTAACATTCAAGCTCTGGATAGATCTTACATTTTATGACAGATAATCATTACATTTTACTACGACAGAGTTATTTGATTTTTCAAGCTAATTGCAAGAACAGGAACTATACATGTAGTTCAAGTGAATTCAGATTGGCATTTCCTTTTTCAAAGCATGGTTAGCGCTGGCAATAACTCAATTTTTAGCCACATGTACATGGAAGTCTAAATTAATCAATCTTAATAACAACCAAAAACAAAATTCAACTTAAAATGTACTGGAATTTCTGTTAAAAGAATAAAAGATGATTTTCTTGCCTCTTTTTAGCTGAAAAATCCACATTCATGTTTTATTTACACATTTGAATATTTATTTTTATGCTTACTGTAAGCATTAATGTTTAATATATCTTGTCTCTCTGCTTAGAGACAAGCCATAAATCTTAAATTCCCCAAATTCCCCATGCCACTATTTATTCAGGAAAATCATGTATTCTTAGATTACACTGCACTCTTCTTTTGTGACAAACCGAGTGATCAGAGTAGTTGCACTGAAAAATTTATTTCTGCAAAGCATCTCCTAACAAAACTAGAAGAGGAAGCTTTGGGCTTTACTGAAATACGTGCATTAAAATAAAGACAGGGCTTGAAGGATACACAGATAGAAGGAGTAGTTATGAGTGGATGAGGACAGAGAAAGGCAAAACATATTTTAAAAGGAGAATGACTGAGCGGAGGGAAGCTGTAAGGTTCAGAGAGTGCAGGGAAACAACGCTGGTGGCATTTGGAACACCTTAATAAGAATTACAGTACTTGGTCTTGAAATGTCAACACGTACATACTGCTTTCTAGCAAATAACAGCCAGACTTCGTGAATGCTACAAGAAGCTAAATGAGAGGAGGCCGTCCTGGGAAACATGGCTGTCTAGGCCATGCAAGCAGGGCAAGGTGAGACTATTAGAAATAAATGCTTACTCATTTCTTTGTGTCTTCAAATCACTGTTAGGTACTGTGTAAAGGAATTTCTGCATTTCCTGTGTAGCAAGGAAGGTGTGTGATTCTAATTTTACAGATGGAGGAAATTTAAGGCCCTGGTTGTGCAATGCACGCAAGCACTTGCTTGCCTTTGCTAACTTCTTGCGTGACTGACTCAACTGATGTCCCAGTGAGATCCTAAGCTTCAGCATCTGGGAAGCATAGCAGCGTTAGCACTTCCAGGCCTAGATTCCTTTCCTTACACACACTGTCAGCTCCATTATCTCAGTGCACCCTCAACATCATGTACCATGCAGAGGATGAGGCTAAGAAATACCTAGTTCTCAAGACCAGACCACTTGGCTATGCTGGTAATGGACAGCTAGGAAGAAGAAACAGTATCAAAACCAATTGTGCAGGAAGAAACAAGCTTGTTCCTATCAGGAGATGGCTAATAGGACCCAGCAAAGGTTCTGTTGTTAGCTGGAAAGCCAACGGACCAGACAAAATCGTGTAGCAGCAAAATGGCTAGCTGAAGAAGAAATTATTTAAAATCCATGTGTTTATGTCTAGGATTTACATACATATGCAAATTGATGATGCAGTAGCTTATTCATAAGTCAGTAAAACTAGTACATTGCAATAGTTTTTGTGGGTGCTGCAGAAGGATGTGATATTTCTCATTGGACTCTATAGGTTTGGTCTGGGTTGGAAAGTCGTTATCATCATTTTACATTTCACTTGTTGACCAGCTGCCAGTTCCCACACGAGCTCTGTGTGGGTATATGTGAGTGCACACTATAACTAACTCTGCCCACCAGTAGCTTCCTGTTAGTGATTTTATCAAGTGCTTCTTTAAGGCACAAATAAATCACAAAAGATTGCCCTTCTTTTATGCCTGTATTAGCTCAAAGAATTCTAATAATCTGGGAAGTGTGGGTGTACTTTTACAGTCGCACAGGTTTGTCTAGCAGAGGATGTTCTTGTTAAATAACACAGCAATGAAGCAAGAACTGAAGGATATAGATGAAGAGATAAATAGATGTTTCATGTCTTCACGTCTCTCACTGTAGTTATCTAATCATCAAATCTAACTGATCATGCAGAAATGCTACCTGGCTCGTAATATGCTGGATGAAGGAACATTGACTAATTCCCAGTGTTTGGGACGCTTTTCAGTAACTGGCCGAGTATTTCTGTAAATATTCCTTCTCTTTCCTTCTTGATTTGCTGCAGAGCACTTAGAGGAAATCTCTGCTCCTGATGACTTGTTGCAGTTTAAATGATCACTTCTGCTCTGTGTCCTTCAAGCAGCGCTCTGTCTCTGACAACGCCTTATCTGTGGTGCTGGCAAGCAGTAGCTCGAAGGCAGGTATCTCCCCTATTTGTTCTGCAGCCGCAATAGACTCAATAACTTATTTACCTTTTGGAGTGCTTAGATTATCCTTGAATTTGTTTTTTTTTTTTTTTTTTGCCAGTAGTGAGCTCTGTCACAGATTTCCAACTTTTGAGATGGATAAAGAACTCAGCTTTGTGGCTTTTGTAACCTTCTTTTTATCCATTTTATCTCCTTTGTCTGCTTTAGTACAGTGTTTCAAATGGATAGCACATACTAAACTCTGTCTCATCTCTCTCCTGGTAAAACCCTGCAACAGACATTAAAATAAAAATAATTCTTCCTGTAGTGTTATAGTATATACTGAAACTTCACATAGTAATATTATTTCAGAATGCACAGGGCTTGCTTTGTGTATTTCATGGGATCCTTTATCTTGCTGTAATTAATTCTCTGTATCTGGCCAAAGATTGCATTTGTTATCTTCCTGTAAAAGGTCTATTAATATGTAAATCAGCAGTTTTTAGTTTTTCTTGGAGTAGGGAAACTTTTCAACATTTTAATGATAAGTTCACAGTAATGTTCCTTTCTGTGCTTCAAAAGTATAAGTTCTGCAAATATTTCACTACAGAATTCCAAAGGAAAATTCAGATATATTTACAGCAGAGAAAATTAATACTGGACAGCCTCCGCCAGTGGCTGTGGGAAATTACCAGCAGAGACAAGCAAAAACATGCTGGAAATGAATAGCATTAGGGAGTTAAATGCCAAGGTCTGTAAAAAAAGAGCAAGGTGGGTGCTAAGTAGCACTCAGAATGATCCAGGAAGACACAGTCCACTGCTTTGTCTATGTTATGCACTGAAGCTTGATTCCAGTACTGGCTTCAGGTGTGTAGTTGTATCTGCACAGGGTTTCTTACCCCTACTCTAAAACTGGTGGAGTACGTATGACCCTCATACTCACACAGAAAGGCTCCATCCACACTGGACACTCAGGAAGTATCTGTTCTTGCCAGGAACATGCATCAGTGTAGCTTTATGGAAGATATGGAGTTGAGAATATACTAGCCCAATGTATGGCCCTTGGAAGAAAAGTTTTTACTAGCTGTGAAAGCATACTTTATGGGAAAAAAGAATTCCTTTCTTTTTCCTGCTTTCTATAACATGGAAAATTTCAGATACACTATGTAAGAAAAAAAGATGAAAATTTGATCAGACAGCATTGTTTAGTCTGGAATTTTTTTTTCCTGGAAAGCTTCATGATTTCTAAACAGATGTATTTGACCCTGTTGCATGAAATATCCCAAAACTGTCACCAGCATTTACAACCGGGGAGGTTGCCAGTGAGTGAAACTGCTAGCTAGGTTTGTTGTCATCTCTCTGGCACTGGGCATCAAAGGCTGAGATAAATTTATGTTAAGAAAAAATCAGCAAATATGATTATGATTTTAAATACACTTTTTTATCCCCCTAAATTGAACATGCATCTACCTATGTAAACTTGTTACTTGTGTTCTAGGAAATCCAAATAGTAGATACTTTAGTGTGTAAAATAGTTCTTAAAATTATTTTCCTATGTTTTAAAATCTATTCAAACTCATTTCCATGACTTTAGGATCTTGGCAAGAAGGAACTTGCTCTATTAGGAGAGCTATAACCAGATGTATTATATATATGCTAATCTAAAAAGTATAATCTAGGCCACAGCTCCATGTTCATCATTCAACTAGGAAGGTGATCGGCATAGGATAACATAAATACTGCTATTATTGTAAGGGCTATCAAGTGATAGATTTTAATTGTGGGTTAATAAGTGATTTTGTCTGATTAAATGCACTTCTTCTGTCTGTTTTGTATATTGCAGGAAGAAATGTGTGCAGGACAAGCTTTTCCTTAGCCTATTTTCTTCCTTAAAATATGTATTTTCTAATCTTTAAATTGCTATTGTGCTCCACCTGTGCTATAAGCCCCACTGACATAGTTGGGAGTTAACTATTTCTCTGAGTCTTCTTTGTCCCAACATGTTAAGGAAGGCCTGATAGCAGCACTGCTGGGGAAAGGAAAATCAAATGCCACAACTTTCCCAGACAGCAGTAGATTAGGTTGTAATGTGTGGAGAGCCAAAAAGGTCTGTGCTCAGCAAGTCCTATTATTCCTTTTGTTTCATTTGAGAGCTCAGACTAGCAGTGCGTATCATGATCCCAAGCAGCCTCACTAAAAAGAGTATTGTATAACCTAAGTAGAGAGAACACATGATAGCATGACAAAGCAATTTTTAGAGAAATCCTATGTTCTATGTCTTCACACTAAGCAGCTCCAGATAGCACGAGCCCTCTACTAGTAGGTTCTCATCTAAAGATTCAGAAAATCTGTGGCATTCTATGAGCTTTTATTTCTGGAGTTGCGGTGCAGGCATTTACCCCTGACATCTTCCCTCTATTTCTCTCCCGTTATCTGATTTCCCTTTCAGAATATCTTTACCTTCCAGCCCTTTCTCAAAATTTTCTTTTTCTGTGATTGGAGATGATGTGTTCCATTATGTACTCTGGATAAATGAGGATTCCTAAAATATCTGCTTTGTGTGACATATTTCCCAGAGCCTCAGCACATAAAAATTTTAAACTGAGACAGGGGAGGTTTAGGTTAGATGTTAGGAGGAAGTTTTTCAAACAGAGGGTGGTGAGGCACTGGAACAGGTTGCCCAAGGAGGCTGTGGATGCCCCATCCCTGGAGGCATTCAAGGCCAGGCTGGATGTGGCTCTGGGCAGCCTGGTCTGCTGGTTGGTGACCCTGCACACAGCAGGAGGCTGAAACTAGATGATTTTTGTTGTCCTTTTCAACGCAGGCCATTCTATAAGTATGCACCCTGTGTCTGTATAGCACACCAAGCATTTACCACTGGTCACTAAAAACAATTCTGACTTTCCTGGCACTGAAGTCATCAGATTTCCATTAGGCCCCTGCAGTTACAACAGGGCACACTGTGCTGTGCTTTAGATACTCTGGAGAATGTGATGTGATGATATAAAAATTCATAGTGACCTTTTGGTCTGTTTCCTGAGATGAAAGTTGCCTAAAAAAAAAAGTATATTAATTCAAATGGAGTAGGAGGAATGCAAACAAATGCTTTAATTTATGACATACTATAGAAGACAGTTGCAAATATTTATGAAGACCAACAAAAGGAGAAGGCAAGTTAAAGCTGTGCTGCAATAAAACAGATAAATCAGTTTCATGGCAAGGTGTCATCAAAAACATTTCCATGGCCCCATGGTGAGCCTGTTCAGGAAGGGCACTGAGCAGGAAGCTAATGCTAAAGTTAATCCAGCAGAAAAAAAGGTATCAATCTTCAGCTAGATCAACTGTCTTGAAATGGCTCACCCTGTGGTAATGCTGACATGAATGCTAGCACAAGGGAGGGGTGGAGGACTGGGAGAGAATTGACAGCCTTGATTTCATCATGTTAAGCCACTGAGAACTACAGCTGTACGTGGCCATGTCACTGCAAAACATCTCTGTCATTTATACAAGTTTGTACAGGTAATGTAGTTGGATGCACATCAGCATGGAGTTAAAAATGAGTAATTCATCATAGCTTTTCACCTTAAGATACTGAAAGCATTTTGTCTGGGATGTCATAGTTCTGGGGTGACTGAACCTCAGCTTCTCTCTTTGTGGTATTCAGTATCAAAGAGAAGAAGAACAGAATGGTATTTGAATGCCTCACTTTGACAGTTCTGACATTAAACTGAATTAAAGTGATGGTACTAAATATGGAAATTTTTGAAGTCTGAGGATCAGAGTCTGAGACTAGACATGTACTTACCTATGCTAGAACTTGAAGAATCATTTGCCACTGACACAAAATTAATTGAATTGACTTAAAATTTTATTTTGAAAGAAAATGTGTCAGTTTTTTGTATATCTTCTGCATCTCAAAGTCCTTAGGTTCTCATTCATGAGCTCTGTTCTGAAATTGTAAATGCTGAAATGGTGCTCTAAGTTAGGAAGAACCTATAATTTGGGATTCTTCCATAATCCACTGACTTAAGTGATTTTAAAATGATCAAAAAACCCCTGTATTTTCAATTAAACCCTAATGCTGTTATAACAAGTTAATGTAGATAAATATGCATATGCATTTGCATAAAGCTACATAATCATAATAAAAAGAATTACTCCTTTCCTTAAAGAAATTCACAGTTCTTAACAATTTTGGTTCCCGTAAGAGATTTATTTAATCTCTGGCATACACTGTCCATGTGTATTTGAAACAAGGTTCTTTTATTCGTTCTTGAGCTTTTTGCTTATTTTCCTCAGAGTTTGTTTTTGTTGCTGTTGTTGTTGGTTGTTGTTGTTTTGTCTGACATAACTCTTGCCTAATGAAGACAACAGGAGCTTTAATATTAGTCCATTCTGATGTAACTCTGGAGCTGAACAAAACTTGATGGAAGAGTAGATCTGCATCTGCTCTGTTGCCTGGAAAAAGAAAGTCGGGAAAAGTTATTTCCCTTGTGGTTGCCCCTTGGACCTGTTCAAACCTGTAGGAATGTTTTTGTGTGGTAGGTAATTCAGATGCAAAGCCATATTATTAATATTAAACTTCGCCAGGAAAACAGGTAAGGAATTGCTATCTTTTGCCTATCCACTACGCAGCTAACTCAGTACTTGTTCTCAGCACTTGTTGAATTTTTGTTAGAAATTCTTAGTAAAAAACCTACTAAAAACTTATTTCTGCTGGGAATTTAAAGTCTTTAAATTCTTTTATCAAAAGGTGAAATATTTAGAAAGCACTGAGAAACAAGGACATGTATTAAGCCTCACAGGAATTGATAACTACATAGTTCACTTTTTCTCGAGATACTATTTGTTAATAGCACTGTTTTTATAACAGAGAAGACGTCCCTGTTCTGAAATTCTCACATTTCCTCAGCTTGTGAGTGTTTTCTTGAATTCTGCAATTGTGCAACACAGAATGATCAGCTCCTAGTTTGTAGAAAGGTTTAATTTTCCGTGAAAGTGTTGGCTGAAACTCGTGGCTGGGGATTTGTTAACAGAACAACGAGAATAAAAAACAGTTTTGTCTTCCTTAGCGACCTCCAAAAACCACCCTGGTTTCTGCAAAATAGAAGTCGCTATTTTTTGTGTAAACTCTTCCATGTGCACGAAGTCAGTGAATGGTGAAATGAAATATATATACCTGCAGTCAAATCAGATTGCTGAAGCTTAGCTGAAAAGTAGAATGTCATCAACTGTTTGAAACTCAGCTTATTTTAAGAGCCACTTTCCTTTTTCAGTGTGTTGACATAAAAATATATCATATTTGTTATGAAATAGTCATTTGTCAATATAAGATCTTGAATCAGGCTTTCAGTCATATCAAAGGAACATGGAGAGCTAAACTCATTTAGAAAAATGATTTAGGAAAGATTTTCATTTGTACAAATGACTTTTGGGAGCTCGATCTTAGACAGATGATCTCCCACCCATCTGCCTCTGTCCTCTGCCACAAGTTGCTGCTTTTGGGATCAAGTCCACAGATGGGGATATGTGTACCTGTATTGCCCACCTTAACTAACCAACCCAACACCTTAACAGAAAGAAGCAGAACTGGAGTGACTGCGGTACTGGGACACAATCCGTAGTGCTACCAAATGGTAACCTGCTAGAGAGAAGCAGCCAACAGTGACTAGAAAAATCCCATGCTGACCCAAAGACTGCTGAGGGGGGTCAGAGCCAAACTCTCACTGAAAACTCAGAGGATGAGAATTTATCCCCTTGCTGAAAACTGAAGAAGTTGAAACCATTTCTGATCTGTGGCTCATTGCTCTTGGCACAGTGGTGACACCAACTGAACCAAGTATTAGATGAAGAACTGTCTTGCATTAGAGACATTAATCCATAGCTGAGACTGAATAACACACCCAGACTGTGGCACTGTTAGACTCAACATGTGTTTGCTCTGGGAAAGATGAAGTGACATGGTGCTTCAGTGCATCTGCTTGGATCTGTTCAGCCACCATCCTGCCCTAGCATCCAAAAATTTATGTTGATCCAATTCAATTTCAGCAAATATGATATCATCAGCTGAATAATCGCCTCCTATTGCCTTTAATCATTTTGGCAGGTAAATACAGGGGTTGAATTGAGGTAATATGACAAGGTTGTAAACAAGAAAATAAAGCAAAATATTTCTGCTAATTATCAACTCTGCAACCAAATACAGCTGCTGGGAACAAACAAAGAAATGGAGTGCTTAGCTAAAGGTTCATTTTAAAGCTGGGTGTCAGGAGAGGGTAATTTGATACATTCTGCCAACCCGACAGTAATTTGTCAGACATGTTACAGACCTGCACTACTGTCTTTGTTTAAGATGAGATGTCCTACTTTCGTGATTAAAAGGAACTTCTGATTTGCAATTCTGAACTAAGATAATTGCATCAGCAACATTCCAAACTGGGTTACAATTATGGAGTGGGCATGCATTACCAGTAATTCAATTTGTGTGTCCATTTGTTACACAAGTAAGGATTCTTTCAGGAGCTACTGTTAGTGATATTTTTGCCTCTAGTATGTACTGAAGGCCACATTCACAAGATATACTTTCATGAATAAAACATGAGAAATCCGAT
The DNA here is from genome assembly GCF_019238085.1 of Lagopus leucura. NCBI lineage: Eukaryota > Metazoa > Chordata > Aves > Galliformes > Phasianidae > Lagopus > Lagopus leucura. The sequence goes on from NW_024962262.1 coordinate 75,225,462, forward strand.
TCCTCTGTCTACTGAAACAAAGAAAACAAACATTGCCTTTGGGACACTGTATACAAACAGAGATGCATTCAAGCTTGCACATTACTGCCTTACCTAAGGAGGGGAGCAGAGCTGCGTGAAAAAAGTATTTCATTTCGCCAGAACTGCCAAAATTCTGACAGAAAGTGGTCTTGATCATCAGCTAATCGAAATAAGTGCTAACCGGCTCAAAAGAGAAGCTTATAATTAGCATCATAATAAATCCTGCCCACGAGCCTTCCACTTCCTTTCTCCCTGTGCTTCTTGTTCTCAAAGGACAAAATGCCTCCAGTAGTCGATGACATCTATTTTTCAAAACAGATGGGGAGTTTCAAAGGTGCTGAAGGGGATTTCTTGTTCACTTCTACAGAGAATTGCAGTGATGGATGGGCATCTGTCTCCTAAAACAAATATAATGCCTGTTTCCCATAGACAGAACTACGGTTTTCAAAACTGGTTGTTTTTGTTGTTGTTGTTTTTATGTTTGTATTTCTAGGTATTTCTAGATACTTCTAGGTATTTCTAGTTCAAGCTAACTAGTGATTTTATGATTGTGAAATTTTATGGGTTTTTTTCACCCCCAAATGTGTTCTGACATAGAGCTTTAAGCATCCTCAGAAATTTTATAATTATTCCAGTGGGCTCATTTCCTGCTCTGCAGCCAGTGGATGCCATCTCAAACAAGCTAAGCTCTCTAGAATGAATTTGACTCACTGTCACATTGATATTAATCTGATACAATTCTCTTAACCCCTAGATATCCAGTTAATTAAATATCTAAACCAACAGTTTCTGCATTCAGTGGCAGATTTGTGTAAGAAATGGTCTTTGAAAGGATCTTCCACTTCCACTCAATTCTGATTAGGGTAAACACTTCGGAATCTAGATTTTGGAGGGAAACTTCTACTTAGAGGCAATAAAACAGCCAACATGTTAATGACTGGCTAAATTCCCTACTCAACTGCCTGAAGCAATGAGTCATTAACCCAACCATGTAATTAACTTGGACAAGGGACACATTGCATTTAAACTGATTATGAAAAAAAAGCACCAACCAACATATGCCAAGTAATAAAAAACTTTCAAGGATCTAGGCAAGGACACAATATGAAATAAAACAGAATGTAGTGCATTTTACCCTGAAGGATACCTAAGTGCTTTGCCAGTGATATACAGGCAGTACCGATGAAATAAATCCACCTTGAGGGGAGATACAATATTCATCTAGCAAAGAACTCTACAATATAGGAAGAAAATATAGAAATAATTATTTTAACTGAAGGATGTGTGGAAAAATCTGCACTCTAAAAATTGCCCTTGGAACTTCAGAGTAGGTGGTTTTATGTGTCCTTTAAACATCCCAATTAGAGTAAAGTATATAATATCCCATATTAAGGGATAGGAATAGCATTTTTACAGGCAACAGGACCAGTGAAGGTGCCTTGTGTAGCTATACCAGACAGGAAATTAGATTAGTTGCTACTGACAGGACCAACACCAGCTGTCCTGCATTGCTTCTTGTCTAGCAGATACACAGCTATAATTAGGGAGAGTTATAACACAGTGAAATGTTTCCTCTAGTAGAATATGTTTACCATTGTCAAGTATTTTCTATTTCCAAGGAAAGTATAAAGAAATAATATATTTCCTCAGATGGGAGGCTAAAGGGTAAGCAATTGCAGTGAGAGTGAGACAACACGTCAATTCCTAATTACCTGCCTGTAATAGAGAAAATGCCTTTCTTATTCTTATCTGTGTTTGTGGATACATGAAAGGACCTGAGCTGACAATTTCCTACCTCTCCATGTTTTCTTATTGGAAATTACATACTGTAGAGCAGCATGAATTTTAGAGGATCAAGCAGCTGGAAATACTCTCCCTTCCTCTGCACTTGCTAGAGTCTTCTGTAGGTGAGAATCAGCTTGGACTGTGGACAGTGTCTTAGTCCAGATTCTTTACCTCTGTGGAAGCAGCAGGCTAGTTTAACTAAGCACTTATCACCCGTCAGACACAAAAATGTCCTTCAGACACTCTGAACGTCCTTGACATGGTGACTGTTCATGCCATCTGTGCCCATAGCACAGGCACTTCTTCCGTTAACTTCTAGAGCACCATGGCCCAAGATGCTACGCAAGCATGGTCTGGTTGCAGCTCACTTTCTTATGGGGCTCAGCCAGCAATCAGAGACTAGCTGCTTCCCTGTTTCCTTTGAATACTCAAAAAGGGAATGTTCCTTTCCATACCATATATACACTTGGGTGAGCTGTGGTAGACAGCAATTTCTGATGTCTTTGTGGTCACTGTGCTACACATCTTCTCGACTGGGGGACATGACCAACTTCCTCAAGGTCCTACAGCACTGCACTTCCAGGAAGATTAAGAATGCATCCACCGTCTCATTTCTTGCTTCTGTAATAGTGATGCAGTTCATTTCAGAACACTGGGGAGTTAGGATGTGTGATTTCTTTATTTCTGTTTTTTAAAACTCACTGCATAACAACTCTTTCCAGCAATAGAACAACTGGCTCAATTTCCCACTTTGGGATATGCTATAAGCCTCTGGCTTCATAGTTTAACCACTTGAAACTGAATTATTTTCTCATTAAAGTGTAAGCATTAGCACTTAAGGGAAGTACCAAAAATGAAAGTGGCCTTTATCAAAATGTTTCCATTGGTTAACTATAGCATTCTTTCCTGCACATTTAAGAATTAACCAAAATAACAAGGAGATCTGTGGGATCCCAAGAAGTCTTCAAGAGCAAATTCCTTATCACCTTAATAAGTATTTATGTTAGGTCTTGGAAACCTTGCAAAAGGAATGTTAGTATCTAAGAAAATATTAATACATGTGCATATGTATATATGTGATACATTCAAGAAAAATCAAGCTGCCCAGACAACATCTCTATCCCTGGAAGTGCTCAGGGCCAGGTTTTGGATGGGTCCCTGGGAGCCTGAGCTGGTGGGTTGCAGCCCTTCCCATAGCAGAGGTTTGGAACGAGATGATCTTTGATGTCTCTTCCAGCATAAACCCTTCTGTGATTCTTTGATTCTGTAGAGTTGGATATGACAGCACTGGAAGAAAGAAGCTCACATAGCTTAGAAATGAGTCTGTTTTAAAAGGAAGCCAAGTATTTTCTGTGTGTGTGTGTTGAATGAACATCTAAAATCCCACCTCTCAGACTGATGTCTGAGGTTGATCACTGTATCCTAGCATCTTTGTCATGAGCAAGAGTGAGTGAGAAGGAGAGCAAATTGTTCAAAGACTCTACAGAAGGTAAATTTCTGCCACAGTAATGACATCTCTTTGTATTTTTTTTTCCCCTTTAAACCTCTAGACTTCCATCCAAGACAAATTTTATATCTTCTAATTTATATCTTCAAAGAGTGGTTTGCAGAAGCTGCAAATAAGAAATGCAACCCAGGTCACATTCACATCAGTGGCAAAACTCTAACTGATCTCAACATGACCGATGTTTTTCTTTGAGACTAAGTGAGAAGGTAAAGTGCTGTCTTCTAGAAGTACTGGCTCCAAATTTCTAATCCACATGCTATTCACCTTTCTCTGGCCATGTGTAACTACTAGCACTTATCTTCTTGGTTAAGGTCACAATGAAAGTCCTGGAAATCTTTCTGTCAACATCCAAGGCTTTTAATTGAGTGCAGTGTTAATATTGCATCATTCAATGAGTTCCAAAAACTTTCGTTGTTTGGAGTTGGGATGTAGGTCCGTGTAAAAGAAATAAAGTAAAAGATATGTGGTTTTGATACTTTCTATATGATTACCATAAATCAGCAGTTATATTATGGACAAAATTAATGATGGAGACTTGAAATAGATTTGGAAGTCATGTCTGTTAAACTCATAGGTTGATTCTCAGAAAATTAATGGGATCACAGAATGATAGAGTGGTTTGGATTGGAAGGGGCCTTTAAGATCATCTAATTCTAGAGAGTGGTGGTCAGCGGCTCAGTGTTCTGATGGAGATCGGTGACAAGTGATGTCCCCAGAAGCCAGTACTGTGACTGGTGCTCTTTAAAATTTTCATCAGTGATAGCTATTATGAGATGGAATGCACTCTCAGCAGTTTGCAGATGATGCCAAGCTGTGTGGTGTTGTCAGCATGCCTGAAGGACAGGATACCACCCAGAGATATCTCGACAAGCTTGAGTGGTGGGCCCAGGTGAATCTCATGAGGTTCAGCAAGTTCAAGTGCAAAGTCTTGCACCTGGGTCATAGCAACCCCTACTATTGGTACAGGCTGGATGATGAAAGAATAGAGCACAGCCCTTCAAGAGGGACTTGGGGGCACTGGTGGATGGGAAGCTGGACATGAGCCAGCAATGTGACCTTGCAGCCCAGAAAGCCAACTGTATCCTGGGCTACATCAGAAGAAGCATGGCCAGAAGGCTGAGGGAGGTGATCCTGAGCCTCTTCTCCATGCTGGTGAGATCTCACCTGGAGTACTGCATTCAAATGTGGAGTTATCAGTAGAGGAGAGATGTGGACTGTTGGAGTGCGTCCAGAGGAGGGCAGCAAAAATGATCCAAGGGATGGAACACCTTTTGTGCAAGAACAGGCTGAGAGAGCTGGGACTTTTCAGCCTGGAGAAGAGAAGGCTCTGGTAAGACCGGAGAGTGGCCTTTTAGTGTCTAAAAGGGAGCTACAGAAAAAGAAGACTCTAATGTAAACATCATTATCTCTTTCACTCTCTATGGCTAAGAATCCAGACCTCTGTTGCTACAGAAAAATATTAAATTGATGCCAGAATTATTTACACTTCCTTTTAAGGGGAAAAATACAAATTGAATCTGTGATTTCACCATTAAATGAATGAATGAATCAATGAAAGGACATGATAACTGAATAGGTCTATTATTCAATAATTTTATTTCCAGAACCATTAAATAAGTGAACAAATGAATCAATGAATCAATGAATGAAAGGATATGTCAACTGAAGAGGTTTATTATTCAAACATCTTATTTCCAGAACTATATGTCTGTAACTATCAATTTATGAGCCTGTCACCAGTTGCTGCTGTTCTGTCTGTCTGCAGTGGGTCCTACGCTATGTTGCCACCCTTTCACCTGCATCTGCTCTGCAAGAGCTGCAGTTCATGTTGGGCAATGTAGGGCTGCCTTACAGGAGCTGTGGTGCGCACTGGGCAGAGTGGAGATTGCTCAGGGCTGCCTGTCAGGTGGCGTCAGCACAGCCACAGGCCATGGCAGAGCACTGGCTGAGGCATAGCAGGGCGGCCTGAGGAGCTGGAACTCTGGTGCCTGTGGGTGCTGGGGAAGATCCTGCTGTGCTGGGCTAGGTGTAAAAAAGGGTGCCACAAAGGGTCTGCAAAGCGTTGCAAGGTGGAGGAGCAGAAGCTGCAGTCACATTGCAGTGGGGTGAATACATACGCATGAAGCTGAGGAATGAAGCCTGGAGTTGGACTCCGTGATCCTTGTGGATCTCTACCAGTTCAGGATATTCTAAGACTCTGCAAACTCTTCAATTTCACAAAACTTCTATGTTTTTTCCAGGGACACATAATAAGTCAGGGGAAAACAAAATTCAGTTTTTGCCTTTTTCTGAAAAATTAACTTGCTCTTTTTATAAGAAAATCACTGCTTTATTTCAAATATCTGTCAGTTTACTCCCAGTGTTATTAGAAGAGAGGAATGAAAGAAGAGAAGGAACAAAATCTGCTGGCTAGTTGAACAGAAGAGAATAAGTGAAGGCTCATATTCTCTGTCTGGACAGGAAGATATGATCTAGGCTGGCACAGAGGCAGAGATCAACTGTTGCTAGTAGTGCTGTGGCCAGTCTATGTATTTCTATATTGAATTAGTAGCATATTATGATTTCTTGGTTGGAATGCTTAAAGTGAGCATAGTCCTTTATAGAACAATGAGCAGATAATTAGACAAACAGGAAATATTAGTAATTAGGAAAGCTTGTTTGAAAAAGAGCTTAGCAGCATTTCTGTCACCCAGCTGGCAACCTCTGGAAATCACTAAACAGTGCTTCTCCAATGCTACTCCCTCAAATTCTGTTTTCTTTCCTTCAGTCATTTGCTTGAATTACGGTGTAGACTCAATTAAGCCTTGATTAGATGAAAGAGTGCTGCTGTTTTACTTTCAGAAATCTGTCTTGATAGCAGTAGAAGGAAAAAGTGGAAAAAAAAAAAAATCAACCCCACAAGCAAGCAAAGTATATTACAAGTACTTATTTCAGAGTCCATCTGAACAGATGAAAAGGTAGTAGGGCAAAGCAAAGTCAGAATCACATCACAAAGCAAAGGGAGGATCACTTTCCTTACACTGATGCAGAATTTCTGGAGTAGAGCTTGGAACAAAAGTTTCTTCTCTGCTGTAAAGAGGCAGACTCTCTTTTTGACCAGACAAAGAGCCGCCTTTTAAAAGGCAACTCTGCACCCAGGGCTTTTGTCTTGCATATGCTTTGTGTTTTACTGGACATGCACTTTAAATTGGTGAAGAATATTAAAGCTGACTGGAAAAGAAATAATCATTGGACTCAACAGAAATACATTCTACAGTCCCTCTTGTTTTCCTCTGACTGCTACTTCACAGCCAAAAGCTGTAGCGATGAATCTGCTTATAACACCCCAAATCAGAAAAAGCTGCTATCAGCAGTCTTTGTAGGAAAATGAAAAGCAGCATAGGTTACTTTTGTGAGCATTTATCATCTTTATTGTAACATGTAACATTTAAAAGAAGCTATATCCAGATTGTCAGCTTGTTTTAATTCAATCAATTTCATCCACTGGTTTACTATATAATTGTCTTCAGCACAGATGAAGTAAATTTGATGTAAAATAAGCCTCTATGAGACCAGATACACCATTAGAAAAATCAGTGTGGTGCTATTAAATACTTCAGGGGGTGTCTTCTGCATACATAGTTAGAAAAATAAGTCTCAGCAAGACGAAGGAGCTGAAATGAAACACAGTTAGAGCGAGCTTATGAATGATTTATGCCCCCTTTTCACCACAGATTTCATTTTTACTTACATAGGACTTATCAAACACGATGTATAAAAACGACATTCAATGGAATGAGTCACAGAGGGTTCACAAGAACTTCTCCAATACTGCAGAACAATGGATCAGCCTTCGGGTTTGTTTTTTTTGTTTGCTTTGCAGTAGTCTAAATGCCACTGCCCATTTCTCTGCATTCTCTAAAAGCGTAACAAAGAGACATTTCCAGCCCAAAATGTTTACAGTTGAAGTTTCAGATGGGGGATACTACATGCAACAGAATGGGGGCACGCGAGGCAACCAGAGGGAGCATGTGAGGTAACAGAGGCGCTCGTGTGCAGTGGTAAAGACAAGGTGCTATGGTCTGAGGCAGAACAGATGCCTAATTGCTATCTGTACCCTGTGACCTGAAGGAGAGGCTGAAAGATGGTAAGTGAGGGAGGAAAGGCTACTGAGACGCAATTATCTTTCCACTAGTTTTAATTTACATACGTTAATATGCATACTTATAATCCAAGTAGCCCTCCATCACCACTTTGTGAGGTACAGCAACTGCAGGCAAACCCAGACTTACTGATTGGGTAATGCAGTGTAATTAGGGGAAAGAGAGTCTGTGCTGGAAAGGCTGCACCTTTCCTTCAGTGGCTGTCTCTGAGGTACAAGCTTTTATATTCCCCCTAACCTTAAGGATGCTGTACCATGAAGAGTGTTTGGACCCCTCAGGGGTCCAATATATACTTATCTACAAGACCAAGGAAATAGTCATGGAGGTTAAATAACAGCAAGTATTGAACTAGGTGCCCAGTAGATCCAGTTCTCCTACATTTAAACCACTTTGGACAGGTCACATGGCAAGGCCAAAGGAAATAGCTGGGTAACACTTTGCTTCAGACTGGAGTTGAGCTGCTGGGATGAAAGTCTGTGCCCTGTGCATGGACTTCTATCAAGACACATCATCTGGTCTTTCTGGATGCACAACAAAGACATGCTGTGGAACAGATTTCTGCTTGCTGAAAGCTGATGTAGTCTTCCTGTGCTCACTCTTTTTATTTCACAGACTCTCTCAGTTCTTCTTGAAATTAGGGCTATGTAAGCTGTGCTATCCATATGAACATATCTGCTGGTCTTCTGTGAAAAATGTTCTCTCTCACACTCACTTTCAGTTGAATTTAACATAAAGGGTTTTTGAGTTTTGCAAACTTGAGCAGCTGGGTAAAGAGGGCAAGTCCTAGACTTTCCATGAGAAAGGTAGCAGCATACACAACAGAGAATCCATATTAAAAAGAAGTCTCGTGCATCCTCTAACTGCAGGAAGCTTTTTGATGAGAGCAGGTGCTTTAAGACCCAGGAAATGCAATCACTTCATGGCAGTTCATCTGGGCTGCTCACACAACTACTTATTTTCTTTACTGACAATCTGGTGCTCTTAAAATGAGAAGTGCTATGGTTTCAAAGTGCACTTGGACAGCTCAGAATGACCTTGGAAGCCCTGAAGAGTCACAAGCCCAGATGTATTAGGGATTGTTCATAATTAACAGGAATAGGACAGCCAGGGGGCTGCCCTGATAGCGAAATTGTGACTGTATCAGAAAAATAGACAGGATTCCAAACTTTGGCAGGTCAATTTTAAAAGACAAATCATGAAGAAGAGCTGAAGAATAGCTTGCTAAAAAACATCTTTTTTTTTTTTTTTCCAGACAAAGCAGATGTAGGATATCCATTAGAATATGTGTAAACCTGATAAACCACCTGTATAAGAAGTATAAGAAGAAGGAAGGTAAAAACAGAGCAGAAAAACAAAGTGAAGATTCAGTGAGATCTTCCTGAATCTGTTTATCACGGAGAAATTAAAGGCTGTTTCCATGCTGGAAAGCTTCTTGAGAGGGAATGCATGGGAAAAGATATGTGAAATAATCAGCCAGAAATCTATTGGACAGGTTGGAGTTTCTAAGGAACTTAATGATTAATCTGTGATATGAAACTTCTTGCATGAGACTGCTTCCATATTGCAGAACTGCAGGGTAGCTAGAAAGACTTAGTGCAAGGGAGAAGTGTAATCAAAAAGACTGGCGCCTCTACTCTCAAACTGGACTAGAAAGAATTCACTAGTAGGTGAATATATCAACATGGACTATTGGGAAATCTCAGCAGAGCTCTGGCAAAGGGAAATCAGGTCTTATAGATGTTCTGGATGGAGGCCTCAGGAGGAAGCTGGAGAGCATATATATGAAGAACAGCTTGCTGATGAGACTGGAGCAGATTTACAAAGAGAATTAGTTTCCTTGCCAGTGGCTTTTCAAGAAGTAAAGCAGCTGTGGAATGGGAAGTGAAAACAGCATGTCTGGAGATCATTTAAAAATACAGGAAAAAAGAGATGGGAATAGATTATCATTAATAAAGCCTTTCCTAAATGAGACAGAAAGGAAGCAATTTGGAATGGTACTAATGATGCAAGCATTTGCACACTCTGGAAAGCTGCTGCAACTTTTTTTCCATTACTCCTAAGTTACAAGAAGCATCTTTGAATGTCCCAAGAACTAGAAGACAAAGTCAGGGCTTTTGAGGTACAGTGTTTTGTCCTTCCTCCAAGGAAAAACTGTGTCATGTAGAAAAGGAGGAATATACAATGGAAGCTATAGAAGAATGCTGAGTTTCTTGTAGGAGACTGAAACTGAGGTGTCCTTTCCTCTCTGATTAATTGCTTAATGGATCCTACTATGATTTTACAAATCTCTCTCATCTGCAGTGGCATCCATCTACTTGTTCTTCTACTTGTTTAGAGATGAAAAAATACTGAGTTTTAGTATGTGGGAAACTTCAAGATTATAACAATTTTGAAGATTACTTTCAAATCATAGAATTTTAGGAAGCATTGCCTGGAATGGCCAGCCTAGCAATCTAGCAATAGCCATCCACTACAGATTCCCACTCAACATAGGACTGTTAGCAATACCAGATAAGGTCAGGTGGCTTTCTCTATCTGTATCTTGAAGAACAGATATTCTATAGCACCTCTTGGTATTCCATTTCAGTTCTGTGCTGCTTCTGTAGGGAAAAATAATAACAGAATTAAAAGAAAGATGAACATACCTTCTTCTTCTTCTTCCTCTTCTTCTTCTTCTTCCTCTTCTTCTTCTTCTTCTTCTTCTTATTATTATTATTATTATTATTATTATTATTATCCCTGAAAGATATAATATTAAAACATTTATTTGGGAAGCTGATGAAAAGAACAAAAATTCTTCAACAACGAGAACAAAACCACTTTCATTTTTCTTGCAGACAGGTGATATCAAATGCTGAACCACAGAGAAGCACATTTATGACCATGAGACTTGTGAAAACTTATGCAACACCACTGTTATCAAAAGCGATTTTTATTCATTCTTAACTGAAGCTAGACAAGCCTGGCAGAAATCTTTGCTGTTCTAAAACATTCTAAGCTAGAATTTCACCTCTACAGCCTTGCCATCCAGCCAGATAATGAATGACTGACAGATAAGTCATGTCACAAATAACACAGTGTCAGTATTGTGTTAAAATAGTCTTATGAATTTTAGAGAACCTTTTCCAAGCCTCAAGACAGCATGTTTTAGCTAAAAAGATATCAATACAAATTAAATATTTGCATGACAAGGGTGACTTTAATTAAAAATCTTTGGTATAATTTAAATCACATTCATGAAAATAGTCATTGAAGAATGAAATGTCTTATAGCAATTGACTCTTCTAGTTCAACATAATTGGAAGGGAATGTCTGGGGCATCACTCACTGGTGATTTTATACCTCTGCAGAAAAGCAGACTGTAAGATTCTCTTAATAAACACTGAAGTAGCTGAGCTAAGACAGAAATATAATTCTGAAATTTAATAATATTGTATTTGCTTAAAATGAAAAAGATTTTGATATGGTAGGTGGAGTTTTTGCACTTCAGACAATAATCCTCAGGTGCAATGGAAGTTGCCATAATCCCATGAGGTTTCCAGGATATTCAGAAGCTCAGCTGGATGATACTCTTGAATATGCACAAGTTCCCTTCTCTTTCCCAAAGGAAAAAGAGTGTGAACACCCTGTGTTTCTTAACTGTGTTTTCCAATGTTTTATCTTTTCTGTATTATTATATTTACAGATGATATGGTAATGCCTCAGTGTGTGTACATCACTTTTGTTTCTAGAGAAAATCAAGATTTTTAAGAATATGGGCAGGGGAGAGTGATTCCAGGTCATATTCAGGGGATGACCTGCTTTTTTATTTTTTTTTTCTTTTTCTCTTTTTTTTTTTTTTTTCCCCAGCAATTCTGTTACATATCTAACAAACATAGTCCTTAGAGATAGCATATATTATCCTTAAAATGTTGGGCCAAATGCCTACATTTTAAAAGCTGGCTTTCATTAGTATAGTCCTTCACCGCAATCTGTAAAACCTCTGCAATGAAACAGCATGGAATTGAAGAACAGCCATAGAGCTGATGTTGTTAAAATAATTATACACCATTGTAGAAAGTGTTATAAGTCTGAAAAGGCCCTGATCTAAATCAATATGACAAATACAACACATAGGTATCTCCACAGAATCATGACAGAATCATCACAGAATGGCTTGGGTTAGAAGAGTCCTTAAACCCAGCCCCAACCCCTGCCATGGGCAGAGTTGCCCCTACCAGCTCAGGCTGCCCAGGGCCCCATCCAACCTGGCCTTGAGCACCTCCAGGGATGGGGCACCACAGCTTCTCTGGGCAGCTGTGACAGCTTCTCATTACCCTTCTTAAAGAATTTCTTCCTGAAGATTTTCGTGAGGATAATGTTATTTGCCTTTTCCCCCTTTTCCCTTGCTTGACAAGCTACTGAATACTCAAGGAGAAGTAGGCTGTGGGAACCTGGACATGCACCATAATGTTAAGAGGTAGTTTATCTAAATCTTTCTTTCTTCCCTGTGACCACAGCATTACCCTCCATCTCTTGCTCCCTTCAGCTTGATGAGCTTTAAGAGTATCTCAGAAGAACACTTACTTTGTCGTTAGTGATGACAAGGTAGGAAATGCTGCAGTACACAGAGGCAGAAAACAAAGCAGAGCATGTTGCTGTATCCTAGGGAATAACCTAGACTGTTCAGGATGCTAATCAGGGAAGAAAATGATGACATGTTACTGTCAGAACTCTGTCTGCAGAGTGCATGAATGCAAGAGATCACGATTATTTAACATTTTGATTTTCACTTCCCTCAAGTGGTAAAGCCCTTGCTGTCTACCTGGCTGCCACAGTTTCTGCATCAGATTCACAGCAGCAAATCTCAAGACTTCTCAAGAAAGCAAAAGCTGGGAGTTACATGGCTAACATAAATATTATCAATCTGTTTGCAAGTGTCTTTGTGCACACAGAAATATGAGAATGTCATTTGTGCAGAGACTGTTAACATACAAGCAAAAAAATACCTGAGTTTCTCAGCAGAGGCAGAGCACAAAGACTGTATGCATGTGTTTCCTGAAATTGAGGAGCCCTCATGAATCCTGCTAAAGTTGATGGAATCTGTGGTCATTGAATTCCAAAGAAGGAGCTGTGCTGCTTGGGGAGAAGCAACTGCTCTTTGGAACTACTGTTTCACAGCCAGAGGAAAAGATTCAGGCACCCAGTTCAGCCATGGGGCTGTGCATTAGGCAGGTTGGGGACACCTTTCTCCACAGAAGGGCTCAAGTCCATAATTTCAAGAGCAAGAGATGTCTCTGGAAGTGTGATGTTAGTACTAGTGGTGATGCAGTGGCACAGGCTGCCCGTGGAGGTGGTGCAGTCACCGTCCTTGGAGGTGTTCAGGAGCTGTGTGGATGTGGCACTGAAGGATGTGGGCAGTGGGCGTGGGGGGGGGTGGGCTGATGGTTGGACTGGGTGATTCCAGATGTTTTTTTCCAACCTTCATGATTCTGTCATTCTACTGTGAGGATAAAGGCACTGGAGATTATGAGGTGCATCAAGGATGAGATAAAAACTTGAAAATGTCAGCATTCTGGTGTCTTAATGTTCACCAACCTTTACTTTTCCTCCTTGGAGAGCTGGAGGAATATATTAGATACAAATGAACACAAAGGTGCTTTACATGTCAGGAGAAAAAGGAACAGTATTACCTGAAACAATGAGGCAAAACAGGACAGCTTAAAAATGAATGTGTCTGCTCATTTGAAGAACAAAGAGCTGGTCCTGTTACAACAGCTCACAATGCTACATGCCCATTAGACATCCTTTTAGCTCAGACTGCCTTTAATCTCCATGCTGTTCTGGTTTTGACTGAGCCTTTCTCAGACATGGTAGGGACATAGAATCACTAAAATCTTATTTCCTAGAGCCTTGGGTGAAATAGCTTCTTTGGTTCCTTCAGAAAGGGAAAAGCTAAGTTTCACACCTTATTGCACACTGGGGAAGTGTTGGAATAGACCTCAGTCTTTCTTGTTTTAGATTTTCCACTGTTGATAATTAACTACAATTTTAATTAAGTCAGGCAGAGAGACAGAAATCTTCTGTCACAAGCAGCTTCAGAGCCCTTGCTGCATTTCTGACAGTACGTGGTTTGCCAGCAACACAGAATGTAAGGCAGTTCTGCTCAATCCCACTCAGGTGGCTGTCTCTTGCCATTGGTGCCACAATAACTCCCAGATCTGGAGGAGGACTCTGACCAAACCGCATGTGTCCTTACAGCTAACCCCACAACTTCTTCTCAATGATGCAATGGTCCTAAAAGAATTTTATTTTCTTCTTTCTTTTCCTTACTACCTTTCTTGTTTTCCCTCAAACTTGGCTAGTTCGGCTAGAAAAAATGATTACAAAGAACTGAAATATTTGCATCTACTATGCTTACTGTTATCAGCAGTATTAAGATGCTCTGACCAGCATCCCTGCACTGAGCTCACCACCTATCCCAGTACAAACATTTTGTTGAGGAATGAGCACCACCTATTCCAGTCCATTATTCCCAGTCAGATGAGCTGCGGTGGCTGCTTGAGAGCATGGCTTTATTGCTGACCTGGCATTAACCATGAGGTGAGTAACTCTGAGTTAAGTCTGTGTGATACATCTTCAAGCCACAAGTGGGGCAGGCTAAGGTCATGAACACAGAGAAGTGCTGCTTATGCGCTGATGGGTGGTGGGCAGATGACTGTAGTAACTCAATGATGTAAGAATGGCACTAATGCCTTCAGGAGCACTAATGAACTGTATTGCCAAGCATACAAAAAGGCTCGATAAAATCCTGACTCCCACACAGCCCATAATATCAACTGGATTAGCTGCCAGTGTGCACATACTGCATTTCAAGGAATTTTGGATTTTGTGCTGACGGACATGGTTTAGTAAGAACTATTGGTGACAGGTGGATGGTTGTACCAGATGATCTTGTAGGTCTTTTCCAACCTTGGTGTTTCTGTGCTTCTGTGATTTCACAATGATACTCCACTTCACTGAACACAGGCCTTCTGCCCTCAGGTCTTGCTGAACAAAAAGTTCAAGGCTTTATGTTCTGTACATCCCAGAAGGATCTGATAGACGTTGGGTCAGGCTATCACATTCCTGTAGTATCCACTGAAGCTAACACTTAGGAAATAAGAAACAAACTAATTAAGCAAATAAGCAAAAGTAGGATCAAAACAAGAGGGGAGTTCTTTTGATTTAATTCAGTTTGAATCTTTGTAAATGTGTAGATTAAAGCCATTAAAGCTTTATTTTGTCCTTCATCAATTTTGAGGCAAGCTGTTAATCTTCCTCTTGTGACATGATGACTTGCCTATTAGTTTCTTAACAAATTTTCGTCCTTTCAGAAGAATCTCAGAAGAACAGGCTTCTATTGGGAAGGCAGAAATTAGGAATGAACAAAACCAGCAATTCTTCGTTGTGGCATAAGTAGCACAGAATGCTGAAAGACTGTCCGGAGTTAAACAATCACCACAACTTCAGGTAAATTTACAGATTTAGTGGCATGAGATGTTCAGAAAACAATAGAACAAATGTAGCGAATGGTTACCTAATAACTTCTCAGATAAAATGGGTGAAAAACACCTATTCTGAAACCAGGTGATTTTCACTGTTGCTCAGTGATTGAGTAAAAGCTGAGAACCACCATTTTCACAGAAGAAAGCAACCAGGGGATGGCACTGGAGAAGAAAATCCTTGAAAAACGAAATCCATTGAAAAATCATCTGTTAGCGATCAAGAGAGCAAATCTACTACGAGATCTTTGTTAAAAGACTACCAGCAGGATGGTGCAAACTGGAAGATTTATGTGTCCTCTGGTTGGGTATTAGGAAGAATTTTTTCTCAGCAAGAGCAGTGCTGCAGTGGCACAGGCTGCCCAGGGAGGTGGTGCAGTCACCGTCCCTGAGGTGTTCAGGAGCCGTGTGGATGTGGCACTGAGGGACGTGGGCAGTGCGCGTGGGGGGGTGGGCTGGTGGTTCGATTCAGTGATGCTAGTGGCCCTTTCCAACATTAATGGGTCTGTGATTCTATGACTCTCTGGAATACTTTCTCTGCCAATGTAAATTACCTAGGGAGTGCTCATCTCCAGCAGGTATGGGTAGCAGACAGCAGACTAGACAGTCTGATTTGTATAAAGAAACATTAAGTGACTGAGATGCCAAGTAGTACTTCATAACTACCTCATCCGTTTTTGCAGAACACCTGGGAGAGGTATTGCAGTGCTCTTGCAACACATGGTGCATTTGAGACTGAAATCTTCCTTGTAATGTG
Organism: Lagopus leucura; assembly: GCF_019238085.1. Lineage (NCBI taxonomy): Eukaryota > Metazoa > Chordata > Aves > Galliformes > Phasianidae > Lagopus > Lagopus leucura. The sequence continues at coordinate 75,241,197 of NW_024962262.1, forward strand.
GTGCATCAGAGCCAGAACCCGTGCTGCAATTGTATAATGATAGAATAATTTCATTAACTGGAGCCACGTTGGTGTCACGTTCCCTGTACATGTTCTCTCACTGCAAGCAGTGTTGTTGTCAGCTGTGTTAGTACCAAAGGATGAGTTACTTGTTGCAGTTACATTTAAATGGGGGAGGGGGGGTGGGAGGGGGTATAAACTTGGATTTTTCTTTCAAAAAATCTTTTTTTTTTCATATCGGATAAATAGTATGCATGTGTGTATGTATGTATTATTTAAATTTGCACAAGCCTCTCACTTTTTAATAAAAAGATTACTCCCAAATAGAGACATTTTTCCTTCTGCATGGCTGGCAGCTCCCTTCCACTTCCTTCCCTTGCCCCCAACCATCCCACCCTGCTCCTTTCAATATTTGTGCTGTCCCAGTTTCTAAAGGAGAGGAATGAATCAAGGGCACCACACTTAACTTCAGGATGTGGCATGAAGGAGGGACAGAATTAAGTTTTGAAAGAACATTTGAAGATGTCAGCAGAACAAATACTGCCAGATTTTCCTAGAAGTGAACAAAGAGAACACATTTTTCATTACATATTTCATAATGTTATTCATTAAATGAGTTTTTCAGCAATTGAATACATAGCTTAATTGAATAATGTTTACTGTTTTTAATTTTACAGCACCCAGTAGGCGGGCAACCTGAGCCCCATATGGGAGCAGTGGATGGTGTTGTAACAGAGCCAACAATGTCATCACCAAGGTTTCTGTTGCCACATGTAGAAGAACAACAAATGGAGTGGTGTAGGTCACAAAGGAAATTTACATCCTTTGAATATGATAAAAAGCAGAAAATACAGAAATTACCATTTTATCATTTATTTCTCTAAGGTTTCTAGTTTATAACTGTAGGTGTCTCTTCTCTTCCCCCATGTGTCCTTTCACTTCTAAATTGATATCCTTTTGTCTGCCTTGTTCTGGTCACCCTTAATGAGTAGTGAAAAGCTTCAGGCGTGGCTGCATTTCAAGGCTAGGTAGTTTATTACCGATGTGTCCAATTTGCCAAAGACCTGATATTTTCAAACGGACTATAGTTTTTTTTTATTTTTGCTAAAGTCTGATTATCAGATTTGACAAATCCACCTTTTCTCAGGGTGTGGTTAGCCATTATGGAAAAACAAGTTTCTTCTCAGCCACAAGCCATTACTTGCAGAAGGATCAGTGCAAACTCTTATGCACATTGTGCGGCTATTCTGGGCCATGTTAGCTCTTTGATTTGCTGATCCAGCTGCCCATTTTACTCCTTTTGCATATTTTCCACTTTCTTGTTTCCTACTTGCATTTTTGTAATAGATGTGTCCTTGAAATGTATTGTTAGGCAGAAAAGAGAATATAATTCAGAAAATAAATTTTTTCTAGTGCTTGATTGACTCTATTTTCTTCTTGCATATGCAAGTGTTACACTTTTGTTGTCTTGTTTACATGGAAAAATGCTGCTAATTTTAGCAAAACTCTTGCTGTACCCAAGATTAGCAATATCAAACTAGTCCTGCATGAATATTACCAGAAAGAAGTGGACACTGGCTTGAGCCAAAGGCACCAGTGATGAGTCTGTGGGTTGTCATTCCCTATACCATCAAAATCCAAGCTAATACACACACACATACGTGCATACGCACATAGTGATAAATGGTTTTGCTTCCAGGCCGAGCTCTGTGACAAACTACCTTAAACTGTAATAAAGATCTGCAAGACCCAAGCGTTTTGCTGCTGCCTGTGGTGAGCTCACCACTTCACTGGATTCCTACAGCTCGATACTGACATCCCATGGCTGGTCCCAACAACCCCAGCCGCTCCTGCTCCCCATAGAGATCTGCACTGTTGATGTTACAAATCAGCACAGAGACCAGAAAGGTCAGCACAGGTGATTTTTTTCTTGTGTGAATTACGATGGGATGTGTTTTTCTGGTATCTGGCTGCTATCTGCATAGACCAGGCTTGCTGCAAAATAAATAGTGTTGTGGTCTATGACTAAGACAATGGAAATTTAAGCTCTGTTAAAATGAAGAGAACTTTTGTCACTGAAGTACTGAGACCAAATGGACATTGTCATTCCCATATTTCCATTGTGGTTCTGCTACATAAACTTCACCTCAAGGAGGGCTGAAGGAAAGAAGGAGACACATTCTTTAGCAGGGTCTGCGTGATAGGGCAAGGGGAAATGGTTTCAAGCTAAAAGAAGGGAGATCTACTTTGGATATGACAGGAGTGGTGAGGCAGTGGAACAGGTTTCCCAGAGAGATGATGGATGCCCCATCCATGGAGACAGTCAAGGTCAGGCAGGACGGGGCTCTGAGTACCTAATGGAGCTGTAAGTGTCCCTGCTCTCTGCAGGGGAGTTGCACTACAGGGTATTTAAGGATCTCTTCCATCTCATTTAGTTATATGATGATGATTCTATGATGGTTAGCTGAACTTGCAGTCATCCAGGAACGTTATAACCAATTTCTGCTTGCATGGTGCAGAGCTTGGGTTGCAGATCTTCAAGAGAGGCTCAAGGATGTCAGGCTTTTAGAACCAATACATTTGTGAATATTTTGACAGTAATGCAGATGTTTTCATGAAGATATTTGTTTTAAATATCACCATTAGAAATTTAACAAGAGATAAAATATTTTAAATACTGAAAGAGAAGTGTAATCAGCCTGAAGCAGCTCTCAAAAAAGGAATGTCCTACCAGAAGTAATAAATTTCACCTCTGATTATGTAACATATCAAAGACTGAGCTTATTTGAAATGGAGTGGGACAATGTGAAATTTTTTACTTCTTTTTATGTGATTAATTGCTTTTGTTTGTCTGAGGAATTATGTGTGGATATATAATGATAAAATGATAAAGAGTGGATTGTAGAAAGAACACAGATGCAGATGTGCAAAACATAATCATAAGCTAATTCAGAGTTTTGGTGGAAGGCTGTGTTACTTTATTTATTTATTTATTGTAATCAGTATGTAACATTTGCAAAAGAATTTTGAAAGCAAAAAGATCTGACAATAGACAGGAGATCCTTATCAGCTAGTAAGCGAGATTAACTCAATTCATGCAGTTGTTAATTGAATATCTACAATTTTTGTGCAGACTTTGAAGTAAGAAATAAAGATGCAGTCTAAAGCAGATCCAGCGAAATGGAAATACAAGTCTGAGAAGAACCCATTCACATCCTAAAAAAGTTATGAGACATTCAGAAATGGTATCTTGGGCTGATTCAGGAAACAAATTTGCAGTGTATAACCAAATTGTCTAAGTTAATATTTTTAATAGCTCTGTAGAGCATATACTGAGGGCTGCTGGATTCAGAAGTGTTTGGGTCTTTGATTTAGATACATATTGGTAACGTGCTAATGCAACTTAATTAATTCAAGCAATATGGCCATGTGTGCACTGTAGGGATTCTGATGAGAACCTTCACCTGCATGAAGGCCTTATCTGAATCCACTAATAGAATAACAACAATGCACCTACATCTAAGAATTGCATGCCAGCATGATTTGTTATTCAAGCCAGGACAGAGTTGGCATTTTCTATTTCAAAGCCTGAGATGCAGTTACACACCTTATATCTGCCAAATCAGTGCTCATTTGTTATTTTAGAAGAGTAGTTATATTGTTATGACTGAGCAAGCAGTCCTTCTCACTGTAGTGGAGATAACATATACATCACATCTTGAAAGCAAAAAGTCCTGTTGTTGTTGTACTTATCTCTGCTCTGGCAATATTAGTGAGGAGATATTACTCCTAGTGGAATGAGCAGAGAAATTTTGGATTTTATTCTTTTCTGTATCTTTTCAGATATGAGAAGTCAGACATTCTGGGGGCATGAAGCATCCAGAGCTCCAGCTAGTTTTGTACAGGCCACAGATCTTTTTCCATCGCTGAAAAACAGGTACTATAAAGAGACTGGAAGCACAGAACTGAGTTACCCTGTTTAGAAGCCATTGGTCTTCATAGGCAAAAGATTTTGATTAAAGTGCCTCCTACATCACATTTCTTTTGTAGACTAAGGGAAGACTTTTGTGTTCAGGAATTTCTCATCAATCAGACTCAACAAAATATGGGTGTCCACTTCTCTTTCTTCCTTAATGAATTTTCACATTTTTAGATTTCATGTACTTACTAATATGTATCTTACAATATTAATATAGCAGAAAGAGTCAGGGGAAATTTAAATGCATATCATCCAAATCAGTGCCCCGGAACTTACTAACTTCCTCTGATAGCAGTTGAAATAAAGGGAGGCTCTAAAACCAAGTACAAAATCCAGCAGACAGGATTTTCTGCTTCAACAAATAAGAAAATGATGGAAAAATCTAGAGGAGTTTGGCTACACGCAGGGTTAGCTGTATTTGAAAAAGACTTCTGGGCTGCCTAAATGACATTCAGGGCTGCCAAAAAGGAATTGATTGTGTTAAATGCTTTGAACAAGTAAATTGATTCCTTTGCGGTTTCACCTTGGGCTGATCAGGAACGTGCAAAGTTGCCTAAAGCTACAAGCTCTACCCACGGGGCATGCTCATCTAGAGAAAGAAGTACCCAAATAATTTATCTTAAATTGTCTCGCACCAGATTCCAGAGCATCTCCCTCACTTGCTTTGGCTTTCAGGCAGAACCCCCGTGTCTACCAGACACCCCCTGGCTGTGAACACAGAAAATTGCAATGGCTCTGTTCTAAGAGTGCTTGGGGCCCTGCAGGATCAAGGTGCTCAAGCCCATCATCCACTGAAGTTAGGAATGAGACTCTTGAATCTTTCTACTGTGTTCAAGACCACTGAAATGAACCTTCTGCAGTTCTTGCTACTAGACTTTTTTAGATCTGCTTAACACAGTATGCCTCATGCCAGAGAGGATTATCTATTCCACCTGAGTAAAGAGGAACTGAGATCATTTTAAAAAGAGCTTTAAATCAAGGTAAACACTGAGTCATTAAAATGTTACAATGAATTAAGAAATTGTTTACTTAAATGTATTGATTTTTGTGGTTTACTAAATCAGGAGTTGGAATAGCCTCCATGGAGAAGCAAAATCCATTTGTTGACCTTTGTATTTATTTGCAAAAATATTGGAGAGGGACCAAAGCATTCTCTGGCTGTAGTTTAAATTCTCCTCATTTTAAACCTTTACAAATGAAATACATTATTTCGACACTTTCTGTATTTATTGTGGTAACAAGTCCTGCAAATTCCTTATGTGGTCATAAATCCTGAATACAACCACTAGAAAACAAATACATTTCAGACAAGTAGTGGTTAGGCTCCTCAAGCCTGAGACAAGCAGGTATCTGTTTGGATGTGGTGCTCGGAGGTATGATTTAGCAGAGGGTTGTCAGAGTTAAGGTACCATGGTTAGGCTGCGGTTGGACTTGATGATCCTTGAGGTCCCTTCCAACCTGAGTAATTCCATGATTCTATGATTCTATGATTCCTTATGCCACAGCCAAAGACATGGTCACCACCAACCTGCTTTGGGAATTTCTTTGGAAGGAAGTCACTTTTTCCTTTTGTTGGACCTTCTACCTGGCTCAAGAAGTGGGATCTTTCAGGAAGGAAAAGCATATTCTCCCTCAGTAGCGTAGGATCAAGCTGCTCACACATACATGGAGGGAAAGCCCTGTTTTGTGTTGCTTAATCTCTTCACCAGCAGAAGTCCTCCTGCTGGGGCCACAAAGGAATTTGGGCTGATGTCTCACTTTAAATCACTCCATCATGTTGAATGCTGACTAGGGATTTTTTTCCTCCTCTCCTTGTTCTTTATATTTTTATATCTCATTCCAAGTATGGCTACACTTGTCATATCAAAGCTACTACAGAGAGAGTCCTAAGGCAGAACCTAAGGCGATTCCTTAATGTTCTAGTCTGCTGAAATAATGTTTTCTGCATGTATGTATCAGTCTGCTCAGAGGTATAGACTGTGTGTTTCACAGCTTCATCTACCATATCCCTAGAAAAAGAAGAGAGTACTCTAGGGAAACAGGCATTTAGTACTGCTTTTCTTGTAATGTACTACAAAGGGAAATATCCTTTAAACACAAAATAAAAATGTGATCCAGGCATTATTTCTGTTTCAGGCTGCGATGTTCCTTTTGTCTAACACAGACCTGGTCTCTGATGACTGATGTTACATACTTCTTTTGGTTTTCTGGGGAGGTACACTGCATTCAACACTGAGCAGCAACAGAACAGAAACTTAAAACTGTTAGAAGTGCTTGCTGAGAAATAGAACGGTTATAAAGCCAGTCTATCCCTTCAACTGCCAAAGCGCATTTTCTTCTCACTGCTTTACTGATAGAGGCATTCCCTTCATTTAAGGGGAAGATTTCTCTAATCAGCAACAGTGATTTGTTACACTGTAGGCTTAGTAGTCTAAATAGACTCAGAAAGAAAAGAGGGAAAGGACAGGCATCTATTTCCTGCTTTTAAAGGCATTGAAATATTTTTTGCACAGCTGGTGATGTGGAGTAAGTGCAGATATTGGTAGCCACAGATAAGTGATGAAAATATAGGGCTGAGAATGATTACAATGATACCTTTGGCACAAGGTCTGCCTTTGCATGCAGGTGAATATTTGGCAACTAGCACAGAAGAGCTCTTTTTGTAAGTGACACTGTATATCACTGTGAGCATTTCCTAAGTAGTGTGAGATAGAAAACCGAAAATACTGAGTGGAAGGTTCTTCAGTTTGCATAAAACTGCCGAGCTAACCATTTCAGTATTTAAGTTCCAATTTCATGCGGGAGTTTCAGGTAGGGATCAAGATCTTTTAAATTTAGAATTACACACTACAGCATCTGAAGCAGTACAAAAAGATGAGAGTGGGAATGCTGCTGTGAGCAAGTGCAGATTGGGGAGACTGCAGGTGAATGGTGAACTAAAGATCCAAGAGACCTGTTACACAACCTGCAGCCTTTGAGATCTAAGTTGTAACTCATTGGAGCTCTTTTCAGTATTAGGGTTGTCTGAGTTTCTCCTCTTGAAAGACCAACCAACCAACTAACCAACCAAAAACCCCAAAGTCCCAAATACGGTTCTTTGGACACTTGAATTCAGAACCTCTGAAAAAGCATATTGGAAGGGTTAGACTGTGAATTTCAGAAAGCTGAAAGAAGGAAAATCAACCAATTGTTTCACAAATTGGGAAGACTTCTTTTAGGTCCATTAGTGAAAAACAACTTACAGTCATTCAACAGTGATCAAAGTGAGCTCTAAATGTTGATTGTGCTATTTTCACATTTGCCCACAATTTCCTCTATAATAACAACTAAACCCCACCATTATGATGTTTAAATTCCAACAAATGAAAGTACAATTTGACATAAGCTATAGGATGGCACTGGGAAAAAGATGTCATTCAGTATTCTGCAACAAAAACGTTAGTGTCTTCTGCATCATTAGTAGCAAGCAAAGGGTGGTAACTGATAGAAACAATCAAGTCTTAGGAGGAAAGCTGAAATCTGTTTTAGAGCACTTCCCACTCTACCTGACAGCCTGAAGGAATTAGGACATTGTGTATAAGAAGACTTGAGTCCATGCATTTTTATTAATTGTATCTTTCATGTGAGTGCATAAAAAATGCATTACAATAATTGCTTTCAGTGAAGCAGCATTTAACATACTCTTCAGTTTTGTTTTTGTGCTAGAAGAAGTCATGCAGCTCAATGACAGCAGGTAATCAGAGCTCTTCATAGCATAATTTCCCTAAAAGCATGCAAAACTGTAGATGGAATTATTTTTAAAAAGATAGTTAGAAGAGGAAAGGATACCCATCTTTTGTGCTTAGAGGCCTACTTCAGGAAGCATTTAACCATTAACTTAACTTTAAGTACATGCTTGTGTGCATTACATGGCAGGAACAGGTTGCTTGTAAAGCATGAAGTGGAGCAACCAGGCTCTCAGCTGGTAAACTCATGGCTTGCCACTGCAAGCAGTGAGAACCTGCCACAAGGTGATTATTAGCACTAAATTACCAGTAAAATCCTGCCCATAGCAATTCCACAGTGCCATTCTTGCTGGCTTCAATAGAAAAAGAGTTTTGTCTCATGGCTTAACTCCTGAAACTGCCATGTGGTGTCTGGGAGAACTCCTACTCAAAACAATGATTAGTTTGCCTGAGTCAGTCAATTTTTTTGTGTGAGATTTTCGTGCTAAGAAATATATCACTCAACTGTGCACATGAGACTCAGACCTTGTTGCACACGTGTTTCCATGCAGTGTAATTACATTTGTTGTGAGACATTCAAGCAAGTCAAGGAGGGTACCAAGTGCTGCCCAAAAGGAGAAAAAAAAAGACATGAAGCATGTTCACATAGGCCTGCCAAGCAATTCATCAACTGCTTCATCAACTGGGAATTTCAAATTCTGACTTAAAGCTCCAGACTATGAAGAAAATGCTTTAGGGGGCTCATACTTAATGAAACCCCAAATAGAAGGCAATTTAGTTTATTAGAAATGCCATCAGGAGCAAAACTGTCTATTGCTATCTGAGATCTCAGGCACCATTTGCTTTTTCTTCCAGGGTTATTGTTTTCAGGTTGTCTTTTTTTTCTGTGTTGAATTAGGAACTAATATTGGCATTAATTTAAGCTTCATTACTAGTGAGCAACTGCAGAGCCCTGATGACTTCGATGTTTTATTAACAAGAAACAAATTGAACTGGCAACTGTAGAGCTTTTGTTTGCAGATGGACATTCTGCAATCATGAGAGCACTGTCTAGGCGGGTTGTGTGTAAGGTCAGCACCCACAGCCCCTACATATTGAAGCTCTATTTGCAGGCCTTCACTTCTTGTACTCTGAACACATTTCTTATGTTAAGGTGCATTTGTGATGGTCAGCAACAACTGACCGAACTCAATAGACTCCTTCTATACAAGAAGTTCTCTGATAGGACATTAGGAATAATTTCTTCTGAGCAAGAACGGTGATGCAGTGGCACAGGCTGCCCAGGGAGGTGGTGCAGTCACCGTCCCTGAGGTGTTCAGGAGCCGTGTGGATGTGGCACTGAGGGACGTGGGCAGTGCGCGTGGGGGGGTGGGCTGGTGGTTGGACTGGGGGATCTGAGAGGTCTTTGCCAACCTTAATGATTCTGTCATTATATGATTTAAAATCATGATCAGCCCCAAGGGTGTTTGTGGTGATGAAACTGTTCACCAGAGACATGGCATTAAGGCCCATGAGCAGGAATAGATTGTTTCAGATTTCTCCAGTGTGTGCCTGTTTTACAGGGAGTAGGTCCTGATTTAGCCTTTTATCACTGTTTGAACATCCCCTCCTAGCCTCATCCTGCTGATTCCCAGCATTTCAGAGGAGGTTTCTACCACTCCAGCTGTGCAAGGCCATTGTCTCCTCTACTTGTGTAGCTCTTTCCTTTTAATGATTACTCAACTTGTTTCTCACTTCGGCTTCGATAGTACCTTCCCAGGCAAAATTAACAGCTCCCAGTTGGGACCCAGTATAGTGGAAAACCAACTCAGTTAATCTGTTACAGCTCAATTTTTCTAATTTCCATACTGAAATACAGGTAACAGATGGAAAAAAACAAACAACCAAACAAACAAATAAAAACACCCTAAACAAACTCAAAAAACAGTATGTTTATTTTAAACACAAAGTAAGATTAAAGCTCAGTTTCTTTCCTTTTCCATGTGAAAAATCTTTATTTGGAATATTTTATGAACTATAAGAGAACTGGCAAAAGAGAAGAATGGCAGTCAGGAGAGCACTATCAGTGCCAGCAAGCACATTGGAGCTGTGGATTTAAACAACTTGCAAGCCCTACTCAGCTCAGAGATACCTAAAAATATCTTACAACCAGGTTTACTAGAGGAACTAAGGAGACTGAAACCTTGCTTAGCACTGTAGGGTCTTGTACATACCCACTTATACGCTGGTATAAGTGGGATACACTTACCTAGGTGGGTTACTGATGTTAAAAAGCTGATACTGGTAACATGGCTAAAATCCCAAGTGAAGTGAATTTAAAGGAAACTCTTGTCAAGGGAAGGTACTACTGCCTGTGTACTTGCTAGCTTGTGCACAGCTAGTATTTCTCAAAGAATTTGATATTAGAAAAGAGAAACAAAATAGAGATATTTACAATATTTTCCCCTTTACAAAAACACTGTGACATCTCTTTATCTTCTCACATCTCTCCAAAAAAAAGAAAGGACTTATTTTTTAAAACTTTTTTTTTTAATGTGATGAATTATTTCCTCTGGATGTGTCAGGTTTCTAATAAGTTACTGACTTTTCGAAAGTTTATTTTTAGCCAACTTCAGAGAGAAAATTATATTTTGAATTGGTGGCAGGATAGTTGTTATCTCTGAGATGTTCAGGTGTGCATGTTTTTTAAATGTTGTTGAATGACAGAACTCCAGAACACCAATGTGCTCTGAGACTTGTGTAACTGGTACTTAGGTGTGCTGTTCATATAAATGGATAAACAGTGTCTAGCACTGCCTGATGATATTTCCGTTGCTGAGACCTGGAAACCTCTAGTTTGTTCCAGCTTTAAATATTTTCACCATGCATATGATGACTAAAAATTTTTGCACTGTGTCCTTGGATGAATAGATCTGCAGCTGGGGAAAACATCTTTGAGAAAAGTTCTTTGAGATTGATGGAGTTGTTCTAATAAGACAGCAAAGTATAGATTTATTTTTTTCTGATCTGAGCATTTATTCCTTCAATAAATGTCCAAAGACTTCTTACGTGATCCCATTACATGCAAGCCTACCTGCCATCGCTGGTATCAACAATTGTTAGCATAAATAACTGACAATAAAAGTCTCCAAAATAATGTGAGTAGTGGTTTTCACTGGGATTTAGATCTCCCTAAGCAGAGCAGAAATAAAGATGGAAAGTAAATCTGTACCAGTTTTGGAAATAATGCTGACAAGCGAATGGTCACAGAAACAGAAGTACTCCCTTGCTCCCAGGAGTAATTGTGAGGACAATCACTGAAAGGAAATATAATTACACCTTCTAAAAATTTTTTCACATCCCCACTACTTCCTGCTCTGTGACTATTCCTAGTTGATTTTTACTGTTACATGAAGTGTTTGCATTCACTTCTTAGCTAAAAGTAAATTATTTTTTGTAGTCCTTTGCTCTGAATTCCTAAAGGGGACTCATTGTGTATCCGCTTTTCTAATAATGGTCTATGGCTTTGTTTTTAATCCCAAATTTCATGAAGCTATGTGATGTTTCCATGCTGCCCCTCTCCTCAAGGAATGTAAGTCATTCTGATTCTCTTCAACTTTATTCTACTTCTGTCTTTAGGATGCCAAGAATCAAATAATCACAGTGTGGTTGAAGGTTGGAAGGGAACTCTGGAGGTCATCTGGTCCAACTCATGTGGATCAAACAAGACCTGGAACAGGTTGCCCAAGAGCATGTCCAGTTTGGTTTTGAAATAAAGTAGGAGGCATTACTTTCAGAGCAGCATGTATATGAAGTATTCTTGTCTATACTTTCAGTGCGTAAGATAACTGGTTTTTAGACAGTTTTAGCATATGGCTTCTCAGAATTCCCTCCATATTTACACATACAATGAATAGATATTTCTTATTTGCAACAAGAAACTGAACATGAACCTATAAAACCTGGATTCAGGTCAAAGAAGATTCTGGGAACACACTTTTTCTTCAGATATTGCAAATAACACCACAAAAGTACTGTACAGCCTTGTCAGTCTCACATCAACATGCCTTTTTTGTTATTTATGGCCAGCAGTGTGTAGAACACACCGTATTCCTCTTTGTCTCTGTTGCATGTCTGACAAATACATTTGGTGGCTGATCGCAAGTATGGTGTAATCTTAAATCTCTTAGTTCATGTAAAATTATGTCTATAGCAGCAGCATGTACTAGGGGAAGATTTACACACAGGAGATTTCTTCCACCGTGAATATTAAAGAAAATTTCCAGATGAAAAACACAAAGGCAGCTCTGAATGTAATGCCTCCTATTTTATTATGTTGGCCCACAACATCAGAGGCTGATGGTGGTGGTGTGGCAGTAGTGGCTGAACCTTCCCAACAGTATTCTATTCCATTTTGTTTCTGTGTGGCAGATGGCAGCAGAAGGGTAGTCTGACACGATTATGTCTGAGATGGAGGTGTACGTGAAGCAAAGGTGTGCCATCAAATTCCTCTATGCAGAAAGAATAGCCCCACTGACATTCAGCAATGCCTGTTGAACGTTTCTGGAGACCACACAGTGAATGTGAGTGCAGTGAGGGGTGGGTGGTGTGTTTCAGTAGTGGCAACAGTGACAGTGGATCACCTCTGCTGGTACAGATTTTGACAAGCAGAGCATACAGGCTCTATCTCATTGCTGGTGAAAATGCATAGTTAATGCTGGTGACTATGTTGACAAATAGTGTTTTGTAGCTGAGAATTTGCTCTCTCAAATAGTGTTATTTTTCTGTTTGTATCTGTTGCATTTTCTGTGGAATTAGGTAAGAGGCATTACTTTCAGAATAACCTATGTATTTTTAATCATAAAATCTATAATCTGTACAAATAATTAGAAGCTCGTTTACTACTTGCGTTTTCAGAATAATGCTGTAGTGTATAAAAAGCAATAAAGGAAGGCAACAAAACCCAAGTGCATTCGGCCAGCATTGTAATAGAGAGAAGTCAAGAGCCGGATTCTGATTTTCTTTATTTTGAATTGCTCCAGTCTTCAAGGACCTTGCAATACTAACTCTAGTGTATCATACAGAAATTCTTCCTACCCCTACTTTTGTTTGTGATATGATCAGAAATGTGTGCTCAAGGAAAGAGTATTATAGGAAAAGTAGAGTAGTATCTTCTGCAGTTTGCTGTCTCCATTTTCAATCTTCTGCATTTTAGGAATTTCTTTAGCAAGAGGTTGCAGTTGGAGCCTCCTGTTTGATATTTCTGCCGCTTCCTTTCTGAATTTGCCTAGACACGGCCTGTGAAAGAATGCCACAGTCTGTGCATTTTGTGAAAAAATTATTCTTTTTCTTGTCTGAACATGCCAGTTTGGTGAATGATACTTCCTGTGTTTGCGGAATTAGGGAATGACTAACCCCACTCACTTTTCTCCTGTTGTTTATTATTTTTGATCCCCTTGATATTGCTGCTTTTATGAACTAAAAATGTTCTACACTGCTCAGCATCTTGTTCTTCAGAAGTACTTCACTACTCTTTCTCCCTTCAACTGAAGTCATCCTGTCCTGTTACATACTCCTGAGGTGACAGGTCTGACAGGGTTGGCACACAATATTCAAGATGTTGGATCAACTGCTTATTTTTGCAACGAAAGGATAATGTCTGCTTTTTTTTTTCCTGCCTTTTTATACAGTCCCTAAAGACCACAGCTGAGCAGTAAATTGATTTTTTCAACACATTTCCAACAGTGATTCTAAGATCATTTCCTGGCTACTTTGGAAAAGATTACTTTGTGTATTTTGTTTATAAGCTTACATGTATGTGAAAACTCATGGGAAGAAAAAGTATCTGTCAAAGCTGCTTTTACTGTGCATTTTTCTCATTTGGATTTCATCATTTTTTCATCATTTGATGAATAATATGAAGGGTTGCAATTATCTGACACATAAATATGTAATCTTGTAATCACGATAATGGCTCTTACATAAAGAAAAGGCCCGTCAAGTGCTAAAGTGGCAGACCTCATGAAGCACATAACTGATCTCTTAAAAAACAATCGAGATAAACATCAACAGTATTGTGACAGTCACAAGGGATGTAGAGATAAGCATAGGTAGGAAGAGATGTCCAAGCTTAGCAAGCCCACACATGGCAGATGGAGAGGCAGAGACTCATTGCTTCATTGAAAACTCGCTGCGGGGAAGGACAGATAAGATTTATTACTGTCTGGGGACAACAGGTACTGCATAATCCAAAACTGGACTTGATAACTGAGAACTAAAATTAAACAGCTAAGGGTGAATTTTTAAGCTAAGACTGGGAGAAAGTCAAGAAACATGAAAAAGCACGTAGTTAGGGATGGTGTATTTCACAGGCATAAATTACAAAACTACTGTATCCTTAAACAAAGTAGGATGAAAACACAAAAGGCATCAAAGCAGTAATAAAGTGCATCCTTAACAAATAAAGCCCCATTTCAGAACATGCACTGAAATTGGCAGGCTAACTAAGACAGAGTAAATGTGTTTGTACTAGTGCTAGAGCTCTGAGCCATGGTAAAGATAGAAGAATTGGGATGTCTGGTTTAAAAATGGCATACAGAATAAATGAATATCAAACACTTGAGAGATAGAACGTAATCAGAACAGTTCTTACTTCAGGGAGAACAATAATAATTTAAGGAGTGGCTGGAATCAAATAAGGCAAATTTTCTAGCTGATCACAGATTTCCTCTGGGCTTCAGTTCTTTGCCAAAGCAGAAAGATCACAGTCCTATATCTGTGTTACTGAGAATGCCACCAAGGTGTGACAAAGACTAATGTGGTGAAAAGATCAAGAGGCTACAAATTAGAAATCACAAATTAACAGAAGGCTTCACGTCTTCTAGATAGACTGTCATGACAAAGCATGTTGCGGAAAATATTATCTTAAAGGATTGCTTCTTTAATTAATTGATCACAAAATCCACAAAGCAAAAGCTGTTCTTGATTTGTCTTCAAATAGGGAGTATGAATTTTTCAAGATGTACCCACTGAAGTTCTCCTTGATAGAAAAGCCTTAAGGTAGTCAAGTTTGACTTTTTGTGGTTCTTAAAGGTCAAAAAACAAATCTACAGTAATAGCATTAAACTTGAGATGTGAACCTATAATCAAGTAAAGAGTTTTATAGAAAGAAAATTAAAAGAAACAGCCAACAGGGTTTAAATAGTTGCAGGTGACCTGAAGAATGCTTCAGGACATCTCCACACTCCAGGCTGGGAATAAAAATTTAGAATGATTTTCAGAGAGGAAAAAAAAACAAACAAATGAAACCAACAAACTGACAACAGAAAAACAGAACAGACAAACAAAGTAAAACCCCTTGAAAAATAACAATAAACAGTTCAGTGGAAGTGTAAAAAAAATAATTTCAGAAATGGAAGTTATATGTGTACTGGGGAAACAGGCAATCAGAATTATGCATTCTAGAGAAATTTTATGAGATTTGCAGTCTTCCCATGAGGGCCACCATTTGAGGCACTAAAGGGCTTCAGTTATAAGAAGAAAGTGCTAAAGGATTCCGATATGAAGCTGCTCTCCTGCCAATTGTTGTTGGTAGCCCATTCCCTAAAGCAGTCCTGATGCCAGTGGAAGAAGGATTGGTATACATAAAGACAGGTGTTTTGGGAAAAAAAGTCCTGGGCAAGAGAGACATAGAAATCAGAAGCATACTCCTAACTTCTGTACCAGTAAATTAGTCATAAAAGCATTAAGACCCAAGTTAGTACATGCATAAAGAGATGGGTATGTATCAGTGTGACTTCTGTGAGGGAAGAAATGCCTTGCAAAGAGACTAATACCTGGTTAGTAAAAGATGGATGACTTTTTATTTTAAATTGTCTTTCAGAGAAGTTGAATTTCTTCACATCTCTGACTTAATTTGTAAATGTTTCTAAAACAGCTGAGAATTTTAGAACTGCCCCAGAGTACACCAAGTTGGCAACAAAAAACTTACACATCACAAGCAAACATATGTCTTTTCTGGAAAACTGTGTAGAGTGTCTTGATGTAGCTTACATTTTCTAAAATGTAGCACTAACGTAATGTTAATGTCTTGGGGAAACACAAATCATAATACATACATTACAGTAATTTCAAGTTTGGTGGTAAATTTAGAAAACTCAGAATTCATCACCAACTTCAACTCTTGGTTTGGTTGGATTTGCTTCGGTTTGGTTTGGCTTGGTTTGTTTTACCAACTGTCGTACATAGTTGTCCACTTGTGTTCTTCTATACTATTGACTTTGATCATATTTTCTTTGCATTTCTAGAGTTGTCTTCTTTGATTAGACCAGGACTTTGAAAAATTCCTACTGTTGCTGATCTTTCCTCAAGTGGTTCTCATTTCCCCCAGAAGACTACAGATCATCACTCATTGTTCTAATTTGCGTTTTCTACAACTCCAAATCAAACCTAAACAGACTGTTTCATCAAGAAGAAACAAGAACATGACTCAGAAATACTAAAAAAAATAATGGCAAAAGCCACAAATTGTTTCGTAAGGGGCTTTAAGTGTTTATTCCGATGTTTGCTGATTCTGCCTAAGAGCAACAAAATGTAAATTAAATTAGTAGTCGAGTGTATCATTAGGAAAAAAAGCCTTTTGTTTAAAAAGGAGAAGAACCCCTAAATTAAGCCCAGTGTGGTTTCAGCCCACCCATTACATAAGCCACTAATCCACATCAACCCCTTTTAGTAACATATGGCCCATAATAATTTCCGGTGCTCTTTACTTCTTAAGCATAACAAGCTGTTAACTGAGAAGGACTTATGTTTGCATTTGTAGTTACTAAAGAGATCAACACTGGAATTTTCCCTTAAGGGTCACTGGAGTCCATTAAAAAGTCTGAGATTCATGACACTATCAGTTAGCAGAGAGCAGCACTGATGCATCAGGAGTAAGCAATCCAAATCCACATGGAAACATGGTGGCAGAGGCACAGTTTGTGAGCAGAATGTTTTGGGGGGGTCCTTGCAGACTCTCTGCACTAACATCTGTCTGAGATGTTAAGTGGTGACAGAGAAATGGTGGATGTGCTTTGTTCCTTTTGTTTTTAAAATGAGAATGCATTGTGCGAGAGTATTTTTGTAGCATCTAATAACAAGTTTAGATTTATTTTCTTTAGAATACAACCTTTGTGTTACAAACAATGCTTGATGATAGAGTATCCAATTAATTGCTAGCTTTATATGCACACAGCACATAATGAATTTACATGAGTGTAGAAAAACAAAGCAATATTCATCCTGAGTGTAATCCCACTGATTATAGATGTGTGTCTCAGTTTTCATCCGTCCCATTATTCAGAGCACCCATTCTCCTTTCATTCATTCTTTTCCACTTCTCAAACCTTTCTTCATGGCCATGCTACCTTTTAAAATACCCTGTCATTAAGACATAACTAATCTGGTAGACTAGATGAATGAGATAAAAACAGTCCCTCATGAATGCCTAGGATTTATTTTAAATCATGAGAATTTGCAAGTGCAGCTTGAAAATGTCACTTTTCTCTCAAGATGTTCAAGGAAATATAGGGACATCTCTATAACAAGTAATATATCTCTGCAGGAAAGAGAGTCTATGTTACCTCTTTGTTACCTAAGTTACCTCTTTGCTCTGCATGGGATAATACTTGTCTGAAAATACAGAAATGGAAATTTGAACTTAAATGTTGAGCTCTGAAAAGACTGGAATGGTCTTTTCATTTGCCTGCAAAAGGCCCTGACCACCTGCAGTGCTGCAGGAACCAGAATAGTAGTTATGCTTTAAAAAAAAATAGATATAGGCCAAAAGCAGGCATTAACTAAACTCTAATAGCTACTGCACTGACTGCAATTGAGACGACAAAGATAGAAATTAGTAACTGTAATGAAGAAGAGGAGAGGACCTCTGAGTACAAAGCTGATTTTTGCCTTCTATTGCTATTTAGGTCATTTAAAGGTGAGCCAACAATTTAAAAGCCATTATTTTAATGAAAATTATTCAGTTTCTTTCCTTCTTTGCTTGTTTTTACAATTGGTTCTAATCCTATTCACTTTACTTGAGAACACATGAAAAATTAGGAAGATTTATGTAGCAATGGCTTTCCTGAATGTAAAGAAAATATCATTCATAGATGTCAGAGAAGTGTTGGATCAGCCTCTCTGCTCTCTTCCAGCAGGAGCAAGAACTCCCTTACGACAGCCTTGGTCACATCCTATGAGGACCTGCTGGGTTCCACTAGCATCTCCATGGGCAGTGAGCATCATTTCCTGCTTTCTGAAGTACAAAGAGACCCAAATCCAGCTGAGTTATAATTCTGGCTAGAAGGTGTTCTTCGTTTGTCAGGTAGGGTATACATATATATACACACACACAAAACCACTAAACCTAAAAAAAACCCTCCTCATCATGCTTTACATTTTGCCTCTAATTTGGAGTATCTAGTATTCCTCTTACCTTCTTGTCACCTTAGGACTCTCTTATAGGAACCATAGCACCATCTAAACAAATATCAACAGAGCACAGTGAGGATGTTTAGGAAGAAAGAGGGTTATGCGCAGCCAGAAGGCACATCCCCTTTAAAGCACCACTTAGTTCAGCCAGGTGTCATAGTAACATTTATTTCCTGTAAATCTTCCCACAGCTCTTGCCCTCTCTTCCAAGGCAGCACACTTGAAGGAAGTGAACCAAACACTGAAGGCTCTTCTTTGAGTCATTTCTGAGAGCAAGAAGCATCCATTCCCAGTCAGAAAGAGTTAAGATTAATAGCCAGACTGAGCCGGTTCCTGCAGAGTTGATGGATAGGATTTCCATAGTCCTTTCACAGATTCTGTCTCTGACATGGACCAATGCATATTTTATGCAGAAAATGAGGATTTTGAGGGAGGGAGAAAAAACTGCTTGGTCTGCGGATATTGAAATCAATGGAGGTGAAACCTGTTATTTTAGCACATAGGACTTACTGCTTGGTAATTAAACCTCACAGTGTCTCAGAATGGTCCCTATCCATTAAAAGCATGACCCTCCATTCCAGATTTCAGATTACTGAAATTTACTAATCCACCAGAACTGAGAGGAATGAATGCTCTGTGACAGAAAGGGAGCAAGTGTCTATTCATGAAAGGCCACAGGTAATTGGCATGAGGTTACTGAAGCCTTTGTTTGGAAATTTAGGCAGAAAATTCTCTCTCTAGGTTTTACACAAAACTGAGAGAAGACAGTCTTACAGAAGCATATCTAACACAGCTGTTACTGGCCTTATTATCAAGCAACAGGCATTTTTACTCAGTACTGCAGTTACCACATCCTCTTCCCTTTCCCAAAAGCAGAAAGTCATGAATGTCTAATGCAGCACTTTTCCTGTTGTACATTCTCTCCTTGGGAACAGAGTTGGATTTTGTGCTCCAGTTTCATTTATAAGCAGTATTTTGGAAAGCTTTTATTTTTAACTAAGAAACAGAAATTTCAAAATGCAAGCCTGCAATGCGTCTTATCAGCAGACAGCCAGGCTATGAACTGAGTCCCCATTTTGTGGAGTTCAGGAGATTGGTGTTCTTGTTCAAACTGAAAAAATGCAGACAGTGATCATAGCTCTTTGCATCCATGGCATACAGTAGAGAGTAAATGGAAACAGATGCTCGGCTGAAGTAGAATAGGAAGAAGGATAATGTGGCTACTGAAGCTTGTTTTCTATCAGATCCTAACTGAGCAGTTCTCAACTCTGTAATATCCATATTCTACATTTTCTTCCACCTATGCTGGTCTCTGAGAGAACCTCTACAACCAGCATGAATGGAGCAAAGTTATGCAACTGCGTATTCAAATGGTGGTCACATACTACAAAAACAAGATGCCCTGAATGCAAGCAACATAAACAGTCATATAGATTAAGCATGGTAACTCATTTAAGAAGATACAAGTAGCTTCACCTTTGCCTCAAAGGGTTTTTTTTTGTGAGCCTTTAGATCCACAAGCTACAAAACATTTACACCACCTAGGAAACAGTTAATTCTGAAGAAAACGAATCAAAATCAAGCTCTCTGGCAAGAGCTTTCCCAGAAGAAGGAAATCTCATACTGTTATTTTTTATCCATTTTGGAAACTATTTAGTGAGCATATGCTAAATCTTTCTCTCATATATGTTTTCCTGGCATACAAAGAATAAAGCCTAGATATAGCCATGCAAATACCATCAGTTCCCTGAACACACACAGTCAGGGAAGCAAGGTCCCCAAGCTCATGTACCTCACAGTCAGGTTCAGGAGTCCTGCAGTTACTGATATATTACCTTGGCCTATATACCTCTTCTCCAATTGCTTTGGATCGAATGAGTAAAATAGCAGATTTTAAGTGCCCGAGGTACGTTGGGAACCACAGATATAAATGAGGACATTTTCTCTATGTGCTTAAGCCATTGCTTACACTGGTTTGTGATCCTGCCCTAAAAATATATGTCTATTAAACTGGCTGGCTTCATTTGCTGTAAATTCCTGCATAATTCAAAGCTTGACTGGCCTATTAAGCAGAGGGCTTTCATTTCTTCCAGCTAGCTATTTTAAGATTGTACAGTGATACTATCTAGGTAGATTGGTGATATCTTCTTCATCTGGAAGAATGATTGGATCAGCAAACAGTCAACACAACTTAGTCACACAACCCCAAATTATTCAGTTAGACTGTACGGCTGTGTATCCCAGCAGACACATCTAACTGAGCACCACACCGACCTAGAAGAAGTCAGCAAATCCAGCTTCATTCCAAATCTGTTTGGATTTTTGTCAAAGTCAGAAGCGTAATACCGCATAGGGCACAACTGCCATTTTAATACTTCAAAAGGACATAATTGAAATGAAAGCAAGTAATTATGACGTGCAGATAAAATGCATTTTAATGCCTACAAATCTTCTGAAGCTCAACTTTAAAGTATGTCATTGAAACAAATTCTGGTAATATCTGACTGTGACAGTATTCCCTTCTGCCCTTCTCTCCTGCCTACTATTTTTTCCTCCCCTCATACACTTCAAATTGAGATAACTATAATCAGTAAAATACACCAAATCATTACAATAACATGGTTCAACAGGAATAAGATATTTCACCAATTTTTTTTCCTGCTTGCATGTTAAGAATCACTGCACTCAAGAATTCAGAGGACCAGAAAACTTATGGATGTATAATGAGAATTTTGTGTACATCAGCCACTTTTAGAGCATTTGCATTCTTGTAATAAAATTAAATGACTCATTCTGCTTTCATTTCTCAGTGCAGCCTTTAACATTTTTCAGTCCTCATAAAAATACCTGTTTTTTTTCTTAACAGCTGTTGAAGTCATAATAAGGATACTACTGACAATTCACACTCCTTTTTCTTTTTTCTTTTTTCTTTTTTCTTTTTTTTTTTCTTTTTTCTTTTTTCTTTCTTCTTTCTTCTTTCTTCTTTCTTCTTTCTTCTTTTTCTTTCTTTGTCTTTCTTTTTTCTTCTTTCTCTTTTCTTTTTTCTTTCTTTTTTCTTTTTTCTTTTTTTCTTTTTTCTTTTTTTGTTTTTCTTTTCCCAGAGAAATGTTGGTCATCACATTACACTTGAAAAACTTCAAATGTTTGTGAAATGCTTTTAAGGGTGGACTTTGCAAAGGCAATTTCTGGACGTCATGAATTTTGAGAATAGACACATGATATGGTAATTAAGAGTGCTGACACTAGAGGAATTTGTCTCCCTGAAGTACATAGGACTTTGCAGTGTTTGACAATATGACAGCTAGCCAATTCAAGGGAGTTTTAAACAACTAATGTGAACTCAAATCATTTTTTGGTATGGATTTTGTTTTTGCAGTTGGATTCTTTCCAATTTGATGCCAGGCATATACACTTACTTCCTGTATGCTCTACATTCTGTTATGTAAAACTGAAGGTATTTTTTATCATGTCATCCTTGCCCTGCTCTGTGAGCTGTTTTGAACAGATACTGTTTCTTAGAATATATTTGTATGCAGCCTAAATATGATGCTCTAAATTTGACTGACAGATCTCAGTAATAATAAAACAGCACTTTCTATCAGTGCTGTATGTAGAGGATGCTCCTGGTAATAAGAGCTGAGGACTTAGTCAATTTATCCTAATTTACGTCATTCTGTGCAGCATTAGCATAGCATCTTGCAGTGGCTGACTTTAAATAAACATGTTCAGAGGTATTACAATGCATGTATATTGTCTTGAACGCTGATTCCCACTAGGACAGATGAACATCAAGTACGCACGCTGGAAAGGAGTATGTAAGTTTAATTTGCAACTGTGCTCTTTCATTTAAAATAGAGCTTATGTTGATGAAGATCCAAGAAAATCCAAGAGTGTGTGACAGTGCCTTAGGCAGCTGTTATGTATTCTGATTGTTTTTTTGATCATGGGCTGAAGTAAAATTAATGGCTTAACTTAAACCAGTGGGTATTCTTTGTGGCTGCTGGTGCTGACTAACTTCAGGAGCTTAATTACTGAGCTCATCTCCTAGACTCCTTCCATGGTGTGAAAGGAGCGTCTCAGAGCACCTGGAGCAGAGTCCTGCTTTGAACTGTCCCCTGAAAAACATGTTTCTGTTGACTAACTACAGAGGGAACAGATTTCCTTGTTTAAACATTCCAAGATCAATGCCACAGGTTATTTGGTGTGAAAACCACAGTCCAGAGTCCCGCCTCAGCTCCATGCTTTTTATTGTCTTATTTTTGATTCTAAATCAGTCCAAATACCCTTTCTCAACTGAATTCTTTACAACGGTGAATTAACTTGTCATCAGCCTGATTACAAAATATGACAATATTTATCAAAAGACTCAAATACCAAGAAGCTGAATTAGGACAAATTTTATGTTTGTTGTTGGAGTGCAGCATCAACTTTTCTGTGTGTTACAGCAACTTTGTCCTCAGAATAAAATGTGAAATGACAAGCAACCCCTATACAGCCTCTTTCTTGCTTTCTCATCCTTGTACCACCATTCCTTCAGACTACTGGGGTGTCTTCCCAGCCTTCATCAAGGCTGTTTTTGTGAGTACAGGACTACAGTTAACCCATTTTTGTCCAACGTTTTTATACTTTATATTTTTTAAGATGACTGTTATTTTCACTAAATATCAGTACAGATTCAGGTCACTTCTGAGGTGCTTTAAGGACCTCGCACTATTTAGACATAATTCACTATTATATGTGGACACATTTTAAAAGATAATGGCCTTCCATCAAAGAGAAGAGTGCAGAATAAATTGCAGAATAAAACATTTTACTGAAGTTATATGGTAATGGCAAAGTTTCCTCATCATCTTCATTTATTACAGTGCCAGCTGCCACTGGCATCTAAGTGCTCTAAAATAAATACTCTAATGTAATATTTTGAATCTTTTCCTCCTGCAATGGGAATTTCACTTGGCTGACAGAGCATAAATTGCCTCTTATGTCTAGTACTTCTATGGGGTATAGATAGCGATGGCTTTCGAGAAATAAAATATTTCTCTTGACATTTAAATGAAAGTCACACATTCTGTTTTGTTCTAAATGTGTCTTGCATAAAGGTGAAGTGCTGTTATATTCACAAAGACAGAATTCAGTGCTGGATCACATACACCTTTTATATCTGAGAAGACAACCAATCTATTGCAATAGCATCCAGACTGAAAGTGTACTTTCTTGCTGCCACAAGCAAGACAGTTTATTTATTTTTTTTGTCAGCAGAAAACTTAACTTTCTTACACAGCTAGGGATTAAAATAAGGCATACTTATTTATTTAAGAAGTCACAGGATATTTTTGTTGGCAGGTCATTCAGCTCAGAACAGGAAATGTCCTGTAGTGTTTTCATTGGGAAAGAGAAAGAGTTCGATTTTGAGACAAGATAATGCAGTTATCACTCTGAAGTCCCCTTAGGATGAACCAAGAGAGTGAAGAATGGAGGTGTACAGCTGAACTGAAGTAGAAGCCTCTAACTCCAGCACTAATAAAAGTACCTCTCTGGATACTAAGTGTGAATATAATGGGCTTGACATGAGCTAAACTAGAACTCTGGGCATGCTTAGCTTCCTTGCTTTCAACAGTCAGTTTACAAATAATGTTTGACTAATCATAAGGCCATGTCAAAAACAGTACCAGCCTTGGGGATAAACATGAAAACATTGTGTGGGTGATGCTTCAAAAACTGATGGCAGAAAACAAAAATTCTGGCCACACATTCTTACTGCTCAGTTCTGCAAAATTGTCATTAAACTGTGGAAGTGGGAGTAGATAAGGATATCTGAACCTTCAAAAATTAAGAAAGGAGACTAAACAGTGACACTTTCTGTTAAGAAAATGACACACCCTTCTTGGAAAGATGTAAGCAGCCCTAGTTGCTAGCTGTAAGAAGCCTCAATAATCACATACACTGCAGCAGCATAGCTAAGAAGAGCAGTGGAGTGGGCTCATGGTGTGATGGACAAAGAATGGAAGGCTATGAATACATCCACTTGAACTTTTTTAAGGCTGCCATTAGGATAGCATGTGTACAGCTACGTGACATTCTTACAGAAAATGCTTGATTAGAAAACAGGAGATACTTAATGCTACAGTTTCCCATACACTTCTGTGCCAGACACCGTGCGCAGAAAAAAGAGAGTTCTTCGTACCTTCCTTGAGGACTATGACTGCACAACTTAGAAACGTGGGGATAGAATTTAAAATAGAGTAGAAGCAAATTTAATGTACCTTTTGGAATATTTTTTTCATCTAAAACTTAAGATATTTCCAAGATATCTGCAACTTCTTGGTAAAAATGCAACCAATCAGATTATTAGGTCTTGTCCAAAGTTTGAGGGGCCATGGACATTACAGGTAATTACAGAATTAATGCACCTCCTCTGTTTCCTGAAAAGTTGTGTGAATAGACAGATAAGACTAAGCTTTATTCTCAGTGCTTCAAAATTTGTCCTCTGGAACATGAATGGGCACTTCAAAGGAAGAAATGTGATGTTTGCCTGTTGCTTTATAGCATTGGGATTTCTTTTTTCCTGGAAATGACCAGACTGCCTCTTGCTAACTTTTCAAGAAATGGGAAGGAATAAAAAAATAAACAAGCACAATAGATTTTGAAATTAAGTCAAATCCTAAGAGACAACATTTAGAGAATTATTATGGAAAATATTAATCAATGCAACTATAGCGTCATTACTGGACCATCATTAGTGATAATATAAATCTCCAAGATTCATCGAATTTCTGTCAAAGTTATGTAAATCTGTTTGAAAAATAAAAGCTGAATTTTACATCAATATTATACAATGAATTACATATTTATAAGGGATATGCCAAGACAGGAATCTGAACAGTAATTTTTATCTTTTCTTTAATCTGAAATAGAGAATTGCCACCCTACAATGAGTTTCAAACATCACACATCTGCGTGGAAAAGTTTTAATTATAATTACTACAATTAGAAAAGATTGAAGGAGATAATCACTTTACACTTATTTTGTGCATTCTGCACTATTCACTGTGCGTGAATTAGTTTGTTATGTGTGTTAACTCTTTGCTTATTTTTTTTTCCATGTCCTTATCAACAAGTCTGTGTATCCTTTTCATGGATTTATGAAGGATTGGCAAGCCTCATGCACATGAGAAGTACACTACAGATTGATCCACTGAGTTCAGGTGTCTTCACCACCTACAACTAATGAATAGATTCTGTGGCTTGCTTGAAATGTGCTATCTTTATCTTGTGAAAAAATAAATAAATCAGGGGACCAGTGTTCCTTGCAATACAAATCTGTTTCTTTCTGACAGGCTTAATGAGGCTAAAAGCTGTTAATTTAGGTGGTCCTCTGATGTACTTCGGCCAAGGGTGAGATGAAAGATGCATCTTCGATTTTCGTTTTTACAGATCTGAAGTGTTAACAGTGTCAAAGCTATGAACAACATCCAGACAGTCTGCTCCTCCAAGGCAGAAAGTTGTCTCCCAAACAGATTTTTTCTAGAAAAGATCACGACCCTTCAAACTTTTCTTGACATGTTTCTGTAATGTATAGCATCGTGGCATGTGTAGCATGTATGCACTGTATCAGAGAGTAATCTTCAAACTGGACTGAATCTTCACAAGTCCACTGAGCTTGACACAGCTGCACTAAGAAGTTCCTGGGTCACAAATGTGAAGAGTTGAGATAGGGTTGAGGGAAAATACCAGCCAACATCTTCCGTGCATCTGCCTCCTCTTACATTCCGCCCCTGCAGTTCTGCTGCTGGTCTTGCAGAGAGACATGGATGGAGACAATTAACCTGCTGTCCAAACCCTGGCAGATATTCTCATGGGCATTTCCTTAACCTGACTTCAAAAGAATTTTGAACTCTCTTGTGTTCACATTTAAAGTCTGTGAATTTGTCCCGGGATACCTTTGGGAGAGGGAATTACTATTCCTTGTATTTCTCTGTAGCTAACAGAGGAACGGGATTCCCTAAATGTCAAATTTTAAACAAGACTCTTGCTCTGTAGAGATAAGAACAGTCATCATTCCAGCTTTAGTCTTTTAATATGAATGCGTTCCACAATGAGTTTTTTGTTGTCAAACCATGAGCAATAACCAATCAATGTTGACATTTAAGAAAATCGTAGAGAATGAATCATGTATGACATGAGACCAAATGTTTTGATCTCAAAAAACAAGTGAATGAACATATAGGTCAACTATCTTTTGGCTCATATTTCTCCTACTGAAGGAACTAAGAGATATTTATTTACTCTATTTTGCCATTATAACAAGGATTTTTTTCAAAATATCTGTAAGATTTTGTAGCACAAGCTCTTGTCCCATTAATAATTTAGTCATAGCATCACAGAATGGCTTGGGTTGGAATGGGCATCAAAGATTACCCAATTCCAACATCCCTCAAGCAGGGACACCTCCCACTAGATCAGGTTGCTCAAGGCCCCATCCAATCCGATCTGGAGCACTTACAGGGATGGAGCAGGTCTGGAGCTCCCAAGGCTCTCTGTTCAATCTTGATGTTCCTCAACCTGCTCCTGGCTATACCACTGGTGCCCACAGGTAACAACAGCAGTGGGTAATAGTGAGCTGTACAAGGCTTGGTAGTCTCTCAGTCACATCCTTGATACAAGCGTCTGGCAAACAACACAGTTCTCTAAAGAGTGTATCAAATCAGCAAATGGGTGCCTATGTACCTCTCAGAAGGGAGTTGCCTACTAGTATTTAGCTTTAGATGTCTTTTCATTTGAGATCTGACTTCTAAACAGAAGAAAAGACTTCTGTTCTAAAGGTGGCCAAATACTGGTACAGGTTGTCTGGAGAGCTAGTGAAGTTTACATCCTTGGAGGTGACCCTGCTTGAGCAAGTATGTTGGACCAGATAATGTCAAGAGGTGCCTTCCAGTCTCAGCTGCTCCCTTCTTCAGAGATACAGATTCTTTTCTGTTATGAATGTGGAAATCACATCCTAAAATTTGTTTCAAACTTGAATTAATCATGCAATTAAAAATAAATGCTTTTGAAGTCGGAAAGAAAACAGCATTGAAATACGAAAA
The DNA here is from genome assembly GCF_019238085.1 of Lagopus leucura. Classification (NCBI taxonomy): domain Eukaryota; kingdom Metazoa; phylum Chordata; class Aves; order Galliformes; family Phasianidae; genus Lagopus; species Lagopus leucura. Next base: position 75,268,436 of record NW_024962262.1, read on the forward strand.
TAAGACAGTATGTTTTTTAAGCATATAATTTTTAATTGATTATGCTAATGTTTCTCTGAAGAAAATTTTTCAATTAAAAGTTCTGAATAATCCACATTTGGGAAAGAAAACATTGATGTGCTTTTATGTGGTTTAAGGGTACCTGGGATACATGCAGTCTCTAAGATGAAGATCTGACATTTTTGCAGATTTGCTTATGCCTTGGTAACACTGGAAAACTCGCAAATGGAGAGGGAGACTTTGGGGACTGAAGGACTCAAGCAGTTTCAGGAAACAAGGAAGTCTTGTGCTTTGGTGCTAGGGACGGCCACAAGAGATAACCTTAATCTATCTATGAAACCTTCCCAAAGTGGCTTCTTCTCTTCCAGGAAATTCTATGTGATCTTCAGAAGTGGACACTTGGAGAACATGGTAGTTAGAATATCTTTGCCACTCCCTTTCTTTCATCCCGTTTTCCAGATGTTTTCAATCAGTTTTCCATTAGACATTTCACAAGAGGATGGCCCAGCAAGGTTATCAGAAAACTAGTAAAGCTAACAAAAAGCCCCATGCTGGAGGTAACGCAACTCTCAGAATAAAACCGGCTCCACTGGGGAGTTAGATCTACTTTAGTAAACACCAGCTGAGGATCTTGATAATAAAAATATAAAAAGAATGAGTGAGGATTTTGGCCTCTGCATGCTTTCCGCACTATATCTAATCTGAGAAGAAAATGAGATTTTTGGAGTCCAGTGCCACCAATTTAACCCTAAATCCACAAAGGCAAATACTTCATTGGTTTTGGTGTTAGATGTATTTACTCAGACTGTTTTATTGCCACATAGATACTTCACCTAAACTTTGGAATTATATTAAGCCTAAAAATATCCTTCACTGTGGCAAGGGAATAGTACTAGCTCAGTGCTTTTTATGGCACTTCTCCAGTGAGAGAGGAAGAACTTTTGGATCCCTGGATTGCAGCGCAGTTTCAGATAAAAATCTGATTGATTTAAACTCACTATATCTGGTTTTCAACCTGTTTTGGCTTGTAATCCTCAAGTCTTAAATAGAATGGGAAAACTCTATTAATTTGGAAGATTTAATACTATTCCCTTGATGTCATTAACACAGTTCTAGATACACGCTGCTTTAAAATGCAGTTGGGTGGTAGCCCAAAATGGGCTGTGTCCTCAGTAATATAACTGCCCTTGTTCCAACAAAGACGCATCGAGCTGTATGGACTTGTCTTAAGTTCTATGTATAATTTTAATTCTATCAATATAAGGGGACTTGCAAATATATACACTTAGAGGCACCAAGTAATAAACACCTTCCTGAACTTTTCTTCAATATTTTGTTTACAGTAGTGAAATACCTTTCCATTCTTCTTTTCTCTTCGGTCAAATAGGTAAAGCCAGAATATAAAGAAAATAAAAGAAAATCTATTTATCCTAGTGAGAAAATTAGCTTATTCTAAGCAGTATTTAGATTATGTAAGCAGGAAAGAAGCAGGAATTAGTGTTGTGGAGAATACCTGAAATAACTCAAAGCAGTAAAAATAACTATTCTAATGAATGTGTCAGTTTGTCTAAGTACATTCATTCCTAAAAGACATTATACTACATATCACAGTCATAGCTATAGATGTTGCCCTATGTCAACTGGACTGTTTCAATCACCTGTGCTCCAGACTAACAGTAAGTCAAAGGAAGGGTGGCAGTGAATTTCTCAATTGCAACAATATTGTTTCAAATAGGATTATCTTCTTCTGACTCTGGCTTTGATTTACCTACCTAGCTATCAGCATCATGGCCAGAGAGGGAAAAAAATACACTTAGAGCCAATTTGTGTCTTGTTATATTCATAGATTCTCCGAAGTGGCATTTCAGCAGCTGACAATGCTAGCCTTAATTTTTTGACACGACACAGAAACATGAGGGATTTTGATTGAGATGTGTTATCCTCTTCTGCTTCCCACAGAAAAAGTATTAAGGTGTTTCTGCTGGGTCACGTAATGGGGCAGTCCTCTGCTAGTCACAGAGAGCATTCATGCAGCAACACAATAGAGTGAACAGAATGTGAATTAGTTAGGAGTCAGGACAAGATAACCTAGATGAGACTGGACAATATGGAGAACATGACTGTCTTCAGCTCACAGCATAATGCCAGCACCAAGGTCTTCAGCATCGTTATGCTTGTGAGAGGCAAAAATTGCAACATGCAATACATTTATTTACAGATGCAGTGCAGCAGTTTAAGTTTAATTTGCACACAGCAGAGGAGGGCTGATTCAAAATATATCTAAGTTGCTTATGGAGATGCAATTTGTGTAGACTTTGGGTTATTAAAACAACCACAAAAGAATATCATATTAAGGCATAGGTTTTAGGGCAATACGATTTTTTCTTACATAGGAATTTCAGGCTAATTCTGAAAGGACATTTCTCTTTAACTTGATTGCATTTAATACCGGAATTGTTTTCATGCATAGTTCCCTTAGTAATTATAGGGAGTATATTATATACAAGGCTTACTTCAAACACTAGAATGTTAAAGAACTTGATCCAAACCCCAAAGTTGTTGGAATGGGCAGCCCCCCAAGGAGCTGAACACAGCTGGAAATGAAATGTTCAATCTCAATCCCAGCAAGACCAACGTGATGTTAGCTGTAAGGGGAGGACTAGCCAAGAGCAAGCTCCAGTCACTGTCTGTTCAACTTACAATCAGTGTTAGGGTGAATATCTGCACTGTACAGTCTACCAGCAATTAGACATATGGCCCAGCTCCTGAGCCTCATTATCGCACACATGAGTACAAGGTTCTGGACATGTTGTGTTGCTCAGGCTTTTAAATACCACTAAGAAATACAGTAAATTAGCCTGTGCAGATTACTATGTTAGTGATACTCAACAGCAGAATTGTACAAAGATGTCTTCACTTGGAACAGCCTGAGTGACAGCAGCAGGAATGACATGTCAACTTGCTTTTCCCATGATCCCAGCCTGGAGATATGTCCTCCCCTTTGGGTTCTGTACCTACAGCAACCTCTGGGTCAGATCTCTGTAATGTTGTGGATGGAAAGGTGGGAGCTGTGAGCTGCACTGGCTCATATGCTCTAAAGAAAGCCTGACAACAGCACCGATCTGGTACTTCTGCGGACATAGAAATGTACATGTACAAAAACATACTAGTGAGTCTGATCTGAACATGGAGGAATCAAAAAAAATAAAGTTTGTTCAAGTTCTCCCAAGACACAGTTTTGCACCACTGCTGGCTGTACACACTTGTCTTAATGTGGACATCTGGACTTGCCGAAAACCCAGTAGTGGGCAGTATTTATCAACGCTAATAATGTTATCAAGAGGTATGGTGTAGAGGAAGAGCCAGACAGGCCCTCACATTTCACTACATAGAAGCGCTGTGAAAAGTACAAGAAGAGGAATGCTAATAAGAGCTCTCTTTTCTGCCCCCAGTTAACAAAACCCTTCCCCATTGTGTGCCATATGCCAACATGTCTGTGCCTACTTCAGGGACTATTTGATACGTGAGTTGCAGTCACTAGAGAATATTGTTTCCAAGATGCATGAGCTGAAAGCAGTTTTTGTCTTCTTACTGCTTCCACTCCAGCCCCACTTGCCTTTTTTGTTTGTCTTTGCTACTTGAACTTCATTTTCTTCTCTCCATCTTTCATTCTCAGTAGTTTGCTATCTACTTTTTCCCTTCCCTTGACACTTGTACCCTAATTCATGCCTCCAGTATTCCCAGACTTTCATGACCATAATCAAAATTAAACATGATCAACATAAAAAAAAAGAAAGAAAAAACCCACAAGCTGCTTTTACACATTTGCCTTGACCATGCTGTTGAAGTACAGGTGCAGCACGGTTTTGCTGCTCACTTGTCTACTTTTCCCAATGTAAACTTTTCATAGAGAGGAGAGGATCTCCCTGTGGACAGTGATTGAAGAGGGGAAGAAGGAGAAGCAATTCTGTATTCAGCCAATTCCTCTCACACACGAGGAGAGGAGATGAAAGAGTACTAACACATGATTGTGGAGTTCTGAGCGATGCTTGCATAGCACAGAGCTGCACACGGCTTAATTTCCAGCACTGCCTGCATACGTGCCCTGCAACAGTGAAACTCCTGTCTGGATTGAAAGTGCTGTGCTTTGCCACCAAAGAAACCAGAAATATAAATAAAGAAGACCCAGTAACTTGGATATTTAAAATGTATGTCTGTATAACGTATATACATATATCAGCATGCATAGATATCCAAGTATATACATGTACAGATATTAAAATGCTCTAAGATTTTAAAATGATTTGCTGATAAATATATATATATACACAAAGCTGTTTATCTGTATACACAACCAAAATCCTATATTTTGCCTTTTTATTACAGATGTCTTGTCATTTTTAATTTTTTTTTGTGGATGTATAAAAAATATTCACAGAACAAGCGCAACTTCTGTGATCCTTATGGTGCAGAGATTTAGAATTACATGCTACAGCTCTCTGAGTTTAATTTTGTCAGGTGCTACATAAATTACAGTGGGTGCTATCACAACATAAATCACACATGTTTCAGATGAAGCTTTCTTTGTTACAGGCAAACTTTCTTAAGCAGTGGAGGATCTTTTCCAAAATTCTGATTTGTGTCTGTGTATGAATTGCTATTGGTGCTCCTTTCTATTACTCCTATTGCCCTGGGAATAGGAGGCACACTGATCTGGGCCAGGACTGTGGCGCACAAGGCAAGAATTTGTGGAAAGCAGCAGGGCACTCCTGAGGGTCCCCAGAAGTGAGTAGTAATACTAAGATCTGCTGAAGAAGGGGAGTACCTAACACCCCAGGGCTGCTCCTATTGGTAGTGGAAGCTGAACTATCTGCTGAGGTCCTTGGGAGGGCAAGGAGAAGCTGTCCCATCTGATCTTATATTGCTCCCTGCATCAGAGCCAGGAAAATAGATTTTGGAGGAATCTAAGGAACTCATTTCCCTGCTTTTGTCAATCCAAGAAGAAATAGCAGGATCATAACAACCTTTCTCCCTCAGGTCCCAGTCGATTTCATCAGTGCTTCAGTACTACAATAATAAAGTGAAATACTCTCTTTTTGACATTTAAGACACTCTTTTGAAATAAATGTGGAAGAAAAAATGTGATTGAGGACATATTTTAATAATACTGGGTAGGAATTTGGAGCAGTCATTAATTTATCCCATCGGCATACTCATAATTAATACTAAGTGAATGACAGAATAGCAAAATATACACTGAGGAAACAGTAAATATGACACTTCATGCAATTTAATAAAAAAATCACATTAACTTTTCTCCCCTTGGCATTATCTGCTAAAAAATTTCCTTTTCTGTGTAAAAGAAATATGAAAAGAAACTTTTCAAGAGCTTTTTAGGGTAGAAGTGTTGCTCTAGGTCAAATACTGAAAGCTCACATTGACTCGATTCATTTTAGTGGATATTTCAGGATTTCTTCTAATGTGATGAAGCAGAAATTGATTAAAGTTCACTCTCCAATAGATGTGCCACTGTGCTCTATGTAACTATAGCAGAAGTTTTCTTTTTGAAGATATCGCCAGTATATCATTTATTGCAGGAAAAAATGATGTTTATTTGGCTGAGAAAATGTTTTCAATTGGTTGTGTTTGAGTTGCAGGTTATTTATGTCTTTCAGCTAAATAGTACAGTGGATAAAAGTATCTACTGCTCAGGGAGAAGCAGTTTTGCAGATTAATGTTGGGCCAATTCAATGGAGTGGATCAATGTTACTTTGTTAAGAGATTCTCCCCAGCATTTCTTGCGAAAAGAGCTTGGAAAGGGGAGAACTGCATTTACGGGTTTGGAAACATAAATAAAGAGAGCACTCGGACTGAAAGAGGTTCTTAAAATATGTGATGTTTAAGCTTACTGTAATCATGGTGCTATCTTCAGTGGGAGAAAAATTTATATTTTCTTTCCTAAATATTATGATGCTTCAGCAAAAATACTCATTGCCTTGATGCCTTCAGTTTAAAAAGTAATTTTACCTCCTCTTTTATGTGAAATTCAGCGGTGGTTTGGTAATGGTGTTATAGGTGGAGGGGAAAAAGCCATCTTTCTTGACTTCACCTGAAGCAAAATTGGAAGTAGACTGGGGAATCTGAAATTATTCCCCTCAAACAACTCTCTTTTCTCCTCTGCCAACACACAGGAAGTTCTCCATCACTCATATCCACCAGCTCTGCTCCACAGACCAAATTCCTTGTCTCATCATGCCTCCTTCCACAGACACCTGCAATTGCTCTCCAATGATGGCTGTTCTTCATGGGAAATGGCGTGCTGAGTGACATAAATGTTATTCGTATTCTGGTTGCAGGCATGTTTGGGGTGTGCTACCTGCATGTTCACAGTAAAGAAAGTGAAGGAAATATTCCTCACCTTTCCTCTCTATAGGAGAATCAAACAACTGAATATCCCAAGTTGGAAGTGACCCATAAGGATCATCAAATCTGCCCCTCATCTCCACAGAACACTGCTCAACATTCAAACCCCATATCTAAGTGTTGTCCAAACACTGGAATTCCATCACTGGTGGCCGTGCCCACAGCCCCGTGCATCCCGTTCCCCACCCACCGCCCTGTGGTGCAGCCCCTTTCCCTGACCCCCAGCTGCCCTCCCCTGACGCAGCTCCATGCCGTTCCCTCGGGCCCTGTCGCTGTCACACAGAGCAGAGCTCAGCGCTGCCCCTCTGCTCCCATCAGCTGCCATCAGGCCTCCCCTCAGCTCCTCTGCTCTGCACTGAGCACAGCGAGGGGCTCAGCCGCTCCTCATATTCTTGCCCTCTATAACCTTCACCATACCGTGTAGGTACTGCTGGCCTGTTTGGCTGCCAGAGCACACTGCTGACTGATTAAATTAAATCTCCAGCCAGAACCCCCAGATCCCTCTCCATTATGCTCTGCAGCCCCTCACCCCCTGTCTGTACACACACCCAGGGTTGTCCCATTCTGGGACAGACTCCAGCACTTGCTCCTGTTCAATTCCATGTAATCAGTGACTGCCCAGCCCTCCCATCTGTCAAGATCTCTCTGTAAGGCCTCTCCACCCTCAAGGAGTCAACAGTGTTGTCCTCAAACTCAGCATAAATTTGAGTCTTGCAGATACTGTCCCTAGGTCAAATCTTTTTCTTACAGGTAGAGCACTTGATCCTGTAGAGAAAGGTGTGATTTAGATGGCACAGAGAACATCACTGTTTTTGTTGAATTGTGTTCTGGACTTCTAAAATACCAAATAACAGTACAGGCACCAATTAAAAGAAAAGAAGGGTTGAACATCTGTTTCTGCAAAATAGTCTCAATGTCTTCTTCCAATTGGACCCACAGAGCTGCCTCTAAGAGACTGCTGGCATAGAAGAGCATCACCTGCACACTCAGCTACTCCTTTGCAGAACCTGTGCTGTAGAAGAGTTGGAAGAGAACTTTAAAGGTCTAACTCCCCTGCAATGAGGAGGGACGCCTACAGCTAGAACAGGTGCTCAGAGCCCTGTCCAGCCTGACCTTGACTGTCTCCAGGGATGGGGCATCCACCACAGCTTTGGGCAAGCTGTTCAAGTGCTTCACTGCCTGTACTGTAAAACACTTTTTCCTTATATGTGATTTTAAATATCCCCTCTTTTAGTTTGAAACCATTTCCCCTTCTCCTATCACATAGATCCTGCTAAAGAATCTGCCCTCTTCTTTCTTACAACCCCCTTTTATATACTGAAAAGCCACTCTCATATCTTATCAGAGCCTTCTCTTCTGCAAGCTGAACAGCTACAGCTCTCTCAGCCTGTCCTTGTAAGGGAGGTGTTTCATTTCTTGGATCGCATTTGCGGCAATCCTCTGGACATACTCCAACAGGTCTACATCTTTCCTGTACTGAGTACTCCACATCTGGATGCAGTACTGAAGGTGAGGTCTCACCTGTGCAGATCAGAGAGGCAGGATCACCACCCTTGACCTTCTGGCCATGTTTCTTTTGATGCAGTTCACTTTCTGGTCTGTGAGGGCACACTGTTAGATATGTCCAGCTGCCATTCACCGGTACCCCCAGGTAATTTTCACCAAGGACTCCTCTTAGTCTCCTCTGGGCTGAACAAATCAAGTGAACTCTGCTGCTCTCATACATCTTGCCCTCCAAATGTAAATGGAGAGAATTAACTCCAAAATTGCGAGGGAATAACAGCAGAAAGTGTTGAATCACAGAATCACAGAATGGCCTGGGTAGGAAGGGACTTCAAGGATCATGAATCTCCAATCCTCCCCGCCAGGGGAAGGGGCACCAACCTCCACATTTTAATACTAGACCAGGCTGCCCAGGGCCCCATCCAACCTGGCCTTGAACAACTCTAGGGACCACATCCACAGCCTCTCTGGGCAGCCTGTTCCAGCACTTCATCACTCTCTCTGTAAAGAACTTCCCCCAGACATCCAACCCAAATCTTCCTTCCTTCAGCTTAAAACTATTTCCCGTTGTCCTGCACTTATCAACCCTTTCAAAGAGTTGACTCCCCTCCTGTTTATTGACTTCCTTTAGGTACTGAAAGGCTGCACTGAAGTCATCCCACAGCCTTCTTTTCTCCAGGCTGAACAAGCCCATCTCCTTAAGTTTGTCTTCTTAGGGGAGATGCTCCAGTCCCCTGATCATCGTTGTGGTTCTCCCCTGGACCCTCTCCAACAGCTCTCTGTCTTTCTTGTACTGAGGGCTCCAGACCTGGACTCAGTACTCCAGATGGGGCCTTACAAGGGCAGAGTAGAGAAAGACAATCAACTCCCTGTCCCTGCTGGCTACCCCTCTTCTGATGGAGCCCAGGACACCATTTGCTTTCTGAGCTGCAAGAGCACACTGCTGTTTCATGTTAAGCTTTTCATCCATCAGGACCCCCAGGTCCTTCTCTGCAGGGCTGCTCTCAAGAACTGCTCCTGGAAAGCTGACAGAATGGTAGTGGGAGATACCTAGGCTTCTGTTGGTTCGAGAACGACAAAGATGTCAGGAGGGGACCTGAGCTACAGAACTTTCTTTTAAAATGTATTCAAAGAATAGAGCCCATGTTCAGAGGTGACAGAGGTTCTCAGGCACATGGGGCACTTTTACTGAGATTTGAGCAGCTTGGTGCTCAGTGAGGCAAAGTCTCTGTAAAGGGGAAACAGTAATCTAGGTCTGAAGGTCAGATAGGGAGGAAAGCAAACAAAGGGGAAGTCAGAACAACAGTGGATCTGCCAGACCTGAGCCTGTCACCAAATGAACTTATCTTGGGTCTCTGAAGATGAAGACCTTGGCAACTCACTTGAGATTTCCATTCTTGTCAACTTTGGAGGGATATTTATTTTGCAAATGATATTGAAAGAAAATGTTTGAGCAAGTGGAAAGAGAAAAGGATAGGAGAGGAACATTCTTGTCTCTTGCTTTTCTCTTTTGCTTCGAATTTTTTTTGAGTGCTCAAAGTGAAAGATTTTTTGAAGATCACAGCTATTTGTTTGAAAAGCAGAATGCTGATTTGATGTAGTTATTTTTAGATGATGCTATCAATTTCTGTGTTATCAAGTGTTGCATGTAGGTTATGAAAGACCTGGGGAAGTCTGATTTATTGTGTTTCCATTGAGAGCTTTTACTACTGTGATAGTCTGCAATCTATTGTTGAATCTTGTACTGTGTGATGCTGGAGGGGTATTGGGAGACAAACGATGGAAACACAGCCTTCACAAATGAATGCTAGCTATTTTCTGTGGTCTAAACTCAATAAGAAAGCACTTCAGATGGGATGAGGTCTGGTTGAAGTCCTGAGGGAGCAGGATTTTAGCACTGCACAGCTAAAATTTCTCAGCACTTGACCAAGAAAATGAGAAAATTTCCAGGTGTGCCTTTTTGATATGTTTGCATGCAGTTGTCTTCCTGATATTTTGACTGACATCCAAACTCAAAACCAGAATTCTAAAGTGATTACAAAATGTGAGGGAGATGGTTTACATCCTCGGATTCCATCCTGAGGCTCTGATATCAGACACACTTTTAGGTTTTATTACTTTAACAGCAAATTGCGTAACTATCACATGGTATTTCAAACTGTAATTTGATGTTGTGAAAGAGGAGTGAAGACCTCAAATTCCTGTGTAAAGGGCACTGTTATGATTTATGGTATTAATACACTCTGTGAAGGGAACAGACTGATTACACACAACACTTTTCATTCAAAAGGTGTTGCAACACGTCTTACTAAGAATCTAAATATTACTTACTCATCTAAATATCGGCAACACAATAAATGAGTAAGCAAATGTGGCAGTCAGTATGAGCTGAATAACAGCTCACATGCTCAGTCTCTGGGCATTCAAACCTGCTTAAATGAGGGAAAAAAAGATTGGTCAGGGACCTAAGGGTTCACTGTTTTTTTTTTTCCCCACATTCACTGAACAAAATCCAAATGGAGATTAATGATCCCAGGATACCAATAACTGAAGACTTGCAAGATGAATTATATTTGGACTTCTCATTTTAAAATATCATCCAGAAATTAAAAAAAAATGCTAACTGTAAAGGATGCCATGATATTGCTGGGTAGGACTTACTGGATGATTTGCTATTTGACAAGAAGTGGAAGAGATATATGAGCTAGAAATTAGAAACCTTCAAGGTACTTTTAAGGCAATTTCAGTTAGTTTAAAAGTTTTTCTGTCCTTTTGCATTTCAGAATAATCAATTTCACAATCAAATATTCTCTTCCAGCAATATTTTGAGAAGAGGAAATATGTTAAATGTCAAAAGGGGGGTTGAGAACCCTGCCCCTGTCCCTCAGCTTTCCAGTGGATGTATCTGAAATACAACCTTCCATTTCCCATCTGCTAAGACCAGTACAGGACTCAAGAATCATACCCATAAATAAAAACAGAAAACTGGGCAAGAAAGATCTTTCACAATAGCAAACAGACTATTTCTCATCTTAAAGTTTGGCTTGTATTTGCCAAATAAGACCTGATTTGAAAATTTTCGGTGTTTGTTGACAGCTTTTTAAAGGCATTCACTCTTTCTGTATGAAGTTGCAGAATACATTCCAGGAGATGCTGAACTACGCCCTGAAGAAGCAGCCTGCTTCCAGTTTCCTACAAACCACTGCTGCCACAAGAGTTGAGCAGAGCTTGAGCTGTTTGGGTTTCTCCACCAGCTCTAAGGGGTCAGCAGCCCTCTGCCCCTCCCTCGCAGTCATCATTAAGCTTTTATTATTCCCCCTTTGTGCAGCCTGTTCTCATAGGAGACACAAGAAAGCATTAGGCTAAAACCAAAGGTATTTTCAAAACCATGTAGTTCTGGTTGACTTATTTTCTCTCTGCACTGAATGCTGAGCTATCTTCGACTTTCTGCAGGAACACATCCACACTGAGGACAAGTGGTTTTGAAAATATCATGAACTATGTTTTCCCTACAAAGTACTGGAATTTTTTCTCTCTTTTCAAAGCAGTACCATTTCTTAGTGATGCAGAATTAGTATGATTTCCCATTGGCACTGGCATCTGCTTGTAAATCCCTGTTATTAGCCATGTTGGTGTGATCCAGAAACTGAACTTGCCAGTCCAGTCTGTGCCATGTCAGTCACTGAGATTTTCCTGAATTAGAAGTGTTCTTTTTCTCATGAACAGCAATTTGAAAGAGGATGATAGATAGTAAAACAGTGCCAAAGTTACTGAGCCATTTTATCCAGCCCAGGGTGGATATTCTGTCTCTTTTATGAGAGTCTAGGCTATAGTTATTAACCATGTCAGTGATTTAATATAATTGACACCGTTAGTCACTCTCTTGTGTTTTACACAGAACAGAGTGCAGGCTGGGCCATCTCTCATTCTATATCAGAACACATACCATGTCTTGGAGATGTGCAGATAACTCTCAAGTAACAATGACGAGATGAGAAGCAATGAACTCAAGTTGTGCTATGGAAGGTTCAGGTTCTGTATTAGGAAACATTTCTTCTCAGCAAGAGCAGTGCTGCAGTGGCACAGGCTGCCCAGGGAGGTGGTGCAGTCACCGTCCCTGAGGTGTTCAGGAGCCGTGTGGATGTGGCACTGAGGGACGTGGGCAGTGCGCGTGGGGGGGGGTGGGCTGGTGGTTGGACTGGGGGATCTGAGAGGTCTTTTCCAACCTTAATAAGCTTTTGATTCTATGATTCTTTGTACGCAAAATATAAGAAATGTAGAACTAGCATTCTAGCAGGAATTCTCAGTGGTGAGAAGCACCAAATGGGCTCAGTTACTCAGCGAGAAGGAGAGGCAGGCTGCCTGGAAGCTGTAATGCTGATGTTTGAATTTCCATTGGACTTCAGCATGCACTGCAACTCCTCCGAGAAGTTAATTTCTGCAATAATTGTTAGAAAGACTGGAGAGGGAAACAAAATAAACAAATCTAAATTATTTCAATTTTGGATCTCAGCTACACAGTTTTAGCCTTGTTGCTAGGTGGGAGTCATTCTTCTATTACATTTTTTTGGTCTTTTTTTCAGCACAACTCAGTTCCAGACACATATGTTTGTTTTGTAGTGAAACATCTTGAACTTTTTGAACACAGAAATTTTAAAACTGAGATTTCAAAAAACAGTTTGAGAATGTCGGCTAAGGCAAGCATGGAATGTTATGGGCCCTCCATGTGCAAAAATATTCTTCAGTTTTCTTCACTGGGACTTGTAAATTCCTGATCACAGGTGAGCAGCCCTGCATTCTCCTTGCTTAGTCTCATGCCATGACTGCATGGGGGATGCAGCATCAGGATGTGTCCCTTACAGGCTTGCAGAAAGCCAGGCTAGCAACCACACCACAGAAAGGTCTGCAATGGAACAAGTAGCTGTAGGTGCTTGCCTTCCCCAGCCCCTCATCCTTCTGGCTTTCCTTCAGTCTCCAGGTGTTGTGCACCACCACCTCATCACCACTGATCAGTAGGAGTGGGGAGGTGATTATTCCTCTATACTCTGAACTGGCGAGGCTGCACCTCAAGTACTCTGCTCAGTTTTGGATGCCATGCTACAAGAGCATGTCCAGACGGGCAATAGATCTGTGAGGGTCTGGAGCACAAATCCGATGGGGAGAAGCTGAGGGATGTGGGCTGTGGGCATGGGGGGAGGGGGGGGGGGGGGGGGGCTGATGGTTGGACTGGGTGATCTTTGAGATCTTTTCCAACCTTGATGGTTCTATGATTCTATGATTCCACACCTTGACGTGCAGAAGGGAGTGATGTGCCACCTTTCCAAGCTTTGTCCCTCAAGGAGACTTTCAGAACCAGATGAAACCAAAAAGCAGCACAAACTGCACGGCAGACAGCATGGAGAAAACAGAAGAGGAGAATCCTCCAGTCTGGCGGGGGGAGCCCCGCGGGAATACGTGGCACAGAGGGGCGGGCAGCAGCTCTAGGTTCGTCCTGCTCTTGTGCCTGCCCCTGCCCCTATCCCCGTCCCTATTCCTGTCCCTATCCCTGCCCCTGTTCTTCTCGCAGCGCAGCACGGCACGGCTCCGACGGTGACGGAGAGCAGCGGGACGGTTCCTCCTGTGCCTCTGCGCCGTTTCTCACCCAGCGCGTGCCGCCCGTCCCGCTCGTCCCCGGAGCCGCCCCGCCCCGCGGGAGGAGCCTCCCCTTCCCCTCCCGCCCCGTCCCTCCCTCCCGGTGGCGGCGGGGGGTCGAGGGCAGCGGGGCGGCGGGAGCCGCGGGCAGCGCAGCGTAGCGCGGAGGCGGCGGCGGGAGCGCGGGCGGCCGGCGCGGAGCCCCCGCGCCATGGGCGGGCGGCGCGGAGCGGCGGCGCGCAGCCGGCCCCGCCGGGGGTAGCCGCCCGCGCCCCGCACCGCGGACCCGGCATGAACTGAGGATGGCGAGCGCCTTCGGCCCACGGTGGCCCCGGCGAGCGGCTCCGGGTGGTGGCAGCCGCGGCGGCGGGGGGCTCCTCTTCGTGCTGCTGTGCGCCTCGGCGGGCCTGCCCCTCAGTGGGCAGCAAGTGCTGCGGATCGGTGAGTGCCGCCCGCGGGCACCGCCGCCGGGCGCGGGGCTCCCCGCTCAGCGGGTGCGGGCAGTGCGCGGGTGCGGGGTCGGGAGCGGGGAGCGGGGCCCTGCCCCCCGGCGGAGCGGATCCGGGCGGGCTCTCGCTCGCCGCCGCCACTTCGGAAAGTTTGCCCCGGTGCCCGGTGCGGGGGGAGCGGGGACGGGAGCCTCTGCCCAACGCCGCGGGGACCGCGAATAGCGGCTCGGAGAGCTTGAAAAGTGGCGAGATCTCCCGGGTCGGAGCTGCACCGCGCGCTCCAACCTTCTGCTGTTTGCTCCCGTCCTCCTTTCCGAAGGGGAAAGTGTTTTCCTTCCTTCGTTCTTAGCCCCTGACCCTGGAACGGAGCGCTCCCGAAGTGCTATCCGTACGCGTTAGCCCCAGCAAACAGCGATTTGTTTTTTAAAGGAAAAACTCCGCACCATGGAAACCCTGCTCGGCTCGCAGGAAGCCGCTCTCCCGACAGTGGGCTTCTTGTGTCGATCAGTGAGACGGTGAATACAAAGTATCGCAGGAGTTAGGGGTGAGGAGCAACTGTGTTGTAGGCTGTAGGCAGGAGATACCGCTCTTCTCTCTTATTCCTTTTGCCTGTCTCTCTTGGGAAGTGCTGAACGTGAAGGGAGTAAAGAGAAAAGAAATCGTTTGCACCGCCCGGGGAGACGCACTGGGTAAAGCATAGCCCTGTGCCAAGCAGCAGATTGGTACCTCTTAGCCTCAAGTGCTAACCCCACTCACGAGCTCTCCTCTGAAAACCCAGCGGAAGGCTGCTCCCAGCTCGGAGAGCTCATCAAGGATTAGATAGGAATAAATGAAGGGGCTCAGTTCCTCAAAGCACTGAGAAAGGACAATCTGAAGGCACCCAGCAACTTGCAGCTGAAAATCTGAGATGTGTCTGGAGCTGTCTGTGTGCGGAGAGTGTGCTCTCCTTCTTTCTCCATGCAGTGCAGCTGAAGTTTGCTGCTCTCTCTGCTTCCCACCACAGAGCTGTGCCCTGTGTAGAGGCAGTGTGTACACACAGAGTGCAGGTGAGACGCAAAGTGAATTCAGGGCTAGTGGAACTCATGGGAGAAAGTGTGCTCAAATAACTCAGGCACGTGCTGTAGCTTTGCAAATACATTGCTTGGCTGCTGCTGCAAGGCAGCCTTAACTTCCTTGTTAAGGCTGGAAATAGCTTCTGAGGCAACTGGAGCATTTTAGAGTTTGAACGAAAGTATATTTGCTTGGATGTAGGCTAAATGCTTAGCTCTGTGCAGGATGGAGCCTTGGCTTCGCAACTGGCATCAGCTCTGCAAGGACCTGGCAGAGGTTTAGAGTGTGCTCTGTGTCCATCCCTCTGCTGCACAAAGTGCTTTGCTGTGATCAGTCTAGCGAGGCTCCCAGGCAATTGCCCCACATTGCTTTTCTCTTACATAGCCCTGCACAACTTGTGAGTTCTCTGCTCTCTGAGATGTGTGTCCGTTTGGTGCAAGCTCACTAGTGATGACTGCAGCGATAGTGCCCTAATGCTGTCTATGGTCATATGACAATAAGTGAGACAAATTGCTAAGCTTTCAATCACAGCAGCAAACACACATCCAGAATGATGCTGCCTGAGAATGAATGTTCCTTAGGTGGTTGTGAATGTGTAAAATATTCAATGTACTTATTGCTATAGTTATCCTGCCTATAAAGTAATGATGTCATCAATATTAATCCTTCACATCCGCTAACAGGGACAAGTCTCTCTGTCACTCTTCAAAGTGACACACAGAAGTAATGGAAATAACTCCTTCTACGCTCTTTGTGATAACATAATAAAATCATTCCAAAGCATTTCTGACTGAGGAAAATGCCATTAAGCCATCAGATTTTCTTTGTCGCGTTTTGGTTAATTAAGAAAAAGAAAGCACTGCCATACAATGTGCTGCAGTTTGCTGCCTGAATTAATACACTGTATTTAATTGCATTTTGCACTGTTAGGGAGCTTTTGGATTTTTTTTTTGATTTTGTTGGCTTATGATACAAATGAACGGATTCTTTTGCTGGCATTTAATTAGTTGTGAAGGGAAATGCTGGCTATTTCTCAGCATCTAGGCGATGATTACTTTCCTATTCCTCTAAACAAGAAAATGAACAGTAAAATTGATCCATTAGGAGAAAATAGTGGAATCTGAGATAAGATACACTTTCAGTTTCATGCAATACAATACTTTAGTGTCTTACTATTTCTTCCACGTTCATGCTAAAAAGCTTTTTCCTTGATATATGAACTAATAGAGCTGTCCAAGGAAACACTGTCTTTATCTATACGTAACACCCTAGACTATATTACGTGAAAGTATATTTAAAGTTCACAACCCTAATATTTTTGACTTAATACTGAGGAATTTCTAGTCCGCACTGAGTCAACCTGACCCTCTTGCCTGCCCTACTTGTACAGCTTGTATAAAATGAACCAACTCACATATGGGAAAGGAGAATGCAAATTAAGACTAGCAGGCACTAAGTTGCAGAAACAGTCTCAAAAGCACTGAATTCTCATCAGCCACAAAATCTGACATTAATGCTTGGAGGCAGAGCGTTATTTCTTAGTGTGCATCCTTTGGACCATTGCAACTTCTAATGTAACGAAGCTATAAGAATATACTCCAGCATTACTGCAGGGTAATTAATGAAGAGTAGCTGCTTAAGCAACACACTGGATTAGAAGTAAAGAATATTTGATAAACTACACCAGTTATTAAAATATTGCTGGAGTTAATTAAAAAGAGAACATGGCACTTTGCAACAGATACTCGTAGGAAGTTAAACTTGGATGAAACTTGGAATTAGTCTCTAAAATTAACTCCTGAAAATGAGCAAATGAGTAATTCTTAAGTTTCATAGAAATTGCATTAGTTGATTAAATAGACACTCTTCAGCTGATACCAGAAGTGATTTTCAGTAATATTTGGTATGTTTCTGTAGTTAATTGGAATATTTAAATATGGGTTTTGACTCTGCACTGATTTATTCCTTACTTCAGCAAAACTCCCAGTGGTTTTGTGAGCTGTGTTTTCAAAGATGGAGGATTAGCCCCGTAATATTTCTCTCTGATTCTCTGATTGAGAAATGTAGATTTAAAACAGACACGTGTAACTCAACCCACAAAATATGGTTTTTTTCATAAGTTGACATTTTTAGTATAGCTTTCAACAGATCTGTCTGTATTTCCCCAAGCAGGACTGGAGCTGGGAGGTTTTTCCTGTATGATATTTGCATTTCTACAGTGTGAGAATGATAAAGACGAGAGCCTAATTAATTTCACTGGAAATTTGCTGCTTCTTGTCAACCTTTTTCAAGACTTTATTTGTGAAGGGAATTATATTAATACACATTTGAGCTTCTTCAGTGTGACATGGAAAAAACTGTAGAAAGTTCTGTCGTGTTTTAATGTCATT
The DNA here is from genome assembly GCF_019238085.1 of Lagopus leucura. NCBI lineage: Eukaryota > Metazoa > Chordata > Aves > Galliformes > Phasianidae > Lagopus > Lagopus leucura. The sequence goes on from NW_024962262.1 coordinate 75,285,882, forward strand.
AAAATGTTAATTAAAAAGAAACTATTTCTTATTAGATGTCTACATGGTATTGTGTTCCATAATGTCGTAGGCAATGTGACTGCATTTTATATCATTAGGTGATCAGAGATTAACAGCACATTGTTAACCAGATCCCAAATGCTCAGTGGCTCGTCATTTCACTATAATATATTTAAGTTTCCTCATTCAGCACTTAACAGAAGACTGTTTTACCACAAGTATTTCTGAAGGATTGCTACCAATATGTCCCAGCAAAAGTTATTAGGCATCTCCCTTCTCACTGGATATGGAAGTACTGCACAAAGTATGAGACAGTGCAACATTTGGCTCATGCTCTAAATGGTTAATCAAGTCAAAAATGCCCTATAAAAGGCAGATGCAAAATGCATTGCCAGCACCTTAGCAGAGCACTCCAGCACGTCTGTGCTTGTGCACAAAAAGGTCGGTGGAGCTCAGTGGCCTCAATGCATACAGCGATCCTGGGTAAAACACTTGGCTGCATTATGATTTGCGTGGTTGCATCCTGAAATTATAAAAAACAAAATCTCATTGGCAGTTTCTTTGTGTTCTGTCATTTAGGCTTGAAGATGCGGGTGGATGAATTACTTTGGGTTCTATACCATTGTATTTCAAGGCTTTTTTACCGTGGAAGATGCTTGCTGTGCTGGGTTGCTCCACTGGGGTGTATTAAAAAGTCATGAAGCCACGCTCAGCTGATGTACATTGACATCCTTTTATTGAACTCAAGGGAGCCATGCTGGTTTAAATTGCCTGAAGAGCTGACTGGACATATTTAATATATGAGAGACAAAACTTCTGTATTTCCCCCAGCTGCCCTGCCTACTTACCACCCTTCCTAATGATGGGTAGGGTCAGACAAAATCAAACCCCATGTGTCTTGTTTCTCTTGTTTTCTGCCCATGAATTCTGCAGGCTTGGTAACCACAACTAAGCAATGGTGATCACTGAGTGCCTGCAGCTTCCTGCAGTGGCCATTGCCCCATCAGCTCTTGGTACCTCAGTAGCAGTGTTTGCTGGATGACTGTACTGCTGCTGGAAAATCACTGTTACTGGGATGGTGTAAAGCACTGCTCAGTATGTGAAGAAATCTAGAGATGTTAACTTTCCAGAAAGCGGAGAGTGTATATTTCTGTTGTCAGAATACACCTAAATATCTGCTTTAGCATGAAATAGATGAGCTATAAAATCAAAAATTATAGTCTTAAAATAGTCTATAGTACTGTGGCTTGATAACTATGCAGCACGCAGCCACTCCCAGCCATACTAACAAAAACACCAGATGTGTTGCTTCTATCCTGGAACATTTGTCAGAAAAGATTGATGGAGAACGGCAAAGAGAAGGTCCTAAGACTGGAGTTGGGATGGTATAGTCAGCACTGATGGTGATGAAATACAATTTAAAAAAATATGGCATGAAGGTGCATTGCTGCTGCATTTCACATCTTGGGAGATATGTGATTAGCAATGGCAAAATTTGCATATGTATCTTAGTCAAGAGTCAAGTGAGTTACAGAAAAATGAAATGGAAAACAGCCAGGGCCGTTTTTGTTCCACTGACATCTGTGCTATCATAATTTGTTACTTCCTCTTAACTTCTACAAGGTGTATATCCTGATATGCAGAGTATGTCTGTGGTGCTGCTGTGAGCTCCATGTGGGCAGATAAATGGGGTATCCTGCTGTGTTTCACCAAGGCTTCAAAAGCATTTATGTAACATATGTGCATCAGTTCAGACCGTTGGGACTTCAGTAAAATAAAGGATGAAATCTTCACAACAATGAAATCAATGAAATTTTGCCGAAGGATAATAGTTTTCCATCAAATATTTTTATTTATGCAAGCTGTTTGACACTTAACCTAGTACTTTTTCAATTAATAATTCATGCTCAGTACAGGTGAACACTGCAGGAAGAACAATCATTATAAATAAAATAAAATTTCTTTGGGTTTCTGTTCTTGCCTAATAGCTTATTTCTGTTCAGGTATAATGAATTTCTTTTTGAATTCCTGTGTCCTTCCCACAACACTAAATTTTGAATATCCAGCATCAGTTCTTGCTGTCACTATAAGCTCCTCCATATGGCCCAGTCTCCACTTAATGTTTTCGATTCAGACCACAAGTACAACCTCAAATATTTCATTATAGTCTGTTTTGTCTATCCTGGTCAGTAATAAAGCTTAAACCCCATCCTCCCCTCCTCAATATTTTAAACAACTGCCTCTAATCTTCTTTTCTCAGAAGGGCTTGATTTGACCAACTAGGCTATAGATTGTCCTGCAATGAAGGAAAAAAATCCTATCCAAGACCTGATTAGTTTTACTCCACAGCTTTGGATCTGTAACCCGCAAGCCCAGTTTGTCCTAGTTTTTGTTGACTTTAGGTTTTAGTTGACAATAATGAGTTTATGACTTTAGAAAAGCTTTATAGTGGGAATATTATTACCTTTCATTCTCTCTCTTTTTTTTTTTTTCCTTTCTCCTGAAGGTGATTCAGTATTATCTAGAAAATATTCTCTTTCAAATGGTATATTTGCTTTCACTGAGCGTAATTAAAACTGTTTCATTATTCCAAATAGGCACTTTTTCATTTCAACCAGAGGAATGAAGTGTCTGAGCAGGCTGTTAAAATATCTTTTTTTTTTTTTCTTTTTTTTTTTTTTTCTAACAGTGCATAAGTTTCCCTATGTTATGTTTATACCTTCCTCTGTACCTCCTCAACAAGTTGGGGTGGCACACTGGGAGATGTGAACAAGTAATATGTCATAGCAGTAGGGACAAAGAGGTAGAAATGATCTCAAAGGTTCAGTTTTGAGCTTTTCTTTGGTCCATCAGGCTCTATTTGCAAATACACCTTCTGGTTGTTTGTTTCTTTGAGCTTTCGGATTACAAATCTAAAAGTTTAGAAGATGAGCATTACGAATTCTGTTAGCATTGAAATTGGTTCCACATGCTGCCATTGGATCTGGGAAAGCAAACTTTATCTGTTTCAAGGAAAATTTTGTTTCCAGCACATTGATTCTGGCTAGGGCTCAAGACCAGCTATCCTTCCATATTGCTAAATGGCATAGAGGTCCTGGTGAAATGCTGAGTAGGTGGAAATGACAGTCTGAGTGCAGAAGTATCTCCAGAAATATGGAGAAGAACTTGTTTAGAGTGAGAAGGTGTGCAAAACTCATTGTTCTATCTACATATGAAGGAAAAGCGAAGCGTCCCACATCCATTATGTCCAAGCAACACTTTTTGCAAGAAGTATTGTCACAGATGCTGAAGCTTTGCTTTGGCTGTCAGACAGAGGAAGAACAGAGCCTTCCTTGAATTTAGTGGTATGCCACTGAGACCTTAAAATCACTATGATTTTACATGATAGTGATTTTTAGTATATAGAGAGCATTTAAAAACCCACACTTTTTAAAGGATCAGGCATGCTAAAAATATTATAAGAACATTCAGTGCATTGTGAAGTCATACATACTTTTCAGCTCTAACTGTTTTGGAATAAGCAAGGAAATATACTAGCAGATGAAAGGATTTGGAAAAAAACTTCACCGTTTTAGAAGAACAACATTAGGTAGCTATAAGAAAAGAAGAAAAAATGTTTGAAGATGCAAGTTTATTCTTGGTATCTCCTAGGATGCTTGATGAAGCAGAGTCCTGCCAGGTTGTTTTTATTGCCCTTGCTGCCACTCATTTCTACTAAGTATCACCTCCCCTTCACCTCCCAGGGAGAGATGTGTCATTAATGTCCTCAGCGTGCAAGGCAGATTCCCAGGTGAGTAATTAGGCTTGCCTAATCTGCCACTGCTGTTTCTGCACTTGATGACAGTCTGTGTGTCAGCCTAACGTATTTTAAGTATTTCTTTCACTGCTTATTTCTTTAATGCTAAATATCTTCTCCTGTCAAAGAGCTTTGGCCTTCACAGTCCATGACAGCACACATAGGTCCATGAATCCAGTAGGTTTCTAACTCTCTGCTTTCCAACAGAGTAGAGCAAGAGTATGCCAAGTATTTGGTCTACAGAAAGAAAGCTACTTCTCTTTTCAAAGTTTGTCTTATATCTTTAGAATGCTATAGCTGTAGTAAAACTACTGCAGTATACTGTAACAATTAAACAGTGAACAACTACTATGAATTGCCCCATTCTTAGGGAAGGGGGATTATATCAATTGGGTTTACTGTGATTCTGAGAAGAAAAAGTGCATATACCTTATGTTTTGGATCATATAATTAGGAGGCAAATCCATAGAAATTGATGCTTATGTGATCTACCATGCAATGAAAGGGGGTATTGAGCTAGTTTCATTACTGCCTTACCTCATGTAGTTCCTACTGTGTTGTGTTTCAACAAGAATCATAATGAATAATAATAACACTGAGGTATTCTAAAGCAGTAGAGCTCGTAGTACTTCACAGAGCACATGCAATTAATTTGATTTTATGGCTTGGGAAATCAACTCCATAGGACTGAAGTGTTTTGCTGGCAAACTTGTAGCAAAGCAGGAGGTGAATCCAGGCCTCGACCACTTCTGTCTACTGCATCACAACTTTGACGTTTTCTTAAAGTTTGTATATTTGGTGAAGATTTGTATAGATCCTTGGAAATTAGGAGTCTGAAGTGCTAAGTGTTGTTGCTATGGAGCCCAAAGTGTATTTAACTGAACAATTTACAGGTAACAATGAGAAGTTGCATCTTACAGCTTGAACTGTTAGCCCACACTTGGAGATCAGACCTGGGAGGGCTGTATAAAATAATAGCATGGAAACTTTTCCTGTCACTGGAGGATGCTCTGAAGAAACAGAACACATGTCTTCCTCTCCCAATTTGGGTACGGGCCAAATATTAGGTGCTGTATCTGACTGTAGCCAGAAGCCCATCGGAGACCAGCAGCATCCATGGCTCTTGCAAGTACCTTTTCACTGTTCAGATTTCTTCTGAGCCTACTTTCAGCATAGAATCTCCCCTGGCACAACTTGAGCATACTTTCTCATGTCCTCTCCAGCCTGTTTCTTTGCATCAGTTCAGCAGTGGTGTTCTGCTGAAAATAAAACATGGTAAATCTGAGCAACAAACACCTTTAGGATACAGTATGATTTCCATTCGTTCTCCTCATTCTGGCACTTACTCCACCAAGGCACACATGCCCCCTGTAATTATACATGTTTCAAATACAGAAGAACTTTGACTAAGGATATTTTGTACATGGACAAGATGGTTATGCGTTTTATAAGGCTGTAAATCTTAAGTAAATACAAAATATTCCCTGAATTGGTCTGGCATGTTGTCTTGTATGTTTCAGCCTTCTTCCTCCAAGAAAGGCTCTAAGCAAGAAAGAGACTTTCACATCATTCGAGCCTTATACTTTGATGTACTATCAAAGCCATTAAACTCTTTAGCAAATATTCAGGTTCCTTATAAAATATACAGTCATACTAGCTAGGAATTAAATCTGGCTTCAGGAAACACAAATCTCATTGCTTAGAATCTTTGGCATTTACTGTCCTGGTCTTATCCCTGATAAAAATGTGAAAATTAGGTTCATTCAGATGTAAACCTCTAGGGGAAAAAAACAAACAAACAAACAACCCACAACAAAAAATGCAACTACTGCTTTCACAGAAATAACCTTTTCTCTTTTTCCCTTCAAGAAAAATACAAGAGAAGTCAAGCCATTTTAATCCTCCTTTCTGCCACGCAACCTCTTTCTCCTAAATGTCTGGGGGTGCTGTGCCAAACAAGTCATTTTTATAAAGGTTATGAATAGGAAGCTCAGACCTGATGGACATGAAAAGTAGTTTATGTGAAACAGTTACTTCATTCTCGAGGAACTGCAAATTAATCTGATTTTATCTGGAGCAGTCCCAACAGATTAATCTCAAGCCATCTGAGGCCATATCAAGCTTAGAGACACCCTATCAGTAGTCAGAGGAGGGGAGACCAGGTTGCTGCAGCAACAGCATGACATATGTAAAACTCTATTTGATTATGTTGGTATCACAGAGAAAGCTGTTTAAAAGTTAGGTCAGGTTTTTTAGCTGTACTATACTTTTCCAGAGCCTGTCAGTCATTGTCAGATTGGCCAGTGACTCAAAATTCATGATGAATAGCTTGATTAACTTATGCATAACTTAATCTCATGTGTATAGCAATCTAGCTGTCCACATAAAATAATTTAGTAATAAGACATTACAGAGCTATTAAAGGAGCTAGTAATAAGCCACGTAAGAATTCTTCCCTGCAATTTGGAGACAAATAAAATAATAATTTCTCATTAAAACATTTTCATGTTTTGATTTTGAATGTTTTTCTTCATGCTAGAGTTCAAAAAAGCATAGGAAATTACTTACACTGAACAGAGAATCTTTGACAGCCATTAGAATGGGAAAAGAATGAGGCTACCAGAAGGACACGGAGCCACTGCTGTTTCCTTATGATTGTTCAAATTTATTTTGTATGATAAACAATGCTCATGATAAACAAAATTGCTTTCTTAATAGAATTCTGTGCCCCCAATTTATTCACTCATATTTAAAAATATTAAATGTAAAAGGCTATAGTCAAAGAATGCAGTAAATGAGGCAGAAATCCTGCAGAATAATGTACATAGTTAAATAACAGAAGATGGTATTTTTAAGTTGTTTGGTATTTCCCATCTTCTGGGATTTTACTATATAATCTAATATGTTTTAATAAAAAACTTTTTGTATAGTTTTCTTTCACTGTGGAAAAAACAACCTGAAAATCCAGGAGCGGAATGCTGCTTTGGTGCCCAATGGGACATTCTTCACTGATAGTGCAGGAGCTCTGTGATGCAGAGCAGGGACCTGTACCACCTTACAGTAGATGTGGCTGTTCCATCTATGGGCCTTGCCCTAGAGAAGAACGAAGCATTTTTTCAGAGGTCTTTGGTGATGGGAAGCCAAGGGACTGGCTGGCCATGCACCACTGCAGTGAAGGGTTCTAGCTTATACTGCTCTCGACACCAAAAGAGACAAGGGACAGTTCCTGCAGATTTAGGCAACACATGCATAGTGTAGACAGGTTAAGGTAGGCAATTATCTGCGCATTGAGATAAAACCACCACTGACTGTGTGCGTTTGTGCAGCACTGGGCCATCACATTTTAAGTCCTGCTTGAATATGTTCTCAGTGAAGTGAATATCAGAATGTTTGTAAGTCAGGAAAACAACAACAAAAACAAACAAACAAACAAAAAAGAAACCCACAAACCATTTGTTATTCACAGGAACAATTAAAACCTCGTGTGTTCAGTCTGAAATAGATGCACATAGGGAAATGTCACTTCAGATGGCTAACATTAGACAGAACTATAAACAGCTAGAGACATGGGTGTGCAGTGGGCAGCAACAGGAGTCCTTTCACAGTGACAAAAGCTACAAGGTCTTATTGGCAGTGCTTATAAAACAAGAGGTAGAGCTCTCCCACGGGAAAGCTATTTTGCCTTTGTTGGAAATGAAGCATAAGTAGCATCTAAGTGATCAGCCTACATTAGCCATGTTGGTCTCATCTGGGTGGTCACAGTTTCCGTCCATCATCTGGTTAAGGACTATGGAAACCTGAGGTACAGTAATAGGATGGTGGCTGCAGCAGTACTGACACACCTGTGGGAGTGAAGTCTGATTTGTCTAAAGCAGACCAGATTGGACAAGCCAGCACAGGCAATACCTTTCCTGGCATTTTACATTGTGAAATACTTCGTTCTTTACTGCAACTTGCTGCTTCTTTCACTGGATTCTATCTGCTTAAATAGAACCTTTTAAGATCAGCATTTGTTCTTTGTTGAACAAATTTCCATTTGTTTGCCTGCTAATGGCCAAGTAGAGCAGAAAAGAGAAATGCAGGTTTTCCTGCCTCTGCATTTGGAAGCAGTCCAAGAAATGTCTTCCTTAGGACACACAGCATTCTTGTCTGTAGTACACATCCCTAAGCCTGATAGCAGAGATCTAGGCAGTGGGAGCTTGCTGCAAAGAAAGGCTTAGTATTCAGTGTGAACAAGCCAGCATGTAGGGGAACTTTGATGAGAGATCGCTTGGTCTGGGCACGTGCTGAACTTCACTGTGATTTATTTGCTATCCTGTGATCTACCACTAAGATGTCACAGTTGTGATGTAAGAATGATTTCAGTGCTCACTCGCAGCTTGCTGCCATGTGCAGAGCCCCATGGAGCAGAGTGGAACCAATCAAACACAAAATTCACCATGCATGTGACTGAAGATGTCAACAAAGCTGTAGGAGTCTGTGGTTGTAAGGTAGCCAAATGTCAATGGAATTCAAGGCAAGTGAATTTCTTGTCTATTTGGGAACTTTATGCTTCCCAGCCATGCCTCCTCAATTTCTGCTTCTCCATTGAGCATGGAGATGCTCACCTCACTCTGGCCATGTGCTCCAGTGTAAGGTTCGATCCTGCCACCAAGGCCACTTTCAGAATTCTGATGTAAAATGATGTTTTTTTCTCACTATCTCTGTTCTAACAACTTGTACACAGAAAGCCTTTTATTCTTCCAAAGCTTCTTGATTTTAACTATGCCAAACCATCCCAAAAACTTATCAGCAGCACACTGCAGCTGGAGTCTAGTATGACTTGATGCTTTTCTGACTGTAACTATCTAGAAAATTTTCATTTCACGTCCAAATTGTTTACTTATCTGCTACAAACATATGTTAAGAGAAGTTGAGGCTCTGTTGCCCAAGGTGCATTTTAATACAGGAAAAGAACTGCTTCAGATATTCCACATTACATCGTCTAGCTATATCTGGTGCTGTAAATTATAAAGCTGCTCCATTGAACTGAATGAAGATTAAATTTTTGAACACTGTTTCTGAAGAATGCAGATTTTTCTCTTTGAAATGAAGAATCTGTCCTGCATCAGTGTGGCTCACTGCACGCATTACTGCCCAGGCTTTCTGTTTTTTAGCCTGGGTGCCAAACTGCTCCCTGGGGACTGTGTCCTGTCATTGATCCATGTACTGACATTAAAAAGCATCTGCTGATGGAGTGAGTCTGGGTTATGCCCTGAGCAGCAAGTAGTCTGGGAAACTGTAATCCATGTGCTGTCATCTTGAAATCAGATCTGTCAGGAAGGAAAATAAGCAAGAAACATCTATCTTCTCATCTTCATAAACCTTCTGTAGATGCCCAGATCACATAAAATACACAGATGTGTTTTAAAAAATCAGCTCTCTACAGCTTCCAAATGAAGTACTTTTGTGCTATTGTTTTACCTCGTTCCTCTACCAGGCTGAATTCCTAGCTTCCAGCCCTCTTTTCTTAGCTCTCCAGATGTGAGGAAGTTTCATCTGCTTTTTCTACCTTCTGTGAATAACAGTAGCCCCTGGGTGGAAGAGGAGTGGGTGCCTCTTTTAAAGCAACACAGTACCAACAGAATCCAGTGTGAAAATCAGTTGTTCTGTTGCCTCTGTATAAAAGGATGAATTTAGACCTTTTTCCTCTTACAAATTATCTCACATGCATGCACACAAATCCAGACATTGCAGCTGTCCCAAACAGCATTTGGAGGAGCATTAGCATCTCCCTTCGGAACAGTGATCACAAGCACACCTCACCCTGCTGCAGACAATGTCTTAAAAAAAAAGTGGTGGAGGTCCATTTACATGTCATGCCCTCCATCACCTTGGTTGGTCAGCATAGTCTCAGCCTTTCTAGGATGTCTGCAATTAGAGTTAGAGACAGAAAAGGAAAGTGTTTTCTACTAATTAGATAGCCATATGCTTTATGCCCTCTGGATCTTAGCTTTACATGGGGTGTTTCTGTATGTAAGAAGATCACTTCTTCTGTGTTAATCAGGATGTTTCTTAGCATACTTTATATATGCCTATTCAAAGAAAGGTAAGGAAGATGGTGAAGAGACTGGAGCACAAGTCTTTTGAAGAGGTGGTTAGATGGATGTCAGCCTCTTCCCAGGCAATGCTGATAGGAGGAGAGGGAATGGACTAAGATTGTGCCAGGGGATGCTCAGGTTGGATATTAGGAACAATTTCTTCTGAGCAAGAGCAGTGCTGCAGTGGCACAGGCTGCCCAGGGAGGTGGTGCAGTCACCGTCCCTGAGGTGTTCAGGAGCCGTGTGGATGTGGCACTGAGGGACGTGGGCAGTGGGCGGGGGGGGGTGGGCTGGTGGTTGGACTGGGGGATCTTAGAGGCCTTTTCCAATCTTAATGATTCTGTGGCTCTATAACCAAAAGTTAGCCCAGGTTTCTGTAATGTATGGAAATGCTTTACACAGCAAGATAATGAGAAATAGTGATGAGAAAAAAATATAATTGTTCTTTATAAATCTGGAATAATTAATACATCAACTTTTGTTCTAAGATCACTCATGAAGTAAATTTCTGCAAGTCCATAAGCACCCGTAATTGTGGAGAGGTCCCACCTATTTTTGCTTTTCACAAAGGTAATTCCAAGAATCCAATGTATGATTCTTTATCCTGAATATTTCTGAAAGTGCTAAATTCTTGTTATGCAGTGTCAGTACACCAGTGAATCTTGTTTCTGGGCATCTGTACTTTCCCTCTTTACTTTGAGAAATTTCACTAGTCAGTTTTGATCTGTTTTCTGGGTTATGTAGTGTTTTATAAGTATCTTGTGCAAGAAAATAAAAACTTTAGAAATAATGCATGTGACTTATGGAAACTGATCCCGGAAACATCTTTACTGAAAACTTGGCTTTAATGATGTATTGGGTGTGGCTGCCCAGTCGGTGTCAGGGTGCTGTGGGATGATTATCCGAAGCAAGATCAGAGCTGCCCTGTGTTCCAATGGCCTCACTGCAGGACAGAGCCTGTGGAGACCACCATGGAACAGATATCTACTCTGCAGCCTATGGAGGATTCCATGCCAGAGGAGGTGGATGTGCCCTGAAGGAAGCTGTGGCTTCTGGAGAACACATGCTGGAACTGGAGAGTATCATATGGAGGAAGGAGCCTCAGGGAGGAGACATTATGAACTGACCACAGATTCCCTAATGCCTTTTGCGGAGGAGGTAAAAGAGATGGGGATGAAAGAATGAAGTTGAGCGTGGAAGAATGGATAAGTTGATGGAAAGATGTCTGCTTTTCTCAGTCTACATCAATTTTAATTGGCAGTAAGTTAAATGACTCTTTTCCAAGTTGAGTCTGTTTTGACTTGATGGTAACTGGCAAGTGATATCTGCATCTTTATCTTGATCTATGAGCTCTTCTCTGTTTACTTTTCCCCCTGTTCTGTTGAGGATGGGGAGTGACAGAGAGGCTCGGCAGGTGGCTTGCAATTGGCCAAGGTCAACGTGCCGTGACTAGTGCTGTACTGTGACATATATATTGGAATAACTCATTATTAGCAACATCTAAAAAGAGTGGTGTGAAGCTGTTTCTCTGCAGTGGCTTGTAACTGTCATTGGAATTTCTCAGGTGAGAGCTTGAGCTGCCTGTTGGTACCAGTTCACTATGCATTTGCACAATGAAAACTGGGATCTTAAAATAATTTAAATAAGTTAGTTGAGAAGATGCAGAATCATCATTGCTGGGAAGCACTAATTGTTGCTTGAATTCCTGGCTTTCCTATTTGTAGCTCAGCAATATCAAGAGTGTGTTTCACTGAAGTTACGCAATTTATGATATTTTCTAATTAAGTAACATAAATGTATATTTTTATTAATAAAAGTTCTTCACTGTTTGACCTTTCATTCCAAATACACAGGAAAAATCTGAATGTAATGTAGTTAATTCTCATGCCAAATTTTTACTTTTTAATATCTTTTTATCACTTCTGAATTAATACGTATTACAAAATTAACAAGTATCAAAGAAGCATTTTAGAGGGAGAGGCAGAGCTCAGTGCCGTTCCTCTGCTCCCTGAGAGGAGCTGCAGGCCACCGTGAGACCTCCTCTCAGCCTCCTGTTTTTTGAGCTGGGCAGACTTAGTGACCAAGGAATAGGGCATTGCCTTCATCAAAGAGTCAAAACTCAATAATTTTTCCACAGTCATTGATTTATTATAAACTTCACAGGCAACAAGTAAAGCCCAATAAGTGCAAATATAGCTTCTCCAGGAAGTTTGATTTGACATGGGCTTTAAACTGCCTATCTTCAGCAGATAAAACATCAAAACTTCTTTGAAAGCCAAGCCCTTGCTCTTATCTACAAGTCCTTACAGAAAACCTTTGAGAATAAGGTACAAAATCGTCTCTTCTGATCCTCTGTCCTTTAAGTGTCAGATCACTTGGTCTCAGAAAGAAATATGACCCAGAAGCTATTTTAGCTATGTTTCTCCCGAAGTCAATGAAGCTGCACTAGTTTATACTGATGAGGTTCTGGCAAGTGTATTATTCTGACAGAATAACAGTTGGACAATTTACTGTGGTTCATCCAAATTGCAGATTAATTCAGAATTTCATTACTTTGAGGTAATCAATGGAAACAGTTCTCCTCCTACTTCCCTTTTCTCCAGTTGCTGATTTTGACGAGATCTTCCTCTCCTGCAAAGGTTTCATTCTCTGTCCTGCTTTTTCTGACCATGGCGAAGGCATAGAAAGAATGCCAAAAAATCACTAGCTTACAGTAAGACCAGATGTTGTCAGGCAGGTGTAAATTATTCCAGCCACTGATGGTATGTTAATGGACTTGAATAAGAGGAGAGCTGGAATGTCTTCTACCCATTGCTTCTAGAAATAGCATAATTATTTATGTATGATTGTGTAGCACTGTAGCACAGAAAATACTAAAAACATAAACCTCTGTGTAGAAGAACGTCTTGTTAGAATGAACCTTTACTTTGCACAAATCTTTTGATTCAGGACACGAATATATCAAATAAGGTCAAGCATGATAAAATTTTGGTGTCACACTAAATTCATGGTAAAGCTAATATTGTTACAGTCCTGTTGTGACTGACATAAACCTGTCACATTTTCAACAGGGTGATTCATGAAAGATACAGAAGAATCAATGGAGATAAAAATAGGTAATGCAATAACAGCATCCATTTTACTTGTGTTATACTGAGTAACCTGATTAAAAGGGTCACATTTAAATGTAAGCTGGCAAAACTGTTTATAAGAACGAGAGTCACAGAGAAGGATTCCAATCTGATTAGCTTTGCAGGTAAGCCATGGGGTAATAATATATCAGTCTCCACAGGACGCATAATCCCTGTTGTGTCACTGAGATCTCTGTATGAATGAGGGGCAACATGCAATCCCCACCATTTGTGAAACTTCTCTCAACTAGGGAACTGCAGTCAACCTGGCAGATTTCTATGTGATGAGTGCCAAAGTCAAATGAAAAGGCCCTGAATGGTATGCTGCAAAGTTAAAGATTTCCTCTATATTCACCTGTAGGATCTTACAGGGGTCTCTGTGTCCTCTGTGGACTATGATTCTGTCCAAGAATTTCAAGGTGAAAAAAGGTCATTCTGTCACCTATAGCTACTAAAAATTGTGTGTTCTATATTTTGGGATGGATTAGCTGCTGCCATTCCTCTTGACATACTTGATGGACTCTGGAATGTGCTGCTCAAGGAAAGGAAAGATAAAATGAACATATATGTATAAAATACAAGATTACAACATAATCATCATTTTTCTTTTTTTTTTCTTTTCTTCTTTTTTCCCCACACATCTCAAAATGCACAGTAGTATTTCAAGTGTGATCCGTTACAAATTTGAAGATTTCCCTGACCTCTAAAGAGCCATATGAATTTACATCATCCAAGGATTTACACCTGTTCAGTTTGTACTGTGTACAATGAATTGTCTATGTATACATATATGTACAATACAAATGTATACAGTGAAACATAACTGCTAGATCCTTTTTGCTGCACAGTGATGCTGCAGATATTCTGAGACACTCTAATGTCTATATTGCAAGGGTAGGAAAAATGGAAGGAAGGAAGAAAAGAAGGAAGGAAAGAAGGAAAGAGCAAAAAAGAGAAAGGAAAGAAAAGAGAAAGCAAGAAAAACAAAAGAAAGGAAGAGGAAGTAAAGTTCTTGCTGAAGAGCTTATCTGTCAAAACCAAGGCTTACATTTTTCTTCTCCCCATTCCATAATTGCTGTTACCTTGGTTGCCTTTCTTTTTCTTTCTCGAGAATCTCCCCACAGCAACTCCTGTAATTCTCTTCCTTCTCCAAAGTCCTGATGCCTAGCTCCAATAGGCCTTCCAAGAGGCAGTAGTGCTGTTTCCAGTAGACACACAGTTATCAGAAGACCAAAACTGTAGTTATCTTTTTAGTTTTACCCTTGCTGTTGCCACTCACTGCAGTCCTCACACTGTATGTTACAAAATTTTTAGGATAACTTAGTTTTTGCGTAACTTTGAGTACTCAATATATTGTATGTAAAACTCGGCTAAGATTGGCCAGTGGTTTAATTATTGGTGCTAGTAAGACTGAGACAGATGAGCAAATAACATGACTTTGCAAAACTTATTTCCTTAGGCAATCTGGCTGTAAAACAGACTCAAATCTTTTGGCTTAAGAAATCAGATGTGTCTGTTACCCACAAAATAGATTATAGCTGAGATAGCCAAAATACAGGCTTCCCCACTCTGCACTCTGTAGAGATGTATAATCAAAACTAAATTGATGCTGCTGTTGCAGCAAAACCTATGCTTTTGCAAAAGATAACATTAGGGAAAATTTGTTTTTCTTAAGGGACAAGAGTGGATTAAGATACTATGTTAGCTCCTTTCAAGCCAGCAGTATCTTCCCTTCCTCCCTAGCTTGGGAGACTGCAATCAGGATGCAGACAGACATCAAAGGGAAAAACTTTGATAGCAATTTCTGGAATATCAGGCCCATCAGTGTAGCTCTGCTTCCTCTTCATTACAGGGAAACGTTTCAAGAAATCAAGCAGCACAGGAAGTTCAGAAGTACACTGATGTTTATTATTAAAAAATGCAATCTGCATCCTTCACACGTGAAAATTTACTGTGCTCAGTTATGCTATGGATGATAAATAAAGCACAAAATCAAAGAGAGAATTTGTCATTTTACTGAAAAAGTCCTCTACGATGCAGAATATTAACAGGTATCATCATAAACATTTATGCATGAATCAGGAGGGAGAAAAAAGGGCCTCATAAAGATAGCCTCCCTTGTCACTGAGGGAGGCAATTTCTCGTATGATGTGGTGGTGGAAGAGAAGCTGGGGCATTATGTGCTGTTTTTCCAGTAACCCGAATTGCTGCAGTGTACAGGAAGGAGACAGAAATGTTAGGAAAGTGGGTGATAGAATTGGACTGTGCAACCTGCACGTGGTGATAGTTTATATGCATGGGCCATATATGATAACAGAAGTGGCAGTCCTTCTGAAGCAGTACTGTATGGTTTGGCTGTAGGCTCTTTGCTGATGCACTAAGGTAGCTAATAGTCCTCCAAATTCCTTCCTGTTACTGCTATTCAGTGTGTACTCCTTTCCCTGCCCTTACAGCCCTCAAAATTGGAGCTAGAAGTTGCTTCTGAAGCTAGCAGGCTTGCCATAGAAAGGTGATTATTTTGGAGTTCTGCTACAATAGCTCTTTACTGCAGTCTTGCTATCTCCTGTCATCATGAGCTCAAGCACCGGAGACACAGGGAGGATAAAGAAAAGGAAATGGAATGAAAAAATCTTAGATAAGAGTAAATTGGCAGGTTGATAAGTACGTGGAATTGCATTTATGCACATTTTCTAGTTAAACTGAAGTACTTGTCAGCATGCAACATGCTTAAGAGATTATAGAGTGCAGGGTTTATTGCAGAAGTTGTCATGAAAATCCCAAATAAAATTCTCTTATCCTGGCATGTCGTGCTCTGCCCCAAACTTGAAGAAACACTGCTCTACAAACAAAGAAATTTTGCAAGTCACATGAACCTGTTTGTAAAACCATCACAAGAGTGTAAGAATGTATTTGCAGCAAATGGGCAGTAAGAGATCTTTCATTACAGATGCCTTTTTATTAACTTAAGACTCAGAATGTTCAGTGCTCCTGCCAGTAGACAGGATAAGAAAAAAGAAAAAGGCCAAATTGGAAGAAGGACAAGTTTTCTGGTCTTTTTAAGACTAAGTAAGTCTTAAAAATTCAAGTAACTGACAGCAACAGAACAATTACAACTCTGACTGCTACTGACAGTCTGAGTCTTACACAGTCACCTTCCAGAGCTTTATTGCTTATCATCAGATTGCACAGTTGGCCCCAATGGAAAAGACAGGTTGCTGCAGATGACAGGATTTTTACAATGGGCAATCATGATGGCATTAGTGTTTATCCACTGCAGCAAGTATATAAATCACAGCAAATGGGCTTCCCCTTGGAGTCAGAATCTGTTGTTTTATTTTTGCCCAGGCACGAGTATTTATCCACCAAATTGTGAAATTGCCAGACATTCTTTATGCCCAGTCCAGCGAGCAGTTGGAGTTTACTTTCTGCAGATCACAAAACCAATATTAGAAAGCTGCTTGGAGACCCACATGTTAAATTACAGGTGGCTTTGTCAGAGAACTCTCCCTACTCTGTGTGAGCTAGAGATGTTTTGTTACATTTGGTCTCTGAGGGTCTTTGGTGGCAGAGTGAGGTAATGCAGTATGGATGTGGGGCTGCTTTCTCACCCTGGGTCGTATATGAAACTCTCTGCGGTGAACAGCTTGGAAACAGAAGGAAAATTTTACCTTGGTAAATACAGACCTGCAGTTTTAGCTCAACAGTCAGATCGTTGATTGCTGTAGAACAGACACTCCCCAGAAATTCTTACATAAATGAGAGGAATTACAATATAAGCATGTTTGGAGGTTTTTCATTCCATTTTTCAATGTCAGACAGTTACAGGTTTGAAAGGAAGAGGTTAGAAACCCTGAAAAAGAGAATTAAGGAGATATCCCACAAGAAAGCTCTTTTCCAGCTTCTTATCCTCTAGTGTTTCACCTACTACTACCACACATTAATTCTGCATTTAATCTTGTTTGATGTAATCGTAGCTGCTCTAATTCTCCACGTGTGTCTCATCTTTTCTTGAATCCCCCCTGACCTCTCTGTTCTCAGTATCACCTTGTATTAACACGTTCTGCAAGTTAATTATTCTTCGCATCAAGCAGGGCTTTCTTTTCTCCATGTCAGGTTTTGTTGAGTATCTTTTTTTACTCATAAACACGAAAGGGATAAACAGGAGAAGATAATCATCTGCCTGTACTCTGCCTATACCTCTTGTTGTTTGCTATATCTGCACCCTGTTTTTCTGCTCAGTTCTGCTGGCCATTCCATCCCCAAAGGCAGAGCCTGGGTTGTAAGCTGGGCTTTATTCTCCTTAGTATTAGCAGTCCAATCTAAATATTAGTTGCAGTTAAACAAGGTGTTGTTTAGAGGAGTTGTTGAGGGGAAAGGGAAGAAATAGCTGATAGAAAGGAGAGTGATTGCTTTTCCCTCTGCAGGCACCCTAATGGGAAATTTTGGTCCTGTGAGTAAAATTCCAAAAGTTAGGCTACTGTAGTAGGAATTTCACAGCTTGGATCTTGCATCTGTGCTTTCAGTTCTGCTCTCTTTGTCAGAAAAGGATGCTTTGAGAAGAGCAGCATCTTCTGATCTCCCTAAAAACTATTCCATTTCCCTATCCGATCTGCAGATATGAGCTCTCTCCTTTAAAACCCTGCTGTGGCATTAAGTTGGGTCTTTTTTGACACATCACTCTGAGGTCACCAAAATGGGCTTTTTATAGTGCTCTGCCCTCTGCTAGGCAATGGCTCCTTTGAAAACAGCCTCCCACATTTTATTCCGCACCTTATTGCCTGGAGTTATCTCCTTTGTCCCATGTTGCAGAAGGTTTCTGTAGCAAGAAAAGTTAGACTCTTGCTAGCTATATTTGTCCACAGATAATGCTTTGTATTTTATACAACAGCAAAATAAGTACCTGTATGGAAAAGACATAGGGATATGCTCTCTGATCTTGTCTGGAGAGGCTGGAATGTTTCCCTGTGGCTGTGTTCAGATCTGGAAGTAAAACATGCAGCAACCTAAATGACCCTGTGAGATTTTAAATAGAGAGATAGCTTGCTGCACCAAGAATGCAAATGCCAGTTTTCTTTAAGTTCATAAACTGTATATAGCTCAGAGATATGCATGAACAGCCACAAAGAGCAGAGTGCTCTGTCTTATTTGAAATAAGGAAAGCTGTCTATGAAATTGAGAGAGCAAGAGGTGCATCCATGGTGCCTTATACTTGTCATCCTATGTTAGTAAAAAAAAAAAGGTTATTTGTGCCCACATTGCTGTCACTGTCTTCTGTTCCCATTTGTACTGCATGTCTCATCCCCATTGAAATGTGTCCCTGCTTACAGCAGCAACTGTTTTCAGCATTTTCTTTAAAACAGGTGTTGTTCTTCATTTCTTTGCAAACCAGAGAGCTGTGTGCTGGGCATGGTACTAATGAGAACTTGTATTTTCAGTGCGGGATTTATGAGAGTCCTGTAATTTGGCTTGATTGCACCAAACATTCTTGATGGTAAAGACTCAGACATCATTGGAGTAGGGGTAGGCTAATGTCAAGCACTTCTCACTACTGCTTTCTGCTAGGTTTCTGTGCTCAGTGCATCAGCAGATGCAAAGCAAGGCACTGTTCTGGAAAAGAGATTTATTTTTTTTCCAGGCATGAGTTGCTGTAAAGGAAGAAAGACACTTATGAAGATCCATACACAAACAGGTGCTTGTAGATATGCCCGAGGTCTTTCCTAGTTGTCCAGCCCTATCAGGGTGTACAGCATTATTATTTACTAGTCCCATTGCTTTTCCATTCTGTGCAGGAATTCTGGCAACTGCAGTATTGCTGAGAATCCATTTTTGATTTTTTAAAAAAGAAGAAAATCAATGCTATGAATATACAAATATTTTGAAAGCTGTGCCAAGAAGACATAATTGGATTTATTTTTGGGGTTAAAGACAGGACAGGAAGGCATACACTGAAGGACTCCTGGATTCAGAACAATATATAACATACCTATACCCAAAGTAGAGTCACCCCTGCAGAGATGGAGAGTCTTTTAAAAATGTGCTTTATAGCCACATTAAACCTGCCAAATCTACAGATATATATGTATGTGTGTGTGTATTTAGTCATAGTTAGATGCCAGGAGCGGAGTGTTTTTTTTATTTTTGCCTGTAGTGAGAGTCACATGTTTCAGCAGGAAGCAAGTCTGAGGAATACAAACAAACTGGACAAAGTCAGTCTTGTATGATCGTTCAGATAATCCAAGATTATTTGAATGAAACTCATGTTCATTATTCCTGCTTTTCAGTTCCCTGGAAATCTAGTTTTTCATAATTCTGAAAAATGCATTTATGCTTGAAAGTCCCTGGATACATAAAATCACGGAATCATGGTATACGGCTTGGGTTGGAAGGAACCCCAAGGATCATCAAGTTCCAACCCCTCTGCCACAGGCAGGGTTACCAACCACTTGATCAAGTACTAGATCACTGCCCTATCCAACCTGGCCTTAAACACCTTTGGGGCCAGGGCATCCAACATCTTCTCTGGGCAGCCTATGCCAGCACTTCACCACTCTCTCAGTAATAACCTTCCCCCGACATCTAATCTCCCCTCCGTTAGTTTAAAACCATATCTCCTTTTCCTATTGCTATCTATTCCTGTAAAAAGTTGATTGTTCTCCAGTTTATACATTCCATTTAAATATTGGAAAGCTGCAATGAGGTCTCCCTGCAGCCTTCTCTTTTCTGGGCTGAACAAACCCAGCTCCTAGAGAGGAGAAGGCTTCAGGGAGACCTTGTTTTGACCTTCCAATACTTTAAAAGAGAACTTATAAACAGAAGGAGGACCAGCTTTGGTCTTATAGTCTCATAGTGATAGGATAAGGAAGAATGTTTTAAGTAAAAGAAGGGGGGTTTATGTTAGATGTTAAGCAGAAATTCTTTCCTCAGAGGGTGGTGAGGCACTGGCCCAGACTGCCCAGAGAATCTGTGGTGCCCCATCCCTGGAAGTACTCAAGACCAGGTTGGATGGGGCCCTGGTAAGCCTGAGCTGGTGGGGTGGGCTTTGAGGCCCTTTCCAGTCCAAACCGTCCTGGAATTCTATGTGTTTGTGATTCACTGATCATGGAATAATCTGTTACAGAATACTGCAAAGTTGCTTATTTTACAATGATAGTAATCAGAAATAATCTCTTATGGCCTCAGTCAAACGTTTTATTTTATATGGAAAAACCAAATGCAGTGTCTCCCTTTTTTTTTCTGTGATAAGTGTATTGTCCTCATGATTAGGCAAAAACATAAGCCTGAGAACATAGTTTAGTGCTGAGATGCTATCCCTTCCTTTAGTGTCTTTAGATGTGTCTGAGCATGAGGCTATCTCTACATTATCATCACAATACATCAGAAGGTGCTGTAGATCCACTGACCACAGCAGTGAGCAGCCCTGCTTGAGCAGCTGCAGGCATCTACAGTGGCAGAGCTCCATTGCGCTCTCAGAAGATGCCTGCTAGTGGTAGGCTTGCGTTAGGCTGCACTTTTGGACCGTGCCTTCCTGTGCAGCTTCATACAGATGCAATGCAGCTTATGTGCTGCAGAACTGTTCAGGGATGCAAACAAAATTCTGGGGGACAATTAGGAGATTATCTCCAAAAGCACATTGTGAGCTGCAGCTGAGCTAAAATGTTCGTATACCTGCTTCCAACAAATCTTTTCGCACAATACCTAACAGCACGACCATCACCATTGAACAGAATGTCTATACAGCCTATGTGCCTTGTATCTTAAGGCATATGATAGATCTGTGTACTCCAGATTTTCATGTCATAGTGTATCTGTCACTGACAGGCTTGCATGCCAAACATTGTTTGGCAGCTATCCTTTCTTGGTAATCGAGCAAAACCCAGTTGTGCTAATAACACAAGAGCTAAGCCAGTTGTGACATATATATAAATATAAGCTCTGTCAGCAACAATAATATTTTCGCATGTGGACAGAAACCAGAAAGAAAAAAGAAATTCCTGGACAGAGTACTGATCTGAATTCTCTCTGTTACAACAATTATCTTAATTGTTACAACAAGTGCCACACCAGAGTGCCCCAGGGTGGTGCAGAGTTGTCACACTCAGCCCCTGTGAAACGGGAAATTTCTTGGCAATCTGCAGCTGGACAGAAGCAGCCAGGGAGTCTGGCATGCCCTGCAGTGCAACCGCTGTTCAGCAGTTAGCCAGGTGTCAGGGCCCCTGCTGCACAGCATGCCATACAACTTCAAATTGATTTCTCCCTTAACCTACAGGAAGCACTGTTCCTGTAGGAGAATTCAATGGACAGAGAACATGAATATTCACGTTACTGTCCAGAGAGAGGTGCTTCTCATAGTTTAAGTTTAGGGGATTATAAAAAAAAAAAAGATCTTCCTTTGTCTATTTTTTTTTTTGTCACAGTGTGAAATGCTGTTTTGGACAGTTCATGCTTCTTTATGTATTTCATAAGGTATGTTCAGGATCAGAATAAATTTAGACCAGAAACACACGTATTGAAAATCTAGTAAAATACAAATACCAGAGCAGTTTTTCCCTGGGTAATGTGACTTTAATAGAGAAGCTGAAGAAATGATCTAGCTGGAAGTTTTATTTGTGCTGAAAAGATTAAACCTTTATTTATGTATTTCAATCTTGTGAGTTATAAAGCCCTTTTTGGCTTTTTCTCTTATCAGCCTTGTTTTCATTCTATTTTGTTCTGCCGGGCACATGGATGGAAAACTAAAGAGTTTTAAGAGGTATCAGTCATTCAGGTGTGGAACAACGTGCAGCAGTTGCTTAGTGCATGAAACTATGGGACGAAGAACTTCAGACAAAAATACACTGCTGGTGCTTTTGCACTGTGTAAATGCATTTCCCCCCAAATCTGTCTGAATAGAGAGAAACAAATTCATCTCAAGTAATGGATGAATAAATAAGTAAACAAACAATCATACAAATTAAATATTTAGTGGCCCTACAAAGAATATCCTTCTTACCACCTCTACTCTAATTGGCTAAAATTTCACAGCAGTACAGAGGAGTTGTTTCAATGCTTGTTCACCATAATGTAAGGTGATAACTAATAATAATTAATAATTTAATAATTTATGTCTAAAGCAGACAGATGATGGTTCCCAGGTAGTGCTTGTTTACAGGGACACTCAAACCTGTTCTGCCAGAAAGAAAAGAAAAAAAAAAAAGAGAGATTAAGAAAAATTTAGAGAATCCCAGAATTTTTAAGGTTGGAAAAGATCATTAGCATCATCTAGTCCAACTAACCATGTCCTTCAGTGCCACATCCACATGGCTCTTGGACACCTCCAGAGACAGTGGCCCTAACACCTCCCTGGGCAGCTCCCACTTCCTCCCTGTGCCACTCCACCGCCTCCTTGTGCCACTGCCTCACCTCAAATACCCAACCTGAACCTTCCCTGGTGCAACTTGAGGCCATTTCCTCTCATCCAGTCACTGTTACCTGGGAAAAGAGGCTGACCCCCACTTCTCCACAACCTCCTTTCGGGTGGTTGTAGAGAGCATTGAGCTCTCCTCTGAGCCTCCTCTTCTCCAGACCGAGCAATTCCTGTTCCTTCAGCAGGGACTGTGTATTATGAAGCAGAAGAATGAAATACTTAGGGGAAATAAGTGTCCTCTCTGACCGGCTGGTGACTCATGGCATTATCCCAAAAAGATGGGCCTGAGATTTCCTCAAGCACCTTGAGCAATGTAAACCCTGCACCAGATGGCTCAGCAGTATTTGGCCTGTCACATTTTTACACACAGAAATAACACTTTTTATTAAAGCTGAATGTGATGAGGTTAATAAGTTTTCAAAGAAAAGTCCATGAAGTGGAGAGAAGGCTGAGCTCACACAAGAGCTGCTGATGGCTCTGTTCCCTGCTAATGGAGATGGCATAGGGAAGAAGTGGATCATAGGATCATAGAACAATTGGAGTTGGAAGGGACCCTTAAAAGCCATCTAGTTCTGCAGTGAGCAGGGTCACCCACAGCCCCATCAAGTGTTCAGAGCCCTATCCAGCCTGGCCTTGAGTGCCTCCAAGGACAGAGCATCCATCAGCCCTCTGAGCAACCTGTAACTCCCGTACAAGCTTTGCTTGTGTCCCGTGCCTACCTGAATATTTTTAAAAAGGAGCCATAAATGCCTATTTGCGGCTGTATATTTTTTTAAGAAGGAAGCGTGAGACATGAGGATTTTCCTGAAAAAAATGGCAACTTAGGTAGGTCAACAGCTGCCTCGGTGCTAAACTCTGTATGGCCATAAAAATTCATCCCACGGGGAGGGGGGTTTCTTTTTTTTTTTTTTTGTGTGTGTGTGTGTGTGTGCTTAGAGGGGAACATAAATCTGCTGTCCTCAGATTAAAATAAGCTTTTTCACAAATACAGAATTCTGCCCTAGGGGAATTTACCTAATAAAAGCAGAATTTCTTATGTGTTTTATTTTGACAGGAATACATAGCGCTTTTGCTTGTTTGATTTCTGTTTTATCTGATACCTCATTTCTTTGATTCACAGATCAAAGGAAATTTAAGGATAAACTGCAGTATTATCTGATGGGGATAATTGTGGTCCGGTTGGACATTTTCTTATGGATTGGATCAGTCCCAGTAGCAAAACTGATCACAAAGCAAGTTCATGGGAAAAAAAGCCAATTTGACAGGATTCATTTGTCAAGATCAGTGGTGCGCAGCACTAATGAAAAAATAGTAACTGCATATTGTCCAAGGGAAACTGTAGTATTTTTTTCTCCGTCTTCCATTATAAACATGAAGAGTGCCACCAGTACTTGTTCAGAGCGAAAGTTATTTTAAGTAGCCAGTATAGCTTAATTCTCTGTAGGATTGGTTGCTTTCTTTTTCATAAAAGTAAGCACGAAAAGTAAGCTTGAACACTGGGAAATGTCTTCAATTTGTGTTTTTTGCTTATATTCTAGTCTGGAGTTTTCTGAATAGATGTGGTGTTCAGGTAGAAACAGAGCTGTTTCCTGAGTTTGTTTTTTGTTGTTGCATTTTGTTACACAGAAGTAGTATTTTTGAGATGGACAAAACTTTTTTTCAGATACAAAGAGTGCAGCTAGTCTTCTCACTCCAAGCATGCCTCAAGTAGACTCAGTAGGGAGTTAAAGTAGCCTCTGGTACAAGTTCCCTTTTACCTGTTTGGTGTGTTGAATGTTATAGGAAAAGAAGCCTTGTAAAATCAGTGTTCTCCGGAGTTGTTCACGTTTGGAAGAGCCAAATTTCGACTGGAATTTGCTGCTTTGGCCATAGCAGGCCTCCAACATCCAGAACTGCTTCAGGGAAGTTGGTTGTTCTCTGAGTCTCCTTTGACAGCCACACGCACACTCTCTGGAGAGGATGCATCTGACAGAACGGAAGAGCAAGCTCTTGCCTAAGCAAAAGCAATGAATTACTAATGAGATGTAGAGTATTTGTAACAGCTTTTGAATGTTTGTGGTGTGTTCACACATGTGGCAATGTAAGATAAAAAAATGTTTGGTTATTTTTTTCTTTTTTGAAGAGGGAATAAAACATTCTGTGGCTATGCTTAAAGCTGCCAACATATATGTCTGTGAATGAACGAGAATCAATTTTTTTTGTCACATTTGGGATTTACATTTCTGTGGTATCATGGTGGGATTTTGAAGGGAGGCATTTTTTTTTGCTTGGGGTTATGGGGTTGCACTGTGCTGCTGCTTGAAGCTGTCCAGATAATCCCTAGATCGAATCTCCCAGACTCTTTGGTTCTTTGGCATATCTTATGTTTTAGATTAGTAAAGATTCAGGCTCTTAGTAGGCACCAAACCCAAGTTAAATATTCAGCAAAATTGTGAAACAAGATATGGGAAAACATTGCAAGTCTTCTGTTAGTGAGCTGCTCTGAGAAACCACACAGAGTGTCATGGAAATTCTGTAGCAGTGTGTTGAGTAACTTCTGAGGTCTATCAAATCCACCTCAGTGCTGTGCTTCCCTTTGTTCTTGCCTCAACACACCTAGACACCATGGTACTTTATGTATGAAATGTTATTTAATATATTTTTTTCCTCAAAATGAATACCACTTTGCTTTTGTCTGAGATAACTGTATAATAAATTTGACCACATTTTCTAATCTTTCCTTCTCCTTGGGCACAAAACCTCTGTAAAACTAGCAGCTTACTTAACTAGCAGCAGGCAATTACATAGTTGACATATTCTGTGATGTATGTACAGTTCTTTCTAAAGGTGCAATCTATTTTAAGGATTTTGTTTTCCTTTGGGATAGTCTGTGGATTTTTTCTGCTCTTTAATTGCATTCACTTGCCTGTTAGACGGTTCTCCGATCACTGTAGCACTGTCCTTTGTATAAGAATTAGATGTGCTGCTAAGAGAAAAGACTTAATATCCTTTTCCTGGCTTCACTTCTCTATTTCCTTTTATTTTATTTCTTCCATCAAGACACTTTCATTACATCAGATCTTTGCTATTGTATCATGCATACTTGTTTTCCAGTGTTTTATGGAATTAACTTTCTGTTGCGCAGTTGTAGCCCACTCCCCATCTCAGCATTATAGACTCATTTCTGCTCAGTCACCATCCAAGTGCCATTTAATACAGTCCTAATCACTGCCCTATGTGCTTGAGATAAAAAATTTCCTTTACCTGATATCCAAGATATCCATTCAGGGCAGTACAGATGAGAAAGCCACATCAAGCCCTGGGGTTGGCAGGGCCTCCAGAGCTGAGCACCAAAGCTTTCCTATACTGGTACATAAAAGGAAAAGTCCTTCTCATTCTTGAGCAAAGCATTTTTCTGTCATTTAGCAGTTATTAGTATGGAGCTGGCAAACAAATGGGAAAAAGCTTGCCTCCAGAATATAATTACATAGATGAATATCTAACACTAAAAAGAGCCCTTCTGAGAAATCAGACTTTTCTTCAATATCAGTATGCACACTTGCAAAAAACATGAGAAAATTTGTATTAAAATACCTGAATATACATAAAACTTGTCTTACTTTTGCTCCCAGAGATGTAGTATTATTAATTCAGGGAAAATGGAATAATAACATAGCTAAGAAATGATTATGCAGAGCTAATATCCATGTTCATTCTTTCTTTCTACATTGTTCATACTCCTTCCAAAATAGGCTCTTCTACCTGTCCCTGAATGTCTTTCAGATCCAGATTTGGTGGAATGTGCTTATTCATCTAAGGAGTCACTTCCCTTTAGGGTGATACTCTGAACTTTTCAGCTGGGTTGCTTTAAGCCCTGCAACCTTGAAGGAGCAAAGATGCTTGGAAGAGTGCTCACAGCTTCCCCTTTTGTGGACTCTGGGCATGTAATTACTGCCAAGCATATGTCACCACACTGCCCAACTAGTCCATTTCAGTGGTGTCTGTGGGTTTGCACCTATGGGAGATGCCCTCCAAAGTGTGGAGGTACCACATGCTGTCTGCAGGCTTACAACTCAGCAAAAGAAGACGTGCAGCATTTCTGCAGGCACTGTGAGGGTTGTGGGTTTCCTGTGAAAAGCTGGGATTTGACTGCACTGTTTCATCTCACTTGAAAAGTATTCTGTGGTTTTGACCAGCTCTATCTGCAAGGCAGAATTGAAAATGAAGTACTGGTAGGCACTATTCATCTGCTCATATACCACTGCCTGTTTTAAGTGGACTGCTGTGGAAAACACTGATAAAATTAAAAAGTAATGGAGCTGTTCCTTAACATATTGTCCTGTAGTGTTTTATACTGCTTTATATATTACTGGGATTGTTTGGTTTGGAGAAGCCCTTACCACTCTCTACACCCATCAGAAGGAGGTTGTGGTGAGTTGGAAATAGGCCTTTTTTTATGAGAGGGATTGGCCTCACTCTGTACCTTGATGTGCTCGTGGGAGGTTCAGGTTGAGCATTAGGAAGAATTATTTCTCAGCAAGAGTAGTGAGGCAGTGGCACAGGCTCCCAGGGAGGTTGTGGAGTCACCGACCCTGGAGGTATTCAAGCAGTGGCACTGAGGGATGTGGGCAGTGAGCATGGTGGGGATGAGCTGACAGTTGGACTGGGTGATCTTAGAGGTATTTTCCTGCCTTAATGATTCTATGATTGATGCTGTAGAGAGCTTGGATATTCACACTAGTTGAAACCCACAGCCAAACTTTGGTGTCTGGGTAAGGAGCTAAGGAATGCATTGCCACGTCAACTCCCTGTAATTCACTTAGATACCTACCTCTTTCCATGGACTTTATTAGACTACTTATTTAAACCCCTCTGATGCCTAATGTTCAGTGCTGTCAATTCTCTACTTGCATAATGTGAACCTATTTCTGCATTAAAAATTCAGCTGACAGTTTCTGATCTGGTTTTGTGGAGCCTTCAACAGAAAAATATAATCATGGGGCTCCTGCTCTGGAAATTTTGGAACGAAAATGAAAATAGTGATGAAAGATTATTTTTTGTCACATGTTTCCTATCTGATTTTATTCCTTTCTCTAAGGAACATGGAAAAATGAGTAAGCCACAAGACCAATCTCTTCCTTATGTTCTTATCACAAACATTGCAGTGTGGGCAGTTTCTCTCACCTTGTGTTTACTGTGAAAAGTAGAAAATTGAAACGTACAAGTACCAGATCTGTCTGTATTAAAAAAATCTGTTGATAAAAAAATATATACAAATTAAACCTTAAAAATGAATTGCTTTCTGCAGTGTTATGATAAGGAACGTTTCTATGTTAATAAATTCATGAATTGACATCACATTTAAAAATAAGAAATAAAAACCAGTTTCCAAATTATCAGAATTAATTAAAATGTAATTATGTATGAACTACCCTGAATTGATGTTCTTGATGATCTGAACTAATCCAGTGCCACTTTCAGTGTGAATGGAATTGAAATATAGAAGTCAGAACTCCATACGTGGTGAATTTTGAGTAGACGCAAACAATGAAAGGATTAAACATTTCCTGAGATGTTATGGGCCTAATCAAAAGGCTGCAGAAATCTTTGCACTTTATAATTCTGATACAGTTTTTGAACACTTTAAAATGAAAAACATTGTTGTTCCAAAACTACATGTGCCTTTGCTGGGTGGCAGGTAACTACTACGATGTACTTCAGGATTTGGGCATGAATCAAAGCTCTTGCTGTGAAATCACTGCTGTGTTTTCATTAACAATTCTCCAAGGGACAGGATTCAGTAATCACATTTCTTTGCATCTTTTCCTTGTGACAGTGAAAGTCTCTATGGACAAGAGTGTATACAGAATACAAATACCTTTTCCAAAATTTGTTTTGTTTGTTTGTTCATCTTCCTCATAATCCTGCAGCAAAGAGGAGAGAGAAAGATCAGAGACCAGGCCAAACTAACTCATCATATCCTTAAACAAGTATGGATTAATATCCTCATACAGAGGCTGCTTATTTCTATGTGTAAAGCCCCTTTTAAACCTTATCCTCATTTTTCAGATTGGTCCACTTTTGTGTGGATTGATAGAGGGAAATTGATAATTTATTCTGTTTTAACATCTCATTCAGGTATTCGTGCCAGCTCGCCTGATACATATTTTGGATCCTCTCTCGAGTGTACAGATGAAGAAACAAAAGATTGGCTGAGAAATGTAATATTCTGAGACAAAAAATCTGCAGATTATTTTTTGTTGTCTATTCTTTTCTGAAAAACAACGCACTGTGTTACAGGCACATAATGACACTGCTGATATTTTTTGTTCTGATTAATTTACTGCATGGATGAGATCATTCTGTACTGCAAGATGTCTTAAATGATGGTTCTGAATGGATGGCAGGCCTGTTATAAAACACTGTTCTGGAAAGCAGTATATTCCAAAATTCAAAACATGTTTTTTTCCCACTCTTGCTAGGCCATATGCAAGTAGACAGTTTGCATCAGGTCTGCAGTGCCTACTTCTGAAGTATTACCTAAACAGGGAACATTTTGACAAAAGCAAAAAGCTTTCTGATGGCATTTCATGCCCCATTAGAAATCAGAGGACCAACCAATAATAAGGTTATACCAAATGTATACTCATTCACGTTCTGTTTTCTCACTGTGTAAACGTTTCCAGTCTTCTTTCATTATGAATGTTACAGTGTATGATGTGTGAATCAATCCTATCTGTGCAGACACAGCAGAATGAAAGGTATAATGATGTGGGAGTAAAGTGTCAATGCATAATTCATATCTGACAGCGTGCTCAGCGGAGTGCTTTCCGGCAGCCTTCCATGGCAGAGAGGTCCTCACGTGCTTCAGAAATTCATCTGCATCAGCTCATGGTGTTTCTGCTTGGGTGGCAGACTCATCATTTAGGATGAGTGAAATGCCATTCAGTGGCACTGCTGTAGTAGAGAATAAGGACAGTGTAGCTCTGTGCCAACTGGTTGAGACTTTCCACTGCAAGACTGGTTGAAGATTTCTACTACAGCTCATGAAAGCCTGTCTCCACCAAAGACCCAAACTCTTCAAAACAGTAATTTAGTATTACCAAATTATAAAGTAGTAAACTTCCTAGCAGCTTCATCCTACAAACACTAGCGGTCTTATCTACGGGGGAGTCAAAGGGATTAACATGGTGAAAACATGCTGTTGGTTCTGTGACTAGCTGCTGTCTGCAAGCTGCAGGAAAGGAGAAAACTGTTGAGCTAAAGTTGCTTCCTCAGATCATCTGAACATGTTTATGTATTACAAGTCTTCGGATTATCGGAATGTCAGTGCATTTAAATCACCACCATGCACCAAAAACTAGTAAAGCTGTGCCAATTTACATCTCAACAGTGATCTCTCAAAGAGTCATTACATACTGATGTGAGATAAGGACCCAGGACTTGACCTCATGCTAGGACGCAGTGGGAACAGATCTCAGTTTTGACCTAAAAGATTCAATTCCTGCTGAATGCATCTTCTGAGCCTCTCACTGAATTTGAAATCTCATTTTGTCTACGCTTTTTAAAGCTCACTTTTATTGAGTGAATCCTTCTGCCTACCATGCTTAGTGATTACTTGCTCTTCCAGGATCATAGCAAAAATGTTTATTATACTCTAAGTGTGCTGTGACAATATTGCAAAATTATTATTTTGTTTCTCCTAAACTCAAGATTTTTCTGGTAACAGTAATAATAATAATAAAAGACATATAGGCTGGTGAATTATCTATGGTAAGAGAGTGAAGCATAAAGGAATCTGAAGTAACTGAGAAAAGAAAAACACTGAGAAATATCTCAAATGAAACACTAACACACACACAAACTTTTGCTGCAGTATTCCTCATCTGGTTTTTACTTTTGTTTTCACAAGAAGACAAGAATTACATTGCTCAGGTGATGAATTTTAAACAGACTGTAGGAATGTTCATTGTAAGCTTTCTCTGGAATGTGTAAATAGCCTTCTTTGTGAAGGCTCAAGCTCAGAGAAAACCAGTACTTTTCAGTCTGGTAAGAGATGTATTTTGAAACTAATAAATAATAACTACCGGTGCATAGCTAGATAATAGCTACATTCTCATATAACACATCAGATAGAGTAATTTGAAATGGAATTGCTACTGCTGACTATAAATGGTTACCTTTTCTCAATATATAATTCTTGTGAGGTTTACAGCTTCAACCATGGAAGCTGGAGTAACCATGATTTCTTTCAGTTTTGTAGAAGAATAGAAAAGAATCACAGAATCGTAGAAGCACCAAGGTTGGAAAAGACTTTCAAGATCATCCAGTTCAGCTGTGCCTACCATCATCTAGACTGGAAAAGTTCTTCAACTTTATTAAGTTAAATCATCAACTTCAGCTATTCAGTCCCATCTGCAGATCATGTCCCTTATTGCTACATCCCTACATCTTTTAAATACCTCTGACTCCTCCACTTCCCTGGGCTGCTTGTTCTGATTCTTGACCACTCTCTCCATGAAGAAATTCTTCCTGATACCCAATCCAAACATTCCCTGACACAACTTGAGGTCATTTCCTCACATCCTGTCACTTGTCACCCAAGAAAAGAGATCAACACTCTCCTCACTGCAACCTCCTTTCAAGTAATTATTAGAGAGAAATGAGGTCTCCCTTTGACCTCCCTTTCTCCAGCTACAGTTCCCTCAGCCACTCCTTATAAGTCTTGTTTTCTGATCCCTTCTCTGGCTCCATTGCCATTCTCAGCATATGCTTGAACAACGTAACTCCCTTCTGCTAGTGAGGGGCCCAAAGCTGAATGCAGTATTCAAGGTGCGTTCTCACCAGAGTGATGTACAAGGGATCAGTCACTTCTCTAATCCTGCTGGCCACATTTCTCATGCAGGCCAGGATGCCGTTGGCCTTCTTGGCCATGTGGGCACACTGCTGACTCACATTCAGTTAGCTGTCAGCTAGCAGACCCAGGTCCTCTTCCGCCAGGCAATTTTGCAGCCACTGTTCTCCAAGCCTATGCTATTGAATTGGGTTGGTGTGATCCAAGTGCAGGACCCAGCACTGAACCTAATTGGATGTCATCACATCTTTGACATCTTTCCTACTTGTGGGAGGATTTTAATATGGTTCTTTATCCTGGATGCCATGTTAAAATCCATTATTCATCTTCCCCCTCTGAACTAAAATTCTCAAGAACATGAGGAGCATGTTTGAATAATTCCTGCTTAAAGGTAGTGATATTAATTATCTTTCACTGTAGTAAGTATTTATGTCTTGCAAAGGTTGTATCTATTTTTGGAGAAAGGACATGCTATTTAACATTCATTAAGTTCACTGAACTCCTTTGTATTAAATTCTACACAACCTTTAAATTTCAACATTTCTAGGGCATGTTAAAGATAGGATGGTCTGTTTGCCCTAGATTTGAAGGCAGTTGGTACAATCTAGCATCCTACATTGTTTGAAATAATGTCAGAAGAAAAGCATAAGGCCTCAAAATAGGACCCTGGTCGGAATTTAGATGTGCATAGGTCCTTCACTGATCCCCTGTGTGCAAGCAAAGCCAGGATTAAGTGGTTACCTACCCTTCAGTTCTGCACAATCCAGTGCACTGACAGAGTGTGCTTTTAATACTAGTCTTTGATTTCCATTTCAGCAAGCAAATATACAGAGAATGGGATTAAGTGCATTGTAAGAGAAAAAGAAATTGAAAGATAGTTATTTTTTGTTTTGTTTTGTTTTGTTCTGTTTTGTTTTTCCAGAGAAAGTGCTGCTTAAGATTTGAGACACACTGTAAAGGTTGGTCGTTTTGTTATTCACTTTTGCCTGCTTAGGCTGTAAGCGCTGGGGATGGAAACCATTTTTCTATGTGCACTTATATAACATAAAGGAAACACTGATTTTATCTGTACCTCTGGCTGACCTTCAGAACTTTTCAAGCCACTTGATTAGTTGAAGTGAAAAAAACCCTTTCATGGGAAACAACAAAAGAGGAGACTGAGGGGAGAAGTGTGCTTCAGAGACCATGGTGCAGGACTTCTGAGCTAGAGAAGTAGTTGCTGAGGAGGTGATGCCAAATCACAATTCAAGCGTTTTGTAATATCTCAGACTGTGTCCTAAGGAATGATGCAGACCATCACACTGTACTGCCTATGCACAATGGAAAAATTATAATGGCAAAGGATGAACAGCACGGTGTTCCTGAACATACAGAGAGCAGGTCTGGGGAGGGACACCCGATAAAAGTGACCTCTAGACACCACTGTGGGAGTCTATGTCTAGATGGCAAATATTACTGATTAGGTGCTCATAAAGAGATAAGTATTTTTTTTCAAGGGAATTAAGATGCATACTGCTGTATATAGCAATCACCTGGTATGGTTTCTGAGAAGTATACTTCTGGAAACTGTCAGGAAATCAGTTTTGCTAACAATTCTATTACCTCCCTGTTACTGCCTAGGGAGGTGGCTGCCACTAATTTTCATCAGGCAAAGCGATGGAAGAAAGAGGAACATTAAGTATGAAAGAAGAATGGCAGTAGAGTTGATCAGTGCACATTTTAAGAACTGCCTCTTTTCTCCCCCCACCCACAGATAAACAACATGCATATATTCTTTTCTCACTCTTCATCTTTTCTCACTCTTCATCTGCCACATGCTCTGTATTCTCATTGTTTTTGTATGCAAAGTTTTAACATGAATCCTCATTTTGTAATGCAAATTTGTGTGGACAGTTTTGCTTTGATTAGTTCTAGTTGCAAATAAATGCAAAATGTGCATGAGGGGCAGTTACCTTTTAATCTCTACTAAATCCCAAGCCTGCTGGTGTGAAAGTATTAATCTGTATTTTCCTAAGTGTATGGTAAGATGCAGCACTCATTGTTACCAGTGAAATCATTTCATCAGTTGCCACTGGGAAAGTAAGGCTTAATGTTCTCACTGCAGATATCTGGAATGCAAAGGTAGTTTTCTATGCAAACACCCTTGAGGGGAGTATAAGAGAAAAAGGCCAAGAAAACCTATAGGATTTTTTCATCCACCCTCTCTTCTTTCCAGCTCATTTGGTCCTACTGGCTGTGAAAGGTGGTATCATTGATTATATCTGCTGTTACTAATTAAAAAAGTGATTGGGCTCTTAGTTGTGTTATCCATTCCACACGTTTTCTTAGTGAGAGCATCTCTGCTGTGCCTCCAAAGATATTCTTCTTGTCTGAGTGCTGTTTTTTTTTTTCCATAGTAAGGATGATCTCAGTTAATTTGATTATGAATTAAAATGTCACTAATACTATGATACTTAAGTAGACTCAGAATTAAGCTTTACCTAAAGATGTGACCAAGAGTCACTGCAGAGATCTGTACTTACTGTTCCCCTTGATTCTGTATCAGAGGTACCCAGAATGAAATTGCACTTCCCTATCCTAACCTCTGAGCTCCTTGTGGATTCTGAGACTTAAGGGTATTTCTTTCTTCTCGCTCATCATCAGTATAAGCAGCCAAATTATGCCCCCAGGTCACTATGTGCAACCCTATTACCTTCAAAGTGAGCCCAGTGATGTACAGCTTCATTAGATTTGAGGGAGTTTGCATAGGTTTTTGCAAAGGCACAGTCTGAAAGTAATGGAGTTACAGAATATTATATTACCTGCAGAATACCTTTCTGCTGACGATGGGGAAGAACCCAGACACACTGCCAGAGCCTTGGCTGAGTTTTTGGGTAAAAAAAGCATATTTTCGAGAAAAATACAATATATGAAGTAAGAGAGACAGAGCAATTACATGGCACTGGTCCATTTTTGGACCATTTGTATTTTGGACAAATTTTGGACAATTTGTATCCCATTTGAAACAGATTCAAAATGTGAATTGCCAACATTTACATCAAAGTATGGCTTTGGTAAAATGAGTGTTTCAGTTACCAGAGCTTCTGGTGATTTATTTCAACATGGTGCACTTCTTATATGTCTGTACTCAAGAAGGTATTCTGAAACATTGTATCCCAAATGATTTAGGTGTTGGATTAAAGACCTACTTAGAAGCACTAAGCAAAAGTAAACATTGGAAATCGTGTGCCACCGCCAGAGGAAAGTGAAGGATGTATTAAAGGCAACTTACTTTTTAATAAAAGTTCTAATTACTTTCTCTAATGTTATGTCAACATTACCACAAGAAATCGAATGCTCTGTCACCTTGTGTGTCCTTTTAAAGGGTGAACCTTTTGCTTTGTCTTTTGAAACACTTTATGGATGAGAAAATGCTCAGTAAGTTCTTCAAGCTGGCAATGCTGCAGCCATATTCCATGACACAATTGTGAACCTCTGTTTTGAGGAGCTGCAGTTATAACTCCATGGCCATGAGGTTCAGCGTAACCAGATTCTGATCATTTTCTCAGCTGAGTCTGACATATTCCAAGCTGAATGAAACACCATTGGATTTCAGTGATTTCTTTGGTCTTTGGGCTTTCTGTGCCATACCTTCTACTTTTTCCCTGACTGGATTATGAAGTTGTTGGTTACTCTCATACAGTTCATACAATAACTGGTGCGAGGGAGACTTGAGGCTCAGTTGAAGCACTAAGGTCACAGTGACCTTCACTTCAGAGCCAAAAGCCATCAAAGTTTGATATTGGCTATAGTTTTGTATATGCAACTTTGCATTTTAGTAGACACGCTTACTCAAATTTGTCTAATGTCTAAGTAGAATTTAAATACACATTTCAATTTATCTATCTTTTAGGTACAAAATGAGATACATAGGAAAGATGGTATGAGTCCAATAGCTTTTTCTTATATTTAGGCCATGCACAGTTTAACAAGAGCTACAAGGAAGCCTTCCTTTTTGTGAGCATGCTGCAAATGCTGATCAAATTCAGTAAATCTTGTTCCTTTGCAGACAGAAAAAATATTTCTAAAGGGCTCTATAAATTAAAATGTTTGATCTATCTTGAGCAGCATGGAAAGACAGATAGTAGCATATTTGCCATAAAAGGTCAGGAGACCCAAAAGGAAATGCAGAAGCACCAATTGTTTCCAATCACTAATCATATATAATTGGTCTAGCTCACCTGAACTAGAACACATTTGTTATTATAATGCTTAATTAAAGTTCTTTTCATTTTTCTGCTTTCCAGTTGCAATTATCTTTCTTTTAACAAATGTTTGAAAAGGAAACTTCTTGTAAAAATGAAGATATGTTTGAAAAATTAGTATAATTAAGAAAATGTCCCTGAAAGAGAAGAAATTTTACAAGTATGAACAATTTCAGCTCCACAATACTTTTTGACTGTCCTCCATGAATTCAATGAGACAGAAGATATTCTGATTCTGTCTCCTATGGGTGCATTCAATTTTCTGTTTCATTTTAAAGTTCATTTCATACAAGTATGCTGGGGAACCAAAATTCTGAAGCAAATCATTAAAGTACATGGCTAATTCTGATTTTGACAGAAAAGTTTAGCATTAAAATGACATGTAAAGACAACAGTAAGAAGTCGCACAGTATAAACTCATAATTGCCTATAGTATCTTGGGAAGCTATGATAAATCAACCAAACAGTCAGTGTTCCACAACTGTAAAGAGTTCTATTGCGCAATGTACTGTGAATAGGACTTATGTTGTCCAGCATTAAGCGATGTCTTCTTGATGCTACTCATCTTCTCTTAGCAAGAAGCATCTTTTGCTGGACTTTTCCCAGTCTTCTTGTGTCTTTATCAGTAGACAATTATGAGAATGACACCAAAGAATTTTCTGTAGTTCTACTTGCATAACAGAGTGGCAAAACTGCAAGTGAGGGATAAAACTGTACAAATCAGAATGGCTGAAACGTTAGTATATTATTTTTGCTTTTCATGTTTAAATCTCCTGATGCTTTAATTTTGCTCTTAGGAAATTAGGTTTTGCCCATTCCTCTTTCTGTTCCTCTTATGCTAAAATATCCTTCAAGCACACACTGTTTGCTGCTTTTCCTGAGTTTTCCCACTCCCATATCCCCCATCAGTTCCCTCACCGAGGTGAGCACAGTGTCAGGAGCTCTCTTCTTACACATAACACTTAGGCAAAATGAATTCGAGTACAACATAGGGAAATGCACTTGGGAAACGATAGAAGTATCCTTACAAACTGAAGCTCTGAAGTGAGGTAGTGTTTTAAGGCAAAGCTAAAGCTTTCCAGAGGAGCATAGTCCTGGTGAGAGATACTGAAATTTAGCCTTGGAGACACAGCTCTTCAGAGCAGTCCCAGCTCACTGTAAAAAGGCAAACTCTTCATCACACCTCCAGGTTGTCTCAGGCTTTAGGATTAAGAAGATAAGAGCAGTCAGTGTTGCAGTTTTGAATTGGCTTTTGAAGGTACATGAGGCTGGTCAGCCACCACCTGCTAATTTCTAGCTTTAATGTTAGCTGTTCTTTAGCTTCTCGATCCAAATCACATAGCCCAGTGTATTCAGTTCCCCTGCAGAAGTAGTACTTTGGAGTCTTACACATGGGTTAGATACAATAGATGCTATAAACTGTTAAATATGTAAATCTCAGCCCATGGGCTCAGATGAGCAAGAATGAGCAGCTGTATCCTGTATCACTGCAATGCTCTGCTTGTGAGGTGTGGTGCAAATTGGAATGAAAATATGAAAATAAGATCTTCTTCCCAAAGGCTCTGGTCTATCAAAGATGAAAGCTTGGATGTGTCTCTTTGAAAGTAAATTGTTTGGGAGAATGGCTCAGGGTGCTGTTTGCCATAGGAATATGGACAGCCCTCTATAAAACCTTGTGGTGAAGTGAGAACCAGAGATGAACATCTCTGATTCACTCAGGCTATGCTAGTCTCCATCTGTGAGAAACCATTAATAACTGGTACTCCCATATTCATCTTTCTATTCTTCTTGAGCTCCTTTAGCCCTAGCCTTTCTGGGAATGAATGAAGAAATCTCACTGTAAAAACAATGGCCCTGCACTCATTGCAAATTCTGCCCTCATTTGAACGTATGTGCCTGAATTTTTTTTCACCTAGTTTGTTTGCATATTAACACCACAAACTTCTTTCAAGGCAGCATTTTCTGTGAATTTGGAGTGATGACATGGCACTAACAGATATCTGGCTCCGCCAAGCCCATCTATTACGGGAGAATAAGCTAAAATTGAACACAGCAGCCTCTTCTTTTAAGCTCAGTCAAAAAAAGAAACCATTGCAGCTGGTCCTGGTTAACCATTAATGCAAAACAGTCATTTTAATAATTTAAAAGTTTAAAAGAAATCTCACATTCTGAACTATATGTATTTTGTCTTTTTCTGATAAATAGATACTTCTTGTATCATAAAATTAAATTAAAATCTTAGAAGTGATTATGGTTTTAAATAGTAATGCTAGAGTCACTGATGGATTAGAGAATTATTAGTATCTTGAGAGATCTGAGATTAAAGATTATAATATTAATAAAGTGTATGCAATCATCGATGTAATTTTGAAATGTTAAGCTTATCTAATCTAATTTGCTACATTGCAGCATGAAATATAATAATTTAGACTAATTAAATGTCTCTAATCTTTTTCAAGCTTAAGCTTAAACTAACCAATATTTACATGTTCAGAATGAGATTCACTACCTCAGTTTTCAAGAAGAATCTTTACAAAATCCAGCATCCTGATTTCAGCTGAAGAAATGTACTGCAGAAATACCAAGAGCTGTTTTAGAGAATCAAAAATGCATTCAAAGACTTAGCACAGCATTTACATAAGGAGGACTATTAAACTGGTAAAGTAAACATAATGGAATTACAGGGGTATTACAGAGGCAGTACTTTGGTTGCACCGCTGTCCAGAAAGGAAGGACATAAGAAAAGAAAATGGCTTTATTCTGGCCTGTTTGTGCAGCACCCAACGGAAGTTGAGTCTAAGCTCATTAGTGAGGTGCTTGAAGATTCACCTTCCACAAGTTTATACTGCAAAACAGAATATATAATAACTGCTTCTGTGTGCAAAAGAGAAGGGTCAGTCTGCAGAAAGAAAATGCAGTGTGACTGGAGGGCAATTTATTAACATCCACAGCACAACTAACTGCAGAACGAAAGTTGCATTTATGAACCATTGAATGCATCAGGCAAGACGAGATATAATAATGATAAACAAACTAGAGAGCAGAAAACTTCTCAGCAGAAACAAGCAGAGTCACCTAAGCAAAACGCTGTTTAGAATTGTGCCCATTATCAGATATTTCAGGCAGCACAGCAGCAATTCATATTTAAGTCTTGTCAAATATACCTATTCTCTGTATAATAAAATACTCTCAGACCAACACAAACAGTTTTTAAACAGTCATGAAAAGGAGAGGGAAGAGCCTGGAGATCATTGCCTGTCATTGCCAGCTGAATGATGAGACCATACAAATGTGGCATCTATTCCCCTGAAGAGTGGCCAGGAATCCTGAGAAGGCACTTCTTCCTACTCCCTCTCTCCCTCACCCCTATCTAAACCAAAATCATTTTGTTGGGGGGAGAGGCAAGAGGGGGAAGAGTGAGTTGTACTTCTTTTCCTCCACTCCCCTCTACTAACTTGTCATTTAATCTGTGAGCAAGAGCCAACCAGTCACGGTGTCAGCCTGCTCCACAATCTCATTTCCATCTCTGTCTTAGATTTATTCATGACTGCTTCGTATCCACTTGTCCATGTGCCAGTTTTGTCCTTCAGATTTTCCCTCCCCGTATTTTACACTCTTCCCTGCCACCAAAAATTTGTTTTAGAAGGAGAAAGCTTATTCCTTTGCTGCCTTTATTTTGATCTGTGATACAGCTGACAAGAACTGTGTGCTGCCTTCCAGGTGACTTCTCATCAATACCTCATGCAAGGACACCAGTGTTTTACTCTCTCTAGGGGACAGAGTTTAATAGATGACCCTCACCCTTTCAACTTGTGGTATTCTATGATTCTGTGACTGAGCTGCATCCAAAGATTTTGTTTTCATAGAATCATAGAACCATTAAGTTTGGAAAAAGCCACTAAGGTCATCTAATCCAACCAATAGTCCATCACCTCCATGCCCACTAACCATATCCCCAAAGCTGTGTTCCTTGCCTGTGGAAGCACAATCAAATAACAAATTTCTACACAAACACCCATCCACAGCCAACTTGCTGCTTTACTCTAACTACACTTCCTTCAAAAGGAACACTCCCTCTCCATAGCAGCTGGGGAAGTTTAGTACCATTCTGAGGTAAATCAGGCTGCTTCTTGTCCAGCCACCATCTGGCTACTGATTGCATAAAAAGGAATCAGAAGTTCATTTGGTAAGCGCTGCAAACAAAACACAAGATTGTCAGGAGGAAGGAAGGAGAGGATGAATCACTTACTCATTGGAAAACAAAGCTTCAGAAAAGCCAAAATTCAGGTCAATCGTTTTGATAGAAAAAGGTTTGAAAAGTGCTCATTTTGATGCTTTCAAAATTGGGGTAAACACATAAATTATGACATCACTGATGAAAGAGGAAGGCAAGGGCTCTAGCATCTCTGTAAAGACCACCTCTCAGAGGCAGTAACAAATGCTTGTACACCACCTATTAAAAGCAAAAAAACCCAAACATTTCTGGTTTTCCAGTCAGATCATAGGTTTCCAAAGATACTTTGCTTTAAATAACTATTTTTTAAAATTCTATTTAAAAATCAGTCCTGATTTGTTTTCTTTCAGCAATGTCCTTGTAGATAGTCCTATCCTCAATAGATGCATAGTAGGAAGCATTTAAATGCAATCTATGTGAATAAAACCTTGTTTGAAACCTACTCCAGAATAAGACTTTGTTATTAAAGCTCACAACATCCAGTGTTCCTTAAAGTTTTGACTCACAAATAAAAGTCAGGCTGTGAGGCACAGAAAAGGTAAAAATAAAACCTAAGGAGCTGATTTTCATCTTGAAAAAACTGTGGTTTAAAAGCTTTTTCATAACACTTTGTGGCATAAAAAGTACATGTGTTTACAATTACTTTCGTTTGAAAGCCTGATTTAGTAAGATGTAACGAATGATAACATGAAGTAGTAGGCTGCCTGTTTTGGTCACTGCAGTGGAACATAAATGATCAGATTAAATGGATATGATTGCTCTTATTATTACTATGATGGAAATAGAAGTTGCTGCAATTAGAGTAAAATGAAACAACACCAGAGACAGACTAATGTCTTGAACACAATTATAAAAAAGATTTCCATAAAGTAACCCAGATCTTACAACATACGTCACTTGCAATAGTTATACCTTGCTCAAAGAGTGCTGTTTTCTATCCAAAACACTTTGTAAGAGAAAATATTTTTGTTTGTTGTTGAGCTAAAACAATACTTGCCGTAATTAACAAGATTTTTTAACTGTTGCTCAATCAGAAGAGAGCAAAAAGATGCTCTATCTAATAGAAATGACACAGGAAGATGTGAGTGGAAAGAAAATATCTTCCATGAATTGTATCTGGCCGTGGCTTTGAGAGTGACTGCACTGGAAAGAAATGACAAGAGGCCTTTATTTTCCCTGAACAGTCAGAAGTACTGTTATTTTCGGTTTTATCCAAGAACTTGCACTGCAGAAAATTGATTCCAGGATGAATGAGAACAGTGCTGGCTCCTGAGTCATCAGCAGGCGCTGGGTTTCTCCTGAAAATCTTCCAGTTGAGAAGCGGCCAGAGCTGGCCTTCCTCAACCTGAAGGAAAGTCAGCAGGGCATTGGTCATCTCAGAGAATGTTCGGACACTGCACAAGCCAAAAGTTTCCTCTTTTTAGAAACCTTTGAGATAATACTTTTGGAGGAGTTATCACTTTCTAGTAATAATGCATGAAGAAATAGGTCCATGTATAATAACATTGGGGATATTTATAAATATACTTAAGAAGCAGGAGGGGAAATAGTAGGGTATTTTACTTTCAGAACCTAAGTCAAGTATGTCTTATTAAGCCTAAATAGACTAGATTAATCAAATGTCATACTGGCACTTCTAATAATGATTTTGCATTGCAAATTCCATTACCTAGCTTTACCAGCCAGGAGAAAAGTTACAGAAGATCAATTAAACAAACAGGAAATTACCTTTTCTCTTTGTAGTCCATGACTTCCAGTACTTACAATGGTGCCAAAATCCCTGAAAATTAAACAGGCATTTGCATAAGATTAATAACTCACCTGCTTTCTGCCTAAATCACAGCAGCTTGTTTAGGACCCCAGAGTTATCTAATGCCTGCTAGAGAGGCAGGAGATGATGAGAGCAAATTAAAAATGGCTTAACGTGTCAGAAAGGATCACAGCATTGGAACACGGGGCTCTTGCATTAATAAATGCACCTGCAGCATCCCAGAGATTAATGAGCAAGATCTCAGCAGAATTCATTTCAGTGGGAAGCTGCTGGCAGGAGTTTGCCAGTCAATGCATGGTCCCATGCTTATGAGCTGTGGAGAGGCAATCACCTGGGCTTCCAGGAAGGAGCTTCACATTTGTCCCTATCTAATTTTAGGAGCAACCCATGACTTGCTGTGGCTAAAGACAATGCATCCTGCTAACCAAAAATAATCACTGTAAGAAAAAAAAAAAAAAAGAAAAAGAAAAATAGAAAATATGTTGGTTTGACAGTAGGAGACATGGTATAAGAATTTCCCATAACTCACTGGAGACTGGTGGCATGGCCATGCCTGGCCCCAGGCTGGCACAGAAGAAGGCATCAATGAGTTTGTTGTTACTATTTGAGCTGCTTAGCAACGGCCTGGGCAAGAGAGAGCTTCCTTCTCTGCACAGCGGCTGCTCCTCACAGGATGTTTAGCCAGATGGTGTACATAAGATTACTGGAAAATGATTTTCAGATAAACCAAGAGCTTGAACAAACCAATGTAGTTCCAGGTGCATTAGATGGTAATCCCCAGCAGAAGATCATTTCAAAGGAAAGTGCTACTAAGTCTGCCCCTGAAATAGCTACAAGTTTTTGAGGATCTCTATCCTCAAAGCCTCTGAAGCACCCTTACATGTTTAAAAAGTGAGTGAGGAGGAGTTCGGAAGGAGGCAAAAGGAAGGAAGGAAGGAAGGAAGGAAGGAAGGAAGGAAGGAAGGAAGGAAGGAAGGAAGGAAGGAAGGAAGGAAGGAAGGAAGGAAGGAAAGTAGCCATTCCTTGTTTTTGTACATGAAATAAATATAATAATAATAAAAAAGCACAATAAAACAAGCAAAGCAAAACAGGATTTGGCAGTTAATTCCTTCATGATTAAAGGATGCAGAAACATATGAGGTAAAAAACAGCTTTTGTGAGTGATTAAACGCTGAAATGAATCCAACTGTATTTAATAACTGCTGCAGTGATTTATTGAGAAAGTTCCTATTTTTGACAGTAGCCATAGTCTTCACTGAAGGGAAG
The DNA here is from genome assembly GCF_019238085.1 of Lagopus leucura. Lineage (NCBI taxonomy): Eukaryota > Metazoa > Chordata > Aves > Galliformes > Phasianidae > Lagopus > Lagopus leucura. The sequence continues at coordinate 75,328,640 of NW_024962262.1, forward strand.
GAGGCTCCAGAAACCACAAATCACAGATTATATATACATACATGTGTGGAGTAGTTATCTCAAGTAAGAGTTCAAGAGTTGTATCACTGCTGGGGTTTGGTTTTGGTTTGTTTCCATTTGTGTGTTTGCCTCACACAGGTCAGACTTAGCGGAATATTTGCTTGACTGGAACTCACCGAATAGGTAACCCTTGAGTGTAGGATTAACAATTCAAATAGAATTCAGAGATCAGTGTTGGAAATATGCAAACAACTGTATTGGCAAGCCACATTTACAAAGGTCATTTGATCCCAGCGTGTGCAAAATGTATGCACATACTAATTGAGAGGCATATCTGAAAGTCTGACAGCCTGTTATTTGTGAGAGCATTGCCTGTATTTGCAGCAATAGGGCAAGTTCAGACGAGGGCAATAAAAATAGCTTGAAGCATGACAAGAAAGTGTACAGAGCCTGAAAAAATGCTCAAGCTGAGGCAGAGGGCTATGAAATCATCCATGCAGGGGGGGAAGGTGAATCTGGAATGAGCATTCACTGCCTTTCTGAGCACAAGGACTAAGGGGCATGAAATGAAACTAGCAGAGGCCAATTTTATAGCAGTAACATAAAGTGATTCTTTGCACAACTTGTAGTTAAACTGCAAAACTCTTTGCTACAGGACATGGAGGAAGCAATCATTCTTTTCTAGGTTCAAAAAGTCTTTGGAAAAGTCCAGGTAAAGCCCAGTAAATGCTAAGACCTCTGGTTCTGGAACTGAAAGAGCCAAAGGCACCTTGAATACTGACTATTCAAGAACAAAAACTGTTCTATGCTTCCCTGATGCTCATGCTGTTTTCTAAATACCCACACTTTGCCACTGTTGAGATGAGATAGCAGAAGAGCCTGAGCCAGCACAGCTGTCTCTGTATTTCTCTTCTTTACATTGCTCTCATTATCAATCCACTAACCACCATGAGATTGGGGTACCATTATAAATGACTGCAACCAAAGCAGTTCTTGTGCCTGAGCTGGCTGGATGCCCTTCTTGCACACCAGCCACATGAGGGGTGATCTGCAGAACCCTCTGCTCGGCTTCCCTCAGCCTTCATGGAGGCATGCAGAGAATCTCAGGATTGTCATAGAATCATAGAATTGTTAAGGTTGGAAAAAGCCACGAAGAACATTTAGTTCAACCATCAGCCCATTACCACCATATCCACTCACTACGTCACTCAAAAAGCCCACCAAGAGAAAGGAGAGGCAACCTGTAACAGGGAGATGCCAAATCAGAAGTGCCTCTCCTTGTAGAGAAGCTACGGTGTCAGCACTGAAAATAAGATTGGCCCCCTTTTGCTGAAGGTGGGGATAAGGTGGGTGATCATCCTATACCCTCAGGTACAGGATAACTACTGATGAAACAAACTGACCAGATCCCAATGTGAAATCATAACACAGAGACTCTGCAGGTTCTGGTAGATCATATTTGCTCAGTGGGGAGGAAGATCAGAAACAACCTGTATTTCACCAGGAGCTTTTTTCAACCCAGGCCATTCTATGATTCTATGATACTTAGGACTAGGTTTTCTTCTAGCATTTTTCATTCCATGCTTTCCAGCTATACTGGACCAGTATAAAGAATAATACATTGTAAAGTGCTACAGAGACCACTGTAATGTTGTTTATAGTCAATTGCATTTGTAAACTCCCTTGCTTTCCTCTGAACCATTTGAATCATTTGATGTTGGTTAGTGTTTGAAAAGGGTTTTGATGCATGCCAGCTACTTATCTTCTCTGAAATATGTTATTAGCACTGAAATCAGGCCTCCACTCTCCAAAACTGTTTATACTTATGTCTGTGCATCTGTTCTACACTGCACACTCAAACAGAAATCATGTAAGTTTGAGACCTTTCCAAAGCCATCCTGTGACCATACCTTGTGGATGTCGCCGTGTGATGACTGGATCTGCAGTGGCAGACCTGTTCAGCTCAGCACTGGTGCATCCCTCTATGCTTTCTGCTCATATTGGTGGAGAGGGATGACAACTGCAGGCAGTAGTACAAAGTGCACGAGATCCACCAGCACTGTCTGCATAAATCTTGAAAAACTGATGGCAGGACCTTAGAAAATGTGGCCTGAATTTTGAAAGATTCTTCATCTAAACATGAGTTTACTGCTTCATTTGCTTCTGTAAGTCTGGGTGAATCAGGGGTATTTCACCATATGCATAGGGAATATATTTTCATTTTTAAGGTTATTCTTTGGCTTGGAAAAGTTTAATGCTATTTTTGAGCCACACAAGATTCAACAGACAAGCAAACCCCAAAGGCATTTATGAAAACATATATTTGTGTTATAGACTTTTACCAAAAAGCTGATTAAATACAATTACGATGAATAATAATTTCTGCTTGTGAGACACCCCAGTGCCAGTAGGTCAGAAAAGTCTCTTCATTTGTTTGCCCTAGGCATAGTGTGCAAATACTTTCACAGAATCACAGAATGGCCAGGGTTGGAAGGAACTTCAAGGATCATGAATCTCCAACCCCCCTGCCACATGCAGGGCCACCAACCTCCACATTTAATACTAGACCAGGCTGCCCAGGGCCCCATCCAACTTGGCCTTGAACACCTCCAGGGACGGGGCATCCTCAACAACCTCTCTGGGCAGCCTGTTCCAGCGCCTCACCACTCTCATAGTAAAGAACTTCCCCCTGACATCCAACCTAAATCTCCCCTCCCACAACGTAAAATCATTTGCCCTTGTCCTGCAGTTATCAACCCTTTCAAAGAGTTGATTCCCCTCCTCTTTGTAGGATCCCTTTAGGCATTGAAATACTGCAATGAGGTCACTCTGCAGCCTTCTTTTCTCCAGGCTGAACAAGCCCAGCTCCCTCAGCCTGTCTTCATAGGGAAGTTGCTCCAGTCCTCTTTGCACACTTTAAAAGCAATCCAGGAGCATGTCAACTACTGCACTGGCAAATCGATTAATTAAATAGCAATATAAACACAGATACTCAAGGATGTAAGTGAACATCTTAGTTTGATTGTTCAGTAGAAGAAAGACTAAAAGTAACAAATCTGTAGAAAATGAGTTAAATGCATGCCAGGATTTTGTTGAAGGCTAAAGCTGCTTGGAAATGAAAGCAACCAGTCTCCAATATTCACACATACTTCATGGCTGTAAATGACTGCAGTTTCTACAAAGTGACAGCAGACATCAGTTATAAATTTTCATAATGCTTTGCTTTGGGAGATGGAGAATGGAAAGAATGGAGAACAATAAAAACAAACAGACAAAAAACAAACAAAAAACCCCCAAACCAACGAAACCCAAACAAACAAAATAAACAATGACCAACCCCTTAAACCCACATTCAACAAGACTTAGATTTCTTTGAATTATATTTTCATGAGTAACTTAAAAACTGGGTTTCCAGATAAAATCCTTCAGCTCACTCTACTTCAGGGAATACAAGTGAACAGATTACACTGTACACAGTCAACAGAGCTATGCAAAACTGAGGTGTATATCAGTTCTTACGTGTCACTATCAGTAACATACAAAAGCATGTGTTGTGTAACACATGTGAAGAACAGCTCATGTGTATATTTCTAGCATTCATGTTTATTACTATGACAAAAATCAGATTTAAAGGGGGTGGACCTCCCTTGTTTCTATGCATTTGATACCTGATTATTCTGAATTGAAAATGCATTCTAAAACAATCTAAGAATTTTCATATTTGGTAATGTTCAAGTAAGACATTCTAATTAAGATCTAGTATGTCTTGAAATTAATATGTATGCACAAATTTTATGTTATCTTAATATACTTTGTCCTTGAATCTCCTTGGCTTTATTAAATTTTTAATAACTTTTTAAGCAAAGGAATTATGTCTGATATTGGCTAAATTATGGCTAAATTAGAAACTAGCAGTCTACACCAACAGCTGAAATTATGGCCCCTTGAAATCCAGTGGTTCCTCCAATTCAAAATTTGAGAAATGTATTATCATAGATTTTCTGTGCTCTCCTAGGGGTTATGCATCTACTTTAAGGATGGAAAATCCTAAACTATAGATGATCTATAGTTGCTTTTAAAAATAATATTGAGTAAGACTACCCAGTTGGGTTCATGTTTTCATGATCTAATGCAATCCCCCAGAAATAAGATCTAAAACTACCCTCTATCCTCAAGTGTAGTGTGGGAATAGAAGTGTTGCAGAAATTTTGAAGTTATCTGTAAATGTTACAAAAAAATAAAAAAATAATTAAAAAAACAGTGTATTAGCAGTATCAAAGAAACATGTATTTGTAGCTTTAATATCTCTCAGCGCTATCAGTCTTGGCACAGCATTCATTTTATTAATCTTTACATCTCTGTGTGGAAACAGGAAAAACAGTGAGTGAGAGCAGTGCTGATAGAGATGGACTTGTTTAGCTTGTGATGACCAGCTTACACCAAATTTTGTTAGTGCAGCATCTAAGAGAATACTCTGATGGGAACAGATACTTAATTACAATGCTCTCCATGCCACCTACTCCCAACCCAGGCGCTTTCTAGTTGAATCTCTAGAGAGATGGTTAGTGAATGTCACATCAACCAACGCAATTGTGAATGGACCAAAATGTGACAATTAAGACTACTGTGTTAGCTGTATTTAATGGGAGTTGTCTCTCCATCAATATGTGATGGATCAGGATTTTCTAATCTATCTGCTTCCAGGCAGTAGATAATCTTGCTGTGTGAGCTTCAAGAAGGTCAGAAGCTGATTTAGCAGTCTTATCTTTCTGGAAAATAAATCTTATTCTCAAAGGGATAATACAAGTATTCATGTAGATAGTGAGCTATTGAACCTTTCCTGAGAAAGTGTGATGATGTCTAGTTTTGCAACAACTAAATCTTCGATCTTCATGCAGTAGATTGAAGCACACTCCTCTTTGTTTACCCATGAAATAAACATGTAATAAAGTTTGCCACATGAGTGAGACAGTTGCATTTGTTGAAGTTTTGTATATGGCTTACAATGTTATGAAGAGAAAGAAAAGTTCAGTGCTTGAGTCTTGGAAGCTTGGAAGCATGCTTTGATGCATTAGAAGCACTACCCACTAAAGGTAGATGGAGCACGTTCATTCCAACATTTATCCATATGCCACAGAACATGATCTTATTTATTTTCCATAAAATGGAAAGCAGAAAACAGACTAGTAACTGTGGAATACACAGTCACATAAACTAGCACTCACTTGATCCTTCTCTATACCTTTATCACATGCTCAGGTTGAAGAGACGTTAGTGTGAAAATTGGTTAGTGATGTTAATCATTTTCATGTGTGGCACAGTCCCTGGAGTGGGAGAGTTTCACTCTGTTCAAATGGCTTACACAAGGTTGGCACTGGCCTTACTTAATTTAAGAGCAGATGAGAGTTTGACTTATATTTCATCTGTCCTCTCAGCTCTGCCTGAAATGATCTTTTTCCAGTTTTAGAACATGTCCATGTTCAGGTGCAGAGAATCTATCCCCACAAAACTCACACCTTATTTCACTTTTCATTTGCCATTGCTAATGTTCCTATACATATTAGTGAGGGGTTAAACTGACTTAGGGGAGAGATTTTGTTTTATTGCTGCCATTTATTCTTCCAGTTTGTGGATGCCTCCTCCCTGGAAGCATTCAAGGCCAGGCTGGATGGGGCTTTGAGCAGCACGGTCTAGTGGGAGGTGTCCTTGCCTATAGCAGGGGGTTGGAATTAAATCTTAAAGGTCCCTTCCAACCCAAACCATTCCATGATTCTATGATTCTGTGATTTATGCTGGTATTCCACTAATAGTCCAGCAGTGCCAACGCTGTTTACTGATTGCTGCTTCCTCAGGACAGGGATGTTTCTGTGTGCTCAAAGACCATCTGAAAATGGAAAGGATATCAGAATAATAACAAAAAACTAACTATGTTACTGTTTGCATAGGAAAATCTCCCCGATAAAGAGAGCAAGAAGCAATGTTTACGATAAAGCAAGGAGCAGAATTAGTTATAGTGAAAAGCTGTTAGCAGAATATTTGTACTGCTGTGCATGTAGACATTAATGTATAACAGCATTAGTTTCACTGTAATTATATAACACAGTCTGCACTGTTGCTAGAATGAAAAAAAAAACGTTCAATTTCCTTCACTTTTGTTACTAGAATTTCACTGTTTCTTAATATTCCGCTGTTCTCTTCATGTGCTTTTGCCATAACCACAACAGCTGCCCTGTCAGGGACTGAAAAGCAGGCAATGATTATGTGACAGCTTTAGGGTATTTGCAAAAAATAAAATATTTTATGGGTGATTTTATGACCTTTGTGGGCAAAGGCTGAAGTTACAAGAATTAAACCTGCTGTTAAAAGCCTTACCTCTGCCCTACTTCACAACAGAAAGCTAACACCTACACTCAGCATACTCCTGCTACATAGAAAATAGAGCAGTAACTTCACTGAAGAGAGACATATGCCTGTCACAAGGGTATTATCTCCATAGACATGATCTGGCAGGGTAAAATGGAGAAGCCTTCACCTAGAAGCCTAAGGATCTAATTTCCCAGCTACTTTGAATCAGCATTTTTGCCTTGTATGATTATCAGAGACAGCACTGGTAAAACAGAGGAAGGAGTTCATCTTGGGGCTGTTTCCAGCCATATTTCTGTCCCTCACATGGCTAGAAATGGCTTCCAGAAAGATTTGCTTTATGACATTCCCATGGACTAAGGTGAGGCTGACCAGCTTGCAGTTGCAGATTTCTCCTTCTTGTCATTCCTGGAGATGAATGTGACATTTATGTTCTTTTCACCCACTGGAAACCTTCCCAGTCAGCACAACCTTTTTAGGATAACAGAAAGAGGCCTTGCAATAACACCACACAACAACTATAGCACCACGAGATACAGTTCATCTGGGCTCATGTTCGGTTGACAGGCTTACTCTCTTCACCGTTATAAATAGGAGAGAACATCTGGCCGCTACATGGGCCAATGAGGCATGAATGAGTTCATGAGTTGCCTCTGTGAGACTGCTACATGCTGTTTGCTGAACTGCCTCACTGTTGCCCATTTAAGTGCTTACAGTTTTTGTTGTCAATAACTGTCAGGTTTCGCAACACACTGTTTGTTGTGGTGCTTCATCTCACCACAACACCAAGAAGCAGACCCTGCTCTTTCTGAGCACTGCATTTGGGGGAGGTTTGGGTGAGAGTATAAAGTTGGATCCAATGTGAATTTATTAAAAATTGAATTTCAAAGCAAAGGTTCACACGTACCTAGAAGAAGTCTTTCATTGTTTCCACATCTTTTATCCAGTCTAAATTCAGAACAGATAAAAGAAGATCATTAATTTCTATTTAAGAAGCTGATCTGGGGACAATCTAGGATGGTGGTTGTTTTCCCTCTTGACAAAGGTTTGTATGACCATATCACTTCAGTGGTGTTGTCAATTTTTACTTTCATTAACAACAGAGAGACAGAATTTATAGCCATTAAAAAGCCTAAAGACATTGTCTGTCAGTCATCTCCTACTGAAATCAGATTTTCTTCATCTTTTCAAGAGATGGCTACAGTGCCTCTGGATCACAGTGGCACATTATTATCTTGCTCATAAGAGTAGGCAGCATCACAGTAGGAACTGCAACCTTCACCATATTTGCATATTCTAAAACATCCTTGCCATTTCTGTTCTCCATCAGTATGAGCTTTCTGAACTGTTACTTTGAAGCAAGTTTAGACTGTGATCTAAAAAGACTTTTTTTAATTATAAGTTTGAATATAACTTTAATTCCCTCTCCTGTCTGGATGAAATTTCCAGTTCTCTCACACATCTTTAGTTGATTTCAGAACAAGTTCCCTAAAATTTCTCCTGTCTGGTATTCTATAGATGTATCAAATGGAAGGCATAGTGGAAAATGTCAGCTAAGTCTCACTCAGAATATTTCAAACAGGTACTACAGTTAGAACTCATTTGCTAAATCCCACCCTGTGATAACTTGTCATATAAAAACTGGGGCCTTAATATCTTGAATAATTTATAGAAAATGGGTTTGGGTAAGAAGTATATGCCATTTTGCAAACTTGTGTGTATGTATATTAACATGTTAGCATGATAGTTGCATTAAATTTCAGGGTAGCTGCAAATTTCTCTGGAGAGATAGAAAGTCAAGCAATTTGAAAGGACAGGAGCCAAATTTTAGAATAAAAATTCTATAGGAAAAAAAATACATTATTTTCATAAGCTAGTTACTTCATAAAAATGGTTCTCAGTCATTACATGGAGTTTGCAGACATCAGTAAGGAGAAGCTGATGGAAAATAGAGGATGGTTTTGACCAGATTTTACAAACCTGACCAAATGCTGCATGAATTAGCATCCAGAATATCTGAGCTCTTCAATGTTTCTTAGGAAGCATCCTCTCACTACCTTCATAACTCACTGTCTGCATATTTACTCATCAGAATCATGAAGAATATTACAATTTACATTTTTAAAAAAACCACATATCATTTTTCTTTAAGAGAATTAACATCTCTGGCAATTTTACCCTCCATATGGTGGTTCCACAATGCAGGGAAAAAAAGAATTAGCTCCATATTTCAGCTTCCTGACTCCTTTGCACATGAAGCATTGTTAGTTTGAAGTGGGTGCAGATGATCTCTTCTGCTATGCAGAAGGAAGTCATGGGCATTTATGGGTGAGCAACACGGTCACAGATGCAGGTACTAGACCTGGTTGACCTGCAAAGTTTGGTTACCCCAGTCACTTACCTGGGACCATCTAACATTGCAAAAATGGCCAATCATGAAATATTTTTCATCTACTATCAAAGTCAACAAAACAAAAAGGACAAATCTATGTGCAGAACTGGGAATAGCTTTGGTCCAGTAAGTTATGACCAAGAAATCCGAATTTTCTCATTTCTTGAATTGCCAGTTGGTCATAACTTTGGAGACAGTGATGGATGTCTTGTTTCGTAAGTTCTTAACAAAACCTTTTCTTGTGAAACACTGACAAAACTGGCATGGGTAAGATTGTTTAATAGAGTTGGAAGCCGTTTTCCATCTGCTGAAGACACTGAAGCCTCATTCCCCTGATGAGTAAGCCTCCATACTATCAGACATGCTTTTTTCTAACCCTGTCTTTCCTCACCTGCTATCATTCATTAAAATCTTTTTCAAATTGGTGTTTTTTCACTGGTACGCAGGAACATTTTACATTGAAATAGGCTTTACATGGCACTTCAGTGAAATGTGCTAGGGCTTTGTACTGCCGAGGTGTGTGCTATGACTGCCAGGGTAGAATGAGTCATTCTTTCAGCAGATATTTAACACACAGTTCTAAATGTGACAGTTTCCTAACCAAAATTGTTAGAAATCTGACCAAACACACAATTGCAATAATGGGCTTCTGGAGCAAAGATCAAGTAACCACACTTTTAATAACCAGTTGAAGGGAAATGGGTAGTAAACTAAGTTAGTAATAGATAGTAAAAATTAGTTGCATGCTTTTATATATAATATTCTTATTCAGGAACTCTACCACAGTGGCTGCCCACACACATATGCCTGCAGCTTTCAGAGGGGACACTGTTTAAGACATGGCTCAATGTAAGCAGAAATTTGGAATTAATTTAAATAACCTCTTCACCTTAATACTCCCAGTATTTAGATGTAAACTCTCTCAAGTCTGTGGTGAAGAGTGGAAATTAGGCCTTAAAAATCCTTGATGCTTTTCCTCCTTTAACATCATTCTTTTTATTTGTATTTTTTACTCAGTAGTAGCCCTTTTTACTTTCCTAAGTCTACTACTTTAAAAGAAATGTATAATACATATGCACTATGCCTCATAAATCCAAATGCTGGAACACGGAAATAGTTTTTATAACAACACTGAGGAAGATCTGTCTTTCTTATGTGTACCGAAGGCATCACGGTGACAGTTTTAGGTGATGGACCATAAGTTTGCCTCTGCAGCAGATCCCAGGGAAACTATGATAACAATAAAACATCTTTAAAGAAAGATTTTTAAGATTTTTAGAACTGTCTTGTACAAAGATATATACTAATAATATATAATTACTTTTTTTTTTTTTTTTTTAGGACTTTAACACAGGTTCTAATTTCATGGAAATGGTTTGCCAGAGACAGATTATTTTGGGTAGGTTTTATAGCACAAAGACATCAGTTCTGTGGGATAATCAGGTAGTCAGACGTCTACATATCAAAAAATGACTTTGTACCTTTTTGCTATAAATTGTACCTGTAATTATTTGCAGTCACAGAATTGGAGGCTAATTCTGAAAACTGGGGCCTTAATATCTTGAATAATTTATAGAAAATGGGTTTGGGTAAATTGGCAGTCATAAAGCATCATAAAATCTATGGCATTTCCTACATCCATCTGGTGTCTTGGTTAATGTGGGCCAGCTTAGTCAGGGTGTAAAAGCAATTTCAACACTAAAGAGGCAAAGGGACTTTCTCCTGTTTGTATCAAAGCTGCACCAAGTCCCCTAAGCCTGCTTTTCTCTGGCACTGGATAGCCATAGCATTTAACTGGATGACTCTAATAATAGATGACTTGCATAAATATTTTTGAAGGTTAGTTCCTGCTTTGTGCCTAAAACAATTCCCTTGGGACCACATCACGGTTTCAGGCTCATCATTACTCTTGTCAGTCAGTCATTTACGGTAAAGTTTCTGATACAAGGGCTTATTAATAACAGAGAAAATATTGTCTGTGTGCACAAAGGACCAGAACAGACAGATACAGTGCCATTTTAAGGAGCTTAATTATAATGAGTTTTGGTCATTGATGTTTTACATGTAACTGTTGGGCCTTCAATGGAAAACAAAGTAGTCTGTTGGCAGCATTTTAAAAACATGTTGAGGAATAAGCGATGAACAGGCACAAATTTGCTGTGAGCAGCTTTATCCAGGATATGAGAGTAAGGCCTTGAAAGGCTTTTTGAATGTTCATGGTGAGTCCAAGCCTGGGCACTGCAGAGTGCTGGGCTGTACATTTCCATCCTCTGTAGTCAACTAGGCAGGAGTTTGTAAACACAAAGATTTTCTCTTCCTGTCTCCCTGGAAGTGAGTGCACCCAGCCCATCATGCCCACACTCTTCGATTGTTACATTTCATAAAATCTCCTTAAATGCAAAACTTGTAATTTTCTCCAAAAACACAATGAAAATTACTGGAGTAGGCAAATGTGGAGGTCAGTATTGAATCTGGAAATGGAAATGAGCCCACTGCACTACATCCTCCCTGATATTGGAAACAAGAATACTAGCCTTCATGAAAATCAAAAGCTAACCACACTGCGAAAGACAGAATTAAACAAATTTCTAAAATACACATTGCTTTTTCATATCTGAACTGTGCCCTGAGAGAGAACCTCAAAGAATACATTTGCAAACGACTAATCTGCAAAAAGTATTCTGCTCTTTCAGCTTTCTCCATGCTCGCTACCAGGAGGATGGAGGTAATGGATACAGCAGATCAGCTAAAAGATCAACTAAACCTTTGTATTAATGCTGCCATACTAAGGTATCGGTCAAACACTGTATAATGCTGCCAAAGAGGTGCAGAAGGATGTGCATACATGCAAAAATGGAAGAAGAGCCTATGTGACACATCAGAAAGAGACATCATCTGCATTATATCAGATCAAGGGCACTTTCCCAAACCCTGCTGTATAGCTTCTTCCCCAGAAAATACTGTCCAGCTGTTCATAGGATTACTGGATTATCCACATTGGAAGAGTCCTCCGGAGCACTGCAGTCCAGCCCTCTGCCCCAGGCAGGGCCTACTGTGGGATCAGATCAGGCTGCTCAAGGTTTTCTCTCTAAGCAGGTCCCAAAACTCCTAAGAAAGAAGGCTGGATGCCTCTCTCATAGATGTGCAATACCTGCCCACAAATAAGCAGTACCTGTGGGCATCTCATCTGTGTGTGTTCCCCACAGCCACCACAAGACAGACAGGCACTGGTCTGCAAAGGTTCACCAGGTACAATCTGGGTCTCTATCCCTGATCCCAAACTTGTGGAAACTCCTCCCACTGACTCAGTAGCTGAGGAGCCGGTACAGGGACAGTAGGACTGGGGCAGTTCTCATTATTTTTCAATGAGGAAATTATTCAAACTGAATCCTGCTGTCCCAGTTAGAAAGAACACGAAAACTTAACCTGCAGATTTCCATGTTTTTTCAAAATTATTCTTATAAACTTGCTTCTTGATGTTGAACAAGTAACAAGCAAATCCTGGAACACTTAAGAATACATCATTTTCTAAATTTATTGCCAACTCAGACATGTAGGTCTGATACTCATAAACTAAATTGAATTTTCCTACCTTCTTTAGCCATTTTGCTAGAGAAGAATGAAAAAACAATCTTCTTAAAAGAATTTCTGTGTATTACTCTGCAATGTTTTATTTTCTATATAATCCTCATAGCATCTGTAAGTCCTCACCCAGGGATTGTTCAGTCTGGAGAAGAGGAGGCTCAGGGGAGACCTTATTACTCTCTGTAGCCACCTGAGAGGAGGTTGTGGTGAGGTGGGACTCAGCCTTTTCTCCCAGGTAACAGTGATAGGACAAGAGGGAATGGCCTCAAAGTTGTACCAGGGAAGGTTCAGGCTGGGTATTTGAAAACATTTCTTCTCAGCAAGAGCAGTGAGGCAGTGGCACAGGCTGCCCAGGGAGGTGGTGGAGACATCATTCTTGTAGGTATTCAAGAGCCTCGTGGATATGGCTCTGAGGGATGTGGGCAGTGGAGACGGGCTGATGGTTGGACTAAGTGAACTTAGTCCTTTCCAACCTTAGTTATTCTGTCAAGGTCACTGCTGAGATCATCCTCCCATGTAGAACAGAGCTTACTTCAGATAAAGCAGAACTTGCATGTCTCCATATTTACTTGAGCCCAGTAGTCACTTCTAATGCTTTTTTTTTTTTTTAAATAATAAGAAAAATGAAGTATCAAATCCTGTGTACACCTCAGCACAGTCTGTTGAAGATTTGCCAGTTATTACATGATTAATATAGAGTTGTGCAAGGTCTTTTTCTGCAGCTTTTTAAAAAGTCATTTCCCATCTCTCATCTATAAAACTGTAATGATTTTAGAGCTTTTGCAGAAGGAATGCTCTCTCTAAGAGAGTTATTGTAGGGCACCATTGGTCACTAGCCACTACTACTTATTAAATTCTGCTGAAGACAAAAGGCCTCCTGCTGTCCCCTGTCCTCCAGACCCATGCTGGAAGGAGAAGCAGAACTCAGCCTGTGGGGCTCTGTGTCTCTAGGCTATTACAGCACAATGGAAGTCATAGAACTGTTTGAGTTTGAAGGGACATTTAAAAGCTGTCTTGTCTCAATCCTCCTGCAATGAGCAGGGGCACCTACAGCTAGGTAAGGCTGCTTAGAGCCTCATACAACCTGACCTTGAGTTTCTCCAGGGATGGGGCATCCCTCTGGGCAACCTGTTCCACTGCCCCACCACCCTTATTGTAAAACATTTCTTCCTTATATTCAGGAAATATTTCACAAAGTGTGCTACTATTGACTCCAAATTTTTTTCCAATTAATTATCACCAGGTCTGAATAATACAAAGGAATTGCTCTAACAGCAAAAATCCCCAAATGAAAAAAAAATGCTTTATTAAAAAAAACAAAAACCTTTAATCAAGAAGCCCCAGTTGCTTCTAGCAGATGAACAAGATACAAGAAGCCACCCCCCATGCATGCATAATTAAAATATTCATTTCAAAGAAAGACTTTTGATAAAATAAGGGAATCAAACATCAAAAACAAGGGCTACCAATTGCAAAAGAAAGCTCTCTATTTTACAGCTGGTCAACTGAGTAAGAAGGAGATGACAGCTCTATTACTCCATTCATTATCCAAATGTCTCAGAATGTGTGCTGTGCTTCTTCAAAATGGAGTCAGCTGGACCTATCTGCACCTTCTCTATGTTTCTTTGTTTCTTTGTTTTGTTTTGTGGTTTGAGTTTTTTAATTCCTATAATATTATTTCATATGCTGAAGGGATAAAGTAGTTCACTCGCAAGACATCAATGCAAACCCATGCCATGTTGTAAATATAAAAGCAGTACTTTCTCCAGGTCATTTTTTGCTGTAAATCTGCATCAGCAATGTTAAAAAAGTGGAGACCTGGAAAACTCTTTTTGCAAATAACCATAATGCTGCTATAATGGTAAGTTTTGCATATGGAAATGATGACACCCTCAAGGAGATGGAGCTGATGACTGCATTCCCGCCAGCATTACACCTTGCAGTCACAGCAAGAAGCACAGCAAATCCCTGTAAAGTTGCTATACCACTTAAAAGCCCCATATGGCTTACCTCAGTGTGAACTTTCTTTCTTAGTGTTCTACTTTGTTTTATAAAGGTGACTGTAAATTTCTGTCAAAGCAGCTCTCTTTAGAGAAGTCCTCTTTAGAGAAATGAGTTCTTATTTTGCAAAAGGGCCCTTTGATCACTGAGGCACTGGGAGAACATATGCAGTGAGAAGAAAAAAAAAATATTGCTTTTAATGCTAAAAGCTTTCCCGTGATTTAATGAAAAACAAACAAACAGCCAAGCAAACATCTAGCCTTCTTGCATCTTCTTCAGAGGTGACTCAAAACAGACTCTAGGCAAAATGTAGTGAGTAGATGGAACTGCACATGCATGTGAATTGTATTACCACAGATTCACAGAACGACTTGGGTTGGAAAAGACCTCAAAGAGCATCTTGTTCCAACCCCCTGCCATAGGCAGTGTTGCCAACCACTAGATCAAACACTAGATCAGGCTGCCCGGGGTACAGTCCAGGAGGACAGACTCCACTCAAAACTATCAATCTATCATGTTTTCAGATGTGTTTGCAACTCTTCCCACTACCAGTATAATCCAGTTAATGTCGGTATTTGAGAAATCTACAGTACAGTACTCCAAACTGTTTTTGGTCTCTTCTAGGTTTTCTTTTCCTATTCGGAATGAAGCAGTTGTTTTCTTTATCCTTTCTAATCTCATGTCTGCAGTCAGTACTCTGCAAAGTGCCACCTCCCACAGTGAGGCTGCAGCTAGGGCTAACTTTCAGAATGCTCGCTATATAAGGTAGATTATTATCTCCATTGCACTGGGAGCCCCATCTGGTTTCTGTTAATATCCCTTCATAACAATTTGCTCAAGCATGGACATAAAAAAAGTGAGAAAACTGCTTTTTTTTTTTTTTTTTTTTTTTTTCTCTTTAGAATAAAATAAGCTGATTTTACACACGCATATACTTCTGAGGTTTGGAGACCCATGCTGTGCATCCAGCTGCATGAAATCTCATACATGGGATCAGAATATTTCAGCTCTGTAGCGCCTACCAGGCAGAAAAGCATGCATTGGCATTAACCTCAGTTCTGCTGAACGCACTAGGACTAGTCGTGTGCATAAGCTTACATATCTTCACATAATAAGAGGCAAACAAGAGAAATAAGAAAATAAGAAATAAGAGAAAACATTCCTTCAGAAACCACACAAACTTTTTATTCATAGGATGTCAATTACAAAACCTCCACGAGCCAGGTCTTCAACCATCAAGTTTAATTGCTGTGTTCAGGCTTATTTCGTAAGTCTTCTATAAATACATAATCTGCCTTTTCTTACTACAAATTATACCTGATAACATGAAAAGAGCATCCCACAGGTTTTAAGATAGTTCTCACATCTTTCCATTCTCTGTGAAAAAGAATAGAAAATTCAATTCACTATTGTTGGCACTGCTTTTGTGCAAAAAAAAGCCACGGGGTTTTGTTTGCTTTCTTGTTGCTGCTTGTTTGTTTTTTTTTGTTATTTAAATTTGAATTCAAAGAATGCCATAGAGAAAATTAGATAGAATTCAGGTCAACATTTCCTGAACTGTATTGTCTCTGCATAGGGAACATTGTAAAATTCCTCCCAAAACAAAAATCCCATTTAATTTACATTTAATTTGAGTTTTTTTGTAACACATGGGTGACTTCCACATTAAAGCATTTACAAACATTACACAGGAATTTCTGATAAGGTTCTTTTTCTTTTCTTTCTTTCTTTTTTCTTTCTTTTTTTTTTTTTTTGTTTAAATACAAGAAAATGGCTTAAACAAGGAAGCTACAAACTCAGAGGGTACACAGACTTAGAGGAGTTAAACAGATTGTTGCTGAAATAAAGCACTTGCTAAATTAGGCAAGAAGAAATGGGTTTTCTCACATCTTGATGAGATGGACATGATGAAACTTGTGGACTCTATGCACAGCTTTCAACAGGAACTATTTGCAGTATTTAGGCACCAACAAGTGTGACCCATTCTCATGAAAAATGGGAAAAAAGGGTTGTGCAGCTCTTTCCTCTTCAGGATGAGACTTCTGAGGACTACCTGTGTGCTCTAGACGGAAAACACCCATGATCCTCCACCAGGCTCTGAACTGGCCTACAGCTAATGCACTGAGTTACTTTTCCATTTTCCTTTTGATTCTTTTCATTTTTCTGTCTTCCTGTTTTTCCCCCCTTTTCACTTTTCTATTCACTTCTTGCATTTCCTTTTCCCTTCTTTCTATCTTCATTTCCATTCAGCTTTCACTCCCTTCCTCCTCCTTCTTCCTTCCTCAAATTTCAAAGCCAAGAGAGGGCTTGTTATCACTTCCCAGGTGTTCCCCAGAGGGAATCTGCCAAATAAGGAGGAACTTACGCTTTTTTTTTTTTTGCTGCCCAGCACTACTAAATATGCATAACTTGGGCTATTTTCATCAGCCATTTTATAAATTCCATATTGTAATTTATCATTTCATTCAATCTCCCAAGTAGCAAACTTGTCAGTGATTCTCGACAGCAGTCCCAAACACCTTCTTCTAAAAACTGGCACAGCAGCATTTGCCACTTCTGAGTCTTCTGGTGATGATTCTTACACTAATGAGAAACTGTGTATTTTGTTAGCAGCTCAGCTACTTTTCCATTCTGCTGTTTTATCCCCCCCAGACTTCTTGAGTACATGCCATCTGGGCTCATTTGATAGTTACCACAGAAGATTTTAAAGATATAGACAGCGCTAAAATGACCAAAATCGTGCTCTATAACCAAACAGATCAAACTTAAAGAAAAGAAGAGAAAAGAAGAGAAGAGAAGAGAAGAGAAGAGAAGAGAAGAGAAGAGAAGAGAAGAGAAAAGAAAAGAAAAGAAAAGAAAAGAAAAGAAAAGAAAAGAAAAGAAAAG
>NW_024962262.1:75345876-75573961 GCF_019238085.1 Lagopus leucura
AGAAAAGAAAAGAAAAGAAAAGAAAAGAAAAGAAAAGAAAAGAAAAGGCACAACCAAATATTAAGGAAACAGAAATTTCTCAGTCATAAAAATGTCAGTGACCTTTTAAAATTATTATTATTTAATATTTTCTTCTATTTTCTTCTGCTTTTTATTTTTTTCAAGTTCTCACACATTGAATGAAAAGTAGCATGGATCAACAGCAATTTATTGCATTAATAAGCTTATTCATCCAGCTGCTGAAGCTGTATTGAATAAAAATGAATTCTAAATAGCTAATAACACATTTTTACTGCCTCTTCTAGAATTCAAACCTTTAGTCTATGTCTGCTCACAAAATAATGTATGTGACAAAATGTAGCCTCAATAGAGAAAAACCATCTGCTAGAGTTCACAAAGGACAAATTTAAGAAATCATTTCTTGGCATGCTAAAACCACATGTTGAAATCCTGTCAAGCTCAACTGGTATTATTTTTGGCAGGATTAACCATATGAGCGCAGAGATTAAAAAGCAGAATATCCTATGATTATAAGCAATGTATGTACTTTCTGAACAAACAAGCAACTGCATTTCTGACACTGCAATTTTGTGTTTGTTGTACATCCCTCGTCTTTCAAACAATCTATTGAGAAGCAATGGTAAAAAACAATTATACTTTATAAGCAAAAGTTTATATGTATTTATATCTTCTTTTTGGGCTACATCAATGTTCACATCCAAATTTGTAGCAGATCTCTGCTTCTAGGAAAAAGTCAGAACTTCAATATGAATGAGATTCGGATTTTCATGTCTGCATCAAAATCCAAACTTCTTGTCTGTAGTCAAGGTTTGGCTTATTTTAGGGTCTGGGATTTTGTATCCAACACTGATAATTTGCATGTATTTCCAATTGTCCTCTGAAGCCTAGTCTGATTCTGGCTTATATATTCAGAGAAATTATCTGAGAAAGGTATCTTTTTATTTTTAATGAAACAATATATTATATACTTGCTATTTATGTGCAGTTAACTCATCAATTTGGCACCTCACAGTATTATTTCCTGAAACTATCATTTTTTTAATATGCAATGAAAGTCAGAGGCTGCACTCCAGAAAATACAGGATACTTTTCAGGAATGGGACTGAGCAGAGCATCCTCATCTATGCAGATGCCTCCAAAGTCCCCACCACGAAGGCTTCTGCAAAATGGCTGTCCAGGAGGTAACATGAATGCAAGCCCACCAAGGCCAGCAGGCTCTTTTCTCCCACTGAAGTTTGAATTGCATCGTGGTCATACACCTTCTCATAAATCAGTATAGTTCAACTATCAAATGCAGTTTGACATTTTAAGGATTGTATTTGCTACAGAGGATATGAAGTGAGAAATGCAATTCGGGAAATATTCCATATTTTGGTAAAGGATGCCTAAATGAGTTTAACTAGCTTTCAGCCAGGAGGAGGGGGCATCCTAGTTCTGTATCCATTGATACTTGGAACCGTTTTGATCAGATTCTAGTGATGGCTCTAACAATGGGCTAGTGCCAGTCCTATAAAGTATCTGTATAGACTTTACGTGATGCACAGGGATCAAGTTAACTCCTGTTCTTTGTGGAAAATTTTCAGAATTTTTCTAGGAAAGGAAGTAAGTAATGCAATTATTCTGTTCATGGACTGAGCATTTTAAGAAACAGGCTCTTTGGCACTAACAACACATGCTTGAAATGCAAAGCATTAGAAACTTTGTGGTCATTATTTGGCCAAGACTATGCAGTGCAGCATGTTGAGTCTCTGTATGGCATTGCCCTCTGTGTCATCACCTCACAACAAGACCCACTATGTAATTTGAATACAAGTAGATATCAACTGGATTTTTCTCCTGTATTAAAAAACTTTACACATCTAAATACCTTTTAGACATCTTGAGATCCTGCACAGGATGATCCTGATGGACTAATCCAATCCTTCACAGAGCTCCTAAAAACCAGAAAACAACAGCAACTACCTGACAAATCAGAGGATAGCATCAGCCATCCAGTTTTCAAGCAATAATGAAATAACCATTGCTTCAGTTGCCCTCAGCTTTTTCTAAGCCAGCTGGCATTATGCTACAGGGAAATTACACATCCATTTTGATTATTTACTTTCATGTGCACTCTGTATTCCTCACCCTCCCCCTGGATTTAACAATCATTACTGTTAATAAGGGCCAGATCAGTGAGTGCTGAGGGTCCAATTCAAAGGCCAAAAAAGTTAATGGGAGGCCATTACATTTTGGATCAAAATCATGCTTTCACACCCAGACAACTTCAGTGAAAGCTATGCACTCAGCTCCCATGTCACTCTAGCAAGAGCAGTGCATATGTATCCGCAAGTGTTTTAAGGAGAGAATATCGTTGGAAACCACTGCTGAGTAGAGTTTATCAACATGGTAAGATAATGTCACAATGCACAGGAAAGGCTAATGGTGCCTGCAATACTGTGGATTAACTTTAAAATTTGATGAGGACACTTCCAAATCCATCGGTTCCTACAGTCAGCAGTTCATTGATGGTCATTGGTAAAGATAGACAAGAAAGAGGTGAGGTTAAAAGCCTCTTGAGGAGCTAGGTGATCAATTCTTTCCAATTTTAATGGGAACTTAACATCCAAAACTTGCTGCCAAGGGAAATAGATGGGAAGAATATAAAAATTGCTGGCCTGGGACTTAAATGAAAAAGAAATGTAATAGAAGAATTTTGCAATTTTGTTTTCACATCTGATTTTACACCAACGGCTGGTAGTGTTGGAAAGTAGTTAAACAACATGTAAGGAGAGAGAAAATAGTGGCTAAAGCCGACAGTTTAGATCCTGAAGGAGATAAATGAAATGTACTCAGCGGATGATCCTTATCTGAACACAAGCTGTAGGGTAAAACATAAGCTTCAATCAGCTCCTGCAAATAATTTGAGCCCAATGCCATAAGTGCCTTAAATTAAATCCCTCTCAACAGGAGCCAATCTAAATCATTAAACATATGTCACATAGAGAGCTATAATCACTACAAGTGTTGTCTACATAGCATTTAATTTACATAGAAAATGTATTGCAGTTGTTAATTTGACCATTTTTCAATGTTCAGTATCTCACAGAAAACACACATAGTTAGAAGCAACACTTGTTCTGTCACCAAGCAAAAACTGCATGTGCACATAATTCTGTTACACAGTTTGTTGTGGCATATGTAACTGAAAGAAAGCTTTCTTGCCACACACGAGCACCCTGCCTTTTCAAGACCTCCATCATGATTTATTGCTCCCTTCAGAATTTCTCCAAGCCAGGCGGGATAGTTGGGTAATCTGCATCTATCTTCTACCATAAAAAGGAGCAGAATTTCATCCCCTTCCCTCAAAACAGAGCCCATTAACTTCTACATGACTGTGGCACATGTTTCAGAACGGCACTTAGTGTTGATCTGAATAAATTACAACCTGTCGAGGAGTAGCGTTCTGGCTCGTAGTCTTTAAAACCGTCTCTGTTTTTCAGAATCATACACTCTGTCAAATGTCACATCCTTGGAGGCAAAAGTGAAAAGAAAAAGAGAAAGAAGCAAATTTCCCTTTCTCTGTGTTGTTTGTGTTATAAAAAACTTTCAGAAATCTATGGGCATCCACATCATTTGTGGCTCTTCCATTTGAGTGTTAGGGAAAAGAATAAAAAAAATAGAGACTTCTCTATCTCTGTTATGCTTCATGCACCAAACACATCTTTAAATACAATAATCAACAAGTCAGTTTTCCTTCTATTCTTCAGTGAATGTTGGAAGTAAGCCGTGTGGAAGAGTAAATAGAAGTAGCTTGAGCTTCAGAGATACTGAGATCAGAGTCATGCCCAGCGGGCACCAGCATTTCGTAGGCACAAAACAACTAAGCAAAGCATAAAGGAAAAGACGTATATCCAAACAGTAAGCCAAAGCAGCCTCTTTGTCACACTGTCTCCAGCCAGCAAGCATTTAAATAGCAGGGTTTTGCTTTAATAGCTTATTTCTTCAATTACTGAAACCAAAATGATAACACAAAGGAGTAGGCATATGGTTTAAATACTAATTTTATTGAATACAGGGGAAAAAGTTCCCCTGGGAACAAGGGGACAAGGGGACAAGAGACAAGAATCACATACTCTTGATACATGTCTGCCTGAATCTGAGGAGTGTATATGACAATCTTCAGGGCAAGATTGTCCCATTTCTGAAGCACTTTTATTCAGCCACTGCTTTATACCCAGCTTTCCTTGGGATCTGACACATTCCCTTTGGAAGGTCTTCTTAAATGAAATTAATTATCTAAAAATCTTAGTCCAGTAAGTCTTTTAGAGTCTCTGTTCATGCTTAACAAGAGCTAATGGAGTTGCTTGATCTGGCAGTTCTCTTTGTCCGGTTTCTGCAGCCATGAAACACAACAGCTCCAGCAATTTGAAACAATCTCAGCTCTATTGATACAGAAATCTGTCCTAGGATTTTCAGCATGAGAAGAACAGTTTCATTTTAAGGCAAAAAACTAGCCTTGATGTCACTTTGAACATACAGCCCTAACACATGCCTTCCAAAATATGGAAGACCTTTCAGATGTAAAAAATGTCAAGAAAAATCAAAATAGCACAAGATATAAGAAGCTTTGTATGCAGAGAGGAAACCTGAGTCACCTAGCAAGGAAATCTAATTTTTCTTGAGCTGAAGTTTTAATTTAATTCTAAACTTAAGTTTTCCTCTTCTGATTGATGGTGATACATTGAAATTATGACTATGTAATGAGTTTCAAGCTATACTTTATGCACCGCGCTAACTATAATTAATTACAATTTCCTCTTCATAGCAAGGTTACTTTAAGGACTTTTAGTTGAAATTTCTGACAATCAAACTATAATACATTTTAAAAAAATACATGAAAGCTATACTTCAGGTTTTGTACGTTGGATATTTTAGGAATGATTTAATCGCAGTATTCAATTAATGAGTCCAGAGAGGCAGTTTCCAGTTTTTCAATGAGTAGATATTTTCTTTCTTTTTTCCTAAATCATTAAAAAATATTTTGTAGTTTAATTGTGACTAACACATTTGTAAAGTTTTCCACAACCAAATTCTACCCCTTTTGTAAAAGTATATATCTAACTTTTCTACTGATAATTGCAGCTAAGTGTAATAAAACTCTGATTAATACATGTCTTATCTATAATAACAGACATATCTAACTAACTTGTTAATAATTCCAGATGAAGCTGCTCCTACTGAATCATACTGAGTGTTTACCCACGAGGAAATGGAGTTTGTAATATGCTACCAGAGCCTGTAGGAGATTTTTTTTTGCAAACCTTTGTCTTGAGAGAAGTCAGTGGAAAGATTTGGTCTTCAGTTACATTGATTACCTATAATAAGCAAGGCTAGATCAGGATTAAAAAACAAAACAAAAAACAGAGAAGGAAAACAGTCCTGCAGTGGCAGAATGTTGGATAGAACAAACAAGGAGATGTAGAATTTAAAAGTGTATTTTCAGTGCAGCACAATCTCAAGCATTCATTGTGTAAGTGCAAATAATCGCCAACATACTCACTGCATGTAACAAGCAAATCTGCCCAATAATGAAAAATCTGCACAAAAACTACATATTTGGATAGGAAACTGATAGCTGCCAATGCACTCCTCCCAGTGTCGTGTTATTTCAGCTGAATCACTCTTACACCATCTTTTAAATGGGAAAGAAGACTACTTCAGCTTTGCAGTAAAAATCCAGAGATCAGTGTGTACAGTAATGCTACAGCAGTTTAATTTGCAACCGAGTATAAAGTAAGGTACATTCTGAGTTCTCATTAAAGCTTGCTGATGTGCAAGGATGTGTGTTTCAGGGATCATTTCAGGGATCATTTTGTTGTTTGTTTTTAAGAATTTTAGGTGGCTTTTACAGAGTGCATTGAAACAAATCTCATTTGCTGCACATAGCCCTTGAAACATAGAAAGAAGTGCTATATGCAAAACACTCTGGATGAGAAAAAAAGAATAGAAGGAGATTTGGTTGCTATAGTCTTTTCCACTTGGTTTTATACTGAATTCATCCCTAAGGATCAACTAGTAATTCTCAGCATGGGATTGCCTGAGTCTGAGAATGATTGCTGGTGCAACAGGCATTCCTGTGTATGCCCTAGATAAAAAGCATTACATGTTTGGCTTTTATCTAGTCAGTAGATTGCTGGCTCAGGTATCCTGAAATTTGCCAATGCTTCGTATATTTGGCTTGCCTAGAATATCCTGCTTTAATAGCTTTTGTGAATAATTTGAGTGGGGGCCTATGAAACCCAGAGACTGATGTATGAATGAAAAGTTTGGATTCAAAGAACATCTGACATCTGGGGATATTCAGCATTAAGAAAAGCGGTGCTACAACAGGGAAGTTGCCTAGTGAAAGGATTTCTGGAGTTAAGGCTCTTATGTCCCCTCTAATTTATACCCCGTTATGCATAAGAATTTAAAAACTGTACATTTCTCCATCAGATGGTTAAGCTTTGCTGTGAACTCTTGGTTCCATCTCTGCATCCTAAGTATTTTCAAATCCGTCTTGTGGGAACAAGAATATATCATGTTCTTTGGAAAACAAAAAAAGAAACATTAAAAGAAAAAACTGTTCCTATAGTTGTTATCAAGTCCAGTTTGGGTTTGCACTCCAAATCTCCACTGAGTTTGCATAATTTAACATTCCCTAAAGTTGAGAGCAGGTGTAGATACACTCTCCTTACACTTGTTACTTTAACATTTGCAAATGTAGAAGCGAATAAGATATTTTTCAGAACAAAATGTCCCTCAGTAGTTTCATAAGTAGAAATGTTCCAGATTTATAATTATGAAGGGAGATTTAATTTGCAGAAACCTCAACTAAGTATCTTTTCAAGAGTCAAACATCATTATTATAAAGAAATATGGCAACTCAAAGTGCGAATACTGATTAAATATTACTTCTGAGAGTGGTGCAGTTGCAAAACTTGCCATCCTCATCCTTAAAGACACAGTCCTAGATAAGCCTAAGCCTACTTTGATGCTTTACTTTACAAGATCGAAAATGTATATTGATATTTTTCTTTAAAGCGGCTGTTGTACTGACGGTGCAGTATAAAGAATACCTTCTTTAGAAAAATTAAAGCCCATTTTCTGTCTTTTCCTTTTGGATATGTGGGTATTTAAGGATGAAACTACATGAATGCTAGCATGAGAGACTGAGTAATCCAGAAGGATGGAGGGAAAATATATTTATTTAAAGTTGCAGGAATAAGAGATAAACTCTGAGAAAATCCTGCTGATTTCAACTTGCTGGCATTTCACAAGCCATGGAGAACAGTCAGTGAAGTGCCTCAACTCAGTGGTTTACTTGGGGTTTCAAGAGAATCAAAATAGCTGACACTGTGGGAAATCTGCTGACACTTGGTTTTGTATCCTTCCACTACAGGAGAAGACTAATGAAGGGGAACAGGTATTTATTTTAATGAAAATCAATTTGATCATTCATGTCTTTCTTTCAAATTTATGGTTTTAATCCTGACTTTTATATGTATTTTTAATTAAACATGTCATGATCTGAGTGACTTATTGCAATCTTATCTGTATTTTGTCACTCTTTCTGGAGTTCTGCAAGGCTTCCAGTCCTATTGTAATAGGTACATTTGTGCAAAAGAGCAGTCTTGGGAAAAACTCTTCCACTAGGCTGGCTGTGGCTTGAACATTGTGTATGGACTGTTTTGGGGGTGGGTTTCCTTAGCTGTTTTTGTCAGAGGAAATAAAAAGCTCTTCCACAGCACAGTGTTTTCCTAATAGATGTGTTATGTAGTTCCCTTATAAGCCAAAACCAGCTCAGTGAGCCGTGTGTCAAGCTATGTTTTAGTAATGCTTGTCTTCCGGGTTCTGAGCATCTACTTTTATATAATGGCTATAAAACATAGTTGTTGCTCCTCTTTGCTGAGGTGTTACAAGAAATGCCATCTTTTCAGCCCCATCAGAAGCACACTTGTCTTGATTCTCCATCTCTGAAACAGTTGTATTTAAACGACTTTTGGGCCAAACCCAGTTTGCCTCTAAATTATGCTGAAGCAGACCTTAAGGGAAAAAAAGGCAGCAATCCTGGGGCCATGCTTTGTGGTACTGCAAGTGATAGGATGCACTGTGGAAGGAGAAATGGGGAATAGCATCTTTCCTGTGCTGATCCCCTTTCTCCCTGCTCTGCTGAGGACCTGCATCTCGCAGGACCAGAAACACAGCCCAAACAAGGAGGTGCCAAGAACTTCCCCAGTGCTGCCTCTGGTGTGCTTTTGAAGTTGAGTCAGCAAGATTTCTGATTCAATTAGTAGGTATCTTCTCCATTTTATCTTATCTCCAGAGTGTGAGAAAACATTCAGCCTCAGTCAAGACTACCCTAAGCAGTTATTTTTAAGAATACTCCAAAACAGAACATTCATATAATTTCCAAGAGATATCTCTGCTGTAGCTCGCTTAGCTGTGGGTTCCTTGGAATACCCACCCAGAGAAACCCATGTCAGTCATTTCTGTATCAATAGCTCACTGCCTTTAGGGGAATTGTAACTGCTGGATTCCAGAAAGAAAAGAGCAGTGAACCAAAGCGCAAAAAGTTCTCCCTACCGATTCTAACCTCCCTCCACTGCCACTTCCATTCTGGAAAGGATGTTCTTTTGGATCCTCTGTGATCTGAGTTTATCCATGCTTTTTCAGGATAAACTCAGATTTCTTCAGCTTTAATAAAGACCTTCTGTTCCTAAGCATCTTACGTATACTAGTGCTTAATAGGCACTCACAAAGAGTACATACTTTTTAAAGACATAACCTTGAACTTTCAGCATAAAATGGCTGTTTACTGAATAATGCACATTTCAAAGAGCAGCCTAGGATTTGAAATCTGGCTTTCTATTTCTGTCTAAGAGCTTGAGAAAAATGGCTAATCCTGAAGTAGTGCTATTGTGTACTTGAACTCACAGTTGCTTCATGGCAAAGCTATATTCCTGTGGCTCAGGACTGCTCTCCACATAGAACAACCAACCTCTCCAGGGCTTCAGCCAAGTGAAGCTGTACATTTTTCTGTGGGTCATCTGCTGTCAGAGTGCAGAAAATAAAGTGATGTGACTACACATGATGTATTGATTACTGCTTTCTGGGAAGTGTAACATCTTGTAGGAACGGCAAAGTAAGATGGTGAAGTGCTATTTGCACAAATGTACTTCCTGTTTTAAGATGGTACCTACGTACAAGCATGTAGCTTTTTGTGTGAATAACTGAACTGAATTCAGTTTTCTTTGCTGTTGTTTTAGATAGGGCCTCTATTGCTCCATTTGGAGAAGTTACTTCTTGGTTTCTTTGGACATAAAGTAAAATTACTTTGCATCTGTGAGAAATCTGAATATATTTTTATGCATACTAATACTTCAGTGGCGAATCTAACTAAAGCCAAAGCCAGTAAGTACAACTTCCAGCAAGCTCTACTTTCTTGTTGCCTTTTCCACACTTTTTCACTTTCAGAAGCATTTCACAGTCCAGCATGTAATCAGCAATATGTTAGAATATCTGAAAGGGAAGTCCCCTGGCCCTGACAGATATGTAGGAAAACTGTATGTGAAGGAGTGCTCAGACATATTTAAAGATATACCAGAAAGTATGTTTCTCTTTCAGCAAGACTTTATAAATTGTTGCAGCCTGGTAGGTATGAGAAAATTCGACCAATACCTACTGAAACTGGTATAATCGTTAAGGTTGGCAAAGACCAAAGATCACCCAGTCCAGCTGTCAGCCCATCCTCACCATGCCCTCTTCCCACGTCCCTCAGTGCCACATCCACACGGCTCTTGAACACCTCCAGGGACGGTGACTGCACCACCTCCCTGGGCAGCCTGTGCCACTGCATCACCTCTCCTTCTAAGAAATTCTTCCTAATATCCAACCCAAACCTCTTCTGTCATGACTTAAGGCCACTATCCCTCTCATTCTAACACTTGTTACCTGAAGAAAAGAATTACCCTTTACATCCCTATCCATCATAAGTGCTCACACTGAACAAAAATATCCATGTGAAGAACCCACTGTGCTGGCCTTTGGCTTTCTCGCTGTCTTGCTGGCAGTTTTTCCCACAATGGCACTGGGCTGGGTGGCCTGGGGAGTCCTGAAGAGAACAGATCAGTTTGTAACACACATCATGATTAAAATATTGCTATGCTGTATGTGAAGACTTGATTTGCCATGTACCTTCACAACATGCAATATACCAGCTGTAGTAGGCACAGAAGCCCTGAAGGTACACACATGCAGTGGGAAAGCATGGTGATGTAACCTTGAATGTCTTTCAGTGCCTTTTCCAGGTGAACTGCTCCTGGGGAAAACATCTCACACAATATCAGATCTTGTTGTCTGTAAAGTTCATCTACCTATTACGAGCTCCAAAAAGAGAAGTGAGAAAATTCTTATTTCCTTCAACTTGCTGCAAAAATAGCATCAGATGGGACCCAATGTTTCACATGTAATGAGTAATTAGAACCAATTCTCTCCCTCTCCCGTGTTTCTCTCCTTTGATATTAAAGCTGCAATGCATGAAGAGCTGGTTCACCCAGGAAAGTGTGGTTGTGTGGGAAAAAGAATAACAAATAATACAAATAGCGTATGTACTATCCTGCATTTTTAGTGCCTGCTGACTGGTCTCTGCATCAGATGAAAACAATAAAGTACAAGCAGTAAGACAATCATTTTTGAAAGTTATCAAATAAAGAGTTTGCACTTCTAGTTTCTTCCTAGTGCTACCATTGTATTGCAAAGACACATGTAAATCAGGTCAATCACTTTTTCCCCCGTAAAAATAGAAGAATTTTATTATTTCAAAATTCTATAAAGTGAATTGTGCTGATTGAGCCCTCGGGAAATATCTCCACAATAAAATGATAAAATCAGATAGATCCCACTCACTAATCTTTGTATCTCTGTATCTTAATACACTCAACTTTTTACTTATGTACATACAGACATACGTATTTTTGTCCCTATGCTTTTCAAAGGATAAAAGCATAGCTGAATGCAATTCTTTGCTAGTCTGCAGATAATTACAAGAACCTGGTCTTGGTCATTAACGTTGGAAAAGACCTGTACTATCACCTAGTCCAGCCATCACCTCCACCATGCCCACTGACCACTGATAGCAAAGACTCTACTGATGCTACAGAGTAGTCTCAGCACAGCCCCAGAAGTGGATTTCAGTCATTTAGTTTTGAACCTTGGAGTATCAGTTTGTCAAATATTCAATGACCTTTCTAAAAACAAATCTAACCTCACAAACAAATGCAATCCTCACATTTGCTGACTTTGACACTTTGGTTGCAACCTTTTCTTTCTGCACAAGGTTGCAGGTCATTGAACCTGCCCCAGGTTTCAGTTTTTTGTTACACAGTCATGGAAAGGAAAATGTTACTTTCACCCCAGCCCCCCAAAGCCAGTCCTTCTCTGCTAGTTTGGTTGTGGATTTCTTGTAGTTTGTAGAAACTTGTAGCTACAAAGATTATAAAAACAGACATGGGGATTCCTGTTGAGGACCAGAACATGATTTTCCCTTCTATGCCCATTTCCTCTTCTTATTTTTGATTTTGATGGCTGGAAATAATGCAGTTAGAGCAGGGAAAGGATATGGGCTCTCAGTATTGTTTGTCATGCATCCCAAAAGGAGGAGGCCACAGCAGGATGAAAAATTGCAGAAGGATCATGTTCCAGATTCAGGAACTGGCAGCAGTAGTGAGATGGCTGTGACACTTGGCAGGGTATATAGGAGGAAATCAAAGGCATGCTGGACAGGAACCAAACTGGGTGAATGTGAAGATGGCAAATGCCAAGGTAAGGACAGGAGCTTCCAAAAGGCAGGGAAAAGGCTGAAGCAGAGAGCAATGTGTGGAAGAGTTCCAAAGTAGGGTTTGAACAGATTGAAGAGGGAGTGATGGTAGAAAAGTCACTCGATCTCTCAGCTTCACTGTCTGTAAAATGAGGATGATAATATCTGCCTAACTCAGAGGTCCCCATTGCAAGGCTAAATTCACCCGTGCAAGGAATACTGATGTGTTTAGTTTATATTCCATAAGCCTCATGCAAAACCCATGCATTTAATTCCATTAAAACCTCGGGGAGTAAGCCCATTTCAGTCTGGATTTGTAAATACAAAATGCAATTACTGTTGGTTATAGGATTGTGATTGTTAATGATTATTTCTGAGAAACTTTTTTCTTTTTTTTTCAAATTCACACATAGAACAGAGTAGTTTTTAGGTCATATATAAATTGGAGTTAATAACCAATTTCTGAAGTAATCTTACACAGTCAGCTTTAAAAAGAAAGATATTTTTAAAATGTAAGCCTGTAAGTAATAACTCATTTGATTATTCTTTCCCTGTAAGATGAACACCAGCCTTAGCTCTGTGATGAGTACATTTACACTGGCTCTTGGTCAGGCACCTTATGGCAGAGGAGGAAACATCCTCTGCTAAGAGACAAAGGCGGAGGAAGTGCTTGGGATGTTTTCTAGTAAGTGCTTTCAGTCCCAGCGGCACTTTACACAAGTGAATATAACCTGCAGAAAAACCCTTTGTAAGTACTGTTTTGCCTTGCTCCATTTCAGTCCCACACCTCGAGCATGAGAGCTGTGTGTGAGCCCATAGCAATTTGGGCAGCAGAGCGCTGAGAGTCCATGTGTGTACTGACAGGGAGCAAGGACAAAATGTATGTTAATTTGGCTTTGTGAATCTCTTGCATTAACTTGGCATCAGCAACAGCTTCTCTTTCAGGAAGCCGGTGACACATAGCTGCACACTCATTAGGATTTTAACTCTCACTTCTCTTCAGCGTCTAACAGGTGGGTTTTAATGAGGTTTCGTGGACCCCATGGTGTTCAGATGGTACTGTGGGTAGGAGGAGAGGCTTCTCAAAGCAGCAGTCCCCTGGGATGTAGATGTTCAGATGTTTCTGGAAATCCTGCTAGTGGATCGCCTGCATGCTGTGGGACCAGAATGCCCTTGTGAGGCTCCAGTGGCTCAAAGCTTCAGAGATGAAGCAGTACCTTCCAGTGGGCCACGTGCCTCCACATTACTGAATGAGAGTGTCACCCTGTGCAAAAAACATTTCCCCAGGCCAATGAGAAAGTGCACATCAATGTTAAGCTATGAAAAGAGCATGCAAGGAAACATGGACATCAACCACATAGAATCTTAGTTTTATCCTTGACTGAAGAGAGCTGTGAATCATAGAAAAACACATTTTTTTCCAGGGAGGAGAAAAATTCCTGTGTCTTTATGAGAAAAATCTTAGCCATCATCAGTATTTTTCCATTGTTCTTTGGTTGTATCTTTTAATATTGCAAACATTTCTTACTGCATGGTCAGCATGTTTGTTTTCAAATAGCAGTCTTTTAAAGTGTAGAACCTCAATAGAACATAAACAACATAACAGCTTTCAGGTTTATTAATTCCTCCTGTTTCTTGCTTTAATTTCTGTCATAATATCAAAATACTTGTAATTAGTACTAGTATGCTCACATCTGGAGTGATGTGTGTGAATGAATAGCTGTGCTGCAACTTAAGGGGCTGGAAATGCTGGCTCTAGGACCAAGATAGTATGCTAGGAGATGAAAATTTGCCAGTAAATAAAAATCCAGGCAGCATATTTTTAAAATCTCATTGTGTCTAGTGGTGGCTTGACTTATGGTCTTTGAAAATTTTATCTTGTATTCAGCAATTCTTTTCTCTATTTTAACAACATGAACACATTTTTTGCCCACACTGCCAACATTTTCCACTGGTCAAAAAGTAGAAAGAATTACTCTGGTGATAAAGAATTTTAGATTTTCCAGATGGCAGTTCAATAGCTGATACACACAGCAGCCTCCCAGTGTTTAAAGGAGGTTGATCCCTGGTTCAGTGTACAAGACTGGATGCAGATCTGCCTCATATAGCCACCAGTGAGCTGGGGAGACTTGCAGAAAATTTATTTGGGAAATCTGAAGTTTATCCACTGAGATAATGAATGTCTGAGTGTCCCAGAGCAAGATCTAAATTTGAAAAATAGCTGCTGTTTCGGCATATCCATGGCAACCATTGGTTTTCAGGCTGGCTTAAGGGATGAACATGTTTTTTCTCTTTCAGTCTCCTTTAGGTGTCAGAGCGTAACACAGACCTCCTTCAAAAGCAATTGTATTTTTACACCTCTGTTTTGCAAGCTATCAGGGCTATTTCTGTAAGCCTACCTTCATTTCACTTGGCCTTTTTGAAGTACTTCAATAGGGAGTAAAAAACAAACAAAAAAAGCAGTGCATTAAAACACTGTTCTTTTCTTAGCTGTGGAGTAGGTAAAGAAAATCTGTCTGCAAGGAGAATATAGTTTTAAAAAAATATTTTCAGAAGTTTGCATTTAATTTTGAAAGCATCCAAGATGATTGAAATCGCAAAAATTCAGTCATGTCTAGTCAGGCAACTCTGCATATGTGCAGCTAAGAGAACACACTAGATCTGCTGCATTGGGGCTGAAATTTGTTTGAGATATTTTGCATTGAGGAAACCCAACCAAAAAAGCCTGGAGAGATAGGTCAATAACTGCCATCAGAAAGGTCAACAACTTTTAGCTGTTACTGTTCATGGCAGGTTTTAAAATGGGGACAGAGAATTTTTCCAATAACAGGCTTTTGAGCTCTGCCTTGTCTTGAAGTGAAATGTTGATATCCGTTGAATGGTATGGAAATTGATTCAGTCATGACCTTTTCTAAAACTCTCTCAGTCTATGATGACCCCCATTAACCGGAAATGTTTGCTTGCTCAGAAGGGCTGGAGCCACTTTTTCAGGTGTCTACTGAGGTGTGCTTTTGTATTTTTGACATTTTACTTGCTGTAGCTTTTTTTTTTTTTTTTCCTTCAAAGGATGAATGGGAATGATGCTTTGTCATATTTGTCAGTTTGACTCGAATACCTTGCTGTTGTCTGAAGAGCAGTCACTCATGGTTCAGATCTTGTTTCTATTAGAGGAAGATTAGCCAAGTAGGCATGTTCCTCTTACTTTCCTCAGCTAAATTAGGAACAGGGGCATATACAGCTTTTCTCTTCAGTCTCTGATACATGACTTTGTAAAGTAAATGCAAAAAGTGAAAAGCATCTTTACACACACACTGTACACTGAAGCAGGTTTATTTGTTAAATGAACACGACTACTGGCTCTCCCACTGATGTTCTTATGTGTGGCTGAGGGAGTTGCTCCTTGCATACAATAAAATCAAGTAATGTAGGTCTGGCTTTACCTCTCCAGAGTCTGTGAGCAACAGGGCATGTGGGATCAGAGCATGGGCATGCTTCTCAGCTGTGTCTGCTGGCACAGCCACCGAGAAGTTTTGACATCCTCAAGAACCAAATCAGCTCCTATAGTTATCATACTCACCTTGCTTTGAGTACTCAGCTTTCTTGTGATTCAGGAGGCTGAAACTGCCCACCATGGGTGCAAGCACAGTGCCAGTGCAGAATCACAGAATCATAAGATATTACAAGTTAGAAGCAACGCACAGTGTCCATTGAGTCCCACTGCAGGCTCCACACAGGACCATCCAAAATTCAAACTCTATGCCCGAGAGAATTTTTCAAATGCTTCTTGAAGTGGGGCCATGCCCACTGCTCTAGGGAGCCTCAGCCATGTCCACTGCTCCTGAAGGAAAGATAGGTCTGCCTCTGCCCAGGACTAAGAAGCCTTTGGTTGGCCTATGAGAATACATATCATTTCAAAGAACAATTGGGATGGAAAGGAGGAAGATGAAAGGGAGGACTCTGTCCCTAGTAAATGCTACCAAGCCTACCCTGGATGGCAGTGCTTGTTTTTGAGCTTAGAAGAAACAGCCTCATTTCTTCAGTATCATTTGTATCTTGAGTTAACATTGATTTTTTTTCTTTCACTTGTACAATCCTTTGGCTAATTTGCTTTTAAAATGTTGTTTATTTAAACAAATAATCTGACAAACAGGTTCTTCATCAAACTTGTCAGTTAATCTGATCTTTCTCTTTTAACCTGAACCTTACAATAAATTCTAAGCTTGATGTCAAGCCATCAACAGAACATGAGAGAAGTGAAACGATTTAATAAATAGCTAGATTTTATTAAGAATACACAGATGAAAACACGACAGTATGGAACAGACCCTCTTCGTTGCAGGGTGTTGGACTAGGTGACCTTTGAGGTCCCTTCCAACTCAAACGATTCTATGATTCTATGACTGTATCTGCTGCTTTGTTTGTGGTACAAATTCATAGGCTGATTTGGCTCTTTTTACACACATAGATCCCAACAGAAAAGATCAAGCTCAAATCGGTAGCAGTTCTGGCTTTTCTCAAACTTCACTAACAGCAAACAATGATTTCCTTCATTAACTATATCATGGAGTTGTTTCATGGGCAGCAGGGTACTCCTTTAGTGCTTCCTTGAGGGTGTTATCAGGAGAATAGACAGCCAAGTAAACACTGAGTGGATTGAAATAGTGATGTCAGTAGTCTCCATACTTAGGAGACCATCCTATGAGTGGTGGGGGCAAGGAAGCAGTAGCTTTCAGAGACTCTGAATGGCATTGTGTTTAACAGTTCCAGTTTAGGAGAATGGCTGAAGGAGAACCCTGTGGAAGTTCTTGGGGTATGAGGGACTCAACCAGATCCTCTAGTGTGTACTCACAGCACAGGTCAACTGTGTCCTGGGCTGCATCACAAGAGGAGTGACCAGCAAGGATAGGGAGGGGATTGTCCCTCTCTGCTCTGCCCTCGTGAGGCCCCTCCGGACTGCTGTGTCCAGGTCTGGGGCCCTCAACACAAGAACAATGTGGAGCTGTTGGAGCGGGTCTGGAGGAGGCCATGAAGATAAGAGGATAGGAGCATCTCTCCTGTGAAAACAGGTTGAGAGTGTTGGGGCTGTTCAGCCTGTAGAAGAGAAGGCTTTGGGGAGACCTTACTGGGGCCTTCAAGTACCTAAAGGGAGCCCACAGGAAAGGTGGGGAGCAACCTGTTTTATCTGAAAGTGTAGCGATTGGACAAGGAGTAATGGCTTTAAACTAAAAATGCATAGATTAAGATTAGATATTAGGAAGAAATTTGTCATCTGGAACATGATGAGACACTGGCACAGGTTGCCCAGAGAAGTTGTGATTGCCCCTCCCTGCAAATGTTCAAAGCCAGCTTGGATGGTGCTTGGAGCAACCTGACCCAGTGGAAGATGGAAGATGTCCCTGCCCATGGCAGGGGGGTGGGAATAAGGTGATCCTTGAAGTTCATTCCAATCCAAACCATGCTATGATTCTACGATTCTATGAAATATAATTCATGTATATAATTATGACTATCTGTCCTAGTCTTATGCAGATCTATCCAGAGAATCTCACCAGCAAATTAAAGCATTTAACTGAAGTTCTCTATCAGAGCATTAGTGCTATGTTAACATGTATAAAAGAACACCTGACAATATGTTGAATGTGTACCAACGTATTGACTGTGCATCTGACTTTTAGAGAAATATATCTGATTATATTTGAAGTTTACGTGATGTTATATATGCAGTTTTGATTTGTTTGCTTAGCAAAACCTTCACTCTTTCCATCACTCCTCATTTCCCTCCACTCCTCCCCCCTGCCCAGTGAATCCTTATTCTTCTTTTTAGGGTAACAAGCAAAAATTCTGTAAAAATTTGCTAATGAATTATAAATAGCTCCTGAATATACATTAATTAAAATTAATCTCAATTTAATAGGCCACTGATTACAGGTCTGGAAAAAGTCCTCGTCCTGAAATGAAAAAGTTCTTGTGATTGTAGTATATATAGGACACAAAGCCTACTGCCAAGCTCCTTAACCAAAGGATGGTTAAAAGATGTTATTTGAAGTTAAATAAACAAAGAAACAAGTAACTAGAACAATCACAGCACAATAGTAGTTTCCATGATGGAGAAGATTTTTTGCTAACAATACGCTGACTGAATAGAATGCTATCTTAGGCTATTGATAATACTAATAGTTTTCCACCTTGTCATATGAAATAATGTTCTGCTAATTCTAGAGCAGGTCCAAGCAAAACATAACTATTGTACATCGCTGTCACAAGACTAAAACAGCATTATGGCCAACAGAAAGTACTTGTGTTCCTTAGATGAAAGATGGAAAAGTAAATTTTAGTGAACCAGAAAAGAGGTGAGCTTGTTGGTATCATTATTATTGTAAGGAGGAATTATAGGCTCTGAAAGAACTGCATACCTAAAATGCAAATATGAAATACATATAGTAAATTAAAACTTTGCTTAAATTGGCAAAATTTCTAAAGTTGTGTTTAGGTATTGTTATACATGGTTTTGAGAGATGTTTAGAGATGTTGTGTATTTGAGAGTGACTAGAAATAACTTGGGTTTCATAGCCTCCAGTTTTCATTGCTGAGTTAAAATTCAAAACAGGTTTTAATTCTGCCGTGTTTCCATTTTCTGATTGTCAGCTAATGACTGCACTACTCCTACATTGGTGATGTCAAAATTGCATTAGCTGAATACATTCTCATGCTCAGGAAATATTAAGTGATGGCTAAAGCTCAAATTTCACATGGGGAAATGTGAAAATACGAAACAGAGAAATCCAAAGTATTCTCTAGTGACTCGCACTAAATTAGTAAATTATACTTGCAAAATCAAGTACTGAAGCTGGAAATTGCTGTTTAAAGGAGCTATTTTTTTTCAAATTAGCTGTGTTTGTTACGCATTCATCAAATCCCAATACTCCCAGACAGCCTGAATGTGTTGTTGGCATTATATAATCTCAGAGGCTAGAGGGAGTAGACATCCCAGTATAAGTGGGACAGCCTATTTACTTGAAACATAGCCACCTTCCTGAGCTCAGAAAACATGAGAAAACAATTGATAATGCTTCCAAAATTAAAATCAAAATTGGTTCTTTACTTGCTTACATGTTAAAGAAAAATTCTGATTCACATAGTTTTTTTTATCAGCGATCAAGAAGTATGTACAATTTCAGTCTGAAAGATAAAAAATGAGTTCTGACAAACTGAACAGAGCTCAAAGAGCAGTTGCTTGACTGAAATTGTACAGAATGGGTTGGGACAACCTCATTGTTCAAATAGTTTGAAACAGATGTTAGGAGTTTAGAGGAAGAAGCTGAAAGCAGTTGTGATAGATGCAGCACTGTCCTTGCAAGGGGACTTCTAAATCAGTTCCATATTAGTACTGGTAGACATTACTCCCCAGGTGACATCACTTGCCATTTTGGCACAGAGTTAGAATCTTTTGTGGGAGCAGTGTGGCTCAGTTAGGTTTTATAACAAATTCAGCTTATACATTAATGATCTTTGAATAAGCAAAGCCATTCGCTGATGGCAAACAGTGATGCCCAAAGTGTAAGTAACAACAACAAAACAAGCCGTTCTAAGGCAAAGACCTCAAGAGGAAATTTCCAGTCAATTTCTCCTCAAGCTGCTACTGCTAAGCATGGAACTTGTACTGCCAGGATGTGTACACTTCAGAAAACATCTCCAACGTATCCGAATTGCATCTCTAAACATACATTAGAATGAGCAGGGCAAACAAAACCAATGAATACCACTATGTTTTTAGTTGGGAACTCAACAGAAGTTTTAACAAAGATTTAAGCATTTTACTTTAGGAAACCTGGATGATAAGCACGCATTATCTTTCACAGATGTTTGTCTAACCAACATTCAAAATACCAACCTAACCTATGGTGACATTGTAGATAAAAGCTAACGACCCAATGTGCTTTTGTTTTAGTGCTTTTAACTGTGATTTTAATTGTTTTCCTTTATGAATACAACCTATTTTTGTTCATAATTTATTTTTCTCTTTTATGTACAGTGATGAAGAGGTGAATAATACTCTCCTTTATCTCTATCAACAGGAGGGATCTTTGAAACTGTGGAAAATGAGCCTGTTAATATTGAAGAATTGGCTTTCAAGTTTGCAGTCACCAACATTAATAGAAACAGAACACTGATGCCTAATACAACATTAACCTATGACATCCAGAGAATTAACCTTTTTGATAGTTTTGAAGCCTCGAGAAGAGGTAATTATCTCAATTACTGTGTCAGTAACATATCTCTGTTCCATACCATGTTTCCACACCCTGATCTCTTTTCCTCCAGTTGTAGTATGTGTATACAAATGTTAACATAAGATTTTATATTTCAAAGTTACTTGAACCAAGAATCAAGCTGAGTTGGACTTGTCATATAGTTTCTGATGAAACACCTACATCCTGTCTGCATGCTAAGAGCCCCAGATGGAAGGTGGCAGGACTAACCACTTTTTCTTTCCAAAAAACAGATTTGCCACCTGGAATTCTGCAGAAAATGATCACTACCTAACAAGGAGCACAGTGGGATGTCACAACCCATAATTAGCACATGCACACAGATATCCATTATTCATAACAAATGATTTCTACTTTAAAGAGCAGAGACCAGTACTCTCTCAGTCCTGAAATATTAACACTTCAGTGGGTTAGAGATATGAGTGCAATTCTTCTGTTAAAAGCAACTGTACAACAAGGATTGGACAAGCTCTGAATTTTTTGCTTATTCTTTTATTGTTCCCAGAGGGAAAATTATTGCCCAATTATTTGTGTCTAATTTACTTCCAGAGTAAAACAGAAAGAGGAAAAAATACCGTAACTTTCCTTAAGCACAGTGTATTTCTTCACCTCTAGGAGGCAATCTTGAAGTTTGCTAAAAAATATTCAGGAGCCTAGTTCCTGGAATTGCATGGTGTGCATGCAATCTCAAGCAATCAAGTCCAGGAAAAGACCCATAAGTTGCCAAGACTTTGCACATGTGCTTTGCAGTTCATTATAGCATCTGTTTCTGTGAATGTTACAAAACGTGCTCGCAGTAAGTTAAAAGATATGTTTGCTATTAGGCAAATAAATACTAGAAAATAAACAAATCATGTAAGAAAGCTGCCTTTCAAATGTCTAATG
The DNA here is from genome assembly GCF_019238085.1 of Lagopus leucura. Taxonomy (NCBI): domain Eukaryota; kingdom Metazoa; phylum Chordata; class Aves; order Galliformes; family Phasianidae; genus Lagopus; species Lagopus leucura. The sequence goes on from NW_024962262.1 coordinate 75,366,892, forward strand.
TACGAAATTCTCCTTATGGTACTCTAGTTTCCTAAGCAAGATTGAAGATTGGGGAAAAAAGTAAAACATCAAAGATAGCTTTAAATGATGCGTATTTTCAAATATCAAACATGATGGTACTATATGCTGTTGAAAATGAAATATGCTGCATTTGTAATCCATATAATCCAGCCTGAGAAGATTTTAGATTCTCTGTATAGTGGGAACCTCTTCTCCTGTGACTGCTGTGAAATTACCTCAGTACCTTGTCCATTTAGTCTGTAGAAAGGAGATCATTACAAATATTTTTGAAATTCTATAAGCACAAGGAATCCATGCAGAAAATAGAAATTTCTTCTCGGTATGAATTATTGATATTATTTATTTAATTATTTATTAATTTTCACATTAAAACTTGCTATCTTTTCAGAAAGCTTCTGAATTAAACTTTGAAAGCCTGTGCATTTATGTCATCTGTGAGACATCCATCTGTAGGCTGAAAACAGAAAATAATTGATTTTCTGTTCTATTTTATTACTATTAGATAAGTAAATATTAATTTTAAAAACCTCTGCTCATTGTGGGTGTCTAAACACTAAATATTTAGTATTTAGTCTAATAGCAGAGATTTCTAGATTTTCAACAAAGAGCTACCTTACAAAGAGAGCAACAGGCAGCTCAGTGCAAGGCTTTGTCCCAGTCCGTACAGACCCCATCAGAAACATCTGCAGTAAATTATAAAAATGGACAAAAGTAGTTAATATCCCTTCATCTCATGTCAGTTAGGCTGAAAACACATGGGAAAGGAAAAGAAACAAAAATACTCCTACAGGAGAGATTCTCTTGCTGGAAATATTAACTGCATTGGATATAGACATAAGGAGAAAGAAGTCTTTGTTGATAATGGCATTTGACTGATTTGGAAAGATATTAAAATGTCAGTGACGTTGGCTCTTTATTTCTTCATGTCATTACTTATGCCTTTAGGCTTTATTGCTTCTTCTGTAAACACCGATTATGGAGTGCCATAAATCATAATGCCCTTTGCTGTTTATGTTACTTCATTAGCTTGAAATTAAAGCAACTCGCATAGGTAGTAGCTTGCCAGTCATGGTGGGAATCTGTAATAGTGTCTGTTGTGATTCCATGAATGCATTCCCTGACATACTGCCATGAAACTTAATTCATGCAAAGTCTCTTTGGCAAGCCAATAATGAGAAGCTCCTGGTTTCTCCAGGAAAATGCCATTCTGAAAAAAGTAATTCAGGAATCAATGTGATCTGAAGTCAGTGGTGAGCTAAGCTATTTTGGCTTTTATATGTAGCAACCTTGTTCTAGGATATAATGCTAATCAGCAAAGCCATTTTCAGGAAGTATTTACAAGTAGGTTTTGGAATAACAAGTTTACTCATTGTCACTTCGAAATGGTGGACATGGATGAAGAATAAGTGGTCTCAGTAAATGCTACACCTGTTACCTCCTCCTGCTGACTAACAGCTTCTTCCTCTCCCTGCAGCATGTGATCAGCTTGCTCTTGGTGTAGCTGCTCTGTTTGGACCATCCCACAGCTCCTCGGTCAGTGCTGTGCAGTCCATTTGCAATGCACTTGAAGTCCCACATATTCAGACCCGATGGAAACACCCTACGGTTGATCACAAGGATGCATTTTATATCAACCTCTACCCAGACTATGCAGCCATCAGCAGAGCAGTTTTGGATCTTGTACTATACTACAATTGGAAAATAGTGACAGTGGTCTATGAAGACAGCACAGGTAAGTGGCACTGGTGCACTGCAAGACAAGTGCTTCAGCTAATGAATGTACATAAATAACTTCTGTGACAAAAGTGCCTGTGATAGCTCAGTTTGGAGTACTTGCACCAAATACAAATAAAAAAGATTTAAGGAACAGTTAGGCTTCTGTGCCTATGGCTTTTGGAACGCTGTTCATTTCATCCAAACTTAAGAAGTCACCTGGAGATAGCTCCAGAATTCTTGGTAATACATCACCTTTTGTTTCTTATTTGTGGAGCCAATATCAGCTTCAAACTGATAAATAGTCTAGGGTGGGGCTGATTAGGGATTTCTACTGAGAGTCTTAAAGAGAATGCATTTACAAAGTAAAAGTTTAAACTGCAGCATTTTAACATAGAGATTATCTTTTTCCTTGGAACTGTCTCAGCAAATCCAGTTGTCAGCTGGGTACCCAATGCTGAATCTGAAAGTTAAAACTTGTGTAAATGTTGTCAGCTTGAAACTCTTAACTCAGATAAGATTATTCCTTCTTTATCACAAGAACCTTCTCTGTGGAAAAGCAGTAGTTACAGCTGTCTGTTAAAATAGCATGGACAAAGAATATCAGTTAAACATCCCTTTCATTCATACAGCAAACAAATGAATAAATGATAATAACAAGAGAATAACAAACTCATTCCTGGAAAGAAGTGATTTCAAACATTATCAGAGACTATGACTTTCACTTTTTTAATACACAGACATTGAACAAGAACACTGATGTTATAAGGCAATCCAAGCCACTTTTGTATATCTTTAATTACCTAGGCTTTACTATTGCTGTAGCTGATACTACTTATTGTACTAACAGCCAAAATATAGCAAGCAGTGAAATTTCCCTCACTGGAGTGAGACTTTGTTTTTGAAAAATCTACTATCTCTTCTGACCATTGACACAGTTGCATTCCAGAGTTTTTTCAGAAGCAGTCCTATCCAGCAAGATCATACACCAAAAATTATTGCATGCACGATTGCAGAGAATATGATCTCTCCTGCAGTGAATATTCTGTCACAGATTGTCCATAATTGGAGTTCACAAGAAGTTTACAAGTAAGCAAACCATTAAAGACTCAGAGAGGTCTATAGCTCTCCCATCAAAATGTGGGAAATATTAAGCAAAACATACCACCTAACTGTTTTTTTTTTTGTTTTGTTTTGTTTTTCACAAGGCACTAAGTTACACTTAAGAAAACAACAAACAGAAAACACAGTAATTTTAACACTAGAAAATATATATTTATTTGTATACATTTGACAGGACATAAGAAGCACATCTCCTGCTGGATACCAGAGGTACATTTCAATGCCAGTATTCTATTCTGTACACCTTAGCCACAGTGCAGGAGGTAGAAAAGAAGGAGCAAGTCAAGCTGTGTTTTCTACAGCAGACTTCTTGCATCTATACTAAGATGGTCTAGATCAGCAGGATTTCTCTTGAGCTACTCGCAGTATATGCAAAAATATACCAATAGGTAAACAGAGACCTTTTTCAGCCTACCCCAATAGCAAATTAGCATTCCAAAACACCAAGTGTTGTGTACATATTCAGTTATAAAAATTGATTGATATGAAAGACACTTCATTTGCAGGAATATTTCCAAAGTAAATTAATCATCAATCATCTTATTAACATGAAGTCAGGGAAGAAAAGAGGTCAACTTTGATCAATGTAAATATTCCTTGGTTTGAGTTTAAATTGATACCATTTAGCTGGAGGTTTTTTTTAGTTCTCATCTCTCGTGTTTGTCATTTTTATACTATAAATAGGAAAAAATCCAAAGATTTTTTTTTCTTTGAGACAAATTATATGTGAAAAGCAGCTTCTTTCCTAATTAAACCACGAATTAATGGCTGTAACACTGAACTTCCCATGATGCATACTCAGGTTGTTTCGGAGATTGCAGATCAGCCCTGCTTCCAGTTTAAGGATCTACTTTGAAGACTGAAAACCCTGCTTTCATCATTCATACTGCAGTACTGATCTAAGCCCACATGCCATCACGACCACCTCTGGCACAGAGGCCACATACCATGCCTGTCTGCCAATCTGAGGTTTCCCCCTATCTCCTGTAATTCACCTTTCATCACCACATGCACACTTCCACCAAGAGAAATGCAGGTTTGGGCAGTGATAAAAAATCAGTTCATCTCAGTGAACTCATGCTTCCTAATGATCTGAATCACTTATACTTTCCTTATCTCAAACAGTATTTAACATCCTGCCAGTTTTTGCAATCCAGCACTCTTTCAGCAGTAACTTTTTTCCAGGTGCTGATTTTGAATGAATACAGGAACAAGAGCATGACAAATTTCTGAAAGACCTACTACTAGCCTTCACAGATCTTTATTGTTTAATAATTTTTTTTTCATTGACATCTACTTTTTGTGATCGGGCAAATTAATATCTTACAATACCTTACAGTTCTGAATTTTTTATGAGCAGGTTGATATATGAAGATGGGCACCTTCCAGGAAGGGGGCAAGTCCTATACATCTAGGAAGCTGCCTATATCAACAGAATTTATCACACCAAACAAAGAAATTTAGTACGATACAGAGCTATCTTTCCTTGGCAGCACAGTGTGTCTTTTACTGTAGACCCAACATTTTGTTCTTCAGCATTTTGTAACCATATCAGATTTGTTCCTAATTTGTCCACTGCTGACACTTAAGGGTAAATTATTACATATAATCTCATACACACTTTTTAATATTGACATATTTCTGGCGTTCTGTAATTTATTTAAAGTTTCAGCATTTATTAAATAAATGGTTGAGTGTTAGTAATCTACGCGGCTGACTCTACAGGACTTTCAATGATAAGCAAATTTCATATCAACAAATCTAGAAAATCTGCAACCAACAGTGCTAAAAATTGTGTTTAGAATAGGAAGCACTTACTCATCCTGCTTCTTATCAAACACAGAAATGTTAGCAACTTTTGTCTTCTACATACCATGCTAAACAACTTTAGTGTCCCTTACAAAGGGACCTACCATACTTTAGAGCTTGTATTTTATTCCAAAATCATATTAGAAAAATTCCTTCATTTTTCCCGAGGTGAGTCAATCAGATTTTTACCCTCTTGTCTCTCAGCCCTCAGTATAAGTAGAATAATAAAATACACTATAGCTGATATTTATTTCTAACTTCTGTCCTTTCTGTGCCATTGAAGGATGGACTTTTAGTCAAAGTGTTGGACTTTCAGCCAAAATTATTTTTCTAGATAGCAAAGCTTCTGAGCATAGGATAAAGATCCCATGGTTTTCTCCCTTTGAAATTCACAGTTTACTCCTTACTGCCTATAGTTTTCTACTGCTAAAGGAAAATAAAACTCCTACGCAAATATTGTTTTATTTTCTTTTAATTGAGACTGACCTGCTTTTTTACATATTAGGCATAACTCCATTTATTATTGGAGTACCCAGGCCATAACCATCATTAATTCTGCCTATTAATTAATTTAAAAGCATTAATTTATGTCAAGTACAATGCCTTACCTGTGTAAGGCAAAGAATTTTTTCTGCTAGTTTTAAAACAGTCCAACAAAACTTGGCTAGAGAGTGTATTGTACATCAAGCACTGCACATCCCAATCTTGGGTACCATAAATTAAGGTTTACCGTTCTATATGGCAGAGCTGGCTATGCATCTTTTTCCGTGGTTTATTTTGTTTGTAATAGATCCATTCCAGTATCTCTGCTTTGCCTATTGGTATTTTGCACATTGATCTGTAACAGACACATGACTCTATTTCAGTTGTCAAAGCTCAAACAACAGCAATGATAGTGCCTTCAGCACAGGTTTGGCTCTGCCTCTTACCTATTCCATCTTCCCTGAATCCTGTGAATTTAAACCACCAGAAGGTGAGAAGGGCAACCACATCAAATGCTTCATCTTCTGTAAGAAAGCCAGACTTTTTCCATTTGATAGCCAGCTCTCCTAACTTTCTAAAATTCTCAGGAGCCAAATCTTTTTGTCATATCATTTCAATCTGATTGCATAGAGCAAAATTTGAATTTTTACAAAATTTGCTTTCTTTGAACTTGCATCGTTCAAAGAAAAGCTCAAACTTGGCTAACCCTAATGGTTTTCTAATAAAAACATTTTCTCTTATTGCAGTAAAACCACTTCATTAACTTTTAAGTGTGAAAGAATAAACTACAGAAATGTATTATTAAAAAAAGAAAGGGGAAATGGGGAAGTGCACACTTTCTACTCACACACTACCACTAGTAGTGTATGATTATTACCACCAGTGTGCATGATTATTTGGCTGTTGGAGCACTGCATTCATGTTAGGCGTGTTTGAATTCCTAAGTATATCACATACAACTTGCTGCAGTTTTAGACACTGTGAAATGATATGAAATATTCAAAGACTTTCACATATTTAAACATTTTGCTTGTGTCAGAAAAGACCATTTCTCATGTTCAAATCAGTAAAAGACAAGTTGGAAAAATACTGAATCCAGCAATGTTAAATACAATTCCCAACACTGTTTCAAAAAGAAAAGGAAAAAGAGTTCTGAAGTCTGGAAAAGAGAATAGAGGCAGTAGGCCAAGAAAATTAGTGCTAAAAGTCTGGTTCCCATTCCTACAGCTTTGGTTTAATGACCCGAATTGTGCCTTTTTTCTCAATAGGACTCTCTTTGGCCTCTTTGAAGTTCGCATTCAGCTACTGCGGCTTCACCTGGCTGTACTCTACAACATTTTCTGTACTGAAGTTCCTGCTCTAGTGCAGACCTGCAAAACGGTTTAAGTCACATCATTTACTTTGTAGAGAGTAAACAAATGCTTAGGATAATGTTACTTATGACTCCTTGCCATACTAGCTGCTACTTCCTTTTTCAGACCTCAGAGGGAGTCACTGAGGCCTCCTGACTATTGTAGACTGAGTGGTTGGTCTCAATAAGCAAGAGGAAATGACAGCTGTAGGAAACTGTGCTTTCCAAAACCTTCATCCCTGACCCTGGGAGTCAGACTATGTACTCAGCACTCAAGATATGTTCCAAATAAAATATCGGTAGCATAACATCCAAGGGTTTGCATTTGTTGAGCAGGAAGAAGAGGAAGAGGAAAACACTGATGATTGATTGATGAGAAGCAGAACTCCTATGTGGCTGAAACAGATAGTTTAATATCTTTTTCTTCTGCCCTTGTAGTTCAAATGCACTGGTGGTTAAGTAATTTCTGATTCTGCAAAGATATATAACAATACTCAGTCTGAGGGTGCAGAGATTCCTTACATGCTGGATTCCCCTTATCCCGAAACTAATTCTATCCTGTTAGAGTCACCGTTCGATATAGTGGCTGAGTCAACAGTTGAATACTTGAATGTGTTATACAACCAAGTTATAGCTTTACAGACAGATTACATAAACTCCTACTTGTTAGTCAGTGTTGGAAGGATGCACTCCATCCCCATAATAATGAGTTCAAATTGTTTCATATTTACACAGGCTGGCTTCCAGCCAGGCTCTAATCTCACAATGTGCGCAGTAATTTACATTTGAATACTCATAATACTTAATATTCTGTATTGATTGTTGATACTCGAAGACCTGAAAGAACAAACCCAGCACTGCAGGCAGAAGGAAAGATTATTTTTTCAAAAAAACATTGCCAGAAAATTGAGTGAAAGCCAACAGCGGAAGCCAACAGCCAACACAGCAATATGTAGCAACTTGCTAACATCAGAAGAAACAGGGATGTTTTGTTTTGCCTTCTATGTGCCACTGGATCAATGAACCACGGATATTGATGCACAAGATAAATATATAACTCCCAGCAGGAGAGCAATGAGTTTTTTCATATCCATCATTAGTTTGGTTTTTATTTAAGAACTGCTCCTTGCTTGTTTCCCCCTCTCTGCATATTGTTAAGACAGCCTTTTACTTTCACACAGCAGGAGATCACAAGTTTTTTTGTTGGAAAATTAAGTTCATGGGTAATGAGAAGGAGACTGCAATCACACACCTCAAAGAACTCTTAACTATCTTACTTTGTTTTTGGAAGCAATACAAATTGCATAGGAGTGCTGAATTAGCTAGTAGAGTTACACTGTGTTTAAATACTTGGGCAAATCTTCAACTGGTTAAGCTTCACTGACTTCAAATAAGCCCTGTAGATTTGAATCAGCTGAAGAACAGCACTAGGAATCACGTTCTTGTGTTTACAGACATAGAACTGGATCTCAAAATATTTCAATACTTTCTAAGATCTCAGAATTGTTGAGTGAACTTAAATAAGTCATTTAATTTTACTATGCCCTTGAGCTTTTTCTCTCTAAATTGATGATAAAAAAAATTAAAGTTCCCCTCTCTAGGGTATTGCAATACATGCTGAAATGAGGACAATGAAAGACATATGGGTGCCTATTAAGAATAATCATTTCTAAGTGCCACCCAAGCTAACCATTGCTTCTAAGTGAGCAACAGTGGAGATGCTGAACACTGAATGGTTTCATTCCACCATTTCTCCTCATCTACATATGCTTACTATTAGGTAGGAAAGTTAGTAAGGGGATTTTTTTAAATCTGTGTTCTTATTCTTTAATACTGAGATACTAATTGCTGCTAGCTACTGCTTTTTTTGCAATATACAGTATCAGTATTGCATCAGAGCAAACATATACTATAGTCAACAAATTCAAAACATATTTCAGAGTATTCAGACGTGAAGCCAAGTATAATCGTGAAAAGGAAAAGCTGTATCAATCAAGAAATTGGCAAATATGAAGATAGCAGCTTGGAAATGTGAAATGTTAGGACTGATAAAAGACACTTTCCAAGTGACAATAAACACTCACTGCACAAAAAAGATTGTTTGTAGAATTGTGTATCATTTTTCAGGTCTAATTCGTCTGCAAGAGCTCATCAAAGCCCCTTCTAGATACAACATTAAAATCAAAATCCGCCAATTGCCGTCTGGGAATAAAGATGCCCGGCCTTTACTCAAGGAGATGAAGAAAGGCAAGGAGTTCTACGTAATATTCGATTGCTCACATGAAACTGCAGCAGAAATCCTTAAGCAGGTAAGAAGAATGGGGTGAAAAAGCATGGGTTAAATTTGCATCCTGAAAGCTGTCAACCTTAATAATTAGTACAAGGGACAGAAGGCACTACAGAACTTGCAGCAATTTCAGCACTCAACAAGATTTCAGGACTTCACAAAGCCAGAAGAACAAGCAGCAATATTGATGTAGATGTCCTGTTCATTGAAGGGGAGTTGGACACCATGACCTTTAAGGGTCCCTTCCAACTCAAATGATTTTATGATACTGTGATGTCTGAAAATACGTTAATAAATATCCATCAGAAGGAAATATAAATTTCTCTTTAAGATTTCAGGATCTGCTTAACTAGGAAGACTGCTACATCTATTTTAGCTTGTTTTAATTTAATAGATACCCTTTATATGCCTTCTCTTGCAAAAAAAAGAAAGAGTCCCATTTTGCAGCACTTAGAGAGTGGCTCTCATTGAGCTATTGCCTCCACAGAGGCTGCCCATCAAGTTCAGTTCTGAATGTAGTAACAATGGGACATTAATCTATTGCAGAAAATACCATATCTGTGCATTCATATCCTGTAACAAAGCAAAATGTGGTCTGCTGGCATTATCTCATTGCATTTTAAACTCTGGGACAGCAAGAAGACGGAATGGAGACATTATCAGAGAAAGAAACTGTAATTTAAACAGGAAGAAAGGCTATTGTTCAAGGGTTGACATGGTCCTGACCTACATGTGAGAACTGGACAGTCACACAAGGCAAGGACAGATGCCACAAGGCCTGATGATAATGGGCTGGGACATTACCAGCGGCACACAAAGAGTGGTGCAAATTAGAATTTGCTGTTGTCACTTGCTATACATTTCTAGACAATCAAAGTCTAAAGCACTGGCTCCTACAAGTCAGTGACCTACATTCAATAATCTCAAGCAAGCAGCACATTGGGAACAATGTTTTCCTTGGATTTTTTGGTTAGTTTGTGTTGTTATTACTGCCAGTCAGTTTAGTGGGAAATGTTGATTCCAAGGGATCATCAAGAAAGCTTCCACTGGTCTAAAGACATAAAGATGGGCTGTCCTGTAAAGGTTAAATTCTAATGCTTCCAATCTGCTATGTTTTGCTGGAATATTTAATGTAGAGCAGCATTCTGTATCAAAGTAGGTATCAATATACTGGATGTAATAGACAGTGGAGCCTGAAGCCGTCTTGTCCACACAGGACAGCCTTGGTCCTGTTAGTACCAACTTGCTGGATGGTGTCCTAAATGAGCTGGGGTGCACAAGCTCCCATGAGCTGAGAGGGCTGGCTTTATTGCTGTCAGAAAAGTGGACCTGTGCTATATCTTAGGGTTTTCTTGGTGCAAGCTATATGTTTATTACAGCCTTAGATGCAGGTGTGGTGTTGGGAACATGGGGAAAGAACCGCTGTGCACCTGCAAGAAGCAAAATATGGGGAAGGGTGGGAAGGAGAGCTGCTGTGCCCTCACCCTGCTTGGCAGAGGACTATCCAAAAAGCATTTCAACCTGACAGCAGGGACAAGGTGCTCCAAAACGTGATTAGTGCGGGAAGGGTTAAACTAACAGCATGAATTTTCAAAGCTCTGCAAGAATATAGTGCAGATGTTTGGCACACTGCAGGAGGCACAAAACTTCAAATGCGCCAGGCTGAGTGTAAAAAAATATAAAATAAAATAACCTTCATGTCAAAAGAAGAAGAGGAAGAGCTAAAAGATGCACTAAGACAGGGCAAAGTGGAAGAACGATTTTTGTGGGAAATGGATCAGGGAAGACAATAGATATGCTGCAGATACAGATAATGCTTTCCAGTGCCTTTAGAGCTCAGAGAGGGATGGTGGATGGTGATGTGGAAGAAAACAAGAAAATTAAGAGAGATATACCTGGGAGTCAGAGCTGTGTGAACAGAGGCATCATAAATACAGGCTAGAAATAAAGGGAAAATAGCTTTTGTAGGAAACGCTTCTGTGGCTGTATTTAGCTGCTGGTAGCTGTAACTCAGATGCTGAAGTTTCTCACTGTCAAAAGCAGCTGTGAAATGTGGAGGTGTGCAGGGCTTTGAATGTGTGTGGCTCGTCTGATTGTAGGTGAGCCACCTGCATTACCATGATTTATGTTCTCATTACTGCACACGGAAAGCTGCATATAATTTTACACTGAATGAGAACAAGATATTGAATAGTATTAAAATTATTTTGAGAAAATTATTTAATGTTAGTAACAAAAAAAAACCAAACAAAAACAATCAAACAAAAAACATACCATCGTTAAATTCTATAAGATTTCTGATAGGGTAGAAATCAGTGCCAAGGGTCACCTAAAGCAGGCCCCAAAAGAGAATTTCTTGTCTAACTACTGCATTTACAGCAACATAGTCAAAACTCAGTAGCCCACACATAAGAAGATAAATAAAGGAGATGGAAATGTGCAGTAGGTTGGGGTGGGAATGGTATTTCACAGATTAAAATTGTAGCACAGTCTTACAAGCATGTGCCCCCTATTTCTTACGCTTGGTTCCTTGTATCCTGCTTGCTGACCAAGTCTGCCTGGGTTCCTCCCAGATCTTTGTAGAAGGGTCTTTATCTCCCTTCTTCAAGTACAGAGAATCTCTCCTCTGTATCAGCATCAACTCCACCTCTTTTGGACACCCTCTCTCCAGGCAGTCAGCATCCCTCACCGCCTCCAAGCCTTGCCTCAGCACCAAGGTCCCTCCGAGCAAGGGTTGGTTACAACAGTGGTGGGCACTGGCTGAGGCATGGCTTGTCTGCTGGGAAGGGGGGGCAAGGAAAATCCAGAAGCTCTTTCTGGGACTGAAGGATCAGTGCATTGGAAATGATGCCTTGAATGTGTCAGTGTATGGAGCTGTGTTTGGGAGCATGGATATGGAGCATGGTAACACTTTATATGTTACCAGGTGTGGAACAGGAGGAGGTGACCTCTTTGCTTGCCTCCTTAGAGCATTTGTTTAGAAACAAGCAAAAAAGACAGATTCCTTCTCTTAAATGGGACAATCTTTTGCTCATTTACAGCTTCAAATAAAATGCCATTGAACCACACTTCTTCGCTGTGCAAAATAATAGGAAAATCAATAACCTAATTTAAACAAAATACAAAGCCTACATGCCTCTGAATAATCTTCCCTCAGCTCCTGCTTTTTCACTTCTCTCTGACGTGTTACAGAGAGCCCAGACTTTCACAATTCCCAGCCAGCTTAATGAGATCTGGTTCTTCCATCATTGGCATCTGGAAGGAGTAAGCAGAAATTGTGATTATTAATTGTTGCTTTTTCCAGTAGTTGCTGTGATTTTTCTCTCCATATTCCCTCATAAGCAATGGTAACCATGTGACTGGTGCATGATGCCTAAAGGAGTTTCATGGCTCTGTTTGCTGGTACCATGCAGTCAGATGACTATCCAAACCAGCTGACCAAAATGACCCACAGGCCACTATTTGAAATAGGGTATATGAAATTACTTGAGCTCAGACATTACACCTGCAATTTTCAAATGAGATGATGCAAGAAGTTGCAGCTGATCTGGACTCTCATAACTTACTTGAAAAGTTTTCTGATGGAGCTTTGAAATTCATGAAGACTAAACAAATTCTCTGACAAGCAGCAAAACCTAGTATGGAATCATAGGATGGCTTGGGTTTGAAGAAACCTTAAAGATCATCTAGTTCCAATCAGGTGCTGAAAACAAGAGCTAAGTGCAGTTGAGGTTTCTAAGGGCAAAACTGTGTTCTCCAAAGTCCCAGCATAGGATCTGTAGGAACCAACTTGGTAAACTTCAGCAGTGCCTGCCTTACCCTGACCCTGTTCCAGTGATGCCTAGCATGTCTTGCCTTTCCAAGCCCCCAAAGACGTACCTGAGAGAGAGTGAGGTAATAGGGCACCCTCCAAAAATGTCTGAAATCAACAGAATTGAGTTCTTTACAAGAGGAATTTAGAATCACTTTCTTAGGAAGAAACATGCTTTTTGCAACACTTAGCTGAAATATTTCATGGACAGAGATTTAGTTCCTGTCTAGACTAGGAAGTAACTGCACAAGTCAGTTAAATCAAGCTTTTACAAATAGTAATCTGCTTTATGTGCGTATCTTCCAAAATGTTCTTACTACTTACTACTGCATTTACTATATTTTTTTTTGATTTTGCCTTTTTATACGAGGAACTCAGTTCAAGAGGTTAAGTTGTTAGTGTTAACCTTCAATTTAGCCTTCTAATACATCAATGCTTGGCATAGATATTCCTGCTAGGCAAACTCATCTCTCTTAAATTACATTGCTACTAGCCTAAAATTATCTACTTCTTCCTCCATAGTTAAAAATAATTTCATGAAATGTAAAGCATATTTGATCAGGCTTAGGACACTCATAAATCATTTTATAAAGACTTTCATGTATGTTTTCACCATGTGACAAAGAGCAAAATAACTAATTTGGTTCATACAGGAGTATAAAAAATGTCTCTGTAGAATGCATTCTAAGTATAGTGATAAATTTGATAATATAGAGAACATAAAACTGCAGTTCTTGAATGTGATCCTCCCAGTAGGCAGGCAGGAAGGGTGAAAATGGCCGTCTCCTGCAGGAAGGCAACATAAGCTGTGTTCTCACTGCTGCTAGAGGAACACCTGCAGCAAATCCTCCCAGATGCCCCTATGCCACAGGGTGAGAAGCAATCTCCTCTCACTGGTTCTCCTCTCTCTTGCACAACAGCTGTGCTTTCCTGGGAAATCCTGATGGGGCTCATGCTTATGTTTAAGAAACTTTATACCATTTTGAGCTGGACCACTGCTGTGACTGAGTGGGCCACAGGTTGCACGGAAGGTTTCCAGTGAGTTGTCATGTCCAGTTTAAAGCTACCCACACTAAGTCCAGGGAAGCACTGCAAGGGCAATATAAGCCTTTTATGCTGAGCAATTAGGAAGCCATGAGGCACAGGCTCTTTTATTCATTGTGGCATATATTACTGATCCTAGAAACAGTGGTGGTGCTAATTAATTGGATAATGAAACACATTCATTTCATATTCATGAAATTGAATAACAGCATGAGTGAGAAAAATGCAAAGTGAAAATGAGTAAAGTATTTGGTGCAGTTCCTACTAATACACTTCACCATCAGTCTGATTCCAGCCTGCCTCCAAGACTAAGACCAGCTCTAAATGAGGAAATAATTATGCTGGCTTTTTTTTAACAAGATGAATAATCAAGTTAGAGCTGAGATACAATACAAGCCAAGAACAAGGAATCCAAATCGATTTACATACATAAGAGATCATGGAATCATAGAATTGTAGGAGTTGGAATGGGACTCTGTAGACTATCAAGTCTAACATCAATGCCCTGCTAAAGCAGATTCCCTACAGCAGCTTATACAGGAAAGCATGCAGGTGGGTCTTGAATATCTCCGGAAGGAGATATCCACCACTCCTCTGGGCAGCCTGTTCCAGTGCTCTCTCACCCTCACAAAAATAATTTTTTCCCCATGTTCAGATGGAACTTTTTGCGTTCCACTTTGCACCCACTGCCCTTTGTTCTATCTTTGGGCAATGCTCAAACATAGCCTGGTCCCGTCCAAACCACAGACAATATTTTTGATCCAGTCTCTGTCCACTTATATACTCTGACCATTGATACTAGTTCAAATTCACATTGCATTTCATAAACCACAGCTAAAAGTACAGGTTTACTAAACACAACCGCAAAACTTTGATTTGAAATGGAGAACTGGAGATGGGAGTTTATTATATTTCCTACCATAACCTATATCTGGGGTTGGCTGAAGAACAGATTTTATATAGAGTTCTGTGGGAAGGAGACCTGCAAGAAGAATACAGAGCATTTTATCATGGTTTTGCTAGTTTACATTCATCTGAATTCCACAGTAAGTAAAAGCTGCTATTATTTAAATAAGACTATTTAAATATATGCATATTTATGTAATTGCATGCAAATTATTTAAATAGGAGAATGCAATCAAATCTCATTCTAATTTCTTATGGGCAGCTATATATGTATAAACAAAACTTACTGATTTCCTGTCCCTCTTCTGGGCTGTTCTGCTCATTTTCTGTACTGGGGAGGCTCAGTGGGAAGAGCCTGTGCAGCTGCTTTGCCAGGTTCTTCGGAGATGTGTCAGCCTGAAAGGGATCTTTGCTCCCATCATACTTTTCTTACTGTCTGCCTCAGGTAGTTCCTGGAAACTGCTGTCCCCATATCTGCTGCTGCTATGTTGCAGACAGACAGCAGAAAATGAGCCCTTGCTGCTGAGAGCACGCAAGTGCAACTCTTCTAATTACTCTAATAGGTGCTTTCAAATCATTAAGGTGATGCTTTGGGGTCCTCAGCATGGTACCTAACATCCCTCCTGCTGTTTCTTATACTTGCCTTCATTTCCTGTTTTCCTAATACCATCCGTCAGAGTGAACTCTCAGTATGGTCATCAAATCTGTCCATTCACTGGGAATTATACTTAGCCATTATGTTACCCTAAAAGAGAAATAAATAAGTTATTATTGCAAAGTCTCTCATAACCGTGAATAAAAAGCACCTTATTTAGGTCAATCTACAAATCTAATTCACAAATCACAACAAAGTCTAAGGGCTATGTACCTGTTAATTAATTATCATTGCTAATGAGTGTTGGGAGGTGGGGAGGGACAACCAGTGCAGTCTGTTCTTATGATCAGTGCTAAGTAAGAGAGCTCAGAAACAGATCAGGGCCCAACCTGAGACAGATCAAGCATCAACAGTTATTCCTTAAAAAGAAAAAGTTATTACTGTGTGTGTGCCACTTACAAGCTCCCTTCCAGCTATCTGTAGCTTCACATCTTAACTGAGTCATTGCTAATAGAGAAATTATAAAAGTGCCACATCAATTGAGCTTTCCTTGGAAGAACTTCAGGAAGCCTCTCTCATGGCACCCTTGAAGCCAGGCCATTGCCAAATCCAGGGCACTCTTCCACTGCTGGCCATTATAGAATCATTAAAGTTGGAAACGACTACTAAGATCACCTAGTCCAATTGTCACCCATCCCAACCACACTCCCTAACCATGTCTCTCGGTGTCACATCCACATGGCTCTTGAACACCTCCATTGTGAACCTGTGTCTCATGCACGACAGGTAACACTGTTGATCGAATCCCATTTTTTACATGTAATTGTCCTTGTTTGTCAGGGGTTCTGCTTTGTTGTCAGATGTAGTTCTGTAGTATGACTTTTGAAATCATTATTATTCACAGCCATGTGCGCTCTCTGCCACCTCAGTTTATAGTGCTTTATTTGGGAATCAATATTAAAAAAAAAAAAAAAAAAAAAATTAATCTAAAATGTGTTGAGGAGGCAAACAAACCTGTCTCTCGGGCCTTTGGATGTGTGAAGAAAATATAATAATTGGGCTACCCTGGATTAACTAACTGTATACCCAGGAGCTGTGTATCTGCAGCTGCACGAACTAAATAATTCTTCCCAAACACCTGGCTATACACTTGGTAATCATTCAAGCTAACATATTTTTCTAGTGGAAGTTGTGTTTAAAGATGTGATAGCTTAGCGTTGTCCTGATCCTCTATCATCTTACTATTTCTATACGGGAAGATTGGAGTGTATACCTTCTTATTACAGAAATGCAATATCAGACTTTATATATCAAGCTAAGAATTAAAACTTTAATGAACAGACAATTTAAATCTGGGTATTTGTAAACGTCCTCTGCTTTTGTTGGTATAATCTTACTGTCATAATTATGTAGCACCATAAACCAACTGTGAGAGTCAGGACCAAGTAAATCTAGACATCCAGAGGAATACCTGTGTTCAAGCCGCATTAGAACCATTATTACCTAGAAGTTGCTCTATGTCTCATATAAAAACCTTGGATTATTTCAGTACACTTTCAATTAAAAGGAAACCCATATCACAGAAGTCCTGCCTGGCACCTCCTTCAGTAGCAGAAACCACAGTTACAGAAGCAGAGCTGGTTCAGGGAGCAGAATTCAGTCCAGCCATGTCTCTGCCAACAGCAAGGGGCTGGAGCTCAGTATTCTTTGAGGACCCTTTCAACCTAAGCCATTCACTGATTCTACAAATCAGCTGGGAAACACAGCATGCAGAGGTATTCAGTGATATCACCATATATAATTTTATGTGCATAAAAAGGGAAGGAACATCTGTCTCCAGGGTTGCTAGTCTGCTGACTTTTCCAGGTAATAAAACAACTCTAAGAAAAGCCATACAAGAGGCTTAATAAAATAAGAAATAAAAAAGGCAATTTTGACATGTAAATTCAATGGAGTGTTTCAGTAAAATACTTGCCTTCTGGCTTGCTTTTTAGTGTCTGGAAATGGATTGGTTGTTTGTGATTAACACTGAGCTGTTTTTATTATCTTCTGCAGCTTAGAAAGTTTAGGTTCTTCCCTTTCTTTATATGAGGTATTTCCACACACAATCAAACAGGCTTCTACTATGAAAGAATTTTGGCAAGCCAGATCAGATCATTTTCCCCTGTCTTTCAAGTAACTATCCAGACACTGCCAAAGCATTCTAAAATACTATTAATAGCATACGCTTACTTTACTGCGATCCAGACTGAATAACACTCAACCTTTCCCTGTATTTCTGTCGCGATGATGAATTTTCCACTGCTTTTCTACCTCACAGCTTTTCCTCCACTTCACACAGTCTCAAAGAGGGCAATATGTTTGCATCACAGTAGCAGTGTGCATGGATGTGGCAATAAGTGTAGGTGATGCCAGACTGGAACTGCAGAGCATCCCATAACGCACTGTGGGGGTGGCCTCATGTAAGCATTTTCAGCAGTTTTTGGACAGGGGCTGAAGGAAAACCACATCCCTCTAGAGGTTTGCATCTGGCCCCACTGCTATAAACTGTCTGTAAATAAAATTCCTATTAGCATTTCTAAACTGCAAACTAAAGAATTTCACCTGGTATCATTCCAGATACATGGGTTACCATGCTTTTTAGTATACTGAAAGTGTCCAGTGTAAAATATACTCTACTTTTAATCTCTTTCCACAGATTCTCTCCATGGGAATGATGACTGAATACTATCACTACTTTTTTACAACACTGGTAAGAAACACTGAAGATCTGGGAGTGACTTTTTTTCCGTTGCAAAAAAAGTCAGCTAGAAAGTTTCCATTCCTCTCTGTGATTTGTGCTGCAGTTAACTCAAGGAATTTCCTGGAGAATGAGTACTAACAGTCTTTACTGTATCAAGACTCACAAGTTTTGCAGGATCAGTTGGGCTAACCAACACCGTAATATAATGGAAATCAACTTCAATATCACATATAAGGCGCAGTCATTGGTACAGAAGGAACAGAGTAGAAAATAATGAATGAATGGCTTTGAATAAAGTATGAAATAGACAATGGATGGCTTTGCAGCAAAGCTGAAACCAAGCATTCTGCAGGCAGTGGGGTACAGCCCTCATCCAGCATACTGTGTGAGCTTATTCTTCAGCAACACCTAATTTTTAGCTAGTTGAAGACCACCAAGCTCAACTGCACTGACCCTGTTGCTCCAAGCTGTTTTTTTTGGGGGGTACAGTGTTATGAAAAAAAGAATAATTCAGAGGTGAAGATGTGTGTTTTGTTTTAGCAAGTGTCAGACAAGGAATTATTGTTTAATTCTTATTAATTATCTCATTATCACAAAAGTATCACAAAAAAGAAAATCACATTTTTCTAAATTTCTCTTGGGTTCTTTGATAATAAAAGAAAAATGCTACATTTTCTTTTATAGTCCAAATGTTAATTACTTATTTCAAGATACATTCCTATATTTTAATATGCATACCACATACAACTGAGTCAATGCTGAAGATCTGTTTGCATTGTAGACTTGCATTGTAGGAAGACAGACAAGTGCCTTTATTGCTAGAACAGTCCTAGAAAGTTGGATTGTGTCAGTTCTGTGCATCAGCATATTTTTAATTTCCTTTCCATATAACATTTCACGTGGAAGTGAAAATTCATTCTGAATCCAAGAGTCAATTCATTAGTCAGAAAAGACTCTAGCTGTGTGGAATTGAAAATTCCAGTAGCCTGAAATAGTTCTCCTTGAGCCCATTTTAACACCTAGGAAAATATGAAAATTTAGAGTTTACCGTAGATCATACTGTTTTATACAATAGCTGTGAATCTATCATAAAATAGTAACCAAGTAAAACAATATGCATGGGATAGTACAAAGCATTAAGTACATTAAAAACAAACAAACAGTAAACATTGTTGGTGTTGTGGTATAAATGTTGATATTTTCACCGCTACTGTTGCATTAAAATCCATATATTTGTCATTTTACCAGCTTTCCAGGATCAACAAAAAGGACTTTTTTGGGGAAAAGAAACAAAACAAAACAAAAACAGCCCTTCAGGCTTTGAAAAGCAGTTATCATCTCACCACTGCTTGATAAATCTAGCTGTGGTATTTGCCATGCAGTTATGCCATTTTGAATGTCTATTATTTCCCTGCCCTGTAAACAATGAGCACTACAGTGCATGTAGTTACTGTGCATTGGCCCAGTGTGGCCATTAGGCACGCTGGCAGCAAGTCACTGAAGCAGGTAAGACAGAGGAAGAATGGGGTTCATAAGCAGAAAAAGTGTATTGCTCTCGATATCTCTTGGAGTTTTCCTTCCCAGAGTTCAGAAATAAGCTCAGCTTTGACCAACTAATTCTTCATGTTGGCTTGTCAGCACTGTAGCACTGTTAGAGGGCTAAAATTAGATACTGTTGTGGTTTGGTTGCAAAATAACATTGTTGTGGGGACCTGATTTACGTATTCCAACAAAGCAGCTATGTAGTTTGTCATAAACTTCACACAACCTTTCTTTATTCAGATTTACAACTGAAATGGTTATGGATAAGTTTTGAGGGCAAGCAGAGTTCTCAGGGGTTAAAAAAAAGCAGAACGAGAGCTTTGGATTAAAAATCAAATACAATTCTTGTCTAATTGTATTTTCTGAATATTTTGCTTTAAAAACATTACATCTGATTTTGATTGTTTTCTTAATGTTGATTTAGGATCTATTTGCATTGGACCTGGAACCTTACAGATACAGCGGAGTCAATATGACAGGCTTTCGCCTACTCAACATCGAGAATCCTCAGGTCTCATCAGTCATTGAGAAATGGTCAATGGAGCGTCTGCAGGCACCACCAAAACCAGAGACTGGCCTCCTTGATGGCATGATGACAGTAAGTGAGCAACTGCAATGATGCAAAGGCATCTATAGCACGCTCTGGAGAAGAGTAACGGCTCTCTGTCGTGCTACCATCCAGCCTACACCATCCATCTTTTTGTTACAAATGTATATACTACTGTCTCACTTCTCCATTAATGTTCTGGATGGAGTGAAAAACGCAACAGGAAATAAAAACTTTCAGAGCAGATACAGGATTTATGACCTGCAGGAAAGATATTGTACATGTGGACAGGTAATAGCACTTCTAAATTGGAAAAGAACCCTTTCCCTTCATTTCTGTTATCTACAGCAACTCTGGCTTTTAAGATATAATTTAAAGATAAATGAAAGGTATCATCAAGTCAGGAAATTAGGATCTTTTTTCCCTACCACTTCCTTAAGAATGAAAGGAAAGAATAGGAGCAATCACACAGACCATATGACTCCATTCAGTTTTGCAGGGTAGAGGGCTGCCATTTTTTTGCGGTAAGATAATATGTCTTGTCTTGGATAGAGGTAGTAGAGGTGATACAAAGTAGGTTTTATTGCAGATGATTGCAGGGAAAATTCTGAAGCATTCTAACCCCTGAAGAAAAATTCATTATGTGTGCTACCACTAGCATTTATATATACATATATATATATATATATATATCTTGTTTCAGCAGTATAACTGTGTTCCCAGAAGCAGGAGAGAAACTAGGATTTTAGGAAAACCTAAGTTCTTACTAATCTCTCATCTTTGCATCTCTCTAACATCTTAGTGTCCTTCATACTCTGGGACAGCATGAACACCAGGAAAAGCATCTTCTTAGTTATCTGTGAGTGTTTAAGTATTCATAGTAAGCTGTGAGTGCTTAAGTATTCATAATAAGTTTTGCTTATTCAGTTTGATAGAGAGCTGCAGTACTGCTATGTTTCGTTAGACAATAAGGCTATGACAAGCTGCACATTACAAGGAGGTGAGGATTATATATCCTATTGTTAATTCAGGATTTTTCCTTTCATGCTATAATTTCTGCCATGATCACAGATTGTGGGAGATGAGCAGAGCATAACCAAGGCAGTTTTGAGCTCACATCCCATTTTATGCCCAAATGGCACACAGAGATGTATTTGTTCTAAGTAGATCTTTGAGTTTCTTTGCAGTAATTTAAACAGAATCAAAATCAGAAAGACAAATTCCAAGACTAGGTCTTGGACCTCTTCTTCCTGTGCATAAGAATAGATATCAACATTTAGGCGCTTTTCTTCAGAAAATGAGGTGACTCTTTGTTTCTCAATGTTACCCCAAGCACTAAAACATAAAAGAAGGACAAGGAGAAACAAATGACAAGAAGAAGCAGTGTAACCTCCCAGTTACTGCAAGGTGGGATGGATGAGTAGTAAGCTGCACAAACACAAGATCCAAACTGCCAGGTTGGGCAGTACTGCCCAACATACTAACCATGAGGGAGGCATCATGATAAGTAACAGGCTTGGTAGTCCCAACTAGGAATGCAAAGCAAGGTGTGCACTGAAACATTTTCACTAAGTACTTCTAGATCCTCTAAGCCTTGGACATAGACCAACAGGTACATCAGCACCAGTGAAAAATTCAATCCTGAATGTACATGTCTCTTGTCTAATAAAAAGACCTGTACTCAAGCCCATTGACTTGAGATTAATATGAATCTTTCCACTGAGTTAGAGGGGTTTGGGATCAGGCCTTTAGTCAGTGGCTCTGTTTGGAACAAGTATTTTCTTTAAAACTTTTGATGCTGAGAACAGATGTTGTTGTCTCTTCCTGCTTGCCTCGCCACTTATAACATTTTTAATTTGCTTGAGTTGTGAGAGCATGGTTTTGTGCAGATCCTGACTAGTGTGTCAAGAGCAATTCCTCATCTGCAGTACATTAAGATTAATTGATAAATTCAGATCACAATGGAGGTTTTTGCTGGAAATCAAATGCTGGTAAGAGTGATGCTGTTGTAATGTACTTAGGTAAATGAAACAAAGAATCATATCTATTAATTTCCCAAGGGAGTAACACAGGAAAGGAATAAAAAATGCTGTAACTTCGCAGTTCATATAGGCATGTCCAGCTTTTCTCATCTACAGTTACTGCCTTTTTAAAGGCCCCTACTTAATTATTCAGTAGCTTTTGAAGAAATATAAGCACTTCATTTTTACCACAACCCTATGCGTTATGGGAAACACAGACAGTCCTATCTCAAGCACCAAATCAACAAAGTACAATGTGGGAGAAGGTAAGATTTTTCTTAAAAAAATTCACTGATAAAGGTTTATAGACTGTGCAATATCAGTCTGGGGCTTACTGGGTATGATTTTTAACCAGTAAGTCAATTCTCAGAAGAAATACTGATGCACAACAAGCATCCAGCAATTTTAATTTCAGCATCACAGAGGTATTGACTGTCTTAGACAATAGAGTTTAGATGTAGAAATTCACCTTTGTCACTAAGGTACCTCAAAAAGACAAGTCACCTTCCTCTAAGGTGGCATGGGAGGTATGGCAAGGGAATTGCTATAGCTGGAGTTCAGTGGAGCCATTATACCCATTAATGTCAACAGCCAAGATATCTGAAGGCAGTCAGATACTTAGAAGCAGCAAATATCTTTAAGATACTTCTCTGGTGCTCAGTGGGACTGATTTCCCTGGAAAGACAGGATCTGTGTTGCTCATTAACACCCCTCACCATGCTGTTGCAAACAAACTCCTTCCTGCATTTTCTTCCCAGTGTCCACCTGAAAACTGTATGAAAGTAATTTACACTGAAAACAAAAGAAAACAAATCCATCAGCATTAGCAACAGATTTCCAAGGAGAGCCAATGAAGGAAGCAGTGAATTCTTCCTTATCACCAACCCAGAGTATTGCTTCTCAGTGTTGAAGCCAGGTAAAAGGAGGCATATTTAAAAAAAGCCTTTCTGTGTTATTATTTTTTTTCATGTAGACTGAGGCAGCTCTGATGTACGACGCAGTTTACATGGTAGCAGTGGCTTCCCAGCGTGCCTCTCAAATGACTGTCAGCTCCCTGCAGTGTCATAGACACAAGCCATGGCGTTTTGGACCCAGATTTATGAATCTGATAAAAGAGGTAAGTGTAGACCATCTGCTTATGGCCAGCATAGTCCTTCCTCTGTTCATTACTGTTCTGGCTTGTGTTATTGCTCCCTGCTCTTTGTCATATGCTATATTTCTGGTACCCAGTTTTTCCTCACTTTCCCAGAGGAAAAACATTGATTTACAGACACAAGGCTGTGTTTTGCAGACACAAAGGCTGTGTTTTAGTTGCAACTTTATCTGGTCTTTGAGAAACATGAACTGCTAAGCCCTAAGTGCGATAAAATCTCAAGCTAAGGCACAAGACTTCCCATGGGTTTTGCTTGGGTAATTATGGATGTTTATAACTTCTTAAGTGAGCAAGCATTCCAGAAAATGGAAGAGTTAGTTCACCACTTTAAATTGATTGTTTTACAGACTGTTTGATGAATCACTGAATAATACAACATTCAGAAAATACTTCAATCATTACTTCTAAAGAAGCAAATTGCTTCATGAGGTTATGCACTATCTCATAAGATTTCATCACTGGGATATCTTGATCCATAAATATTCTAAAAATACATGTTTCAGCTGAAATGTCCTCACATTTCCAATAAAACAGTTTGTATTATGAATCTCAAAAGGAAGCTTCTCCTTTAAGGCAGAGCATGAAAGTGAAAATTATAAATTATGTGTAGCTTCCTAAGTATATTTCACCATTTCCCCCAGTTTTGGGTCATGATAATGAAATTCTTTTATAGCCAAACTCATTAGTTCTTGAGAAGGTGGAACAGTACCTGTATATTGAGGTACAAGGTAAGTAGTGGCAGCACATCAGGACATGCAGCTGAATCCAGGAATATCTTAGGAACAAGCTGAAAGGGAAGATGTGGTGGCTTCAGGACATGTACAAGAACTATTGTCACCTCCTCCAAAACACCTCCTCCAAATTTCTTAGAGTTGCCATAGTCAGTCTACAACATGGTGATTCACCAACACACATAAGTGATACTTATTAATACAGTACTCTCCACACAGAGTTCTATGGATTTTAAGGTTTCCCTACAAACTTCTTCAAAATATAAGGAAAAGACAAGAGTCACCCTAGTACTGAAGAGCACTTGACTTTTAGAATCAAGGAAGCTTTGAAATATTTCCCAGCAGAGACTCAGTTGTGGGAAGGCTCATAGAAGACAGCACTGGCTCTTTCTACTCTCACTGATCTCAGCTATATGACATCCAGCTCCTGCTTTGGGGAGGAAGTGGTGGGGCTGTAAGCAGAATCAGTAGAAGACAAGAAAATGACCTCAGAGGATGAACTTTCCCCCCGTCCTGATTTAATCTGAATGGGAACCTTTTAATCTTGTACTTCTTGATTTCAAGCATAATGAGGTAGCAGTGCTACTCGTTGAGGGACATGGTTAGTGAGCGCTGTGGTGATTGATTCATGTTTGGACTGGGTAATCTTACAGGTCTTTTCCAATCTTGATGTTTCTATGACATATAATTTCTGGTACATTTTTAAAAGAATTACAATGATACTGAAAGTTAGCAAATGACTTTGTAATCAGTGAAGGCGCTTGCATAATTCTGTATCACCTATTTTGGGTGATGCTGATCTCATAGCTTAAGGGTCCTGAATTGCCAGAAATTCTAGATGTATCTCTGCAGATTCTATTCAGAGTTTATTGTTAAGCAGTTATACAGTTCCCATTTATCATGTACAGCTGGCTTCTCTTGTATGGAGTGAGATATGTGAGCTAATTAGTGATTGTTGAGCAGATAGTATCTTTTGTGGTCACTAAAACACTGATTTAAACACAGCAAAGGTCTTATCTTCCTGTTTCTGTTCTAGCAAAAAAAAAAAAAAAAAAAAAGTGGTTATTAAAATTGCATGATAAGGTTTAATAAGACAGTATTATATTTCCCTTGAAGGCTATAACAGGCATTGGAAACTAAATAGCAAATATGATTAGATGTCACTCACGTTAGGATCTGATTTGCTCAGCAAGGAGGGATGAACTGTATAAATTATGAATCAAATGGATGCATGGAAAGGCATGCCGAGAAAAAGTCAAGCAAGCAGAAAGAATGGTTTGTGCCCACATAAATACAGTTTAATTATACTAGATTGTAATATGGTACTGGCAATGTGAGAAACCATTTTACAGGCTGCTCTGAAGACATGCTGGTCTCAGAGAATAACATTCAGACAAAGAGGCTGCATGCAATGAGTACTGCAGGTGTTAGATCTTGGCAAGATCTTCAATAGCTTCCTGGTGTATTTTGGTTTCTTTGCATTATATCTTAGTGGTGATAAAATAAGTGAGATGACTGCATTTCTTATGAGCCCATTTATAAAATACCAGATTATTGGTAACTGAAAAGACCTCAGAACCATTCTGGACGTAAGCAGAGGATAAGGTGGAAAGCCTCTTCACTCTTCAGAGGGCAAATTAAATTTTTTAAGCTTGTCACTATCCTGTTGGGATGTCAAAGTCAAATGCTATGCCTGGTCCTTAAAAAGGAGAGATAGCTTCTTCCAGAAAGCAATGAGAAAGTGGATATTCTGTGATAAAACATCATCTGGTTTATGCTGTTTTGAATGCAAGCTCATTGGAGTTAGTTTCTGAATTTTTAGAGTATATGAAACCAAACTGTATTGTATTGTAATGTGTGAATATTCCTCCATTGGCTTAATGACTTCAAGAGTACCAGGTAAAAGCAGTATCAGAATAACTGCCTGTTTTTCCTAATGGCCAAGACTTACTGCACTACTAGTAGGCCTATGTGAGAAAAGCAAAAGAAAAATAATGTCTGATGCTAGAAAATAATCAATTACAGTGACAGAAAGAGTAATCTTCTATTCTCTAAAGATCTCATGAGCTAATGCTGATTATAGGAACCATTTACCAACCTGCATGGAAAAGCAATCCTGCCTAAAGTTCCTTCAACCTGAGGACAGCTTTGAGGTCAGAGAGGTTATCAACTAGTTCTCATAAAGGAGGGTTTTATACATAAAATACACTGTCTGGGATCAAGATTTTTCTACAGTAGATCATAAAGATCTTTTTAATGAAAAGTAAGTCCTTGTCAGAAACTTGTCTTTCTCAGTGACCTAATGTCATTGATATCTAAATGATATTGTAATATTTTAGCCCTTGCAGAAGCATTAACAGAGAGCAGATCTTGCCCACTTCCAGAAAGAAAAGTTAGGTCATTCTCTCTCTTCAGAGAGGGAATAAGAGAGAAGGACTGATTCCACCCTTTCTGAAAGGCAAATGTGCACAAACATAAAACAATTTTTCACAATTAGATGATCAGATTCCCTAATCATGTCCCCTTTAAATCATGGGTTAAGTTCCAGAATAACATTTGTCTATTGATTTTTATTCAATTATCTTGTAAACCAGTGTGAGCTCCCCTCACTTGATCTCAGAAGTAACTATAAGAACAACAGAATAGAGAAGAGTTTCAGAAAATATGGATGCAGACTTTATCTTCACTATCTTTATTCTCCTCGAAGAGAATCACACTCAGAAATCTCAAAGATTTAAACAAAAAATCTGAAGTATGTATACGTTTCAGTTTCTGTTCATTGATGACAAAATATGTCAGCATGGCTGGTTAGTAGAGACCAGCAGTAAGAGCAATACGTCTATGTTCTGGATCAAAAACTGCATGCAATCTTCTTTTGGTAGTACCTTCTTCCATGAAGATAATGTATAGGTGAGGTTAATGCCAACAGACACTTATATTCTGAAATAAAATTTTAAAATTCATGCAATTATCTATGCACATATAAATATCAAAATAATAGCTCTGGAACTTGCATAGTAAGAGTAGAACAGACAGAAATTGTCAGCAAGTCTCTGATACTATGGTGCTTACAATTAAAACAAGAAATCTGGCAGAAAGATGATGTATATTCTCTTCTACTCAATTTTTACTTTCTCAAGGATTGTCTAGAAAGTAGACTTGTTTAAAAAGTGGGCAAGAATTACTATAAACTGTTTTTATCTGAATAGATGAAGATTTTTTTTTTTTTTTATATTTACTACACAAAATCAGTTTTTTTGAACTTATTTTGTATGTGCTTGCCTACTAGAAATGCTCATCATTTTTTCCACACTGATATTTCCGTTTAGGAGTTAGCACATGGCCCAAACTTATTTGCACTGGAAAAGCTCCCAACAGCCCTAGCCATTGCACCATTGAGCAATTCACTGTGAACAGCCTTTACACAGAAAACCTTGCAAGATAACTATTAAATGCAGATGGTTTAAATTTCAGAGCAGTGTACTCTTATTGAAACAGTGTGTTCATCAAGGACACAAGCCTCCTACTCACTCATTCACATATATTCCATTGCTTGGGTTCTGTTATCTCGGGTGGAAATGACACTGTGCTTTGCATCATGTGAAGTCTCAATGGGATCTCTGTTGTTCAGTGAGTCAACATCACTGTAATAAGACAACAGCATGGACAGGGAGGATGTTTCCCACACAAGATGTTGGGTGGGAACACTAAAGGTCTGACTCTGGTTTCTGGTTCTGCCATGGATTCTCTGCAACCATGAGCAAATCATTTTCAGCCAGCTCCAGTAACTTTGTCTCAGTTACCAGAGACAAAAAAGCAGACCATTGCTTTGTGGATATTTTCAAGGCACTGACATGATCAGGCTAATCACTGCCTACACACATAGCTATCAAATCAGTCTAAAACAAAAGTGACAGGGCCGGAAATCTAGGTGAAGAAGTTCTGTAGGTGGAAAGGCTGTGATTCCCTTCTGTAAAAGATGTACAATGGCTCTTATCTAGTTAATGTGTTCAGGCTGTTAGCTACGTGGAACAGGATCTCCCCACACTGCCTCACCTGCACAATCAGTATCTGTTACAATGAAGTTCTATCCCCTGTTATCACAATAGTGCAAGTTGTTTTTCATGTTTGGAGTCAACAGTAAATCACACAGTCACTTTAGTGGCAATCACATTTGTGCAGTGTAAAATAAACACTGCTCCTCCTAGGAATGCAAGATTTAACCTTCCCTTCTGATCCTTCTCTCTCACTCCTTCACCTCTGGTATTGTTATAAAGCTATTTGGTAAGTGTAAGCTTTAATGGAACTCAAAGGCATTTCAAACTTAGATTCTGAAACGAATCCACCTACTGTATCATCCTCAAGTATTCAATTTGTTTCTCAAATATATCATACCAAAAGCCTTTCACGTGACTACCTGAAAGTCATTAAGCTCAGCCACCACCCTGGAAACAACTGTTCTTGAACAGTTCATAGAAACCTTGTTTTCCTAAGAAATCCCTTGTTTCTCTTCATCTACCATTTGTCTCTTGTTTCTGGACAGATATCTGCTCAGTCTTATAATATCTGACTAAACTCCTTCCTAAGAACAAGCCTTCCCACACTGCCTCTTTTCCATTTCAACATCGTTTACTCTTCTGAGTAAAAGGACTCTGGCACGTCATGAATTTCACCCTGCAGTGGTGAATGCTGAAACTACTTTTATTGCTGCTGTTATGCTGGATTTGGACCAGGATAATGGCAAAGTCATACACTAATTCACTGTATTCCTTAATCCTTGAGAATCTTCCTTAATAAGAGGATTAATTGTAAGAGCTGATAAGTTCATGTGTGGCTCAGAGCACATTTATTATGATTTCCTCTGCAACTAGAAGCAATAGCACTATCTCTTAAATCTATCAACTGTCTCTGCTATTCTAACAAAGCAGGAACTTTTTCTTCCAAAAGGAAAGAAATGAAAGGAGAATTTAAAGAAAGATTTCCCTGGTCATTAGCATTTTGATTGGGCAGTTATCTGCAGAAAAGTGAATCATGGTATTGAGAGCATGAAGCTACATGAGAAATTTTACAAACTGCTCAGATACCTGATTTTGTAGTCAAGAAGTAAAAGTTTAGAGCTATGTGAGTAAAGGAGCTCACTCACTGTCTTATTCTTTGCTATCATGTAACACAATTCATGATCTCAGTATAAGTGCATTAATTGTCAATAATGATTCTGTAAACCGTCAACCTTGTTGCTTTTGTCACCAACCTTGTTGCTTTTTATGATAATGTAATAATAATGTTAATGATAATGTTCCCTTGTCAGCAGACAAGTGAAGAGACACTGATGTCATCTATCTGGACTTCAGTATGGCCTCTGACATGGTCCCCCATAATGTCATTCTCTCCAAATTGGAAAGATATGGATCTGACAGGTGGACTATTTGATGGATGAGAAACTGGTTATGAGATTGTACCCAGAGAGCAGTGGTCAATGGCTCAGTGTTTGGATGGAAATCAATGACAAGTGGCGTTTCTCAGAGAATGGCAACACTCCCCCACTGAGTGGGATTGAGATTCTGCAAGTCTGTGGATGACACCAAGCTGTTTGGTGTGGTTGACACACCTGAGAGGCTGGATGCCATCCAGAGAGACCTAGACAGGCTCAAGCAATGGGCCCAAGAGAAACTCATAAGGTTCAACAAGTCCAAGTGGAGGGTCTTGCACTTGGGTCGTGGCACCCCTATATCAGTAAAATTTGAGGAATGCTGTAACTGAAAAATTGTGTCAGTGCACCACTCACAGAGGGAGCTTCACTCTCATTCACCGTACACTAATTATCTTTATCTGAGGTGAAATGTTCTAATAAGGTGGTGGCTAACACAAATTATAATGTAAAGTCTCTCTTCGAGACAGGACTAATTCATTTTTGAGAACTTTATTTTGGTAGACCAGCAGATAAGTTAAATGAATTTCCTAATTTCAGTCCAAACACCCAATGCAGTCATTTTGGAAGATGCAGAGGTACAAAATGACTAGCTAGAATGTCTGTGCCACTGAATAATGGTAAAGGAGTAAACATAATTTGGAGAGTTGAAAATAAACATACTGTTTTCCTAAATTCCAGGTCAAATGATTGCCAATTAGTTGTTACTCTTTTATAAAAAATTACATGATAGTGGTAAGTTAATACCTTTTTCTTTGTAACTGCAGTTGGATAAAAATTTTCAATAAATCAGAAATACATGCTTAATTTTGCCTAGTAAGTTCTAATAATAAATATACACAGGATAACACCAAAAATTAAAAAAACAAAAAAACAAAAAAAAAAAACCCAACCAACTTGGAAAATACAATCATCATTTAAAAATGCAGTTCAATTATTCATCATTCTAGGTTAGATAGGTTGCTCAGTAAAACAATTTACCAAAGGTAATCCTGTGAACAAAACTGAGTAGATAGGATAATATCCATTCCTTTTACTGGGCTTCTCCAATAGTGAAGAGTCCAGTGAAACAACTGCAGTTGCAAAGTCCCATTAACTACATGGAGAAATTCTACTGTTTGCATGCCTTCAGATAAGCCGTCAAAATGCTCAAATTACAGAGGAAATGAAAAAAAAAAGAAGAAAGAAAGGGTCATCATCTACTGTGAGAATGTCTCCAGTCAATCACTTGAGAAATAATAAAGTATTTGAGAAATTAAAAGTAGTGCTTTTAAAAGAGGACTGTCATTTAACACCATGTTTATATCTGAGCATGGTTTTCAGATAAAGTATTAGTTATCTTCTACTTACTATACTTTCAAGTTACTGGTAGATGCAAAGTGTCAGAATACCTAGTACAAGCCAAGTTTGTACTTAGTTCTTTGGATCTGAGCAACAGAACATAATAATACCACTCTAAGATAGCTTTTCACTCAGAAATTTTATCAACTCCTCCTTTTGTCTATATTTTTTCAAAATTTGTTAAGCTATAATCACAGTTCTGTTTGTACATGAAGGGTGCCTATGTGTGCCTGAGATGCTTTCTGCTAACTTTAATTCCAGACATGGCTTCAAAATGGGTAGGAATCTTATTTTCTGAACAGTGGGAATTATTAAACTGGAAGTTAAATTGTATTAAAAGTCTAAAACTTGAGTATGAAACAGTAAAGAGGTTGCTTGATTAATTACAAGTGAAGGTTCAAAGAACCGCTTCAGAAAAACTGTTTTATTTCACAGGTCATTGGAATAAGTGGAATATTAATAGAAGGGAGGAAATGTATGCACATTATGAAACATGATTAAACATAATATTTTTAAAAATTAGAATAAGATCGTGCACTTTCGTACTGCCAGGCCATTTTGAACACTTTTTAAACAGCCTTGAAGAAAATGAAATTCTCTAATCTGAATTGCATGTGAAATACAATTGACCAATATCTATCACTTCAACACTGGCCTTGGTAAGAGTAAATATGTCACAGAGAGATAAACAGTTAACTAAAATGCTTGGATATACATCTATTGAGTAGGAAAAAACAAGATCACTAAAAGGTAATCAATTTGTCTGAGAAAGATTGATATTTTTGTGTACTGCAATGCAGCATTGGCAAAACTGTCTATATCCCATTATGGATATATCATAAAAAGGAATATTGATTATAGCCATGCATCATATACACTAGGCATTATGATTTACTGATCTAGTTATATCTGGTAACAGAAATCGGAAAATCTGTGAGGTCTACTGGAGACAAAATAAACAGAACCTGAAATGTACCTGTTGTTTTAACTTAGGAAGTTTGGAAATGGTTTTGTGATTGAGCCATTGACGCTTTGTTGAAATACAGTAATTGACTTATGATGATGAAGTGGAAATTGATATAAAGACTGTATAATGGTTGCGTGAATAGACTGCAAGCTTCTGGAGTTGAGTCACATTAGTTCTCCATTTGTTATAATTTTCCATCTGTATATTTATATAGAAACCAATACTGTGATTTATACATTTAAATCCAGACGACATTTTGTATTTTACCCATAATTTTAATCTTCTAAATAGAAAGTTTCAGTTTTAGTTATTTGGTTTCTTTGTGTAGCTTGCCTTTTCAGGCACATGACAGCTTCTGGAGAGGTCTGAAGGTTTAGCTGTAAGAAATTTAGATGTAATTTCTTCTATCCACTGTCTTCCCTTTGCTTGGTAAGAAAGAGTCAAGATAGCTAAAGGTTCTGTATGGTTTGCTTATGGACTAGCTAACATATTGGGTGAATTTCCTGTTTTGTTTAATAAACAGTAGGAAGTTATCAAATATTTACATATTATAAGTAGGAACTATAGTTATCTGATAAGATACAGTATTGGAGGCTATGAGATCTTATTTTGAACCTCACTTAAACAGCACAGTACCCTACTGCTGTGAACCAAATTGCTGAATGAGCAGATCAGTGTCTCATCACAGCTCTGTTGTCAGAGGCAGCTTGCAACCTTGCAAAAACAGTATCAAAGACGAGCAAAGGACGTTACAAAGAAAGTGACAAAAATCACATTTTTTAATTACACTGAAGGCTGTACTCAAAGTTATGCTAAAAAAATCAAAAATACATTCTGTCTGTAAGAGGCAAGTCAAATTGTGCCCTCAGTTCCACAATATTAAAGCAAGGACAGAGTGTAAAAAAGGCAATTTCTTTTGATGAATTACTTGATTAAGTTCCGATTCAACTTTTATTATATCCTGTAACATTTAACACAGAGTGGCACTAGAAACATTTAAACAGCTATAAATCTTGCATATAAAAGCACGAAATCTCACTGCTGTGTTCAACAGTCATGCAGTTTCTGGCCATTCCAAAAGTTCTGCTTCATTTCTAGTTGTTAATTGCATCTGAGAACTGTGCAAATGCCGCCCGTTCTGTTTGCCTGAACATGATAACTAGTAGGCATTCATATACTTGATTTAACTGACAGGCACCTAGACGTGGCATACGGATGTGATTTCTGAGCAATTGATACATTACAGTTTCTTTGCATGCAAGAAGCAATTGTGCCTTAGGATGCAAATCATATTAAAAACTGGGAAGTGTTATCATAGACTGCAGAAGACCCAGGATTGACAGCACGTTCTTAGCTCATCCCTCTCTCCGGTTTTTGAAGAAATCTTTGGTTTCTGATCAGGAAAGGAATGTCACCCATCTGTCTGGACATGCTGTAGACACATGTGACATAGCTGCCTCAAAGTAAGAAATTAAATGATGCTCGTTGGACTCTAACTCAAATGTTTTACTTTTATTTGGAGTAAATAAAATAAATATGATTATAAGAGATAGAATTTCATATAGAATTTAAAATTCATGTAGACTGTGTCTCACGAAGAGGGTCCGAAGAACGCCTTCAGAATTGAAGGTCAACTCTGGAAAAGAGTCCTTGATTCCTGTTTATAATTTAGGTCATTATTTAATGGTCTAAGTGATGCTTAAGGTAAACAAAGACGATATGCACTTATCTGCTACCCTGAAGCTTAAGTATACACCTGTGCAGCTTGTAACATCTTTTGAGTTCTTTTTTTTAATGGAGAACACCTCTTTCAAAAGTGAGTTGGCATTTTATCATGCAGAACTGAGATTTAGGTTCCTGATACTATTTCCAAATCTAATGTATTTTCTCCTTTATGCCTTTATTGATGATCATATCACGTTAGCAGAGAAGCAGAGCACTTGATGTGTAATCAATAAATGTGAACATTTCACAGAAACAAATTGCCCTCTGAGGAGGAATGGATAGCTAAAGATCATATTTAAAAAAATGTTCCATCTTTACGAATAGGAGATGGGGGTCATGTCAAAGTAATATAAAGGCAGAGTAGAAAGGAGATATACAACAAAATGCATTTCTCTGTCTTTTTCCTATCCTAGGTCTATTATAACAGCATACAAAAACCTCAAGTGTTTCATGTTTATTGCTAAAGTTTTCACATATTCCCATGTCAATAGTGTGGAAAGTCTCATAGAAAGATCACTGCCACTGTAGTTTATTTTTCTTTAATTGCTTAACCATACTTAGAAATCCCAATTTATTTACAGAAAATTCTAGATTAATCTAGATTCTAGACTTGCCTGTGGCACATGGTGATAGCACAGCCTCTGAGATAAAACCTTGCAGACTCAGAGCTGGAATTCAGATGTAATGTGAAGGAGAGACATCATTTTCTTAATATGATGATTTTTAATGCATCCTTCATTATGTCATCTGTCTACAACAAATTAAATGAAGCGAATATCAATGTGCAGAGGAAAAGCTTGTAATTTAAGAATTAAACAGCTGATGCACATGAAGAAACTGCCATCATTTATCATAAGCTTTTCTTTGAAGAATTTAATCCAATGTGGGAGTTCCCAAAAATAGGTTATGAAAATCATCTGCAGTTTGAAATGCATGAGTTTGTTTCTTTTGTAGTTAAGCATTAGCTTTGGGAGAAGGATTATGTGAGACAGATAAATCTCATTTGAAAAAAAAGTGAGCATTCTGGAAAGCCTACATGATAAAGAAAGCTTCAACAGTTCAAGTTCAGTAGAGGGTCAAAGTGAGGGTTAAGAGGGGGTTCTTCACCAGAGGGTGGTGGGCATGGAACAGGCTGCCCAGGGCAGTGGTCATGGCCCCAAGTGCCACAGTTCAAGAAGCATCTACATATGCTTTCAGACATATGGTCTAATTTTTGGGTGGTGCTGTGTGGAGCCAGAGCTGGAATTTCCAAATTGGGATATTCTATGATTCTGAGTTAGTTCTGCACATTGATCCTGCCGCAAAGAAGAAGCATTACTCAGTGCAGAGAATCATCATGGCTTTATAGCCTGATGTACAAAATCTATTACTTTAATTTACTCCTGCAGCTAATGCTTAAAATAAGGAAAGCATGAATTCACTTAGCTATGATACAACAGGCAAAATGCTATCTACACCAACTACTATGCTATACTTCAAATACATAATACTCGTGCGTACATTGCACTACAAATTGTTTATTAGATCTCTATGACTGGGCGCATTTTTCCTGAAGGAAAATTTTCCTCCTGCTTTTAGAGCCATCCTCCTCATGCCGTCAACACCTGTGACAACAGGCAGGAATCAGGAATCATTATTAGGAATTATACGCCTTGTTTATGACTTGGGAACTTGCTTACAAGTCTTCTTCACCCGTAACCTGCCCAAGAAACCAAATTATTATGACAAAAGTCCTTCTTTCATTTATCTCTTCCTGGAAAAATCCAGTTTTCCAGTCTCAGAGTAGCAGAAGCAGCACCTAGCACATGCGACTAGGAAAAGCAGAACTGAAGAGTTTAGAAAGCTTTGGTGATTTGGGATGGTTAGCTACCTTCCCTCAAGAAAGACCTCCAGGGGATCCCATTCAGTACTAGTTGCCAGTCATTATCCTTCCTCATGGAAAATTTTCAAGGTCCTGGGCTGAAGTAAACAGTATCACTCCAGGGATGTTATTGGCTTTAGACCGCTTTACTTCGACATTCAGACTTGAAGCTCAGACAGAACTTTTTGATTTCTTTTATGCAGTGCAAAACTGCCCAGTCATTGGGTGCTTGTGATACATACTTTATTTTCTCACTGCTTTTCTATATGCAGTACGATACATATGCAGACTGTCACACATTTGTGTCTGCTAGTAAAAGATAAAACATTGAAGAGAAGCTAGATGAAGGAACAAATGGAAGATGCTATTCTAAATCAAAATAAAAAAACGGTCTAGTTTAAAAAAATGCATTTAGAAGTGATTGAATGCCATAGCTAATTTGAAATGCAATATTTGATGTGAGTTTAGAGTAGTAGTTCCTGATAAATGGAAAAGTGTTTTTGTGTTTTCACAGGCACGATGGGATGGCCTGACAGGGCGCATAACCTTCAACAAAACCGATGGCTTACGGAAGGATTTTGACTTGGACATCATTAGTCTCAAGGAAGAAGGAACAGAAAAGGTAAGCAAAACAATGACAGAAAGCTACTTTGGCAGTTGCATGGGAAAGTCCATTTTCCTCAGCTTGAATCTCCTATATTTGGGTTAAAAAAAACACTGTGACATTGAACAGAGCTACTAAGATTTTAAAAATTATTTTAAAATGTGTACTTCAGAATGTGCATTTTGAAGCACTGGATGGGAATTTTGGATTGGTGATGTTACTACTGAATGTCAGTAATTTTTCTAATTGCACACTGCTACTTTAACTTAGAGCAGTGAGGTTATATATGTACATGTATACATATATACATAAAACTTAGACTTACATGTACTGCTTTTAAAAGGTGCAACATGAGGGAGAGAGAAAAGCAGATGGAGGAGTAATAGCCTCAAAAAGTTTTTAGATGGTAAAAAATCTTGATGTTTTTGAACATGATCAGTAGTTTTGCCCTTACATCTCTAACCACTTATGATGGGTTATTCTGAACAGGTGACTAAATTAGCTGTCATCTTTATTTGAAAACAGAAAATTCTGCATAGTACAATTCCAGAAACTGGTTCTGCATTAAAAAAAAAAAAAGAAAAAGTTCAATTAAAATTCATGTTCTTCGAGGAAGTTCAAGGAAGCATGCCTCAGAAAAGCAAATTTGAAGTCAACAGTTCTTATTTCCCTTATTTACCACATACAAGTTGTATTGAAGACACAGAGGGGTACGGTCCTTGTATCCAAAATGAACCCAGTAGCCAAGGACGTTTTTGGCTTTTCTCCAAAATAGCTGCTGCTAACATGCAAACCACAGCAATGCCAGCCAGGAGCTGTGCTGGAGAACAGCAGGGTCTGTGGGTTTCCAGAGAGAGATGGGATGGTCTTGCCGTGCTCTTGGACAGCCAGCATGGTTTCCCAATGAGCACTGTAATGGGCAGCCACTGCAGCTGTCTGCAGATCCCCAAGGTGAGTATTACCAGCTCATGTCAGCTAGAGGCTGCGTTGTCCCTTGCTCTGGGTACGCTGGCTTGACTCAGTGATGCTTTCTGTGGGTTAATTGAGACTTTAAATGTAATTGCTCCCGCACAGCTCTCCAGAATCATTCTCTTTTCATTTTTAATGAAGTGCTCTGTTTATTTTTCTCTGTACCAAGGCTGCTGGCGAGGTTTCTAATCATTTATATAAAGTGTGGAAGAAGGTTTGTACACAGACAGGTGATGCAAAAAACCTTTGGGTTGTGTCTTCAGACTCATCCATTGGGTTTTGACAGTAACCCTCAAATTAAATTGCAGTTTAGAGACAACAGTCAATCTGAGAATGTGAATTGTAGTACGATAAGTTTTGTCCAAACTTGAAATACTGTAGCCCTAAATAATAAAAAGACCTTGGCAGGAGTCAGACTTTTCATCAGGAACTTTTTTTTCACAATTAATTTATTTCTTGGAAGCTGAGCCTTTCCCTTCTTTAAGTAGAACTACTGGCTTCAGTGAAGCAGTCCTTTTCTCAGCAGTTATATTTTCTGATTCACCTGGGATTTGCCATGAGTGGTAAATTTACAACATTTCAAATGTCTATGAGCACCAGCAGCAGGACTGTTTTAACATGCAAGGAGTATTTTTGCCTCCCACAAGAACACATACTGTGCAGGCAATGTTCTAGCATCATTGACTCAAAATTTTGACAAGCATGTTATTAACTCCTTACAGAAAATAATATAGATGATTAAGTGGATGCTGTCATTCACTAACATATGGAAATTTGAACTAAGCTTGTTTATAAAAGATGAAAATTCACAAATTTCAGTTCCCTTTTGACATAGGATATCTCTGCCTGGTGGATAAGGCACCAAAGCGGGAATCAGAGACCAGCTCCATGAGCCATTCCCTGCTGGAGGTACAACCCACAGTTCCCTGTACCACAAAGTCACCATTCTGTAAGGAGAAGATTACAATTGTGTTTACTGTGCTTAAAGTGTTTTGGATTCACAAGCTGAAAATTTCTTATAATACTTAGAATTGCATCTTTTTTATATCTTTTGCACAGCTCTTATTATTTCTTCTCCCACACACACAATTAAAAAGAGTTTTGTTGTTGTGTTTTTTAATACTATGGGGTAGAACAGTGTAAAATATCTCGCAGTGCTCTTTTCTTGTTCTTGTAAAGGACATACTTAGTACCTTTATTTTAATATCAGTCAGTGGGGCAAAGGCAAAAGGACTCAATTTTCATCATTCCCAGTGAACAGATCATCCTACCTGACATGCAGAACAGTATTGAATCAATCTGGCTTTTGAGTCTAGGCACTTCATGTTATGCTGAATTTATTTAAATCAAATTACAATTGGTTCAAAACGTAGATTTGCTGAGAAGGGCATATGACAACTCTCAAAGTTGTCCCTAAACTGCAATAAATCTCCTGGATTCACCATAGTGATGTACTGCCTTGGCCTCATTCTTCCAGTGCCCCTCCGACCTCCTCCATTGCTCTAAACAAGGTTGACCTCTGGTGTCATCCTTATCTTCAGATGTAGAGTGTTCTCCTGGTGTATTTTGTATGCACTGTGACTGTGTTGTTCCATGTTCTTCATAGTTGTTCTCTTCCCTGCTGCCAGCCGATAAAAGCAAATCAAGTCAGTATCAACAAGCAGAAGAGCTTTTGATTAAATCAGGCACCCTGGTGCAAATTCAAGGGCACTGGTTATTCACTATGTTTCTGGTGCAGACTATCATAATATATAACATCAGTTCCCCAACATGATCTAACTTTGGAAACAAAGGGAATGCTTGAAAAATACTTAAGGGGAAAAAAAAAAAAAAGACATGACTATCCCCAGGCATACTTTGGAGAAAATATTTATGAAAGACAAGAGCAGTGGCACTCAGGGACACAAACTCAAAGTTTGTATAAAATGATACACTTATTAACCTGAATTGATAATCAGCAAATGCAAATTAATCTGCTGGGTTTGGTACAAAGGAGAAGCATTATCTACCTCAGTTAAAAACCAAAGAAAAAGAGTCCTGCCTGGATCTGATGATGGAGTTTCTGGTAGTGGGCATAGACCTTCATTACACAGGACAAGTCAGTGGATAGTGTCTTAGGCTTCCTTGTCAGCTTTGTGGGCAATCTCAGGAGGGGGAATCTGGAAGTTGATCTCTCCTGGGTAGAGCTGAAACATGCTGGCAGAGTGGCACAGCAATGCAAATGGTTCAGTGGATGAACAATGTCAGTCCCCCAAGCCATCTATCTGGTGCTCTCCACAAATGTCCAAAATACAAACCAAGCTGAGCAAGCTCCTTGTCTGAGGCTTTCTCACAGCAGCTCTCAACCACACTATATATGTAAACCAAAGGTAAAAAAATCTGAAGATGCTTTCAGACTGCATTTTTGTTAAGTAAATACTTATCTGAATAGATCAACTCCAAGGTTACAATTTCTGTCAGCATAAAGTGGAAGTCTAAATCCACTGAAAAATAATGGAGGTCTTTCCCTTCAGGCTTCAGATCAGACAATGAATACCACAATTCTTCACTGCTTCCAGAGTTAGAAAGGAATTAAAAATCAGTTTTGCCTTTGGTCAAGTATATTTGCTAAACAAACACTTTCAGGGGGTGAGATGTTTTTAGCTTGCTAGCTCTGTCATGTATAGTAGTCAATAAATAACAGAATAATCTTTACTAAACTTGATGAAGGCATAACAGAAGCAAAAGGCCACTGCATCCATCAATCTGCTTCAACATATTTATTCAAGCTTTTAATCTCTTGCATTGGAAGACAGAGGTCTGGATGTATGTTTCAACTCTACCATTTACAGAAGTAAAAAAATCCATAAAAATAGACGTTTGACATTTTTTAGCAGGAAAGGAAGTCAACATGTTCCACTTTGTAGAAAATTGGCTAATACACAGCTGTATTGACATACCTGATAGTCTTACAGAGAATCAAGTTCAACATGCTCTTGAAAGAGCAGTACATTCCCTGTGTTTTCTAAATGTGACAATCAACCATTCGTTGTTGCTGCCTTATGCAGATCTACAGCTATATCCCTTCTCTAGCATCTTGTACTGCTGCTGTCTCTTTCTGTGGTGACTAGAGCCAGTGCACACTGATCAGGCCACGAGCATTTAGAGAAATGCTGCATTCACTCAGACTGCTCACTGTGACCAGGCAGACTTTCACCTGCTCTCTTCTGTGTAGATCGGCATGTGGAACTCCTACAGTGGCCTTAACATGACAGACAGCAACAAGGACAGATCAACCAACATCACAGACTCATTGGCTAACCGGACATTGATTGTCACGACCATTTTGGTAAGTCTTGGTGAGCAGAACTGGAGTCCCCACTCATGGTGCAGTTTGCAGGCATGGCCGGTGTTATGCCATGGGGCTCTACACGGCCACCATGACACCTCTGCCCTGCACTCCACTGCTGCTTTCTTCCATACTAAAACACACATAGGTAAAATACTCCATTTTCAAACAAATTTTTGGATGTAGATTCAGAACCAGCATAAGTTGTCATCCATCCGTGCAGTGGACTCAAAATACCCCACTACCAGTAAAAGACTCTGGGATACCTCTGTCTTCAAAACAGTTTAGCTTGCTTCAATATTTCAGAGATGAATCCTGCATACTTTTATTCCCAAAAGAATTATTCAATATTTCAGAGATGAAAGCTGTATGCTTTTCTTCCCAAAAGAATTAACACACATAAATGCTCAATTTTATAGCCACTGTTTGTACATCCTTTCTTTTAACTGAGAGTTAAATGAAGAGGAATGAAAGAAAGCAAAAAACAGTGGACAGACTGATTGAAGTATGTCCTTATTATGATAAATAGAAAATGTGAAAATGTTTTTCCAGCCATTTGCCCTGCCCCATAGTTCCTCTGTTGTAATTTATGCCACTTTTTTTCCCCCCAACTATCCCATCCAATCCCTCAGGGGAAGAGCTCAGAAACACCCTCTATCCTTCTTTTCTATTGCCAGAGATCATTTTGCCACACTAAATTGCAGCAGCATTTTCCCCCAGACCTTTTCCTAACCAAAATCCTTTAGAAAGAAAAGAAACAAAATAGTTTGCAGTCTACTGCTGTTTTCATTTTTCTCCTCTGAATGCCGGTTCAGCTCACAGCTATATCAAACGTTAGAGGATTTTTCAGTAAAGATGCATCTTTTTTTCTTGAAGATTGTCAGATTTTAGGTTCCGCTTATGATTCTTTTTCCATTTTTCAGGCTTCTCCTTCCTGCTCCTTAGGGT
Source organism: Lagopus leucura (assembly GCF_019238085.1). Classification (NCBI taxonomy): domain Eukaryota; kingdom Metazoa; phylum Chordata; class Aves; order Galliformes; family Phasianidae; genus Lagopus; species Lagopus leucura. The sequence continues at coordinate 75,407,942 of NW_024962262.1, forward strand.
AGGACCATGTACAGATCTTGAATCTAATTCTGAAGCTGCTAAGTGCTGCTTTAATTAAAGCCCATGGGAGCTATGAATGGTCTGTTCTACTGACAATTAGGGCCCTTACGCTTATCACTAATTGATTCCATGATTTTGTTAACATACCTAGAGTAGTCTTTAATGGACATAGTAAATGACTGGCATTCATCTAATTGCAATACATTAATAAAATATTCACACAATTTAGAGAAACGTATATTCTGGAAAAAATCTCATTTATATTGCTATTTCTGCCGTGTTTTTCTATAGGAAGATCCCTATGTTATGTACAAGAAGTCTGACAAGCCTTTGTATGGAAATGACAGATTCGAGGGTTACTGCCTGGATTTGCTAAAGGAGCTGTCAAATATTTTGGGCTTCATCTATGAGGTCAAACTAGTTTCTGATGGTAAATATGGAGCCCAGAATGACAAAGGAGAGTGGAATGGGATGGTCAAAGAACTCATAGATCATGTAAGATTGAATCATTCTCTCTTTATTTTCCTTTCGACTGTGGTGTTTTATGTGAAGGCAGTCTACCTGAAATGTTTGCATTAGTTTATAGACTTTTTGAGCCACTGGTCAGTCCCACTGCCTCTGATTAGAATAGGAAATCACAGCAGTACATCTGAACTGGCAGTTGCTGTGTGCTAAGGGAAACCCTAAGAGCAGTGAGTCAGTAGGTGCTGGGTTCTCACAGATTATGCCCGCCTCTTGGTTACAAGCTCTTGTGGCAAAGGCAGAACTCACAGCACACCTCTGCCCTGTGACAATCTGTGAACATCACCTTCCCAGGAATTGAGCTCCACAGGACAGGGCTTCTCCAGAGGCAAAGTGCTCAAGCATGGTCAGACCTTCCACACACAGAAACATGAGGATCCCTCACATACAGAAAAAGGAATCAGTATGTAGAAAACTACTACCCAGTAGTACCCTAGCACTGTTCAGTTTTGTCTTGCTTTTCAGTTTTGTAGTCAAATTTAGCTTCTTTTTTAACACTCCAAGGAAAAAAATGGAAGGAATAGTAGTGTGTTTGCACAAAAACATGAAAAAGAACAAGTATTTTCCCATTTGTGTTTTCAGAAAGCTGATCTGGCAGTTGCTCCTCTCACTATTACTTATGTAAGAGAGAAGGTAATTGATTTTTCCAAGCCCTTCATGACGCTGGGAATCAGTATCTTGTACCGGAAGCCCAATGGCACAAACCCTGGTGTTTTCTCTTTTTTAAACCCTCTTTCTCCTGATATTTGGATGTATGTTCTCCTAGCCTGCCTCGGAGTCAGTTGTGTCCTCTTTGTCATTGCAAGGTAAGTCAAAGACGTAGTTTTAGATGCATCAGTATTAACCACCTCTCATGCCATAGGTGTTGAATGGGCTTTGCAAAATAGCTATAATACTGTCCTAAGGGTGATATCCAGTCTAAAACATAATGTTTTAGAAAATCTCTTGGTATTTGCACATCAACACTGCTATCACTTTAACATATTGCAATGTGATAAGATTTAACTTTCCTTAAGGGCTTAATGGAGAGAAAAATGTGATGAAATAGGTCAGCCTTTCTTTGCCAGTTTGCAGTACCTCAGAACTTGTTAAAAAGTAGTTGGTATTAGTTGCATGTAAGCACTTTTCTTTTTCCACTAACAGTGCGTACAGTTTAAAGGTAAGGAGAACGTGAACAAATTTTTGCTGAAGGATGCTAATTAGCTCAGCTCATTTCCCTTCGAAAACACAATATAATGTACCTAAGATCCTGGGGTATTTTCTGCAAAGAGCTATGTAACCAATGCTCTCTCCTATAGCCATCCTGAGCTGCAACCTGCACTGCCTGTCAGTGACAGGTTCCCAGTGAAGTCCCAATGCAAAAACGGTAGGAAACGAGCAAACACCACTTTTCTGAAAGAATCTAAAGCTTATAGTGTTCTCAAAGCACTGAAAGTGTGCCTGAAAGCTTCTGACCAGTGTTGCGCAGTCATACCACAAGTTATACTTGACCAGCAGAGCAGTCTACGCCCTTAACATTGAACTTTACTTTAAAAACACAAGACATTTGATACGGTTTCACAAGCCAGCTACAAGCTACTTGTCATGGCCTCGGGGACTGTGGACCATGAGTCAGTTGCTCTGTGGCTTTGAGCAAGAGAAAGCCAAGCATGAAAGAAAATGAACTTAGAAACTTGTCAGAGGGGATTGGTCATTTGAGACATCTTTCCTCCTATACTTTTCAGTAAACATAAACTCTGTTAACTGGCATAGTTATTGTTGCTTTCTTCAAATAATGATGTTGGAATTTCATTTCCTACTTTTAATCTCATCCTATCCTTTGTTTTTTCCTTTTCATAATTTAAATGCTTCACAGATATTTATTTTTTGGATCATTTTACTTAGGATCACTAAGTCTTCTTCCACTTTCATTATGCATTTTTTTGCAAATAGCAGTGTATTCTACATTAATATGGGAAAACAGACTGAGAAAACATTGATGCTATAAAATGCAAGAACTGACAGGATGTATCATTGAAAACCTATCCTTTCACATCATAGCAAAGGTAACATGGAAATGCTGCAGTTTTTATTGCAAATTCTACTTTAAAGAACCAGCAATAATGTATGCATTCCAATTATATGCACTTATAACCCTCTTTCAAATATCAAAATGACAGCAGTCTGAATCATTCATTCTGATACATTCTGCCTGACTTTCACATGTGTGTGAGCCAAGTCAAATGGAGCTTTTACTGCTTTTCCACCAGTTCACTCTTCTAATCAGAAGACACTGTGAAACCTTCATTCAGAGGAATAGTTCTGCTGAGCGTGATTGGCCTTGGGCATACATTTCTCTGTAGTCCGTTGAACAAATCTAGTTCTTGGAGGTCAGCCTATGTGAAAGCTTCAGCTGTTTGCATGCTTCTATACCAGTGCCAAAGTACAGAACTTTGTGAGATTTACTTTTTCGTTTAAATTTCTGAGAATGTGAAGAGGGAGAAAGGAATTAGAGGATAAGAGGTCATGAGTTTACTTATTGGTGTTGGCCCTATGTAACAGAGAAAGTTCATCCTGCCTTGGCAGTGATGGGATTGTACACAATTAGTCATGGCTTCCCACAAGCTCTTGCAGTGGCTCACTGTACCATAAATAACAGCTCTTACTGTACGCAAATCATGATCTCACTCATGACTAATATTAACTCTGCTCAATCATGACAGATTGCAGTTGAGTCCCAAGACTGAAAACATCCTCTCCACCTCAGAACAGGCAGAATGGGAAATGAAGCCCAAATTATCCTCAGCTCTTCTAGTTTTTTTTTTTAAAAAAACATCATCAAAGCTGAAAGAATACATAAACTTCAGGGTTCTCTGCCTGCTTGCAGAGCTTCCTACTCACACACACATGGCTGAGAAAAAATCAAATGAAATGGAAACACAGTAGTCATAGATCATCACGTGAAACCTGTCTGCTTTACTCTCTTGGCTGTTAGATATTGCTCCAAATCACAGCACAGCTTTTGGGTAAATCCGTAGCTCTGGCCTGTGTTACTGTGTTCTTTTTTTTTTTTTTTTTTCCCTAAACCTTTCTAAAAAGCAGAAGTTCTAGAAATCTAATTTCCCTACAGATTCGTGTCTCATGTTGGACTGTGATTACAAACAGAAGGTTTGCTTGCTTGTTTGCTGTCCTTGCAGTTGAAGGATTTATAAGAGATCCCTTTCATATGCATTAACAGCTATGGCACATGCTGGGAATTTGTCCTGCTGTTGTTCCCTGATAGGAAGATTTATCAAATACTTCAGTAAATATTGACGAGAACGGTTTTAGGAATTTCAGGAATCATCTGTTTTTGAACACTGCCATAGTAAATTAAACATTTAATGGTGTTTTGACATCAGTTCACAGAAGAAAAATACTTGGGAATATCTTCATGGACTGAGGTAATTTTCCTGTTCTTTCTTCAGATTTTTCAGCAGCTGAACCATTTCTCTTTGAGTATTTTGTAGCCCTGTCATCATCACATTAATTTTTAAACTCAAACACTGACATTTTTATCACTGCTAAAGGTTACAGATCGACAAAGCTCTTTTCCTAAGCACACAATGAAGAAGGCATTTACTGCCAAGATTTCCCTTTACTGCTATGTCAAACTCCCTGTGCTCTTTGCATCGCTGATGGTAGAACTGAGGTAACTATCAGTCACACAAGGTGAATAAAATCACACACACCCTATGTAAAAGGTGCTTAGGTGACCTTGAACATGTTGTTTGTAAGGAGGAAACTAAAGGGAAATGACCAGAAAAACACCAGACTGAGTGTGTGATGAGATAGAGCAGAACTGTAATCCAGCCTCTTCTTGGTGTTCAGCTCAGCACACAAGAAGAAAACCGCCTTTTTTTTTTTATATTTAAGATGGAAGTATAATATAAACCTAGTATCCCATTAAACTATACGTTTGTTGTGATGAAAAGTCTTTCTAGTTTGGCAGAAAGAGTTTTGCTGCCAGAATTTCATTGTTGCTTTCTATCAACCACTGTTTGGCTATTTTGGTGATGGAGACGTTTGTCCCATCCCAGCCTGGGTTCTCCCTCCTGGTCAGGCCCTAGAGCTGTTTGCACATCTTCTCACTGTCCTGTGGGAGCATGTTTTTGCCCATGCGTGCACAAACTGAGCTGGGAACCATTTCATTGCTACACAGAGGCTTTCTGAAACAGAACTTGGTGACTCTCTAATTGGTATATGCAGAACAGTTGTAATTTGAGTCTGAAAACCGTGTCTTCTGCTACAATTTTTAACCGCTATGATACTAGTAATACTAATATTGCTCAGATAATGGCATCCTAAGCTGCATACTGTTTCAATTAGCAAGTTCATGACTACCAGAGTTCATTACTTCAGCTAAGCAAGGCGCTCTGCTTGCAACCGTGCGTAAACTCAATGCTTAATTATATTGTTGAAACAGTAATTAAAATGTATTGGCATGACATTGTCAATTAAAGCTATAATCATAAACTTCATGAAAAAGTATGCAGCGAGCCATGCAGCAGAGGGAAACAACAGCAGGCAAGACACCCTGGGGAGGGTGGTCTTCAAAGTAACTCTGCCAAGTGTATTGCCGACCAGTATGGGTATAGTTTGCATTTATAGTTGCATTTATAGTTTGCATGGGGAATAGAATAGAATCCTTCCATTTGAGGCAATTGCCCGCATGATTGTTTCCACACAGCATGGCCCTATGGCTTTCAGGTTCTGCAGTTGCTCCACAGCACTTTCCAGCTGCTGGCAGCCATTTTCCCTGATGCCACGGCAGCTCTGTGAAGGCATTCCACATCGAGTATCTCGACCAGCTGAAAATGGATGCCTTGAGAGGTCTTTTCTACCTTCACTATTCTTCAAATACTCTGTCGTAGAGCAGTGCTGGAGCTTCAAGCAGTCTCCCCACCTTTTAGAAGGTCTACCTGGGAGCAACGTAGGCTGCAAAGCACTGGGAGAGTTGGGTCCTCCCAGCAACACCGGCCACAAAATGTTGGGGGATTCGAGCCTCTCCAGCAACCTCAGATTTGAGGGCAGTGACCAAGGAGCAGCAAAAGTAAGGACGCAGGTCCAGCGCTAGGAACAAGGCTGTGACATTGTGCTCCACAGCTTGCGTGAAGCAGCTGCTGGACATCCTGCAGACACCCTTTCCACTGAGGTTTCCTTTTTTTGTGTTTTCTTCATTAATCTCCTCATTTTGTGCGTTGTTCAGGTCTGCTGCCGCTGTATTTTATTTGATGTTTACAGATTGTTTCTGTTAACTGCCACAGGTTTACACCCTATGAATGGTATAACCCCCACCCGTGCAACCCAGACTCAGATGTGGTGGAAAACAATTTTACTTTACTAAATAGTTTCTGGTTTGGAGTTGGAGCTCTCATGCAGCAAGGTACATCGGTTACACTTCGTTATTGCACACGTCCCACAGTCTGCTCAAGGGCTTCTGTGCTGGTAAACTCCACCCTCTGTAATTACAGATTATACTGTAAAACCTAATCTCAGAACCAAAGCGATATAGGAAGGAAAGAAAGCAATATATCTCTGGTGAGATGGCAGAGGAAGGGAACCTGCAGAATCCAGGATAGGGATGCAGAAGGAATAAGGAGGGGAAGTCTGGGAGAGAGGAACGCAGACGGATCCACACAGGAGTTGCTGGAGTTTAACAGAAAATATTCATTAGATATGGTGTTCTTTATGATGAAGTTCAGTCTCTTGATTTAAGAGGTTTGGCAACAGGAAAATATCTTCCCAATTGGGCTTCATCCCAGTAGAATCAGTAATCTTAGCTACCCTAGAAAAAATTGTTTTCACTGCCAAACAGAACAGATAATGTAATTTCTTCAGAAGAATTGTTAAGTTTGTTGGCACTTGTCAAACGCTTTGTTTAAAACAAAAACCAAACCTTTTTTTTATGGCTTTTCTGCAGGTATGAGTCCCATCCTTCTGTAAACGAATCCAACCCTAGAAGCATTAACTTAACACAGTCACAAGTCCCTGTTGCTGATGATTTTGGAAACAGCTGACATTATACACAATTGACAAGGAAAGGCAGTGAAGCTCACTTCGTATGGGAAGTAAAAGAGATATGTGTACTGACCACATTTGGTTATGGCATATATATTCACAGATTTCCAATTAAGTTACCATTCACCAAAACTGGGGTTCACTGAAAGGAATGAAAATAATTTCTGACAAAATTTCCACTTGAATCAAAGCTGAACAAAAATACCCACCCCATGACAACAACCAAAAAGGCAATCCAGAAGAAATACCATTTTGCTTCAGTATTAGATTCCTAAGCATTTAAGTAAGGAATGTAAAACCATCTCTACACTCATGCAGGTACAGTTTATTCTTCCCTTTTTAACAGATATGAGTAGCAGAGGATCTTTCCTGGACACGGTAGAGATTGAAGTTTGTCTTGTATCTAGGATACTCTTGCTTATATTGGTGCTCTAATGCATTGACAGAATAGAAATGCTCTTTGAAGCCATTCAAAGCCTCACAGAAATGGCTTTGAAGGTGACCAGCTGAAGGAAGAGCCATTCTGTTTTGCTCCTTTGTTTTGTTGTCCTTCCAATTGATCAGTGAGATGCAGACTGAGGTTTTACAGTATCAGGCAGGTGTGTGTATATAGCTGTGACTGCCGTGTGTGTGAAAGTGCCCCAGGATTTTGTGTTTCAATCTACTGCCTTTTTTGGAGTTTACCATCATCCACAGCAAACTGTGGGATGCAGTGTCTGCTCGTTACCACTACCTTGGGTACATGACAGTCAGCCCCAACCAGACTCTGCTTGTCTTTCAAGAAGCATAAAAATAAAACAAGAGAAAGAAAGAAAGAAAGAAAGAAAAAACATTTGTAAGGCAACACAAATGTTTCCATGTACAAACTTGTGGTGCGTGTGACTGTAAGTGCATCATTGCTAATGTGAAGAGCTTGAACATGGAGTGAATGGTTGTGAGACTCTGCATCTACTGTTATACTCTTTCTTGTTGACAGCAGCTGATTGCTATGCTTGATTGGAAGCCACTTGTTATTAAATTTTAAAATGTGATGATCAGACTTTCTCTTTTCTACAGAGCGTGAGCAAAGTCTGGATCAGGATTGGCTGTCATGTCTGCCATAAAAAGGCACTAGAGAGACTTCAGCAAGTATTGTCCCTGACCCTGAGTCTAACTAGCAACATTCCTATTTAGATGTTATTTCTCCTGGTTTTCCCCTGAAAGTCTCAAATATGTTATGCATACTCTGAAAGCATTCAAATGGGTCGCATTTCATCAAATTCATTCAAAGAAACCTCTGCTTTTAGGAAGGCATGTTACATGCAGAACCCCCTTCCAGCCAGATGGGCAGAACAGCAGTACTCAATTCAGGAAAGTGCTAAGGATGAAGTCAGGGGCATGAAGCTTATACTAATGCTCTCTGCTGCAGTCAGGGAACACAGAAAGGTGAACAATGAAATAATCATGGAGCTGATCAAGAGAGATGCTGGGCCTGCTTGTTTCTTCTGGGAACAGAGCGTGCTCAGCACCTTCCAAAAGCAAAAACCAGTGCTCACTGCATAATTAACAGACCCAGGAGCCTTGAGCTTAATTGCACAGAATGTGTTCTGCTACTTTTTCACAAAAAACTTTTTGCCAGAGGAAATCATGGGAGGCTTGGCACCCTACAAATTCAGCACGCAGGGCTTCTCCACATATTTGCTTGTGCCACCATGTATCTGCACTGGCAGATTTCTTTGTTGCTTGCTAGGATCATTTGTCTGTATACAATACATACGACGTGTTGCATCAGGGCCCAGGTTCAGAATTTGTATGTGTATAGCTGCCTGAGCTTTAAAAACATTACACCTTCAAGATGGTCTGAATCAGCGCTCCTAGAAGCCAGCTTTTTTAGGTCAGTCCCAGTTTGAAGATAAATACACACTTAATTCTGAGAGCAACAAAGCAAAGGGAAAAAAAAAAAAAAGATTTCATGCTATTAAAAAAAATCTTATCTGGAAGACAGAAGAATAGAAGAATAGAACACAACCACAACACAAACCTAAACAGAGCTGCACCTCTAGAAATGGGTAGACTGGAATCAAATTTTAAGCAAGAGCTTTTGCTTTTAGACCGCCAGCCTAATTTGAAATCCGTGCAGCACCAGAGCTGTGCAAGCAGAGCATCTGCTCTTGCAGTTCGGCAGTTCTGTTAGCCTCTTGAAACCCTAGGGCTATGCTCAGCATTGACCTTTAAGAGACATATCTATATGTTTATGAAGCTGAGTTAAATCTGTTTGCTAGCTGTTTGTAAGCTTCTTACCCTTTCAGTTTTTGCCTCAGAAGTAATGTTCACAGTTTTTGCAAAGTCTGAAAACATTTTCTATAACCCACTTACATTTCTTCCAGAAATTGTTAAGTAGCTCAGGAGAGAGAATGCATTATCAGGATGTTTTCCAGTAAGATAAATATTTGTTACATCAAACGTTTTCCATACTGAGGTTTCCGTTCACAGGCAGAATAAACTCTTAAGTTTATCTTTCATCAATAAAATAATTATGCTGATGCTTTACTTTGAAATCAATAGTATTCAAGTGGACGTCTAAGTATTTTGTCAAACCAGATCCCCAAATCCCATTTAATGAGCTAAGTTCAGAGGGGAGGCCTCAAAACAAACAAACAAACAAACAAAAACCTTGCATGAAAATGCTTGAGTACCTGTGCTGCTTACATTCAGTCCGAGCTGCTAAGAAGTCATTTTAGTGCACTTACCACCCACGCTGGGAGCATGTTATTCCAGGGGATTTTATGACTATGGCAGGTTGCTTTAATACTTGTCAGTGTGACATGCAGGCAGAACTGCTAAAAACTTTTCATTGATAACTAGTTCAAATACAGCATCCAGGACTTCTTCCATTCACCCTCTGAATTTTAAAGTGTAAATCACACTTTTGTAGTAAGACATGTTCTGGATAGTGAGCTCAGGTTCATGCAGGTTCATGAATATACTGGAAGCATATTGATCACCTTGTTCTTACTTAGGTATGTGGATAGAAGGCACACAGAGCAGCTTCTTCTTGTAAGGCATTTCTCCTAGGCAGCTTGTAAGTAGAACAGCATTCTCCTAAAGATCTCTGGTTAAAAATATTGATCATGGTATATACTGGCAAAAAAAGAAATTTAGGAATCAGATAAAAAATACTAGTACAGCTTGTTTGGGTTACAAGGTTAATGGAACAATGAGCATTAGCTCAGAAAGGTAACGGGGTTTAGATCAGGGATAATTCCATTTGTCGTGTACCATGGCACACATCCCCTTCACAGTGTGTTACCATTATAAATGTTAGATGTGCATCTGTAAGATTACTGTTTAAATCATTTTATTGTACTATGTCTCATAAAAGCATTCTGTGCCTAAAAATAGTCTGTGGTATCAGAAAAGGCATCTTTCAGCATCGCTTTAATGTGATTGTTTTGATGATATTGTAACAGGATCAGAACTGATGCCCAAAGCTCTTTCCACCAGAATAGTTGGAGGAATATGGTGGTTTTTCACCTTAATCATAATCTCATCTTATACTGCCAACCTGGCTGCATTCCTGACGGTAGAAAGGATGGAATCCCCCATCGATTCAGCTGACGATTTGGCAAAGCAAACCAAAATAGAGTATGGGGCTGTTAGAGACGGATCCACAATGACCTTCTTCAAGGTAAGATGGTGTCAGCCAGCTCTGAGTGGTGAAACTGACCCGTGGATGATTACCTGCTACCTTTGCTGTGAGGAGCAAACCCATGCCTTTGATGGGAGAACCTGAAGGGAATGAGGCCATGGACCTGAGGACATTCTCCCTCGGATTGTTTCTCACAGTAGGATCTCAGCTTTATACAAACACTTGGCTAAGATTGGTTATGAAGGTCACACCTGCACTGGAAAAACACTGCACATAATCGAAATACAAGCTGGTTTGCATCCTTCTTAAAATGTTCCATGGTCAGCATTATGAATACTATTAATATAATGGCCACATACACACATAAATATATCTGTAAGTAAAGGGTCATTTTGTGATTTTGTGTGGCTGATTGCTTCATGGATAAATGCATTGGTTGTTGCTTGTTTGTTTGTTTGGGGGGGGGGATTGTTGTTGTTGTTGGTTGGGGTTGTTTTTTTTTTTGCACTATTAGTATTAATTAGACAGAAAATGGGTTAATCTCATGAAATGCCAATTTTAAAAGCCAACCAGCTATAAATTTAGGAAATACACACAAAAATCCTGTGACAATTAGAATTAATTAGCAGGTTCATCGGTACTCTCAGCAGGGAAGTTAAGCACTGAATAAAGTGGTATCATGCTTTTTACTGTAGCATCTGAGAATGGTGTTTATAGATAGTCAGATATGCAGTGCCTTTGAGAATGAGACATCCTGGTGGAACAATATGTGGGGCAAAATAACCCTTGATTCTGAACAAGCAGATTCAGCTCCTGTGCTGAGGGACCTCATGCTCCAGTTTGTATCCCCCTGCACTGCTTTAAGCACAACCCCCTTATATTTCTACGTGAGGCAAAGTGAGCATTTCCACACTCAGAAAGGATCAGTATTTGGGTCATTTCTCAAAACTAGAAATGCTCATCAAGGTCATTTCAATTATGTGGTAGCACCATCCCTAGTGAGCTATCAAGGGTGAGCTCCCTTTGTAACGACTCTCCTGTGGCTGAATATAAATGTTTCTGCGCTGAAAGAAATGCAAAAAGTAGAGCATTTTTTCAGAGCCTTGTTATAGTCAGTTCTTGGAAGGATGAGCTGACATTTCTTTAAAGACATGCCGGGAAACCTATCTCAAGATATTCCTGGAAACTTCATTAGGTGAGGACAGGATCTCAATACAAATGCAAAGCAGTGGGAAGCAGCCAATGCTGCCCTCTGGAAGGCTCTGGGATATCTCCTGGATATAAGAGCTCTTCACCACCTAAAGACAGACATTGTCATTGCTATTCTGAAGTCAAATTCAGCACAGGAAAGAACTGCTCAGAATCTGCTCCCTCCACAATATTGCATTGCAAATAACTTGTAATTTCACCACAAGAAGTTTGGAAAAAATTTCAAGAGCTGTTTCCAGCTCTACAGTGAATTTTTTTTCTTTTTTTTTTTTGCACCATTAATCCGTCAGAGTAAAACGTGTAGGCTTTAAAGTATGCAAGCCTCTTAAAAATAATAAGGTGATTAAATATCTATATGCTATACATGCCAGCTTACTTGTGCCTGAAATATGTGTATGCATAAAACCAAAGGAAAGGACATCAGTTTTAGTACAGAATGGAGATAGATAAGCTGGCAGAGTGAAGGCGACATAGTGAAAGGTGCATAGAAAATACAATTCATTTCACTTGTAAACCAGTGAGGCACACACAGTGCTATATAATAAATGTGATTATTTTTATTAGCTTTATTATGTAGCCTTTCATGATTCTCACAATATTAGGATTTCCTTTCTCTGACTGAAAGTTCAAGATTTTCACAGTATGTGCACTGTAAGTACAACAGATAACTTATATATGCAAAAGGAAGTCTGTATGCATTGCGATGGCATCACTTTGCCTCCCTTATACTGTAAAATACTGCTTATATTTCTGGAGCTGAGTAAACATACACACAGCCACATGCACAGCAGTGAGAGAGCTGGGAGCATGTAAAACACAGCAGTCAGAAGGTGACATAAGGGGTAGGTGTTTCTATGTGTGCCTTATGGCACAGTTTAAGAGAAAGCACCCTTCCCATAAATGACTGAGAGCTTGTCTCCCGGCTGTGAATAGCACGTCTAGACAAACTCTTCCTAAAGAGGCAATATTTTCAAGAATGTTCCTGCAGTGGCTATGCTTTCTAACCAGGTATTGAGAGCAATGAAAACAAAAGCAATTGAAATTATCTGTGGAAGACAAGAGACTCTTGGCATTAAAGGAACCCCACAGTCAGCCTCCCAGCCCTTTACACAGATTTGGGCAAAATTCAACACTTCTATACTATAAATCTTCCATTGCTTTCTTGCTTCTCTGTGATAATAGATGTTAATCTCAACTTAGAAATCCTGCCAGGTCCCACTTCCAAATATGCAGAGATTTTCCCACTTAAATCAATGAGAAGCCAGTTGAATCAAGTTGCTAAGTCAGGAAGTTGAGATCTTTCTACCAAACTTATCTGAATAAGGAATATATCTTTCCAGTAAATTCAATATCAGATTCAATTTACTGCATAAATGTATCATCAGTTTCAAAAAGTATTCCCAGCTGAGCAGTACAAATGCCTTCTACTTGCAAAAAGCCACTTAACCATCTTCAAAGCTTACTGATATCCAGTGGCTTAAAGTCTTGGTTGAAACCTAGGTGAAATTCACAGGTATTGAATTCACAGGAAATCATATTAGTTTTTAAAGCTGAAAGAACCAGAAAATCAGCTGCTCACAGGAATCTCCCATACACCGGTATTTAATGAGTGTTTGTTGTCTCCAACACAGACTAAAATCAGCTGTGATGGCTTCAAACCAAAGATAGGGACAATGAAGGAGGTGAGAATATACTGCTCCAGAACTGGGGAAGTGCATACATAGAGGGGACCATGGGCTCATATTTACACCAAAATTTGGTGTGTGTGTGTCTGGCTCATGCTAGGTAGTGGCACAAAATAGTTCAGTAATGGTTGGCTATGCTATCTTGAGACAAACAGTTTCTAATGGTCCAACTTCCTGTAGCTCTAACATGCTGTTTCATCCAGAAGCGACACTGTGCTCAGTGGGTTTGGACAGCACACAGAAGGGCAAGGTTTAATTGTGTTAGCACTGTGCAACTGCTTTAAGGTTTTTGGATTGCAGATAGCACCTCTTGAGTGTAGCAGGCAAAGTGCCCCTGAGAACGCTGAGCAGATTCAGTTTCTCTTTTCACACCCTGTGAGGATCTTTCCCTGTAGGATGCTCACACAGAACAGGGAGTGGAGTGGGGAGGAAGGGATGTCCAGCACTGCATTCAGGCGGCTATGACTTTTGGCATTCTTCTTCCCTGTGCCACTGGATATTGACACAAGCCATGTGCACACTCCTACTGAGGCCAGTGGCAAAAATTCCCCAAACTTCAGTGGGAGAAGGATTAGGTCCTTAATTCTGATTGCAATGGAAAGCTGAAAGCAGAATTTTGCTTAGAAGCCACTTTAGGTTTGTTTGTCAAGCTTTATCCTTGAAGTACATGACTTTTAGGCAATGATATCAATATAAAAGAGCCAGTGCTTTACTGATCTTCAGGCTTTTGGAAGAGTACACTCACCCTGACTGGCAGAAACCCTGATACTGAGTACAAGAGTATCCAGCTGCACTCATTTGCTGGGTTGTGTGTAATTATTTGCTGTAATCCATGTAACAGCATTAGCCCAAAAAAACTTCAAAGCACTTCACAGTTGTGCCAGTAACAGAGTTCCTGGCACTGCAAAGGAAGCAGAAGAAGCATAAAGCACAGTGAGAGTGAAAGGCTGCAGGAAGGAAAACCATTCTTTCATTCAAGATATGCTATTGACATCATTCACAACAATCCACAAGATAAGGCCTATCGAGGTGGAGGAAATGTTTACAGGTGTAATTTGAGTGCTTTGGTGTGATTCTGTGTCCTCATTTTTCCTTCTTAGAAATCCAAAATATCAACATATGAGAAGATGTGGGCATTCATGAGCAGCAGGCAGCAGACAGCGCTGGTGAAGAACAATGATGAAGGAATCCAGCGTGTGCTCACAACGGACTATGCGCTGCTGATGGAGTCCACCAGCATTGAGTATGTGACTCAGAGAAACTGCAACCTCACTCAGATCGGGGGACTCATCGATTCGAAAGGCTATGGTGTGGGAACCCCTATTGGTAAGATGTTTTCCAGCACAGGTGATGTGGAGCACACCCAGCAATGTCCTCTACAGATGTGTAGATGACTATCTGAATGATGCCCTGTTCTTTTAGGAAATATTTTCATCAAAACAGATTCTGGGAGTCTCCTTTAAGGCAAAAGGTCTCCTCTTGTATCCACTTGTCTGCAAGCAGACTCTGTAGAGAATAAGGAATATAGCAGTGCAGGCTACATCTGCAGAGCAAAGTCAAGTAATCTTCTTGCCTTCTGGAGCATCCCCTCTGTGACAAACTGGGTGTCCCCTGTGCTGCCCTGTTCTAAGTCCAAGTTGCACTACTGAATTATCACTTGCATTTGTGAAATCAAGTAGTCTCGGGGAGGGTGGAAGGGGGGACAACAAATGTGTCCAGTATACATATCTGAAAGAAAGTATGAAAAGAGACCAATTTCTGTTCTATTTTGAGAGTCGCAAGCTGCACATAAGAACAATGAGAAGCAATTGCAAGGTTCTGCCTCTGCATCAGGGACTTCAGAGTTTCAAGATAAGCAGAGCTTAAGATTCCCAGGCTCTGTGAACTCTTTCCAGGAGAGTTTTAGCATACTCAGTGTCCTTTACAAGACTTTTTCTAGTTGCAGATAATTACATAAGTGTGTTTTTTTTTCTCTTTGCTTGCTTATTTTGTGTTTGTGTTCTTGTGAATAATGGGTACTGGGCAGCCAGATCTTTTTCTTGCATTATACTTCTCCATACTGCTCACATATGCATTTACACTGCCTCACTCAATTAATAGTTACGCAATTCTATTGACTTCAAGGGAATTAACTAGAGGTTATAATAGGTTAAGTATTTGGTCCATTAGTTGCTTGGTAGATCAGATATAAATAAGAGAGGAAAAACACCACTGCACTTTGAAATGGGATTCTTTATGTCACTGAGCACCTCAGATCGTCACACAGATAATATTTTAAGTATATTTTTCCACTGTCTATATGAGGATGATTTTCTGTCCTTACGAAATATGGTACAAATGTTAAAATATCCCCAAATAAAGACAAATGAATGGCAAGAGTTTCATTGCAGTTTTAAAGCTGCCACACTTTAAACCAAGAACAATGAAGGAATAATTGGAACAGATGGCAATCCTTGGAGAGAGTGCATCCATTGGAAATACAGCTGTGAAATATATTTATAAGATGTTTCTCGTATGATAAATGTGCCTTGATCTTTTTTCTTAAGGAAAACCAGCAAAATTCAGGGGAATAGATACCTCTAAGCACTTGGAAATACTGCAGTGTCATGAAGCTTCTTAAGCTTTTAAAAAGTTGATTTCACAGATAAGATGAAGTGTCTAGATCTTCATAATATTCACATAAACCCCATAGCCTCTGTCAGTCTCTCACAGCATTCAAAACAATTGCACTGCAGAAGCTGCACTGAAAACAAGACTTATCTATGATGTTAACACCAAAGTTTCAACAAGTCTAAGCCTGCATTCACTCCTTCAGGAGAATCTACAAGCATATGGTTATGGTTTGCAGCAGCGAAAGCATGCCTTGCACTCCAAAATTTCCAGTGAATGATCTGAATACCATCACCACTTGGTTCCCAAGGAAACAATTCATCTATGAATCCAGGGAATATCAACTCTGCGAGTAGAAAATTGCAGATATAAGCTGTCTTCGTTCTTCATTGTGCTGAGCTAGGAAGACAGAAATTCAGGTGGATCAACAAACTCTCTGTTTATGCTTAGTGAGACCTGGGTCACAGGAAGGAGGGTTTTCATTAGATTCTTGGCAAAGATCAGTACTGATGAAAAATCTGCAGTGATGGTTGATGGTCAGCTTGCTGCAGTCTGGAAGCAGTACTGTAACAGAGGCATCTCTATGCAAAACCTATACAAATGTCACCCTGGGAGGAATCCAGCTGAAGAAAGCAACACTATTATAGCTGTCAGGATACATATTCCAGTATCACTGCCAGTGCTGATGCAAGTAATTCTAACACTAAAGCTATTAGTTGGGAGATTGCTAAGTATGTGGATTTATTTCTTGTCCTGAGTGGTAGGTTGTTAATCGCTCAGTGGTCATAAATGCTGTGCTGAATATTCAAAGGGGTCTTGAGGTGGATTTGTGTGCAGTTTTAGTGCTCACCAATAAAACATCACTAATCCAGCACTCCAGGCACACTTGATGAACTTCAAAAGCACATGTAGAAATATAGATAGGTACCTTCTACCCTCAAGATGAATTGTGATAACCCTGCTGGCAACAAAAACATCACAAGAAAGAATGAACATCCCCACAAATATTGTGCCATGACTCAGGATGCTTCGCTTCGCCTAGCCGCTGTTTTCTTTTAGACAAGGGAAAATAGATGATACCTACAATATAACAAACTCCAGCCATCAGGGTGACAAACCTCTCCTAAGGTAGAAATAATTTTGCTTTTTCTGATGTTGTTGTTTTCAGTGGTAATAAGTCACTTCTCTGTGTAAAGACAGTTTTGTAAGTGTTTCATTTTCTGCTGTGCTTATTTTTGGCTCTTTAATAACATGCATAGAAATCATCTATCCTTACAGCCGGCGTATTTTCCTTTCAGAGCTGGCTTTCCAAAGCAGTAGCTGCTGATTGCTGGCTTCCCAGATGGACTTCGTATAATCTGACACATGCCTCTTGGCATCTGTGGTCACAGCATGTCCTATTGCTGGCAGTAGGGTACACTGAAAAATAGCTGAGTGTTGGCACAAGAGAGTACTGCTGTATTTTTCGCACTGACTCTCCTCAGACAGTGCTGCAGGCTAATGGAAATGGAAAAAGGGACTTGCATTCACGGTACAATTATTTTTAATAGTGTCCTACACAACAGTGTGGGAGTGAAAAGTGAAACCAAGGCCAAATATCCCAGGCCATTTAGATATATAAAGGCACAAAAGTGGTGCTTAGTGAGATTTTCCTGTGTCCGCATCCACATGTACCCTGACATCACTGAAACTCTGGGCACACCTTCTGCCTTGAATTTTATTCATCTTGATGAAGGCAAGAATTGCAACTGCTTTAACTTGAGGCAAAATGTGACTCATTGTGAAATTCTAGCTAGAGGGGAATAGTCTCATTAATGTGCTAAAGGAGAGGGAAGGATAGCAGTTAGCTACATGGACGAGGGACTGGTGACACTGGCTGTACTTCAGCCCAGACACTTAAAGCTTCCAACTGCAGGAATTCCAGCATGACAGAGGTTGGGGGCACATATATGTCTTCAAAGCCAAACAGCTTTTCTTGTAATCCTCTCCTGCTTGCTATCATAAAATCCTTGCCCTACAAACAAAAGACTCCATTACAATGCCAAAAACAACTTCTGCTTATCTTTTATAATTAATAAGAGGATTGCTGCTATTGTTGACAACTTCAGCTTCTGGCAGCACTGAAAAGGTTAATTGATAGTAATTTCTTTTAACAGTGCTGTGCTCCAAAAGTGGGATGAGGGGCAAACCTTTCCCTTCTCCTGCTTTGAGGCTACAGATCTGTGCATCTGTTAGAGCTGTTGGCTGAACTGAATCCTGAAAAACAGAGATTTTGGAAGATGGAGAGCTGGACCAGTGCATGAGAAGCAAATCTAAACAGATTGAACTGCCCAATGTGACCCCGCTATTTGCCAGATACTGTACAGGGCATTAATGATGTTGAGCTGAAAATGCATCATTTAGCAAACTGTTGGCCTGAAAATAAAAAGCATGAAATATATGCTATTTTCAGCTTGAAGTGTCAATAATGTCACAGAAAAAAAGGGCTAGGCCGGCTTGTGTTCTTATAAGCTCTAAGGTAGATGAAGTGGAGTTGTGGGCATATGAAGGTACAAATGAGAAGAGAATGCATTTGACTGGCTGTGGGTTTTCTTAGACAGTTACTCATTTTTCATGCAGTAGGAAAAATAAACAGATGTTGAAGTAAATAGAAGAGATGTAAAGTGGAAAGTCTCAAAGGATGCTTAAAGCAATATTCAGACATGATATAGAGGGATTATTTAGCAAGCAAACCCACTGCCAAGTCTTAAATAAACCTCAGTAGGAGACCCTAGAAAACAACATGAATTTCCAAACAAATAACAACTCCAAAGGAGCCTTCTGTTTTCCAGTCCCCAGGGCAGATGCCAACAGCTTGTTGGTACTCCGTCCTCCTCCAGCTGAAGAGAACACAAGAATTTCTAGCTGGAATAATTCAGTCTTGTAACAAGGGGGCCGTTTTGCTCCAGATAGCAGCAACGTGCTCTTTCTCTGCCTTCATTTTGCTGCAATCAGCGCTGACAAATCTTGTTCTCATCTTCCAGGGTCACCTTATAGGGACAAAATCACCATTGCCATCCTCCAGCTCCAGGAGGAAGGGAAGCTCCACATGATGAAGGAAAAGTGGTGGCGAGGCAATGGCTGCCCTGAAGAGGACAGCAAAGAAGCCAGTGCTCTCGGGGTAGAGAATATTGGGGGCATCTTCATAGTGCTTGCTGCTGGGCTTGTTCTTTCAGTGTTCGTAGCCATTGGTGAATTTATTTATAAATCAAGGAAAAACAGTGATATTGAGCAGGTAAGTCATCCTTTTCCAGCTTGCTGATGTTTCTGGGAGGCTGAGATCTGTGGTGACTGCATTACGTCTCTTTGCTGGAGTGCAGATTTTGTATTGCTGAACTCTCACCATTTGTTTCTGGCACTACAGAGAAATAATTTCTTAATAAGAATAGGGAAGCAACTCATCCACAGTCCAATTAGTGCTGTTTAATATGACAATGCAGAACAAGAGCAATTAATTGCTCAAACTGTTTTAGCTTGATCTTTAAGATTTAAAGTATAAATTACCTTGGAAAGGAATAAAACAGAACCTTTTTTTTTTTTTTTTTTAATGGCATTAACATCAGCTCTTGAGTAACAACAGGAATGTACTTCCAAATCCCTAGTGTAATTTTTCTCTTGATCTAGAAAACATTTCTTTCACAGCCAGAGGTTTACACACTCTGTGCTGAAGCATGCACTTCAAAGCAGGGAAACCTGCTGAAAGGTGATGGATGCCACAGCAAAGTAAGATTATGGAGCCAAACAATTTTGAGATATATCTCCACTGAACTGTAATGAGTGATTTGAAAACAGTGAGAGGAAACAAAGAAAAATGTTACGTACAAATCACATCTTCAGTATAACAGAAGCTTGTGAAATAGAATCTATCTTTAAAATAGGGTGTAAACACCCACTTACTGAGACAAACACAGTGAAAGAAACAAGATACATACAGCCACTCAGAGTCTATTCATGAAGCTGTCTACCAACCCTCTTGATCTGACTACCTTCCCTGGTTCTGGTCTGCTGCTGGCAATGTCCTAGACCCTCGTTTGGCCCTGTTTGGATCAACTGCTAAAGATGTTCTTGTCCTGTTCACTTCAACAGGATGTTTCAACAGGGTCATGTTGCACTGCAGGCTTGGTAGACTGAGACAGTCATCGGTTTGTAACAACTAACTTCAGACATACACTTCTAAGTGAGTTGTTTAAGCTCAGTTTGCATTTAGATGGGAAAGGCAAGAGATTTTCAGTCAGCAGTTCATTCTCTCCCTCCAAGGTGTAGTCCTACAAAACTGATGACATAAATGACAGAAAAGGCGGTCAAGAAAAATAAGGGACGAGTGGAAAGAGGAGGAGAACATTCTGAATTCTACCTCAGAGATGTAGTTTATACTGTACTGATGCTAAGACATGAGAGGGTTTCACATCTAAGTCAAAGCAAGCAGCTACAGCTGAGGGCCTGGAGAGGACAGTGCCTCATTTTTAAACACCTTTTTTGGATTTTTGATGGAATGAACCACCCTGCAGTGATGTCGAGGCACTGATCTCTCTCTAGTGACAGCGAAGAGGACTTGGGGGAACAGCATGGAGCTGTATCAGGGGAGGGTCAGGTTGAGGATTAGGAAAGGGCTGTTCACTGAGAGAATGGCTGGGCACTGGAGCAGGCTCCCCAGGGCAGCAGTCATGGCTTCTGTTTTGGACAATCCTCCCAGACTAGGATTTGAATTTGGGGTGGTCTTGTATGGAGCCAGGAATTGGACTCAATGATCCTTGTGGGTCCTTTCAGGCTCAGGGTATTCTGTGGTTCTACGCCTGTATCTCCTTGCACTCACAAGTAGCTAAGTATACATGCCCACTGTTCAGACAGCTAGAAGGAAGCGATCTGAATCCTACCAGATATCTTCATTTTCCAAATGATTCTTGATGTTACTGTGGGTCCCTGGGACCTAATGCCACACTCATTGATTGGGCTTAATCTTTGCAGTGCCCTGCAGAAGAGGGCAGCTCATGACTGTGCAGACTACTCTGCATGCTCCTGATCAAGCCCTCACTGAAAGCAATGTATACAAACAAAGGATGTAACTCAGGCAGACAATTTTGCACGCCTTATTAATCAAGGTGTCCCTGTTTGGGAGTAAGTCAGAGAGAAAGGATGGATGCATTTTGCTCATATTGCAACTTCCTGGTTACTGTGTAAACTTCATAGAACAGTACTAGCACAAAATGAGTAAAGAATGTATGGAGATCAAAGACTCAGGAGGTTTTTATTCAAATAAGTTTTGGAGCACTATTGCAGATAAAACACATAGTATAAGCACTAAAGTGGTGCAGAATATTTTGAAACAATTCAGGAGCCTGGAAAGGCAGTGTACCCTTGAAATCATAATTAAAATAGACCTAAAGCATTAGATCATGAGAGATTGTTAAATTATTTAGCAATTTGTTGAATGAATAACATAATACTCAGGGATGAATATATAAAAATACAGTGTCTGTATGTAGTGAAACTGCTGCTGTCTCACAGTGATGTGTTGCTGATTGTACTAATGGAAATCTTTAAATAGGTTAATGTGACAACATAATATGTGAGGACTGTTGATTTTTTTTCTGTGAAAGTAATTTCAAAGAAAGAAAATTCTGGTGATTTCAGTGTTATTTTCTGGTTTCTCTCTTTTTGCTTTATTTTCACACTGGTGATATAAGAAGCTTAGACAGAAAATGCTGCACAGCATATATTATCACTAAGCTAATCCAAAGCATGATTTGCATACAATCTATGACTTTTCTGTTTCCATAAATAGAGTCTCTTTTGATTTAAATAGCTTTTGAATCTCATTCTCATGTTTGTTTTTAATTCTACTTCTCTCATTTATTCATTTTCTCAATTTTTTTTTTTTCTTGCATGCAAGGCCTTTTGTTTCTTTTACGGACTACAGTGTAAGCAAACCCATCCGTCCAACTCCACCTCTGGCACCACCTTATCTACGGAGTTAGACTGTGGCAAGTTAATCCGAGAGGAAAGAGGGATTCGAACACAACCCTCAATTCATACTGTGTAGTCAGGAAAGAAAAAAGGTGTGTCCAATGAAAGCATTAAACAGTTCACTTAATGACAAAGGTTGTACTCACCAGAACGCAGTTAATGTCTTCAAAGTGCCTTTTGCTTCAGCAGGAGATAAGCTTATCTAATGCAAATTGTCAAAGTCCTGGAAATTTGGGCAGTTTAAATGCATATCACAGAAAATAATTACACCTACAGCAAAGAGTGAGAGCAACAGACTATAGCAGATTTTAAGAAATACAGTAGTCACTATGTACAAGTGTCATCTTGTCATTTCATTGGGTAATTCACGTTTGTTTTTTTTTCAGGTAAGAAATATTGTTTACCTCCTTTTCATTTTCAACCAAACTTGAATAAACTCATGGCAATCTCGTTAGTAAAAGCATGAAGAAAAATTTCCCTTGGTCTCTGGTTAAGCATTCAGCAAGTGGGCCAGAGAGTTCTCTACAAACTCAGAAAATAACCTGCAGGCTCCATTAACTTTCTGAACTCCTATTATAAACAGCCAGAGATTTTTAGCTGGCATATATTATTTCCAGTGTCAATATTTAATGAATTTTAATTCATCCATTTAAAATTCATTAGACAACGCCTCCAAGTAACTATCATAGCACACGATCATATCTATCAGTTAAATTTTATGCCATGTAACCATTAACATTTAAGAACATAATCAGTGAAAGCACCCTGAGGCACTCCCAGTATATATGTACCTTTCATAGAATAACTCTGTTGACTTGGCTTGAGTAATTCATGATGTTCACTATTGTAAGGCTTTATAATATAGGAAAATCTTTTATGACATAAGTGGCAGTAAAAATCATATCGATTTATGTTGAAGTGTATAGCGTTTTCTTTTTTTTCTTTTTTTTCTTTTTTTTTTGCATATTGAAACAAAGAAAGAAGCTGTTGTAAAGGAAGCCAAGCCGTATTGGATGTTTTCTATACCCTGGGAGGAGAACAGTTTGGTTTCCTTCAGTCCTATGCTTGCCTGGGGACTGCCAGAGCGGGAGACAACAGGCTGTATCTGTTGTTGCCTCAGAAAAACATATGACAACAATTTGGAGTAGATAAACAAAATATATAGAAATGCCATCTCATAGGATATCATGAACCACTGCAAACAACCAAGTTTGCAAAACCTGATTACCTTTTATCTGAATGTCATTATATCCTGTCTTCAGTTTCACCAATTCATTTTCCATCCTTCACACCTACTTTATGTTTTCTTGCACAATGCAGTTCCTCCTCATCAAACAAGTTAATGATCTGTTTTATTGAGGGGCCATTTCTGGCCTGTCTTGCAATTAGAAAACTCGTTCAAGTGGATGCCTTCATGCTCAATCACCAAAATGCTCCAGCAAGCTCTGCTGTCCTCTTGAATTGTTTCTCTCGTATCTGGCTTCTGAATAGAATGTGTTTTACTTCTATTCATTTTACAACTTTTAATCAGCAATATTTATAGTGGCAGTGGGCTTCAGGGTGTTGCTTTTGGGTGTTCTTTTTTTTATGAAGACTTGTAGTGCTCATGGCTTGACTACAGCAGTTCTTCTCTACCAGTGTTCTTTCATATATGTGAGTGAGTGTTATGCCCTACTTCAAACACTGCAAGAAACTCTCTTGCTCAAACTGGAATTTTAACCTGTTTTAACAGTGCCTTGAAAGCTTAGGTGCTTCATAAAACGATCCTTCCTAGCAGTGAAGACCTGAATAAGATCTTCAATATCCCTGCTTTAAAAAAATAAACACTCTTGTCTGCAATTTCCCAGTTGAAGAAACTTAAACTAATTAAATCCAGCTTCTCTGAACTCTCAGAGTAGAAGGAAAATTACTAATGGGCTTATCTTCATCATTGCTCTGTGCAAGAAATCTGTCAGCCTCCAGCTTCTACTACATTCTTAATCACTGTCTAAATGAATGCAAAATCCAGAAAGTTTCTGTTACTTTTTGGGTAAACATTTTCACATCTGTCAAGGAAACAGTCACATTGTTAGTGATCATTTTGCCTGTCTAGGTGTCCCCAGAGGCAACCTTGCAGCCTTCAGCTTGCCAGTGGGAATTACAAAGCAGTTCTGCCTTTCCCTAACTATCTAACTGCAAAAAAATTATTTGAAAGTTTTTCTTTTTCATTAGCAGTTATGCCAGCAGTTGAGGAAGTGAAGAGCAGGCGTGCCAGCTGGGAACTAATAAATCTACCTTTCTAAACACAATATTTGCAAGGTTCACTGTGGGTCCAGAAAAAGCCAAGAGCTTTCAGGTTAATAGGGTGGTTTGAGTAAGGCACAGTCCATTGCATCTCCCATGAAGTGCACGGCACCTGGCAGGAGTCAAACACAGAATGTGACAGGCTTTAGGAGGAAATGTTAAAGCCTTAAAAAATTTTTGACCTATCAACGCTCTCCACTTTTAAACTGTTACAATTTGAACTTTGGCCATGAAAAAATACTCCGTTCACAAGTGATTGCAATTGCATTTTCCTCACTTGCAGCCTTGTAACTGCACCTGGGACCCAACAGTCAATGTCCCCTCTCACGTGTGTATCAGCACTGAGTTAACAGCTCTGCCTGTGATGGAAGAGTCACAACAGGCTGTCAGCTCTGGCAGTACCAGTAGAGCATAACCAGAGCTACTTCAGGAGAAAAATGGTTATAAACGTGCACTTGTGACATTTCATAGTATTTCTTTTTATTTTGCCTTTGTTGCATTTTAATCAGAGCTCCCAGAATATTCAGTGTCTGCAGAAAAAAAAAAGAAAAAGAAAAAGAAAAAAAAAAGGCATATTCTTTGACACATAGAAACCACTGGCTTCCGAAAGTAATGGGGTTATGCACAAACTGTCCATTGCCAGGTTGATTTGGCTGGGGTCGATGCTCCTACCTTTATTTAGTGCCATTTGCTGCCCTTATTACAGTCTGCCATCCAATGAAGCAAAAATACAGCATGGAGCATGGAGAAAGAATGAGACAGAAGAATGAAAGGAACAAAGGCAGTATGAGAGCAGCCTTTCAAGATCTAAAGAGGGCCTGTAAGAAAGAAGGGGACAGGCTCTTTAATAGGGTGTGTTGTGATATGACAAAGGGAAATGGTTTCAAACTAAAAGAGGGGAGATTTAGATCAGATATAAGGAAGAAATTTTTTACAATAAGGGTGGGGAGGCAGTGGAACAGGTTGCCCAGAGAGGTGCTGGATGCCCTGTTCCTGGAGATGTTCAAGGTCAGGCTGAACAGGGCTCTGAGCACCTGATGGAGCTGTAGGTGTTCCGGTTCGTGATGTAGATGACCTTTAAAATTCCCTTCCAACTGAAATGATTCTATAATTCTATGATTCTGTGAATATGATCACTGTTTCAGAGAGCTAGGATCAGGGTGGCTTAGCAACACACCTGCACCATACAGCTAGAATAAGCACACCAATCATGCTTTCTGCATCTGGATTGATATTTGCTCAAAGTACTGCCACAGCTTCATGTCTCTGTGTCATCTCTCTTGGATTAAAGCTTTGAAGAGTCACATTTTTAGCTCTTTGGGAACAAAGGAGTAGAAGAAAAAAAATCCCTACTCAGTGACGTTCTTGCAAAAAACATTTTTTTGCTAATTTATTGTGTCTATAAATACCTTCTCTTCTTCAAACATTAACTTGAGCCCCTCCATTGGCACACCATAACCCCACCTCCAAACCTGACTGTGGCTAGCTGTGCCTGCTGGGAGCAGCCCTGTTTGCATTTGATGTCTTCTGAGATCAGCAAGTAGTTCTACTGATTATTTTGTGTGTGTGCGTGTGTAAACAGGAAGCTGAAAAGCAGTTTATATAATTGAAAAACAGTTAAAATAATCCATGGGTTATTGTGACACTGTTTTGACAGTCACCGTTCAATAGACTCTGACAGTTTAAAATCCTTCATTTAGTGATCTCCTCATGCAATTAGCCAATAGTGACAGAACACTCAAACAGATTCTTAATGTGCTGCAACAGCAGCTCACTCACTGGGAGAAACTATTTTGGATATTTCTCCTTCACTGCACTAGGAAAAAACAAATCACTTTTCTTTCAGCAGAAGGCATATGTCAGTGTCCCAGCGATGAGTTTTTCACACTGAGGAAGGCACAGCAGGAGTAAAACCTTGTTTTCTGCACTTCTTCCTTCATGGCTGAGCTAGTCAGGTGTTCTCTTCAAATAAAATCTAGTCTAAATCTTTTGATTTTGTTAACTCCCAGTTGTCTGGCACAGCATACTGATTGTCCTTTTGTTCCTTTGCTGCTTGTTTGGTTGGTTTTCTTTTGCTTGTTTGATTATTTTTTTTTCAAGGGGTTAAAAAAACAATTGAAGAAATCTTGTCCTCAGGGGTAGGTAGCAACGCTTTGATAAAGTCTAACTACAGGTTTTTTTTTAAATTAGAAATTTCCAACTTACTTCATGTTATCCTTTAAATTCAGATTATAGAATTACTCTATAGCCTAGTACAATCTTTTGGATGCCAGTGTAAGGAAGGATTTGAGATCTTCCCGATTAAGCTTTTTCATCCTGCTGCAATGACCAAAGGGCAAATAGGAAGAATCTCAAAAAAAAAAAAAACCAAAAAAACCAGGAGCCCCAGATCCATTCTATTTGTAAAAGCTTTCCTTTAATTTTCACAGGCCATGTACTGCAGCATTTTGGGGCACTGTTTAGGAGAGAAGTTCAATAGCATAACTTTAAACTTATTATTCTGTTGTTAAATATGTTGCTGTCTCTAGTCTCCTCTCTTTTTTGTAGAGACCTCAAAAGTGGTCTTAATAACATGTCGAAAACAAACAAGCAAACAAGCAAAAACAACCCAGAAAATCTTATTAAAGAAACTCTTTTGGACTGGCTATCCAAATACGAAATTAAGAAAACAGTATCTTGCCCTTGTAAGTGGAAGTTTAATGTAATCATGCCCTTTCTAAAGGCAACCACAGACTTGGTGTTGTTCAGAGGGCTGTCTCAGGAGTTCCTAAAGATGGTGATTTTCAAGTCCTTAGG
Source organism: Lagopus leucura (assembly GCF_019238085.1). Lineage (NCBI taxonomy): Eukaryota > Metazoa > Chordata > Aves > Galliformes > Phasianidae > Lagopus > Lagopus leucura. Next base: position 75,434,717 of record NW_024962262.1, read on the forward strand.
CATTCTGGTGAATTTTGAATTTGCTTCATGTTACTGTTCTCTACTGCTTGAAAAATTCAGGTCAATTCCAGTTTTCAAATGTTTGTTCAGTATCCTGATTGCATTCATGAGCTTTGAGATAAATAGGATGTTGAGCCAGTTTTCCTAGGACTCGAAAGAGTTCTGGTCATATCTGCTTTCTGACTTTCTGAATGATTAACCAGACCCAAAAGTTCAGAGTATCATCTCAGATGGCTCTTTTAGACAACCTTAAGCAATCCGTGAAGGCAGAGGTAGACAAAGACGTGTGTATTGCAGGCAGTATTTCAGATACAGAGATGATCATAAAATTGATCAGGGCTGTAATTGCATCTGTGACCATTGGAATATCCTTGAAAGATCAGTTCAATATCTCTTTAATTCATTACTTCAGGTTGAGAGTGGAACCAGTGGGGTGCTTTGCATGTCATGAAGTCAGATGCTGGAAAGCTCATATACATCATCGTCAGCAAATGTCTATGTGCAGGCGTAAATGACCTGCATGAGATTACTTTGCTGATATGAAATTAAAAGACATTGTGATGATTGTCTTGTCTGACTAACACAAATCAGTTTGGAAAATTTGATTATAGGCATATTAACAAGGCTAATATTAACAATTATTTTTTCTGTAGAAATCATCCCTGCATGAACATTGCAGAGATTGATGACTATTGTTAAGAGCACACACAGCATGCAAGTTGGTAAGAACAGGGGTAAACAATTAAGATCATTCCTACAAATGTTTAATATTTTCCTTTCCTTGTTTTCCATGGAGTTCCAGAATCACTTGGTAATCTAGATGTTGAAAGTTCAGTTAAAACTAAGACAGTAGAGAGAAGTTATCCATGCCAAGTTAGCTAGTTAGAATATATACTTTTATTAGTTTGGAAATAAGTGGTGCTATGCTTTAAAAAGTCTGAAGCAATATACAAATAATTATGTATTAAGATGATACCTGCTTCACCTGCTGCTTCCAGAGGGCATAGGGCCGCAGCAGATACCATTGACTCTAAACCCAGTAACATCAGAATTCCCATTTTACATTATCTAAAGGGTTATTTGAATGACAATTGCACAGTCCTGGTTATTACCAGACTTCAATTTGAAAAAAAAGGTAGTACAGTGTCCTGGACCATGACTGTTATACTTTGCATCTGGCATGAATTTATTATAATTTGATTTATGTATACTAAAGAATTTCAAATGAGCAAAAATTAAACATCTCAAAGATAAAACTTTAAATTCCAGATGTAGAGCTTTATGGGATCTTTGCCAGCAGTTCATCCCACAAATGGGTGTGCTGACACCTGCAAGATCATATACGTTCAACCAGAAACACATTAATATACTGATGTCTTGGGCTCACTTGCAAAATCAGGGTTACACACTGCACCCACAAAGTTCATATTGGACAGGAAGAAGCACAGCACGAGGAGTTCACTACTGAGGAAGCCCTTTGCTGCTTTAAATAAATGATCTAGCCTTTATCCAGGTTATCCTCACACTCTTTTGCCTCTGGAATACCTGGCTATTAGAAATGTTGGATTTTCTCTTCATTTTCTCCTCTTCCAAAATCATACTGTGTTATACTTTTTTTAACCCTGTGTAACTGAAATCACCATTGAGTTAGTGGCTAAGGACTGAACACTGCTCCTCTTGCAGTGGTATCGCTGGTAGAAGAGAATCTATATTTGATATAAAGAACTACGTCTGTGTGCTGTTGCTCTCATTTCTCAAAGTAAACCAATTATAATAACAATATACAGTATACAACAATATTACATATATATATAAACAATAACACAACCAGATGTGTCAAAACTGAGCAGTTCTGCAGTTCTAGAAAGGCTTTGGTAGGGGGATTTATTCAGCATGATTGGAGGTAAGGTGGTCAAAGCTTTGTTTCATGCTGCTACCATCACTTCATTTTATGCATCAATCTATATTTGCATGAAACGATCTTTTGCCTTGCTAGATACTTCCATTGAAAGCCTCTTTGTGTTTTTTTGTGTTACAAGTAATTATTTCAGCAGAAGATTGTAAAAGATTTTTCCACTTACTCAAAATGTCTTTGTTAATATTGGGATGGTGGAAAGAAAAAAGATTTCTGTTTGCTTTCTCAACTATTCAGCTACCTCATTCTTGTGGTAATTTCTCTCCTTTCTTTGACACAAAGCATTTGAAAAAGACTCTTTCCAAGGAAAGAAGAGGACTGAGGAGTATGCTGTGTTTTGGAATTGCCTATTAATTTAGTGAAGAGAACATAACTAAGCCACAAAGAAATCTTTGTTTTCTTTAGTATTCACAATTCTGTGGGGCTAAAGTACATGTGATTTTTAAAAAAAGAAGATCTTTTTTTCTTTTAAGGTCAGAAGGAAAGTTACCTGTTGAAAAAGGGTAAGTTTTATTATGTGAAGTCAACAGAACATCACAAATCTACCTATCTGTGTAGAATTTAAGAAATATTAATATCAGCTTTAGTTTAGCCAAAATTAAACTGATTTCAGTGGAACCCAAGTTAGGCAAAAAAAAAAAAAAAAGTGATTACAGACTTCATCTATTAGAAATTAGGGACTTGCTCAAAGCTGATAGAAGTCACCAGAGAAGCTTCCCGATCCTGCTTTTACGTGCTGAGATCCTTTTTTCGTAAGAGCCATGATTTGGTCAGAGGGTATGGCCAAACTCTGTCTTCAGTGAAAAGTGTCTAATGCAATTTCTGTGTCCCAACAGTGTCTTTCTTTCAATGCTATAATGGAGGAGCTTGGCATTTCACTCAAGCATCAGAAGAAGTTAAAGAAAAGGTCAAGAACTAAGGCAAAGTCTTCATTCACAAGTATCCTTACTTGCCACCAGAGAAGGACACTGAGGAAAGAAACCATAGCGTGAGCAGGAGAGGCTCCTGGAAAGAAATATCAGGAAGAAAAACAGAACAAAAACTTTGCTGCCTACAAGTTGATTGTGGTGGGATTTCTGAAATACAGACCTTTACCTTGTTCTTCAGAAATTCTCTGTGGTTTCTTTTTTTAATCTAGAAGTACAACAGTTTAAATGCTCACATAGACTGATGTACTGCTACTAATCATCTGGGAAGTGTCTCATTATTTCTTTTGAGATGGATTTGTATGCTCACCTGGTTTGCATCTCTCTTCCCCTCCCCATGCATTGCTGTATGTGCTTTCTAAATAAATAAATAAACAAGAGACAGGGATCTTTTTTCCAATACTCTGGAAGTGATATCTATTTTGTTTTTCTTTTGAAGAAAAGATTGCAGGCCTGCTAAGTACAGTTGTTTAGAAACTGGTGTCCAGATAACCAAAACAAGAATCTGTACAATTAACAAACAACGACTACAAAAATGTATAAAATACTGAGGCATCAAAGAACGAGTTATCCTTACTTTTCTCTGAAGGTTCTTATCTGTGACTACCTTGACTTTCCTTATCTTCTCTCTTTCTTATTTATTTTAAAATGAGATAATATAGTAATGCCATGGCTCCAAGTGCTAGATGTTCAAAAGGAAAATCTGAAAATTACAAATGCAATGATCAGTGAACAAGCAAAGACAACACTGACGTCATCACAGTGCCACATTCTCCAGCTCCTAATACCAATAAAATTATTCTCAAAATGAACATCAAAATGAAAATAACCTAGAAAATAGAGCAAAGAATATTCAATTTATAACAAGCCTTGACCAGAAAAATAACATCTGACAGAGATGTAGCCAATGCTCTAGATGGGGAACAGTACCTTGCTGTCCTACACATGTGGTTGGACATGGGTTCAAGGCAATCTCAGCACTATGACCTCTCCTAGACTTAATGCAAAACTGAAAAAAAGGAACCAGAGAACTAAGCTACCAACTGCTTTTCTGGACAGTGCATGGAGCTGCATCAGACTAAATCGTGTCAACAATATTTGCTTTAGACTTTGCTGATGTTCATTACAGCGTTCAGCAAAGTGTCAGGTTTTATTATCCTTCTTATATTCGCCCAGGGAACTTATTGCTTACCACTGATTACCTTTGCCTTATATCCATGTCCATTTTCTCTGCAAAGGAGACAGTACTTGTGGAAATGGTTGTGTGAAGAAATCTCTCCTCCATCATTTCCTCACAGCACCACTCTGTGCAGCCCCTGCTGACTGCCTGGGTCAATCTCAAAAAGAATGACATTACTTACAAAAGCCTTGCTTGAGAAGTGATATGTTTCTATATTATTATAGGCAAGAAGATACCTCAGTTCACTTAGCTTTTCCACGAGAATTGCATTTCCTAAAACGCATGACATTATCACTGATTTGCCCTACGCTTTCTATTAGTACTCCATGTCCTTCTCAAAACAGGATGCCCCAAACTAGATATGCTCTTCCATTTGAAGTTTCACCCACGTGGAGGTGGGCAAAAGAACTGCTTAACGTGTCTGAAAAGCAGTACCATTGCTTGTACACTTTGTGATGAGGTCTGCCTTGATGCGACTGGGTAAAGCAAGTGAGCCCTCAGTGTACAGGCAATGATTATGTCAGAGTACAGAATGAGGTTTTTTTTTAAATTAGACTGATTCTCAAGTATCTCAGTTTGTTCAGATCCGTTTGTCCTCAGCCATGCTACAAGCCCGTTGAAGACAGAGTATAAAGGATATCAGCTACCCTATAAATCCCTCCATTTTGGCAGTGGAGCTCTGGGAGTTAGTAGGACAGTTCCACATTTTCAGCCACCACACCGAATATGTCATTTGCCCCATCGTCCTACTTGTTTATGAAAATATCACATAGGATGGGATCAAAAACTTCTTAAAACTGAGGTGGAGGAGCTTTCCCCTCACCCACAGAGCTCACTAAGCTGTTAAAGAAGAAAATTCATCAGATTAACAAGACCTGGATTTGACAGATTCATATTAACCCTTGCTCATTTCCAACAATTACTTATGAAGAAGTTGGTTTGTACCAGTGTGTCCAGGCACCCGCAGTTAAACTATCTAACTCAAAACTTCCTAGATTCTCATTTTTCTTCCTTTGAAGACATAAATTATGATTGCTGTTTCCAGCATTTCCTACTTATCCTCTATGAGTTTGTCTCAGAGAGCTCAGAGCAGCCAGCCTCTAGGAAAGCAAAAACAGTCTTTTACAGTGACTACAGTAGAAAGCTCCAATCAGTGCTTGCTTTTGGGAAGCTTAGCATCTTCCCTACTCCAGTAACATGCTGAGTTGATGAGTAGTAATTAAGAAAAAACAGCCCCTGGCCCTCAGTGCTCACATAGGATCTCATAATATCATACCTTTGTCTTTCTGAAAGTAATTTATTTTATTTATGTCATCATCAAATTAGAACAGGGCTTCCAGACCACCATCATGATTGAAAAACAAGCTATTATTTTCCAGTCTGAGTAACTCTATCACTCTGCCAACCACAGCCTTCAGCTAAGATATTTTTAAATGAATAGGTTCAAAGTGATAAAAGATTTATAATCAGGCCCCTTTTTTTTCTTTTTCTTTTTCTTTTTCTTTCTTTTTTTTTTTCTTATGGATGACTCTTCTGTGGCTTAGACCTTAAGGCTGAGTTCCATTTTCTTTGATATCTATTAATGTTTTCCTGAAACTAGGGGAGGTAGTGTTTTGTTTACTGCTTTTTACATTTCAGCTTTCCCATTAGTGGTCCACTCCTTAAAAAAAAAGACAGGGAAAAAAGAAACTGTTTTTGCTGTCTGCATAGAAATACATGGAGAAACAATAAATAGAGCATACCTGGATCTTCTTTTTTTTCTTTTTAGTAGCTTGAAAGACTCGCAGCATATTAGAACGTCTCTGTGTTAATCTCAGATGGCACCTTACCAAACTACACTTACTGCAAAGAAGCTAACCATCCTGCCATGATTTCACAAAGCAACACATCACTATGTGAGGCTGTGCCCTTCTCTGCCATCTGCAGGAATGAAGATTCATGATAGGTCATAAAATCCACTTCAACATAAATTTTCCCCAAAATGGGGTGGACGCTAGGTGAGACCTACTCAGTGAAATGTAGTTCCCCAAAAGCTCTGAGCAGCTGCAGACCACTAACACAACCCACTGCTCTGTTTCATTCTCTTGGTATTTTCATGGCAGCACTGTAATGACCTGTAAATCCTTTGCCGATTGACCTCCTTTTGAGAAGCTACAGAAAGAATTAACAGTAGACAGTGTTGAAGGAGCATGACAGGAGTTGAAGGGGCATGCGATCTCACTGTTTGCTCCTGCTTTAGGCCAGTAGTGGCCTGGTGCCTGCTTCTGACTTGTCCCTGCACCAACACCTTGCATTGGCCATCAGCACTGCTCAGAGCACTCATGGATATGTGGGATGCCTGCACAGGGCCTTGAAATCAACCTACCTCTCACCTTGGTTCAACAGAGTATTTGGTATTCCAGCTAGTTAAAACTGCATCTAAGATGCTTTAGGATCCATCTAAATCCCGCTAGTATTTCACGATTTGGCCAAGTGTTTTTTCTGATTTGGAGCTGTGACCTTTCCTAACCTCTTCAAAACACACTCAGGTCACTGGTTAGACTGCTCATACACCATTCACAGACAGGTCCCAGCTCCACATACCCATACGCATGCAATCCATTCGCAGTTACACATCTCATCTTATTTTCTCTATGTACCTTTGGTGTAAAAAAAAACAAAAATCTTTTTAAAAGCACCTTCACTTCTGTGTCACTGGAAACTATTTCCTTCAGTTTAGATGTTAATTGTAAATTCATGTCATGACTGAGAAAGCTGTTTTGTCTTCAGGGAAGAGGAAAAAGCACAGGACAATCTTACGCATCGACACGGTAGCAAACATGATTACTGTGACCTTTTCACTGTATCCCAATAAATATTTTTTCCTGCCTTTTTTCCTGCATGGCAGCATGCAGTACAAGATAAGCCTGATTAGAGATTATCCATTAGGAAAGCAAATGTCCTCATCAGATCTCTGTCTTGGCAGCAGCAAGCATGCATCCTCATTGTTTATAAAAGAGAAATACAATATTGACTGATGATGTTGAATGGCTTTAATGTGTTTCATTCCAGAAATGGCCGTGTTTTGATGTTACCACTACCAACCAACAGACTGCAGTCTTACTAAGGGTTATTAAACATCCATTAAATTCCTTGAGAAAGTGGTAAGGCAGGCTCAGTGGAAAAGAGAGAATATTGGAAATATGTAAGCAACTGTTTAAGCTGTGTGCACAGGGCCCAGGCCAACACTATGATTGATAAGCTACTGCAAAACAAATGAGGATCAGCTTATTCCCTTCTGAGCCCCTTGTCAGAGGATTGCATCTTGCAGGACTGCTGTGAACCAGTAATCCCATGGGGCATTTATTGACTGCTGAGCTTGTCCCTTAATTGCTCTCTGTCAGGCTTGTGAGAGTCACAATTTCTCAAGGATCAGAACTGCCACTATTTAAAGATATGTCACTTACACCTGTCAAACAACTGTGATATTAGTTCATCCCCATCTATTGATAAAGACGAGCATTTTTTGTCTGTTGAACTCTGGTTCTTGTTTGCCTCTCTTAACCTCCTCCAGTTCAAGTTCTGTTATCATTAATGCAATCGTTATACAGCCATCACTGGTAAAACATGAAGCTCGTCCCTGCATTTCTAGATATTGACAGCCCAAGGGATGAAATCCACACATTGGTCACCCATTCATGATGTGCCCAGAAACCAGCAGCAGCTGATAAGAGCCAGTGGTATGAGGCAACCTTACAGATATGGTAGCCTCTAGCTTGGACAAGCTGACATCTGGAGAAAAGTTGGGTTTCCAGCCTGACTGAATAATGAGAACAGTAGATACAAAGACCTCAGATACCACCCCCAAACTGCCTAGAAAGCCCTGGGCACAGTATCAGCTCTCTCAAGTCCCCATGGATATTGACAAGTAAGGATGCTGTCCCACAGTCTGCAGGATTGAACATGTATCAGCCCCACAAACACTGAGAGGATGAGGCAGGCACCTCATTCCCCCATCCAGCCCATAGGAGCCTTTCAGACACAGCTAGCCATCTTAAAAATTGTCTAGCCTTTTTATTGCTGTCACCCTGTGGCCAGCCATCTGTGCTCAATAAGGACTCCATGCTTTTATTCCTCCCCTCCCTCATGGTGGAGGAGGAATGCTCAGTAAGAGAAAGAGTATCACAAGCCATTGATAGCATGTGGGCAATTCTGCTCTGACAGGACAAAAAAACTCAGCATGCTGATCATGCTGCTGGGTCATTTAAAGGCCCCTTACAACTACACCTTCAGCTGAAGAAATACATTGGAAAGAGACTACTAGAGAAGGAAAGTATCTTGAACTAGCCAGTAGAGCCATAAATTTCACATAACAGCTGAGAGTGCTGACACAAGCCCAGCAGGAGCATGCAGGTGCTAGACACCAAGCGCTGTGCATTAGCCTAATGAATCACAATTACAGAAACACCTGAACCAAATAACGCTGTGCTCATCCTTTCTGAAATGCATGCAAGCATGAAGCAGCTTGTAACGCTCCCTCGACTCCCCAGTGGTTTCATACAAGGTGCTGTTTGGAAGCAGTTAGGTTTGCTTCAGAAAGATCCATGTCGCTTTATTGAGCACACATCTTTAGCCAAGATTTTCTTTCAACTCTGGGCTCCACACAGCACCACCCTAAATCAAACCCTATCTCCAAGACACTGCCCAAACGCTCCTTGAACTCCAGCACTGGGGGCTGTGCTCACAGCCCTGTGATGCAGACCCTTTCCCTGACCCCCAAAATACTTACAGCAGGGAGGACTCTTCACCGTGACTCCCATAAGAAGAATTGCTAAGGATGGATAAAGTGCTAAAAGCTGGGGTTACTGATCACAGAGTAAGGTGACGGGGGTACATTTACAATGTTACTGGATCTGCCCTCCTCTTGCAGATGAGCTCTGTACCACTCATCTGTTGTTCAGATTGCTGAACAGTTTAAATAACACAGCTATTCATTAGCTGACGCTTTTACATATCCTTTGGGTTCTGCCCACAACTGACATCATACACCTTCTACTTATAATACATGCAGTCAAGGAGACTCTGTAAGAGACCTAGATTTTCTTTTTCCAGTTGGGTTTTTTATAAAATAAAGCTGTCACATGGGTGTGGGTTTGGTTGGTTGGTTGGTTGATTTTTTGAGGTTTTGGTGCTTAGTTTTCTGAAAAAACCTGTACATTCAGCAAAAGCAACCCATGGTTTTTGAAAACTGTGAGAAAAAAGCAGCCCTTCAGCAAAGATTTTCAAGCGATCGATCAGGACATCCCAAAAGCAAACAGAGTTTTTCATCCTAGAGCTACCTACAGTCTCGTCCTGAAAGCAGCAAGGCTAAGAAAAAAATCTAATCTCAAAAAACAGGCAGGACCAGATGAGAGCACTGTGGATGATATTTCAACCTTGTGGAGGGGTGAAGCAAACTAGCACAACCAGAGGGAGAAAAAACATATCACAGGGAAATGGATTACTGTTTGTTGCAGGATGACAATGGAGATGACAAAGATGTTGAAAGCTTTGTTCTGGCAAGCCAGTAGTGTGTCCTTTCATTCCCAAGCAGTGACAGTGGGAAATTTTTAGTGAATTTTCCACAGATGGGAAACTTCCTCCCACAGGATTTTACTCATGCACAAAACACCAGACTGCTGAAAATACAGACTAGAGAAATTAGTCTCATGTCCAGAGCACTCCAGCTGCACCCTATGAATCGTTAACTCTTCTTGTTGGTATAAAGGAAAGATGTCTTAGTTTTAGTGTGTGAGCATAGAAGGTAATCTAATAAATGTCTCTTTTCAGTGAGTCAAGTATGAGCTATGTTATCTAGAGAATTTGGATGCCCAAAGAGACGGTTAGATCCTAGCAGAATATTAAAAAGCAGTTCCTTATATCAAGATATTTTCTGTTTATCCCAAAAGTAAACAGTGAGCAGTACCCTCTTAGTGTGATTTAACTCTAATTCCTTACCTATCACATCTCTGAAAACAGAGAAACATGCAAGTTCACATTTAAAGCAACCTGTTAAAGGTAACCCTAATACATTTCCTATGAAGGTCATCGCTGACCATCATCCACAATCCCTGTTTTCATTTTTAATTGCATTTATTCTGTGAACAAATTGAATTTTATATAAATACGATTGTCCCCAAAAGAATACTGATATTTGTCTTTCATTTGATAGTAATCAAATGTTCAGGTTTTACATGGATGTGCTCAGAGAAGCAGGGGGCTGAACTCTTTCCTGACACATGGAAAGAGATGCAGAAATGTTTGAAAAAATAGTGTGATCTGTAAAGTTCCTGCACCTGCAAAAACTAAATACCATGCCTATATTGAATCAAACTGGCAAGCTAATTTAATGGTGCCTATTCAAGTGTGTACCATATTTCAACAATTATTTTTTAAATTATAACATTTGCAAGTGCCTCTAGGGGAGACCAGTGTAACCTTTAATGTCTGGAGGCAGATTTCCAACAGGCAGCTCCAAAAACCGTGGGGAACCTTAGGTTCTTTGTGGCCACTTTGCTTAGAAACTGTTGCCCCACACCTAATTAAATGACAAGGCCAAACAGAAGGAATTTTTCTCCTTGTTACAAACAGCACTGAATCTTGCTCCCTTCAAAGAAATCAGTGTCTCTTGAGAAGGCACAGCCTTAAATACTCAGAGGAAGACAAACAGGTTGCCTAACAAGCAAATAGCAAGAAATACTGCTGTCACAGTTACCTTAAGCTTCAGTGACCCTTCTGCAGGTCAGCACGTTTACAGTTTCTTAATTGCTAGTGCAGTAGTTTTTCATGGGCTACCAGCTCTAAATGAAAATGGAGGCTTTATATCGGAAGGAATGATGTCTTTAGCAGTTAATCTCTCTAATCACAGGGTTTCCTAACTGCTAATCTAGCATTTTGTTATCCAACAGGGATTTACCCGGTTTCATTCAATCAGATTGTATGTCAGATTAACGGCTTGCTCAGAGGGCAGAGGCTGGGTATCAGTGTCTCGTGGGCTGGGGCGAGAGGATGTGGAGGACATCTGCACTGTGCAAATCCTCCCAGAGGATTTCCCACTCAGAGGTGTTGGGTAGGTTGCCATTTATTTTTTAAAAACATTGTGCACCCTGGTGAATCCACATCTTCAGCGGAACAAAAAAATGAAGTGATTGTGCTTTGTATTTTTTTTTTTAAGAGCGAAGAAGAGAAAGCACAAGGATCAACTTTCATACGCATTTGACAGTTATACGCATTTGACAGATGCTTTTCTTGTCAGAAAGATGTCACTCAGAAAAGACAGTTTTCTTTAAAGATTCGCTTGTTTTGTGCTTCCATTACTCTTTCTTCAAAACAAACAGAAGCTTAGTTATATTTTTTAAAAATTTAAATCCAGTTTCATAATAGATTAAATAATCTTTCTATGATGATCAAATCAGAGTCTGAGCATTTCTGGAGGATGCTTTGAAGTGTGAGAAAAGCTTTTCTGGCATGCTGTCACTGTCCCTTCTCTTCTGTAACTATTATCTCTCTTTCTTCATACAAAAAATATCACCCCAATCAGGGATTGAACTCTGCCAGGTAATCTTTTCTATCCATTGCATGTCTAAGATATCCGCCCATTTCAGCGCGTATCTGGAGCAAAATATCTGCAACCCATTTGGAAGGCCCTCTGATAGTGCAGTGATATAAAGTCAGACATAAAGGCTTACCTGACTGCTTAATTAGTGACAGAAAACTTGCTCAATTATTGATGCCTGAATTATCTTTTACTGTTTCTGTTCTTAGCATGCAAAGTACCCACATCTGCACTAACCTTGGGTACAGCTGTTTTAAATGTCTAGTCTTGCTTTCCTACAAGAAAATAGGTGAACTGGAAGACAATCCTTGACAGTAGCATAGTGACAGAAGCCATAGTCAAAATAAAATTGTATGACTATTTGTTCTTTCTACTGATTTGAATGAATCTAATGCTTAGTGAAAGACAGTCAACAGGAGGAAACATGAATTATTTACATGGTTTTCAACTTTGTCTCTGCAAGTAAGCTACCAGAGCATCAGCAAAATATCCACCTAACATGCATGGCTTTTTAAAGAAAATTAAAGCTGGAAAAACATGAAAAAAATACTGGAAAATGCACTGTCATACTTCTGTTGGAAATGCCATCCTGAAATCAAGCACTTGTAATAGCAGTTTAGCTTACTTTCTTACCAGAGTATAGAGTAGTGAGGCTGAAGATGTTCTTTGTCCCATGCAGGTATGTACCCATGAAAGCAAGCTGATAGCGTTCAACAGGAACACTAGAGAAGGATGCAGAATTGACTACAATTGGAAGCCATTTTAATCTGTACACTGTTGCCACAGCTAGCATATCTAAATTGTGCTGAATTATGCAGTGGCATCAGCTTTGTTTGTTTGTTTCCGTATTAGAATCTATTTTGCAAGATAGACACACGCCCTTCTTGCCCAGTACCAATTTCCATTCTGGCTTACCCAACTTTAATTACTTGAAATACATCTCTTGGACTGAAATTCATCAGCTTTCTGAGAGGTGGATATTTGTTTCTGATAAGTAAAGTGTAAATTGTTTCTACACTTTACAGACTATCTGGATGGCTGTCAGCTGTTCTGTGAAAAAGATTGAAACTAAGGTAGCTGATAGCAAATCCAAAATTTTTTTTAAATGACAAGCTGTTACTGTGGGAAAGATGGTAAACTTACATCAAGAAATTAATTCTGTGAGTTCATCAGCATTAACCTACTGCAAGACATGCAATACTGAGCTGCTTTTCTATGTAGCAGTGGCACAGCAGGCAGGAAGCTTACAGACAAATTATTTTTAGCCACTGAAGAACCAACTCATTCGTACACCAAGTGGGTTATATGTCTAATAAAAGGCTGTCTACATCTCCTTTATAGTCCCAAGGAACCAGTTCTTCGGGAAAATATCACACTGAACAAAAGGTCAAAACCAGCATTCAGTATTTTATTATCAATTCACCATTTTCATAAATAATTTGAACGGCGGAAGACAATAAACATTTGCAGAGTAGCCTGACTCGGCAGTATCAACAGACTCTCAGGAGGGCTCCTTGAGCTGGCAACTCTGCCTGGCATACAGCTAGGACCAACTCTTCCCTGCTAGCCTGGGACAACATGTAGCTCACGAGGACACTGCTCACTGAGTGACCTCCTACTTCTACTTTTGCTAATGCTTGCCATGCCGAAATGCCAGTATGGATGCAGTGATCCTCTCTCAAACATGGACACCTGAACAGCCCCCAGGTGGGCACTGTGCCTCTCTACATAGTGCTCAGGAAAAGGGCCTGGCTTGGCCCCACCATGGGTTCCTCACCGAGCCACTACTGATAGGAAGAAGGTCCCATCCAATGGCTGAGTAAAACAGGGAATTTAATGAGGCCAGACAGTGATGTGCTAGAACATACTTCATTTAGTTAGTTGTATGCAGCTCATAGCATCCTGCAAGTTCCCACACTCTACAGGAAGAGATAAACTGCACCTCAAGAGCTAGAAAGCCCAGATAACACATTTCAGCAAACTCATCCAGCCTGACCACTTATATCACAGAGCAATGAGCTGAAATAAAAGTGGTTCCTGCTGATGGTTAACTAATGACAATTAATCAGGGCATGCATAAAGCAAAGTAGAGACTCATAGTGCAGCTATGAGGCAGAAGTGTGATTGACAGGAAAAATGTACTGAAAAGATGTTATGACTCCAAAAACCACCCTAGGGCAGGGGAGATTTCCTCAGAATGATCAGAAATAAGCTTGCCATGGAAAAGCAGAGATTGAAAAGCACTGGGCACAGAGTTGGCAAGAAAAGGGAGATGTGAAGCAAGTTGGCTTGGTGGAGTGGATCTGTCACAGAAGAATGAACAATCACCATGAGTGCATCAAGGCAAAGCCACACTCCAATCACATTGCACCATAAAGCAATATGCATTTCCAATTATAAGCGAGTCCAACTCTATTCTTATGCCTCCTTTGTCAGAAAAAAATATTCCAGTAATTGGAAAAAAATCTGACAGGGTTCTCAAATAAAGATGGCTCAGCAATGTACCTTTCACCAAACCTTCATCCTGAATGCTGTATCCTGAGAATGCTGGGTGGTTAGGTTCCCTTTACATGCCCTCAGTTGAAATCATACTTTCTGCTTCCTGGAATGGAAGCCTTGAGAGAACAAATGTGGGGGGGGGGGCAAGGAAGGGAATTGACAAGCAAGCAAGAGAAAGGGAAGAAAGAAAGGAGATAGGTGGCATAACAGGTAAGCTCAGTGCAAAAGAAGTAGAGCTGGTCTCACCTAGAGCTCAAGGGCTGTATTTTGAAATAAACAGAAAAACACTCAACTCCTTCACATGTCATTCTACTTAGAATGAAATATAGGGAAAAATCCAGGCTAGTGGTTGCTATACAGATATTTTCTCTTTAAAGGTTTGACCAAATGTATTCTCTAAACCAGTGACACGGACCTACAAAGAGGATAATTTTACGCAGCAAGAAACTCCTGGGTAGAGGATAGAAAGTACAGCTATGTTAATAAGATCAAATATGTCCTTTCTGTATAATCCACACACCTGAAATTATTTATAGCAGAGCTATGCTCAGACTAAATCAGCCAACTCACGTGTATGAAGTGACTTTCCATGAAAAATATTTTCTACTTTTAGCCAAAGTTAACAGTTTTCCCAGAATTTACATGAGGATCTGCATGCTATTTACACTTGGTTAACTATTATTTGGTAGACTGTTTGTGCAGTGAATTGCTGACATTTTGAAAGCAGCTATCTGATGATTTAACATAGACCTGAAGTGTGACCTTTGGTTTATACAAAATGCATATAAAGTGGGTAAAATGTGTTGCTGAACTTATCTCATGTGTCTTGTCTAACAGCTAGTCTTCCTTTTTTTTTTTTTTTTTCTGGTCTTCTCTTCCCTGAACTTCTCTGAAGGAAGATTTTGGTGTTCTGTTGTTTTTCTTTTTAATACAGATTTGAGCATTATACATTCTGCAGTGCTATTTCAAAATGTCCCTAAACCAGATGCCAATCCAGAGACAAAGTAGTAGCAAGACACGTCATTCTTAATATTAATAGATTGTCATTGTTTATTCAATTTAGCCAGTGTTGTTTTGGTTGTTTTTTTTTTAATAAATGACTGGGCTTCTACACTTATTTAAGAAATCCATCATCCCTGCAAGTATCCACACACCCCGGTAGTTTAAGTGTAATATTATTTTTCATCTGAAGCTAGAAAAAGAAATGCAAGTATTTATAAGGTTAGGTTTAGCCTCTGAGATGAAAAAGGAGATGGGTGTCAACCTATTCTGTAGTGCCTGTCAGACTGATTCACAGGTATACCACCAGAAGAAATATAACATGCACGACTGTTTGAAACCAGAGACATTTTTGCTTTGCATGCATACAAGAATTGGTGTGCATTTGTTCTTCTACATGTTTGCCTTTATGCTTTTCAACACACACCTGTTATCCTTACTTCAGTGCTTCCACGTAATTCCATGTGATACCAAGCACAAATACACTTTTCCTATCTACACAAAGTTTCTTCATAGTAAGACTCTTTCTCTCAAAATTCACTATTTTCTGCTCCTAGTCAAACATATGTCCAAGTTTCCTTAAGCAGATACTGTACAGCTGTTTTTTCTGCTGCTGCTGCTGCTTTTTAGAGGCTTTTCTGTGATCTTTAAAAATTGTAGGAAGTTTATGTATAAATAGGAACATGCAGTTAAAGGTTGCACAGGGATTTTCCTTTCAAATCTGACCTTTCAAGTGTTATTGAAAAAAGAGCACTGTAATGAGATATTTATATGCAGGATCTTTTCTGTTCTTTCTAGACATATTGTAATCCTACGTAGGTGAGACAGAAAACTGAACTAGGAGTCTTGAGAGGTCATTTAGTTCCCCTGCACCAAAACAGAGCTTCTGATATCCACACATTCCTGAAGGATGTTGATCTTTAAATCTTCCAGTCAAAAAGAACCTGAATGTCTCATGGTAGTTCCCTTCTAGGGCAGAAGAATGACAATTAGATGTTACCTAAAGGTTTTTGCTTAGTAAGTAAACAAGAAAGAAAACTTTTTAAAAATATATCTTTTTCTGTTGATTAGATCAATAGCAGATGTCACTCAGAAAGACCTAGACAAGCTCAAGTGAGGCCAAGAGAACCTCATGAATCATAGAATCTAGAATCGCTCAGGTTGGAAAAGACCTTAAAGATCAAGTCCAAACACAACCTAACCACACTACCCTAACAACCCACCATCAGGTTCCACAAGTCCAAGTGCAAGGTCTTTCATCTGGGTTTTGTCAATCCCCACTGTCAGTACAAACTGGGGGATGAAAGCATAGAACATAGCCCTGCTGAAATGGACTTGGGGGGTACTGGTAGATGGCAAGCTGGGCATGAGCCAGCAATGTGTCCTCAGAGCCCAGAATGCCAACAATATCTTGAGCTGCATCAAAAGTAGCATGGCCAGGAGGTGGAGGGAGGTGAACCTGTCCCTCTACTCTGTGCTGATGGGGCTTCACCTGCAGTACTGCATTCAGATATGGAGTCCTCAGTACAGGAGAGACATAGACCTGTTGGAGTGTGTCCAGAGGAGAGCCACAAAGATGATCCAAGGGATGGAACCCTTCTCCTATGAGGACAGGCTCAGTTTTTTACGATAAGGGTAGTGAGGCAGTGGAACAGGCTGCCCAGGCAAGTGGTGGATGCCCCATCCCTGGAGACACTCAAGATCAGGCTGGTTGGGGATCTGAGCACTTGATGCAGCTACAGGTGTCCCTATTTATTGCAGGGGAGTTGCACCAGATGGACTTTAAAGGTCCTTTCCAACTCAAACGATTCTATGATTCCTAGTAGAAGATAAAGGAAAATAAACAGGGTACATGGCTCAGAAATCTAATCCCATAAACTAAGGAAGATCCATGGGAGAAAAGGAAGATAACATTGACCTCAAGCTGTTTATGGAAAGCAGTATATGGAGGTATTTATTTCCTGTTTCCTAAATGTTTTTCAATCTTAACTTAGATTGCAAGATATATTGCAGACACAAGGCCAGATGCATGCAGTCAGTTTTTGAAGAAGCCAACAATTCTTCATCCTTACTCAAATCCTGCCCTTTCCACCTCCAGCTCCACATGCCAGACTGACATTTGAGCTCTTCGCTATTGAGCAACTGAGGAAGCTAAACAAGTCTGCAACACTGTTATTGAGGAAAAAAAAAAAAATTAAAAGGTTTTTCCAATAACCTAAATACATAAAATGAGTACAAAATGTGTGTGATTTCGCAGCTCAACTAATTTCCCAAAAAAAGACCCTAAACTGTTCCTAAAGCAGCAAATCAAGAGCTGTGGATTTCTGCGGTTGCCTGTAAGTCTCAGAGGCAGCAGTTGTTGATAGGCATGCAGTTTCCTATAACCTCTCATCTGCTGAGAAACTGGTCTACAGACTTCATGAAAGAGAGGTTTCTCTTGAGACTTTTGATCTGATTTTGGCTAGATCAGAAAGACCCTGACTGATAGGAACCTCGTAGAAATTGGGCACTTCAAACCTGCACTCTGCTCCAGTTTGGGCAGAGGCATGAGTTTACAACTTCTTATTAAAATAAGTATGCATAAAAAATCCTTCCCAAAGATAATTAAAGTATAATAATCATTCCTATCAGGTTCTCAAGCACTTGTCATTTACATCATTTAAACTGAACTCCCCAGTCCACAGCTTTAACAGTAGTACAAGAATACCAAAGGCTTCAGCTGAAGTCAGGTCACATTATGCTAAATGCTGTTCATGAGTAATATATAGAAGCAAAGTAAGCAGCTGACACTTCCTATTCAATTAAAATAGAAGCTGCAAGAGAAAGCAGAGATAAATCTATTATCACTAATTTAAAGACAGTAACCCATTTCAAAGATGTTAAGCAGTTTGATCAAGGTCACCTGAGAGAACTGTGGCAGAGCAAAGGATCACAGGATCATTAAGGTTGGGAAAGGTTTCTGTATCATCTAGTCCAATTGTCAGCCCATCACCACCATGCCCACTAACCACATTCCTAAAATTGTTCCAACCATGGGCACAATAACATATTTTTCTTTCAATGGAAAGGAGATTATGCGAGATGAAAAATAACTTAAAAATTATTAAAGAGTCTTTTAATTGCCTACGCTCAGAGATATTATTGGTTATCTTGTGGATTTTCTGCAGACTATCATTTATTACTTGAATATTGTGTGGATAATCTCTGCTACTGGAATATTATAACATTTTATTATACCCAACTGTTGCCTTGTGGGATGGATTCATCCCAAGGGGATAGGTCTAGCCTGCTGCCCAGCCTCCCCTTCATCTGACTAATGTCCTGAGCTCTGCATCACTGCTTGGGGTTAGGATGCACAGAATGCCCCTTGTCCCCTAGAGAACTCAGTGTCTGGAAGTAAGAATGGATGCTTTGCATCCAAATGCATCCACTGAAGTTAAGAATAGCAAACTCTCACAGGACTGTCCGAATTCATCTGTCTTCCACTCATTTAAATCCTTAAATAAATAAAGACAAAAGCACAGCTAACTTGCTGAAGTCCATCAATGAAGTCTTCTAGTTTAGATCGATGCTCCTGTTAACAAGTAGAAGGGCAGCACAGGTCTGACAAGCCATCTGTCACCACTCTTATTCACACTGAGCAGTATCCTCTTCTTTAAGAGTGATGGAGTACATGGATCATAAGGAGTACCTTACCAGTTAGCAGATCTCCTTACTTAGATTTATAAAGTACCCATTGACAAGACAGACACAGAACCAGAGCAAGGATGCTCACAGAGACATAGGCCTGACAGATGCATCTGCTCCCCATGCCAAGGTGGGAGATGGAAGCACACTTGCCCCCTGGTGCTGCCGTGGCACCATGCAGGGCTTTGCTTTACAGTAAAGGCTGTGTTTCTTCCAAATTTCTGCTTTGTGCCAACAGTGTTTCTGAGGATGGAGAGTTTACAAGTAGGAAAGATGTGGAAAGAGAACTTTTATAAAGACTGGGGAGAAAGTGTCAGCATCGTTTGCTTGCTGTACTTGCAAAGATCTGACAGAGATGAAGGGAAAGAAAAGGGAAGGCAAAAAAAAAAAAAAAAAAAAAGAAGAAGAAATCCAAAACAATAACAAAACAAAATGAAACAAATTTAATAACTATGAAATGAAAGTTTTTTTGTAAGATAGAAGGAATCCTTGAGAGACTGCTCCAGTGCTGTGATTTCAGAGAACATGAGAGTTCAGCACAGTCATTCCTTGGTCCCTCTGGGCTCTGTGAGTGATAACTCCTCCTCCTTGGTCCTCAGCTGCCTTTCTTAGTTCTAAAATCCTCCCTTACTCCGTGTTTCTTACCTCCTCTCTCAGACAGCCTAACTACCAATATAGCCACCTAAAATCAGAGCAACTGTTCCCAGTTTGTATTTCACTTTGAAATTTCCTGTTTTTATTTCAGCCAGTGTATGCCAGAAAACATTTCTACTTCTCCCAACTGTACCAGCATGTCTAATAAAAGATATAATCTCTGTTCCTAAGTCCCACCTGGCTAATGTTCTTAGCTCATGATATCCAAAAACCCTCTAACTCTTCTTCCAAAATATTAATGGGGAGTCCTTTATGTTAAGATTGAGCAACACTTGAGAGACCTCTTTACCATTTGGGATAATAAATCTCCTGTTTATGCGTACAAAGATACTGGAAAAAGGGATATTTCATCACTTTACTTGGTGAATGAAGATCTGCTTCAAAAACTAGATGTTAATGTTTCTCTTAAAGACCTGCCTATATTATTTGTGTGAGACTCCCTCTCGTACAATCTGAATCCCTTCAAATGATCACTCTCCATTTTCCTATGTGGAGTTTGGTTATCAAAAAGTCACTTTGAATTCAAATGAATATTCAACTCTGGCAAGTACAAGGAAGGGAATTTCAAGAAACAACGATTTATAGACACCTTCCAAATGATTTTTTTCTTCGTTTATTAAATGACTTAAGAAAGGTAACTGAGCTGACTTTTGTAAAGGGACACAAAATATTTCACTTTGTGTGAAATTCTTATTTTGGTAAGAAAAAAATGTTGAATTGTGAGCACTCAAAGCTTTTCCCTTCCTTGTTTTGTGATGTAGTGGGACAGAGAAGAATTTAGGACCCCTAACAATTCCTGCCACAGTGCTCCTGTGAAATGCAGTTTGGTTGGCCCCATTTGGCCCAGGAGAAACAAGAGAACAGAGAGGTGCATGAGGCTACACGCCATCCATCACAGGGTAGAGACCTTGACCAGGCCATTGTCTTCACCTTTTTCTCTTTTGGGGCATCTTCAGAAGCTTCTACCATCCCTGGAAGCTTTTACCACAGTGTGTCCCCATGCGCTAGGGGTGACGATGGCTTCTCACAGTTGGTCTGTTGTGTCCCTACAGCTTTGCATGGGGACTTTTAACTCATCAGTGGTGTGGAAGGAATGGTTTTAGGTATGAGCTATCTTGTAACTTCTTTTCTTCTGTGTGTTCAGAGACCCATTCTTCCCCATTTTCCTTGTGGCTTACATTCCCACACAGCAGTGTGGATAGTAATAGCATTTCATCTCATCAGATGAGACTTTTTTCTGCTAGAAAGGTACGCATTTTGTGTATGGCACAGTGCATTCGGACCCACCAGCCTCACCTCTGATAAGAGCAAGCAAAGCCAAAATCATTCTTAACTTAAAAATAACAAAATTGGCAGTGAACTCAGAATCTGCTCTGTATGTTACTTGTGGAGATAACTCCTATTGTCCTTCTGTACCACTGCAAGCAGAACACTCAGAGGTGATTCTAGCAACACCACCTGTACTGAAACCTGCAGTGTTTAGGGCACCAAAAGCTGGGGCTGTATGGGGGGAAAGCCTCAACTCGTTGAACAAAACATATTTGTAGTTGTGCTGGCTTCTGGCTGCCACTCTGGTGTTTGCTGGGAGCCCTGACACAGGGGGCAGCCCAGTGCCCAGCTGGGGCACAGCATCAGGCAGATCAGTCACATCTTCTGGAGGAGAGCATTCCCTCAGCACTTCTGAGGATGAAAGCAATGGAGGCGGCTTCCTTCTTACTCAGGATTACTTCAGCCAGAATTGGGTGAAATTGTCAGCGGTGCTTGCTGATATTTCCCTAGTGTTAGCAGAGCTTCCTCATGCAATAACAAAAGTGATTAGAAATGAGGATGCTTGAAAAGCAACTCTTCCTAGCCTGAAAGAGTTTGTTTCAAGAGAAATAAGTGGTGGAAAACAGTGTATTTCCCAGTGGAAATCCTTGCCAACTCTTGTCCTTTTACCTTTCACATGTTTTCAGGACCACAATCTCTCTCAGTGGCTACTTCATAGGATATTCCAGAAGTAATGCCAGAAGAACAGATACATAGAGTGAAGTAACACTATTTGATACAAAACACTGCTTTTCACCACAGTCATCACCATTAATTGTGCATTTTCACCAGCAATGAACAGGAGTCTGCATGTCATGCTTGTAAACATCTGAACCAGCACTCACTGTTGATGTCACCACTGCTGAAATGCACCTCCCACCACCTCACTGTGCTCACATCCACTAGTTGGTCTCCATCAACTTTCAGCCAGCATTAATGAATGTCAATGGGTGCCATTTTTTCCACATGGAGGAAGAATTCAATGACAAACCTTCGCTTCATATGCACTTCCATGTCAGATGTTGTTTTGTCAGATTACTGCCTTCTGTCACATGGCAACAACATGTAATGGAATATTGGTGGGAAGGTTCAGCCTCTACTGCCATACTACCAACATTTGCCTCTGATGTCATAAGCCAACATCATAAAATAGGAGGCATTACTTTTGGAGCAGCCCTCGTATAACTATAATCTGGGACATGCTAAGCTTCAGACAGGAATGAAAAATAAATGCACGTGAAAACAAGTTCTTGCATTTGCAGGCTCTGTATTATTATTACAGGTTAAATCACAAATACTTTTTTTTTGTTTGCCATCACATAAACAAACAGACAACAACATCAAAAAGCAAATTAAAAGAATGTTATGTTATGAAAAGCACATGATAGATTTGTCTTAAACAACAAGCTGCAGCATGTACTTTCCAGATGACACTGGGCAAATTGCGATTTCTTTTCGTGACATCTGGTGGCAATGATGGTTTGATTGTGGTGTTTGCATTCATTCCCTCATTTGACTTTTATAGTTGTAAGAATATCTCCCCCAAGGTGAGTGTCTATGGCTTCTGGTGATAATGCGGAAACTGGAAACCTTCTACCAAAAAAACCCCACCAGATAGAGATATCCAATTGCAGCATAAGGATTCAACAGAGACAATGCAGGCAATAAATCTTCCAGTTTTAGTGCACAGCCAGTAGAACAGTGCTAAATTTATGTAAAATAAAAAATACCCACAAAATATAGCAGTCATTCCAGAAAAGAGAAGCTGATCCAGCTTCTGTATTTCAGCAGAACACAGGGGGACCTAAGCCAGTTCTTTGGCAGCCTGGTCCCATAAGACCCCAGAACTCTGTGCCAGACACGGGAGGCTGCTCTGTGGCTGTTCAGCAAGGTACAAGCAGTCTCAGCATGTTTGCATGACAGGGAATGAGCCTGGATAAAGTATTACAGCACAATTAGAGAGATCTTGTTCAGACAAATTGGTTTTGATGCCTATATTCCTTAACTCTTCGATACTGCCATGTCAGATAGAAAAAAAAACAACAGCAAAACAGAGCCAAGGATCAGGTAGCAACTGCCTTCATTCCTCAAAAAGAACAAACCCACTCAAGAAAATTCAGTACTTCAATAAGCTAAGACAAAAGGAGCATTGTGAAGCCCTGTAACTCAGAGATGTTTCATCTGCAACCTAACTATTAACCCTGCCAACACAGCACCAGGTCCAAACAATTTCCATGAGGTTTGCCCTGGCCATGCTTTTAGGTGCATAGCCCACACAGTGCAGCCACAAGCAACTGAGAACTCCCATCCCAGCTACACAGAAATATAGAATACCCTGAGCAGGAAGGGACCCATAATGGTCATAGAATCATGGAATGGCCTGGGTTGAAATGGATCTCAAAGATCATCTAGTTTCAACCCCCCTGCTGTGGGCAGAGTGGCCAAACACTAGACCAGGCTGCCCAGAGCCATATCTAGCCTGGATCAGCAAGTCCCTGATCATTCAGATAATCATCAAGTTCAGCTCTGGGCTCCAGACAGGACCATCCAAAATCAAACCCTATGTCTGAGAGCACTGCCTAAATACTCCCTTGAATTCCAGCACTTGAAGCAGTGCCCACTGCCCTGGGGAGTCTGTTCCATGCCCACCGCCCTCTAGTGAAGAACCTTTTTCCTGATATCCAACACGTAAGCCATGTGCCCAGCAGAGCAGCTCCTCTCTATGCGTGCACATATTCAGACTGATAGTTAACTACTCATCAGGGTACACTCACACATAACATGACATGATGCAGCTTTGTGTTCAGATTATCAAATCCATAGCCTTTGGAGCTGCTTTTTGGGCTTAGGTCTGCTTTCAGCCTGGCTTCCCCCAGCCAGGAGCAGGTTCTGGGGTGGCACAGGAGGCAAGCACAGGGTTTCTGCTGGGGAAAGGCTGCCAGCAACCTGGAGAAGAAAGTCCATTGATCTGCTACAGGGTAAAATGTAGTTCAGTGTCCTTGACCATTATAATCCCATCCTGTCTTTGCCAACATTTTCAACATCTCTTTCTCATTTTTTTTCTTTTTCTTTTTTTTTTTTTTTCTTTCTTCAAGCAGGAATGTTTGTATGCCAGACACTGAACCGAGCTGCACTCTCAGGATGTGTTTCAGTTTCTACATTGTATTGGAAGGGGAACCAATAACCTGTTCATTGTGCTCTGTTCTTCCTGACCAGGTAAGGGCAGGAGCTACGTTACACTGTGACCCAAATATCTGTGGACTATCCACTTCACTCTGCTCACAGAAAGGGAAATCGAGTATTTCTTAAACTAAAGGCTATAAAAAAGAGATAGTTTTAGACAAGCGATTACAAAATATGTAGGGACAAGTGTTGGGATGTGTTCCAATGGCTCTTTTGGCAAAGTACATTCTTTTTAATTTTTGAAGATATCTTGAAGGAAAGGAACACTTGCATCAAAAGTCAAAGTAGTCCATCTACATCTGTATTCCTTATCTTTTGCTGGGCATGGAGATGTGGTGCTTGTGTCTTTTCAAAGGCTTAAAAAGAATGGAAAAGAGGGAAAATAAAAAGCTGAGAAATGCAGATGTGATCTGAGTTTCTAGGGAAATAAACCTCTTGATAAAATACTACAAAAAATCCACATAATCTTCTTTTCTTCTCACATATGGTTTAAGTTTGGGATTAATATTTCATAGCCAATTTGAATTTTGTATTTCTTTTAAAATAATTATTATTCTATCATGAGAAGTCAACAGAAAATTAGATTTTAAGACTTCTTTACAACTATAGTATTATTTTAAAACCCTGACTGTCCCAGTTGAAAGACTTTACACTACAGCATATTACTGACATTTATCTAGCTATAAACACTCACTGAAGAGCAGCATGTTACGGTTAATTAAACAACAACAGTCAGGTGGGGGAGGGAGGAAGAGCAAATAATAGTCATTTAGTTTAACTGAAAAAACGTGAAGAGACTTGTAATGCAGCCACACACTTGGAGAATAAGAAATACAAGCCCACAAAGACAGCACTCCGGGTGCAACAAACGGCAAACAAGATCAGCATCCCAAGGCATGATCTTAGATTAATGGTCAGTTATCTTTCATGAGTTGCACTGGGTAAAGGCTTGCAGCATCTGTAATTTTAAGAAAAAAAGATGGTATCTAATCAGTGCTGGTCTCCTATACCACTGTTTCCACATGCCACAGGGTGGGCTTCCCTGTCCTTCTGCCTCTGGGTGGAAGTGCACTCCTGCTGCAGAGCAGCCGGCAGCCTTGGAGGAGGGCACACAGCATCCCTCAGAGACGTGATTTACCTTCACATTCAAAGTCATCCCTAGACAGCTGTCAGGACTTCTACTTGTGCAGCTCAGTACCCAGCCCTCTTGCCATGCCATCAGCCTGGTCTCTTTCCAGTCTAGTTGAACACCCGTGGTCCATGCATCCATGGTGAGGTGGCTTCAGTGTTAGGCTTTCTGCAAGGACCCTGTCCCAGTAGATGTGAGATGGCACCAGCAGGCTACTTCGAAAGCTCCAGGCTTGGGGGTACATTATCTGGTAGCCTTCATTTTCCCAGTATCTGCTGGCTCTGATGTAGACAGGCAAAAACACAAGTATTGATGGGATGGAATAAACACTCATACCCTGCATTTATGTTGAGCTTATCTCTGCCCTTCTTCTTAAATTTCTCATTAAGGATACATTATATAGCAATTTAATAATAAACTCTTCACTCCTAACGTAGTCAAGTGCAATTTATCAGCCTTTTATAGATCAATAGGGACAGAAGGCAAATACAGCCAAGTGCTGAAAACTCAGCCCAGGTTATCCTGCCCTGGACTATGTCAGTCTACACCTATCAAGGTGTAAGACAACTGCACTTAAGATGCCTTAAGAGTCACCTTATCTCTCTCTTTTTTTTTCTCTTTTTTTTTTTTTTTTCTTTTTTTTTTTTGACATTGGCCTAAAAACTGGGAGCCAGAGAGAGAGCAGTGGTGCAGATGGGCAAGATGGGCAGGAATGTGTTGACACTGCATGCCCATGGCACTTGGGCAGCTCTGTCCTCAGCACAGCCAGATGCAGGAATAGCCTCCACTACTACCCCTGGAGCTGCTCTGCAAAGCTCTCAGAGCACGGTAGATCATGAAGGTGGCAGAGATACCTCATCCATGCCTTTACCAAAGGCAAAGTCAGCTCTAGGATCAGATCAACCTGCTCAGTGCGTTACTTTTTTGGGTCTTGGAAACCCTTAAGAATGGAGGCTGTATTCTTGGGTTGGGATGGGTGGCCACTGGGCACTGCAATTCAAACAAGTTTTTGGTACATGTGCCCAGTGAGTCAATCTGAGCTGACAGAAATAAGAAACCTTAACTGGGATCAGGGATGGTAGCTCTAGTTGACAAGGGACCAAGATTGTAACCCTACCCTTGCCAAAGGCATGGGAGCAAGGATTATGGGCTTTAGGTGTCTCAGATGCTCCCTCTGTAAAAGAAATGAACAGTCACTCAAGGGACAATTAAAACTTGGCTGCTTCAGTCCTTACTATTTGCAAGTTACTAGGTTTCACAAAGGAAGGTGCCACAAAAGATGCAAGAATAACGTGATAATCAGGGAGAAATTCACATCTGAGCATTTCTATTTTCAGAGACCCTTGGTAGACTGCAGCCAGAGTGCTTTCCATTGGTTGTTTTATGGAAAATGTGTATTTCAGCACTTTTTCCAAAACTCATTAGCTCAATCAATTTTGATCTATCTTCTACATTCCCCCAGGGTTAACAGAGACAAAAAATGCAGATAAAGGGAAGAAATGTAAGGAATATCTTCAGATGGCATCTATCAGCAGCAGCACTTCTAGCATCCGATAACCTCCCACTGACAGTCTTTCTTGGTGTAAAGGCTATAACAAACTGCTGCTGGGCAGAAGGAAAATGTCAACTGCATGCTAAAAGTCATAGCAAATGCATATCTCAAATGCTTGAGGATTTATTGCAACTGTGTGTTTTCTATTACTGCGTGTCCTAAAATACAAAAATTAAATGAAGTCATACTTACCTGGCAAAGTATATACTTTTAAGTATAACTTCTTCAGTTAATCTTCTGCTATGAGTGTACCAGAAGGAATAGCTGCATAGTCAATTACCTGAAAGAGTCTATTAAATTCTCAACACCATGCTGCCGGTTAAGGAGAAAAACTTTAGACTTCTCTCCCCAAAGGCATATTCAATAACAAAAGCTGCTTTGTCCCTTATCTTTTTTTTTTTTTTTTTTTTAAAGAAAATTAAGAGATTTTTATTCTTTGTTCCTGCTAGGGAAGTTGTGCCATTGCTTGTATAGGAAAGGGCAATATTCAATGAAGAAGTCTTTTAATTGGTGCTAATATTTTGTCTGCATATGATGTATCTCTAATAATAAAGACGCAAGCTAGTGCAATGTGTTGAGCACTGTATTCAGAATACAAATGAACTGGCAGCCTTTTGAAAAAGAGTAAATAAGAGACATCTAGTGCCCAGTAAGACTAAAGGCTCTAATGCACTCAAAAGTATTGGCACTGTACAAGTGTATTACAGGTATCACACAGTTATTAAGATAATGAAATTTAACTAAAAGGTGTTATGCTTTTCTAATGCTAAAAAGTTACTAAGAACAACAACATGAGTAAGGAAGCCTCACCTTTCATCACTCAAGTGGAACACTGAGACCCACCAGCACCCCCATAGTGGGGAAGAGCTTAGAGGAGAAAAAAAAAGGAACAAAAATGGAATGAAAAACAATAAGCCTGGGGAAGAATGCATCATAAAGAAAGTTGCACTTATCTCAATACCAGGGAGACAAGAAAGTAACCTTGGCTTAAGATAAGGCAGCTGCACCAGTTACTGCATGCTCTTGTTTTGCCATTTCAGTACATTCCTGTATCACTCATTTAAATGAAAATCACATGTAACATTAAGTAAATCAAATAAGGAATCCAATAGTCAGCAAATTTGATAATAAATAAAATTTAATAATGAGTAGATTTGACATTAAATCTTCTTCACATGGAACATTAAAAGAATCTGGTCAGAAATCTGGACTCTGGCATCCACTGGCCACGTTTATTCAGCAGAACTGTAAGATACAACTCTTTTCTTTGCATTCATCTTTGTAGACCAAGCCATAGATGAAGCCTTGCAATGATTCAGTGTAGTCTGTAACAGTGATGCATGGATTTCAAAACAACTTGCCTGTTGCTATCAGAAACATCAAGATGTATGAATGAAAAGAGCTATATAAAATATAGTAATATCTAAATAGAATGGCAACCATCATTCCACTTTTCTCTTTAATTCAAATTAATTATGTTAAGTTCAAACTTCATTTTTTAAAATATTTCCTTAAAAATAAAAAACGTTCTAAAGTTTAGTAAGATCTCCTCAATAGCAAAGAACTTGCATCTTAGTTTGTACCTTCTCCATCTGAAATGTTTTCCATTCTTTATTTTATGACACAATTCAGCTCAATTTCTGACTTTCTCTTTTTTGTGGACACACACAGAGCTCAGACACACACACTTTCCTCTTCTCTCTTTCTTTCCTGCAGCAGCACCTCATAGATCTGTTGAGGTCTTTTCTCCAAGCATTTGTCCAGTCTCTCTATCAACCTATGTAGTATTTCAGCATCTTTAAGTATCCTTTACGCATGAAAGCCAAACCATCTCTTAAGTGAAGACCAGCCTCTTGGTTGTTTTGAACCTTGTTCCTGCTCCCTTCATTTAATAGCCCACAGAAGGCCTGTTGAATGGTTATTCCCTTTCTGTCACCCCACACCGGTCACAACCCTTTATAGCCTCTGTCACATCTCCCATATTGTCCCAATCGCCAGCTCCCACTTTTGTTCCTCACAAGCAAGGCTCAATGATAACAGGTCGATTTATGCTATTTGTCAGTTAGCCTTTAGTTGCAGTTTGTTTTCTCTGGGGTCCCTCAACTGTTCATGTTAATTTTCAGATAATTAAATTGAACGCCCTTGTCGTAGTGGTGACATTCACTGTTCATGGACAGCTAATACAGCTATGTAGCGCTACCCCCTAACTCCTCTCTAGTCTCCCACGAAAATGCAAAATCTTCAGTCTTTTCCTATCAATATAGTAAAGATTTTACACAGAAGGAGAAAGCACAGAACATTTCAGAAACTCTTGCTGGTTCTGAATCATGACTCCTCAGCTTAACAAGCAGGTACTTAGCAAGTCATGGTTCTGTGGGTTATTCCACTTTCCATTCTCATTTCTAACCATTGGATTTCCCCCACACAGAACTCCTGACATTAGGTTGCTGTTTCAGCAAAGCTGTGAAAACACCTGCCTCACGTGACCAGGCCAGCGTGGACATCTGTCAGCAGTGGGAGGCCTCAAGGAATCCAAGTCCTCCAAGTGTGCAAGCAATCACCTCTTTCCCCAGGGGAGCAGAGCAGCCACTCAAAATTCAGTGATTTTCACCTCATCCTGATTTGCTAACACTTGCTCATCTGCTTGCTTGAACAGCTATGTGAAATTTTTCCTGTTTATGCTGAAACCACATGGGCACAATAAAGAAAATAATGTATTGGAAACAGACATATATAACACTAAAATCAATGCCTATAGGATCAAAGTATTTGCAGTGATTTGAGAGCATGGTGAAGATAGTATAGCAGAGGCTTAGAGCTTACTATGTCCTCAAAAATGACCCTCAAGTGACTGCTGAAAATGCTGTGTGGTCAAGCAGCAGAATAAAGAAAGTTATTAATAGCAAAAAAGCATCCATCCAGAATCAGAAGCCATGTCCAAATAAAGAAAATAGAGAAGAGCATTAATTCTGGATGTTTAAAGATAAAGCCATATTAAAACCATGCTGCAGACAAGTTTTCTGAACTTTCTCAGTCTGTAGATACTGAAAACAAAATAGGTGAAAGGGAAGTAAACAAGAAAGTTAAAGCCACAACAGAATTGCTAAATCGATGCTTTACTGTTGTTTTTACAGTGCAGAATATGGAATTGCCTGTTTTGGCACCCAGCCATACAGCCAGCTGGGAAGCAAAAAAAAAAAGAGAAGTAGAAATGTCAGTATAAGAAATACAGGGCAAATAGATAAAACAAATAGGAATAATTCAGGAAGCCCAGATGGTATTCATTCAGGTCTTAAGGATTTTCAATACCAACTCTTGAAGTAGGTAGGTGTGCTGTTTCCTACAACATGAGCAATCAGAGAAAAGGAAAGTGATACCAGCTTCTGAAATGAGCTATGGGAAGACCTATGGAATGGGTGTTTAGTAATTCTGCTGTCTGTTGGGATCAGGTTGACTAAGATTATAATAGGGGAAGCAAGAAAAGATTTCTCTAATATCAGTATTCTGATAAGAAGGATCAATATGACCAAAAGAGCGAAGTCGCAAACACACTGGTGTTCCTTGAAAGGATTGCCAAGGATGTAGCCAGGAGAGAACTGTGTTGGGATCTCCAAAATGGGCTTGCATAATATTAACAGAACAAAGGTCTTTGTAAGAAATGGGTCTTGTTATGGATTAAGAGTACGTTAAGAGGTGCAAAATAAAAGGCATAAAAACAATCAGTCTTCAACCTGAAGAGGAAGCTACCACTTGGGTCCATTAATTATCTTCAACACACTCATAAATTATTATGTTCAACACACTCATAAATTACGTGAGAAAGGTGAACTATATGACAAAGATTGCTGATGGTAATAATTCAGCACAGTAAAAGAATAAAATGGACTGACAACAGTTGCAGGAGGAGACTGAGCAGCTGGATGGTAAAATGGGCAGATTAAACTCAGTGTTGTTAAAGCACAGTGATCCACAGAGGGAAAAGCAACCTTAATTAACCATACGTGCTAATGAGTTCTAAACTAGCTGTATATGAATAAGAAACAAAAAAAAAATAATCCAGAGCTACAGTGAATGGGTTTTTGAAAATAGCTCATTAGTGGTCAAAACAATGAGCAGATGATTAGCAAAGATTAAGAACAGAGAATAAAACAGAAAGCATTTTCTTCCCAATAAATAGATGTACATCTTAAACAAGGCATGCAGTTCTGATCACCGTATCTAAAAATGGATATAGCAGAAAGACAAAGGTGAAGAGAAAAAACAACAACAATAACAACAAAACAAGGCTTTAGAGAATTACCTACTTTGGAAAAAGGGATATGAGGTCAGCACTCTACAAAATTCTGAACAATACTGAAAATCTGAATAAGATACCTACTATTCTCCATTTTTCATGATACCAAAGCTCAAGAGTACCCCAAGTATTGGTCAGGTAAAAGACATAGAAACAGAATAATCAGAATGAGGTGTTTGGGTTTGTTTCTTTTTTTTTTTTTTTTTTTTTTTTTAATTAAAAGAAAAGAAGAAAAAAGGCCATTATATTGTTAAAGAGAAAAATGCAATGCAGTCTTGGACTCAGGAAGCCCATAATGTGAATCACCAGGAAGAAATGTCAGGCAGTGGAAGGATGACCCCGTATTTGTCCAGAGTGGTTTGGCCACACTCAGGATGTGTATACAGAGCCAGATGGACCTGTGTGCAGAAAGCATGGCTGTTTCTACACTCTTCGGTATTGATAAAGAAGTAATACACCAAACCAGCAGGAACAAATTTGCACAAAGTGGTAGAAGTCAGCTGCAACTCCACTTTACCAACATATAAACAAATTTACCTGAACTCTACCTAGTCTGTACATACTTAGCCTGGAGATTAATTTGCCTGCATCATTTCTTAGAGGTGGTGTTTGTTTTGAATACCTGACCTATCATGATTATTGTGGGTTCCAAATTATCCTTTTACATTTCTGTCTGCAATTGAATACCAATAAATGACAAGAGGATCAAGAGACATTCATACATAAAATTGCTGCAAGACTGCTAGGAGTAGGGTGCCAAGAGCTTCATAAGCAACAACTGTGTTTTATCCTTCATGACCTTCCTTTTTCTTTTGCATTCAGTTTCTTCTGCCTTCAATCAAAAGGCACACATTAAGTTATTTTGGAAAAGTTGGCTAATCTAAATTTTATTTGCTGGCTAAAAGCATTTTCGGCTGCATGTAACATAACCAAAATAAACGTGAGAGGAGGTTGTTTCCAAAAAGTTGGTGGAAAACTATCACAGGAAAAAATACACAACTTTTTTCAAAGGTAGGAAATTTATCTCTTGTCTTCCATAATCTTGAAGAACATTCTAAAAGATTATAGGCACAGACAACATGGTAGTAATTACAGCATAGCAGTAACTTATAAGGCCCTTTACACAATGGGAAGTCTCAGAAACGACCACAAGAGTCAGAACAAACAGGAGAGCACCCTCATTCAAATAGAAATGCAGATACTATTGTTTAATAAAGGACATAAATTTTTATTTGCCTTTTTTTAAAAAAAAAAAAGAATTTAGCATACAAGTTTGATGTTTTGGATAAGGCATGATTTTGGACAGGTATGCTAAAATGTCAGTCTTTGGTAAAAAAGCTGAATTGCTGCTCTTGATCTCTAGAAAAAGTAAGGCTTCAGATGAAAATTTTGAAGTACATCATGTAGCACACAACTTTACCAATGGGAATAACTTCAAATTAAGGCTTTCATTTGTTCAGCATTTGGTAATATTCAGAAGTTATCTTTTGTGGTTACGACCCTGGAAAGCATAATGTTAATATGACTGAGACATCTCAACTTCTATAAATAAAAAATGGAAAGGACCCAAATTATTATACTGAAAACCATGGAAACATCTGCTCTAATGCATTACAGCTTGAGTTTCAAATAACACTTATGACAGTTTGTAAAATTTATTACCAAAGTAGTTATTTGCGTTAGAAGATTCCTGGATTTAATCATTCTTCACTTTTCCACCCTTCACGTCCAAAGGCATCAGTAATTCCAGCTGGAATGATTCATGGTTTCCCAAACATTGGAGCATCAATTACAGACTTTTAACACTGTTTTTCAGGTACTTTTCAATGACCACATTAGCCTCATTTCATTCTAGGAATGCAGTTCGTTTTTTCTTTTCTTTGATTTTTGGAATCAATCTGCTGAAATGTACACAGGATGCAGGAGCTACTTACTGCTCGGGATTCATAGGAATAGTTTATAATAATCGTGGTGACTAAGGCAATTTTTCTGAAACAGCTGAATTTGCTAAGCATTAATGCATTTCGTGACAACGCATAATACAGAGCAGTATATTGCCAAGCTGAGGGTCACACACACACACAAAAAAATCAGGTACCTAGATTAACCAGGCCACAGGCAGAAAAACAAAAAACAAACAAACAAAAAAAAACAAACAAAACAAAACAGAAGAAGTCAAAGAAGGATGTAGGTGAGATGAGCTTAAATACAAAACAATAGCTGGTTTTATGCCAAGAGCACAAAATGAGGGGAGAATAACATTGTTGAATGAAGGACATCAAATCAGGGTTCAGGGAAGCTTTGCACTAATCCTGTGTTGTAATGACAGCTTAAAAATTTGGTACTTTGATGAGTTCCGAGATTGACTTAAACCTCTTTAATTTGGCTTGCTGGTATTTAATCTTTTAACTTTGCATTCTTAATCAAAACTCAAAGCAGATCTTTAATCTTGTATGTATAAAATGGAAGATTAGAGGCCCCTGATCTGCCTGTCGTAGACAGCTGTTTGCTTCCCCTTCTTCTTCTCCTCACTGCCACAGCAAGAGACATCCATTTCAAACCTCAGGGAAGGTCCTGGGGAAAATGGAAAGGACTTAAGAAAAATCTGAACCCTCTCCTTCCAGTGAAGAATTTAAACCCATCAAAGCCCCTCCACATGCTTCTTTTAACCTGTCATTAACATGACAGGAAAATAATTCTGCTTTAGCCATGTCCCTTCATGAAAAGAGAGTGGCCCTTGGGCTTCCTGCTCTCCTGAGTTATATGCAGTCGATGGCAACTCAGGTTTACTAATATACCACACACAAGACAAACGTGAGTCAACAAAATGCTTAAAGCAGAGATAAGCTTTTCTACTGACAAAATATATATTTTACAAGTGTTTGGTTTTACTGCAAATTCTTTGGGGGAGGTATTTTTCTTAGCATTTGAAGAAGAGCATGCTGGAGTGAGCCAGGGTGCCTCAAGCAGCTCCAGCTGCAGGGACCTGATGGTAGGAACACAGAGTTGCCAACAGAGCACTGCAGTACTTCTGCGTGCAGACACACAGCACCTTGCAATGCTTTGCAACACTCTTCCTTTTCCAGAGGTGTTTCTGGCCTTTGAGATAACCTACACCATCTCCACTATCAAGCGCATTTGGAGAACTGATTTTGTGAGACTTGTTTTTTTCCACCTCCACACAGAAAATACCACTGAAGTACAAAAGTGGACCCATGTCCTTGGAGCACAGGGCTAGCACCCAGGAGACCAGACTGCTTTGTCTTGCAACTGAACACATAATTCATCTCACCTTGCCGCAGCAAGACAGTCCCACTCTGGGGTCTTGTCTCAGACTTGGCAGGAGGAGAAGAATCATTAGAGTATGGATGATTTAATTAGTTCAAAAGCAAGTGCATACTGGGCATTGCTAATTGCAGGAGAGATCCAGGATAGAAGGGAAAGTCACCTCTTCTATCATGAACTTCATTTATCCCCCTTGTGCTGAGTTCCCAGTCTTGTACGAAAGCCTCCAGACGTCTGAGCTGCCTGACAGAACAGTAGTTGGTTTTCTCCTCACGTAAATGAGCTGAAAATATTTAATGTCATGAAAATCTTAATCAGCCATACCAGGAGAACAACAATCTTGATTTCACAGTTCATTTTAAATTCCTCACACTTTCCATCATCATCCTGGAAGCGTTTTATTTTACATCACTCTTAGTGATGGTTATCCTGGTTTATCAGATCCTGAATCATTTAAAGAGAGAAAAAGTCTAAAGAAACATCATTTTCCAAAGTTCCATAAGAGTTTTGAATCATCTTCAATTTATTTTTGACACCAGAGAGTTGCAATTAAACTGCTCGTAATCTGGATTTTTTTTCTTAAAGAGCATATACAGCTCTACAGAATAACAACAACAAAAGTATTTGGAGTTATTTGAAGGAGGGGGAAAGTTCAAAAGGAAAAAGGCATTTTTGATACAGAGTAGGAAAAGATTTCTCAGTGTATAAGGAGTATATCTTGGAGAGCATTAGGACTTTTATGCTTACAAGCACACTGCATGAAGTATATTCTCCTAATCCAAGGATTAAAACAAGATCATCTTTCCCTCCCTTGGGAAGACAGCTCAAGATTAAGAAACTTTCTAGAAACAACACTGAACTAAAAAAGACCTTTCTTTCTCACCTTCCCTAATGAAAGCATATACAGCCCCACTTCATAATCTCCAAATTCAGCAAGAGGTCTACTACTGTCACTAAAAAAAGTAAGAATCTCTGTCTTGCAGCTGCTACTGTCCTATAACCCTTCATCTTTGAAAAGAACAAGAAAAGCTGGTGTGAATAAAAAGGAAACTCCTTTAATCCTCAAGTTTACAATTGAAATGCAAGAGGAATTTGTTGAAACAGAAACTGGTCATTTAGCTTAGTAGGAGTTTCGACTGCTGTTTGACTAGAAACGAAGAAGTTGAAGTGTTTTGTAAATACTCAGGAGTGTTTCCACATCCTCCTTTTGAATTCTGACAGCATTACCAGTGAAGTCAGTAAATCACCAGGTGATCAGACAGTCATGTCAGACCAAACAGCAGTCAGTATTACATGTATTTATTAGCTGCTTGCACACTGCTATTGTTCTACTTATTTTTCCCATTGAATTCAGATGAAACACTCACCCATTTCAGACAACGTCACGAGGCTTCCCTCTCTCTACTTTTTTTCTTGTCTGAAAGCCTATGCCAAAATGGATGAAATCATAATCATGATTTTTTTATTATTATTATTATTTTTTTTTGTGTGTGTGTCTTCCTTCATACAAGTTTACACATAGCTAATAGTGAGTAGAAAGAAGTCAAGAACATTGAACTGCAGGATTGCTCCCCACCGCCTTGCTATGCTCAAATTCAGTCAAATACCTGGTAGGTAAGAATGGTAAGGGATCAAACTTAGAGCTTCAGCACTGCTTCCAGACCCAGCTGACAATCTTTAAGGTGCACTGGACATGAGAACATTGGACACTAGGCAGATTCAGTTACTTAATGAGCTTGCTACTAAGAGACACAAGGCTAATGTTTCATGTTTCTGCAATATTTTTGTTAGAATCTACTAACTTTTAAAATGTACACAACCAATAATATTAAAAATACACTGAACTATCATCAGTGCATGAACTCTTCGGACCTGTGAATGTATGCTTGGATGAAAGCCCTGCAGAATGCACCATCCAGTAGCTACCAAGGCCTGCTTCCAAACTCATCAGCAAGAAGTCTGGTCTCACAGCTAGCTTTAGAATAACTTAAATGCAACACCTAAGTAGTCCATGCCAAATTGCATAGCACAGGAAGTGCTATTTGTTTTTAGTAATTTGTAAACTTCCCTGATCTTACCCATATTTTACCCTGAAGTTGGAGGGTTGCTAAGACTTTCAGTATCAACATATGAAGTCACCTTTCCCAGTTTTGGTTGACTAATGGCTTTCCATTTTAATGTCTAGCAGGTGCCTGGATGTCAAGCACTTTGAAAACTCCTATTTTAATCATGCCTCCACTTCAAGTATACCTAATGGTACTTAGAGTTATACATGACAACACGTGAGTCTAACAGGTACATCTAATGAGAGAGCCACACACCTAAAATGACACCAAGTTGGACTTGATGATTCTTCCGGGTCCCTTCTGATTTGAGACCTATGATTCTAAGCAGATATTTTTAGGCAACCAAATCCCTCTACCAGCCTCAGTGACAGCAATAGCAAAGTGAACCACAATGAAAGGTAGTTTACCTTGGAGCTTAGTAGACTCGTAGTCAAATAGGAATATTTCTGTGCAGCAGTGAAACAATCTGTTGCAATTACTGTTACCCTATAGGTATACATTCCTCTGAATTCCTTAACCCTTGGAAGAACACAGGACTTGAAAGCATATCCACTGAATATATTTCTTTAAGACACACTGACTGAGTTGATGCTATCTCAGCAACAGAAATTCTTCTGAGTTCACAAGATACTTCATTTTGCCATAATACTCATTTTGCAATTTTGTAATGCATCCTTTTTATAACTCACGTTTTGTGACCTCCTACCAGATTTGCTAGTGTTGCAAACACCTCATCACACCACTCAGCCATGAGACAGCTCCAGCCTCAGAGCACAGCTAAAGATTTTCTGACCTCGATTCCATGCTAGCATCCACCTGCAGAAGAGAAGCCCAAACTCACACATCATGCCCACTGGTGGACCAGATGAGAAGCTGTGTCCCTGTTCACTGCAGGGCAGTTGGACTAGATGGCCCTCAGAGGTTCTTTCCAGCCCCCTGGCTTCTATGACAACAGCTCTGTGCTGTTACAGACTAGATCTGGCCTTGATGTGTAAACGGACTACAAAATAGCCTATGAATTTCCGTTACAGCAATCAGGGCTGACTTCCTGGCTTCAGACCCTGTCCCTGTCACCATGGTGAAGGTGAAGGTTGGGGCTGTGTACAGAAAAAAGCAGTAGCTTTTGAGCTATGCGTACAGTTTGCTGTCATAATAGTTACACATTCAGATCCCTGACTGCTCAGGGCTAATGTTGAAGGCAGTAGGTGTGAAGATACCTAACACACAGGCACTTGTTTTGATTAGCACCATTTTTGTAACAATAAGGGCTCACCATATCTAGTCTCATTTACACTTTAGGGTTACAATGGTAAAAAAAAAAAAATATCTACAATGACTAAGCCTTCGTTCAAAACTGTGTGGGAGGAGTCATGACTCATCTTACAAGATATTTTCACGTGTTTTACTTCCCCACGTGAATAGCACAAAATAGCTTTTAAAGGGAAGAGAAATTAGCAGGAGAAAGAAAAAGAAAATTATCAGCAAAAGCCTTGCAGCATATTTCTCTGGTATATAAAATGCCTCAGTCATAAATCTCAAATCACATTCAGGTATGGAACAGCAAGGAAAGTACAGCCTTGGGTCCTACTGTTTCACAGACCTGACTGTTGTGTGCTGCAGAACTGCTATGCCACATCATTGAGTTACGATTCCTCTGTTGTATGACCGATCACAAACTGGGAGGAAGGGAAAGGCAAGGACAGCATTATTAAAAGCAGGCAGCCCATGCAAAGGTGTTGGGTTTTGTTTTTTTTTTTCCTTCATTAACTAGCTAATGACGTGAAAGCAGGGATTGTGGCTGAGTTGACTTCTGTCAGTCAGCAATTCTGAGCACACAGGATGGTGTGGCACAGACAAATATCAAATTTATCCATCAGTTCTGCTCAGTCTGACTTGACATTTAAAGGGAAAGTTAAAGCCACCATTGGTTATGAGTAGACTGGCTTTTTGAGTATATTTTCAAGCATTCGTAAATGTTTCAGCTAAAGTAACTACATTTCTCATTTCTGCAAGTTGTTTTATAAAGGCAGAACAAAATACAATAACTGTTTTGAAAGAGAAACTTGGCATATATACCAACAAGGCTTTCAGCCCGACATGGCTATTTTCATGCAGCAGGACACCCATAGAAGATGGCTACAAAAACCGATTCCTAGAACGCAATGCCTCATGCGACTGCACATGAATTTGTGTTTCTCAGAGGTATTTCTGCTGGAAGAATTTGCACATCAAGAAGTTGTAGTACCAAAATGCCAGCCCCTAAACAGGCGCAGTTGGATCGTTAAAGCCTCAGACTAAAATCGCAGCTCCTTTGAGAAACAAACCAAAACACATCACAGCACGCAGCAGCTGGCTTCCTGACTTAAGCTTTCTCATTGATAGCTTCCCAAAATTTGTGAGCCAGCAAACTAACCCACAGCCATAAGGACATCTCCAAAAAGTGTGGGAGCGATTGCATGGCAAACGCCTTCGTTGTAGCACTGACTCTTCCTCCCCTCCTTTTTCCCTAAGAGCTCCATAAGGTAACACAACCAAAGAAGATCTCTAGGATTACATATTGGATCTTCAGAATGACAGAAGAAGAAAACAGTAAAGAAGGATTAATGATCCGTTGCATTTTATTGCTTAGTTGCATTGGGGTTTCATTGTAAACCTCTATTTTCAGAGTTTTATAGTGCAATGTTAAAAACATTGTGCTAAAACAACCACTTGATTTTAAGATGGAGCATAAGTAACTTCTGACAGCTCAAATGAAGGATTCAAGCTAGTTTTGCGACTGAAATTATGCACAATTATTTCTATTACTATGAAAAACCATTCCTGATACCTGATCTTCTTTAGTAAAGTAATAGGTTTAAAAAATAAATTTTCCTTTTATGATATCTGCATTTGATTTTAATATTTGCATTTGAGTACACCAGTATACTGTTCCAATGAAAAGCTATTCTCTGGTTTAGCTGGTCATTCTTCAAGCAAATTAATATCCCTAAAAACACGTGTATAACTGGCTCTACAAGAAGAGTTATAGAACAAGGCAATTATATTTCACTATTATGGTAGAAAATTTTGCCACGTATACATGATCTAATGTGTGCTTTTAACCTGATGGAAATAGAAGAAGTTACTGCTAGGATCTCTGTGTTACTGGATTTACAGAATCATACAATTGTTTGAATTGGAAGGGATCCTTAAGGCCATCTGATCCAACCCCTGTAACAATGAGCAGGGACACCGACAACTGCATCAGGTGCTCAGAGCCCCATCCAGCCTGACCTTAAGTGTCTCCAGGGACGGGACACTCCAAGGTTTTATCTACACACACAGTTAAGCACAAAGTTTTCACCTTTGCCTGTAATTCCATTGTATGACTTCATTCTTCTGCAACACATACCCTGATGATTAATCCAGCAACCTCTGACAGCAGCATGTATGATACTACTGAAGCTTCTCAGCAGACCTAAAACTAAAACACAGGCACGTGCTTTATCTCAGCTCCTTCTCCTTCCCCCTTCTTAGAGGGCATGTGCTAGATGGCATCAGCTGAGCAATGCAGTTTGTGCTACAAGAAGCCAGAGACAGCAAATCTCTTCTTCTAAAGCATGGGTGGCTGTTTGTGTTCACATCAAATACCTTCTGTCACCTGGCACTTTGGCCTGTTTGAAAGCAGTGTTTGCTGTCTTCAGCAGCATCCAAGAAGACAGCCCAGGAAGATGGCACTCCACCAGTGAAAAAGAAAGAGGCAGAAGAATCATCCTCAACTTTGGGGAAACAATCATAGAAACACAGAATGGCCTGGGCTGATAAGGACCTCGAAGATAATCTAGTTTCAGCCCCCCTGCCACAGGCAGCATCGCCAACCACCAAACCAGGCTCTTTGACACTCACAAACCTGAATTCCCATTACTGCCTGGGACAAAGTTCTTGCCTGTTTGCGCATCACATACTGGTGATGATATTAGAGCCAGGCTGAGAGCTAAATCATATCATTTGAAAACAGTAGCTTCATTTTTAAACCATAATTTAGTTCTGTCCCTATTTATATTTAAAAGGCCTCACGCTAGCTCTTAATTTGAAGACCTTTCCTTTCTTAGAAGTTGAGCACATTAATTGGACTAATAGCAGCAATAATTAATAACACTAAAAAGGTGCTAACATGCTGTTAGCTGAGACCCCAAGGCAAACTTCAATGCTCTCTCCAACTTAATTATAATCACAAAGTGGTAAGCCTCAGGAAATATTTTGTTCATTATTTTTCCTGTTGTTCTCATTTCTATCTTGAATCCAAGTCCATGTGATACGATATGCTTGAGGAATGAAAACAAGAAAGCAAAATAGATGCTTCTGGAATTCACATCTGAATACAATATGACAACGTTGGCAACCAGCAGACTGCGTTCACATCACTCACCTGCTGAAGTTGCATGAGTATTAAGCAATTTGCAGGATGAAGTGCTTGATACTGACATTCGTATTTTCAATGGCTTTTAAGAAACATCTAATTTCACTCTTCCACCAGCTCATTTTTGCTTTGCTTTCTTTTTAACCAACAAATGCATCCTTACCTGGATGCAGCCAGGGATACAGGCAGTGCGTAGGATTATGCTGCCATCTATAGTTCGGATAGGAAAACAGATCACACCAAAAGATAAAGACGCTGCGTAAGTAGAATTACTTGGGCACTAAGGTTTTTCTGTTCTCAAGGTGACTCTTCATAAAATTACACACATTTGAAAGCAGCTAATTTTTTTTCTTTTTTAGCATGCAAATATTTAATATATTTTGATGAAAACAGAGCAAGAAACTCATTTTCTCACTAGAAGAATAATGGAAAACTCTTCAGTATGGAAATACTACAAATTACCAATACGTCTCCTACAATCTGACACTTCCACACTTCATTGACAAAAAACCAAACCCAAACAAAAAGCCATCAGAATCATCTACCAGTCTATAGATATATAAAAAGGTGGAAGTTCTATATCAGTGGCAGCGCTCAGAAAATGATTCTCATGTACAGAAAGGGTTAAAAAATCATTACTTGTGCACAAAGAAAATGTATCCTATGGTAACTGTAGTTCTAGACCATCTAAAACCAAACTTTAAACTCCTACTGACCTTCAGAAATACAACCTCAAGAGTTCAAGACTTCCTACTCAATACTGACACACAACAATTTGCTCCTCTTGACGTTCCCAGACTGAAGGGCTTTCCAGGTCATCCCACACCTCCACTTCCTTCCAAGCACAGATTCAAATACAGCGAGGACACAGATGACACGTGCACAACTCACATACACATGGCATGGCCTAAGGAACTCCAGACACCCCAAGGTGTGTGACAGCTCAGCTCACAAGCAGATTTCAGCCTGATGCATTCAGGCACAATTTTGTATGAATATAAATTTACAATGTATTTAGAACTCAGTACACGTAAGACCACTTATATGCGACGCAATGTTGACTACATTATAGAAGCTTAATATTTAGGCAAAGTAATGCAACACAGAACATTTTTGTGCAGGACTGATTAGTCTAAAGCCATTTTCAGCTTCCTCCAGTCATATCATACTTTCTCAGAGGCCAGAATGCC
This sequence comes from Lagopus leucura, assembly GCF_019238085.1. Classification (NCBI taxonomy): domain Eukaryota; kingdom Metazoa; phylum Chordata; class Aves; order Galliformes; family Phasianidae; genus Lagopus; species Lagopus leucura. The sequence continues at coordinate 75,476,556 of NW_024962262.1, forward strand.
TATAATGAAAAGCTTTATAGGTGGCAAGATGAAACACTGCCCTAAAACTAAACTTAGATTACAGTTTATCTTGCATTTTGCAAATCCTATTACTGAGATTTCACATTCTTTCATCAAAATTTCTTTGGATAGAGACCACTTGTATGTGTGCCTACAATACCTATCGTATATTAATGCGTTGTTTATTTAAGCACATAACTATGTTTTAAATAGCATCCTTAGTAAGCTACACCATACACAGAATGACCATTGCAATGAGTGCTTGTATTCCTAGTTTACTTGGAAACAGTGGAGAAGGGATGGAAAAGTCAACCTGAGCTTTCTATAACACCTACTCAAAAGGAGAAAAATTTTACGTTCTACTGCATGCCACTTCTACCCTGAATCCATCCTCATTCCACAGGAAAGAAAGGTTTAAAAATAAAACTGCTATGATTTAGAAAAATATTTCCCAGCAACAAATGCCATTACCTTCATACCCCACCATTCCCAGAAATGTTTGTTTAAACATCCTGTTTCCAAAGCTTCAAGCTGAGATGAACGCTGTTTTCCCTGTCCCATCTCAATTACCCAAAGGTGGAAAGAAAACTTCTTGCTTTGTTAGTGAAATTAAGTGTCCACATGTTGTCAGATTAGTATTTGAAAGTAAAAAAAAAAAAAAAAAAAAAAAAGATTAAAAACAGTGATAAAGTTTGTGCAGTGTATATACATCTAAGAGGTTTAAGAACATAAAAGAGGTTTAAGAACATAACACATACTTGAAGCAGAACTTCAAATGAAGTCTTAAGTGGCTCACTTCCCCTTTTTTCCTTTAAGCCTGATCCACAGAAGTTTAACTGAAAGCAAGTCTGAATGTGCTGGAATTAAAAGAAACATACATGTTTTTGAATCTCAACTGCGCGTTTCTGGGGTTCATTCTTTTGAGGAACAAAAATGAAAAAGAGGAAATCAATAAGCAAACAAGGTATTAGCACACAGCCATAAAGGCCCAGCTTCTTCTTCTGTGCTAAAAAAGGGACCACATTAATTCTGTGCAGATCAACTATTCTGTTTACACCGAATCCTTTGTTCAAAACAAAAGAAACTGCTACAATCGGAGTTGTTACCTTTTCTACATTAGAAAAATGACTACTATTTCAAACAGATTTCTTACTAATTTCACTCGGTCCTGTTGCAGTCAGATAAAAACTAAAGTGCTCACATATACAAGAGTGCCATTTATCAGCAGTTCCTCATTTCTTGCCTCCTAAAAAAAGATCCAGAGGCAGAACTAAGTGTACAGTACTGTTCTCTGTCATACATACCCATTTTAGTTTTCAGTGCAGTTGTTTCCTGCTGAATATTAAGAGATTTAAACTTATCACAGTCTTGCATTGAGACTGTTTCCTCAAAAAGGAATCATAGAATGGCCTGGGTTGACAAGGACCACAATGATCATCCAGTTTCAACCCCCTGCTGTGTGCAGGGTCACCAACCAGCAGACCAGGCTGCCCAGAGCCACATCCAGCCTGGCCTTGAATGCCTCCAGGGATGGGGCATCCACAGCCTCCTTGGGCAACCTGTTCCAGTGCCTCACCACCCTCTGTGTGAAAAACTTCCTCCTAACACCTAACCTAAACCTTCCCCACAGTAACATCCCTGTAAAAGCTAACATCTTGACTCTTAGGTCATAGGTATTTTGTGCATTCCTTAGGGCTAAATCCAAGTGATTACAAATTTCAATGACAAAACCATTCCTCAGAAAAAGTGGCTACACTGCCCGACCAATTAAAAGCAGCATGTTAAGCCTTATGATCACCACACTTTCCAGCCTTCTCCCCAACAATGACAGCTTTTGCTTTTAATAAAGCATCTGCTATAGGATCAAGCAACTCCACCAGTAAACATTCCCACTGAATAAGAATTATACAAAAAAAGAAAAGCCTTTGTAGAAAGGATAGTGGTTTTTATTGTAGTCTTAGAAAATACTGAATTATGAAAGATACAAAATCAACTGTTGTAATTATCTGTTTATTTTACAATCTGTATGCCATCATACTCTTATGGCTTTAAGATATTCTGTCCAAAGTACTTTAAAACATGCTTTAACAAAGTATTTTACAATTTCAAAATTGAGCATTTCTTTACTGGAAAAAAAAAAAAAAACTCCAAAACATTTACCTGAGAATCAGTATCAGAAAACTGTCATTCATTTTTAACTTTTGCAAGTTGATGGTATAGCCTATAGAAGTCAACATGCAACTTGTGTGTCTAGTGTATTAAATAAATATTTTACAAATTTAGATACAGCTGGTTAGGCAAAAGCCTACCCTCAAACTTCATCATTTTCATCATAGGATTAAATACATTACATTAATTTTATCATAACCAGACATGAAATAACAGCCATTGCTTCCGCACTGGAAGCCCCACAATATTCGCTAGATGGAATTCAGCCATGGCTGATCAGACCGTGGCAACAATTCTTTTTGGTGGATACTCTACCTTCTGGGACTTGGTCATCCACAGGCAGGTGAATCAGGGGTTAGGGCCACTGGACTCATTGATATTCCCTGCCAGTCATTGTCTACATATACGCTCAATCAATTCATAACAAGTATATCTAACCCAAGAAATCCCATTTTAAAGTACACATACTATAGGATAATGCTTTATGTCATTATCCATGTCATTGCAGAATATCACCGACTTTGAAAAGTGATGTTACATATGGACAGCAGAAGGTTTGGGACTCTGTTTTTAATATTACTTATAAAGCGAACCAACAAGAAAAACAGACACTTAATATACCGCCCACGAAGGCAGCACATGAGGGAGGCAGTATTAAATTAATCAGAGATAAACAGATGCTGGAGAACAGACACAGAGCTTCATGAGTAATGCACATACAGGATCAACATATGTAAATGCTGCTCATTGAAAAGAATTTCAATTCAATTATCTGAGTATTTTCAAACTAGTAAGTTCCATGATGTCCACAATAAAGTATTTATTTCTGAATTTCAATCACCGCAAGCACTGTGATTTATACAAGCTATGCTCCATTAACATAAATTTTCTCCTTAAAGTAATGATGTATAATGGAAATCCAAAGATATTACTATTACTAGAGATTTGAATTAACCTTCAATCCCACAGATGAGGTAGTGTAGTCACTTGTATTAGGTGCTGGTTAAGAGAAGTTCTGCTGAAACTCAATTTTATTTTTTGTTTTAAATAAATGGCCTGATAGTCTTAATATATTTATTAATGCTATGTTACCTAGTAAGAGGAAGGAAAAAAAACAAAACTTTGCCAAGAAGTTTCTTTAGCAAGTTCTGTCTCACTGCAAGACAAAACTGCAAAGCAGTATTTACAACAGTCCTTTGCTCTAGCCGCTGCCTACTATACATGCACACAAAGACACAAACAGCTAATACACATTCTGAGGTAGGAAATGAAGAATTCCACTGGCTTGTAAAAGATTCTTCATGTTTTGTAAACCAGCAAAACCAAAGTTTTCTGTGGTGAGGTTCAATACTTAGTTCTGGTGTGAGAATAACATTTAAGTAACAAAGAGTCATCAGCATCCAATATGCATCTACTTCCACATAAAAATCTTAAATAAAATAGGGATTACTTAAAGTTTCTTTTATCTTAGTGGCTGAATTTCTCCTCCACAAATGAAGTGAAAGTCATCTTTACAGCTCTTTTACCTGTTATACTTCTTATACGTTTATACTTATAACATAAGCCATTGAAAATGCATTACAGGTTTAGCCAGGAATTCTGAAAACTAAAATTGTGAAATAGATCTTTACTGGTCCCAGTGATCACAGAACAAAAACATAGATTGCTTAAAATGCAATTAGACGCTCAAGTTATGAAGAATTTGTGCCTGACTACCTGAATAACAACAATAACTGTCCTTAATCTTTCACAACAGTTTGATTCCAATTTATCATAAATAGCAATAAGGTCAATAGATGCTAGGACAGAACATCATTGTACATCAAGGAATTTTAGCAAGCATCTGCGATTCAGATGCCAGAGGATTCAATGCATGCTGTAAAAACAACAAATTTTTAATCACATTTCTGCCTTTTGTACTGTGTTGTTATTTCTCACACAAAAACCAGAGAAGAGAGCAGTATGCTGCAGCACCTTTGCTTTTCCAGTCATCTTAACTATACATGGGAGAGCTAAGACAAATATTCAATAAAAGCTGGCTCTTGTTATAGGGATGGGAACAGCAGGAAGCAATGAGTTGTTCTAGAGCACATCTGCCAGAATCTCCTCAAACTATGTTATCTTAACTCACGTATAAAATAAACATTCACCAGGCTTCATATGCTTCCCAAGGCTTGTCTGACAGAGAGAGATCAAAAACCATCTTAAAGAAAAAAAGCACTCCATGTATAGAAGTCATTAACATCTGTCAGGAACATTTACTTGAGATGTAGGGCGGCATTAGGTACTGTGGCATAAAGCAGAGTGAAGGCTACTTATAGCTGAATGAAAACTTCCTCACAAATCAACATCTGTGCACAACGTTTATACTTTCAAACAACTCACTTGAACATTCCCTTGCCATCACCACGCAGAAAAAAGCTCCAAGGCTGACACATACAAATTACACTTTAGAGCTACACAGAGCAAACCGAAGCTTGCCAATAATGGCTGCGTAATTCTCCATACAGCTTTAAAAGAAATATTAATCTTTCCTTTCACTTAGTAAATTACTGCACGACAATGCTCAATTTCATTTTAAATTGCAATGCTGAGAAGCTGGCAACAGGAAGAGAATAGATTTACTCATCTGTAGTGCATTTATCAGTCATTTGCTGACAGAAGTCTGTGATAGCACCACTCTGTCCACATTGTTCCACAAGTGAAGTTTTTTCCAATGTTCTTACAGGAACTGGGTGTAGTTCTTGTACTTGATCAAATGTTGCATCACACACACTTTTCACACGCTGAAAACAAGAACTCTGCTCATTTGTAGGTGTAGCACTCGAAAGAGCATCTACTAACTCTGCAGTTGTTGGTGTTGTGAGCTCGCTCTCAGATGGAGCTGTTCGTTCTCTCTCCGGGAATGCAAAGTAAAGTGGACAATCCGAGGAAGAATATTTTGCAAGTATTTGTATTTGCTCGTTACTCAAGGCTGCTTCCTTACACACCTGCTGGCAAAGACCGGTCAGATTCTGCTTTGTCTCACCCAGAGTTGACAAAATGAGGTTTCTCTCCTTCAGCAAGTTTTCCTTCTCATTTTGCTGCAAAAATAATAATAAAAAAAAGCTTTAGTTACTTTTTAACAAGGCTGTAAATGATATGGTCTGCTGAAACAGAAGGAATTCAGTGCTGTGAAGATCATCAACAACAGAAGCAAATAACAAGTAGAAGAAAAACCTGTATCTTGAAGTGCCAGCTCAGCTATCTGAAGGTATTTTTCCAGGCATAAAACTTTTTTAAAACTAATACTGACAGCCAAAATAATGAAACTTAGTTATTAAATAAAATCTAGCTCCACTTACTGTTAGTATTCCCAAAACACTAACTCCATAGGATAACACATCTGAACTGCTATCACTAGGTCAACTAAACATTAAACAGTCCAGTTTCCATGGAGATTTAAATGAAAATACTGGAAAACAGGCATCACTTTTCAGTATCGATACTACTGCTAGATGAAATTTAATTCTCAAGAAGCGCTGTAGAACAAACAATGGAGATCAGATGTGTTTCTAAAGCAAACAGAGAAGCTAAAGAAACAAAAATAGCTAAAACTGTGGACAAAGTATTTTCTCTGGGAATGCAGCAACTTAGTTTACTTCAAGGAGCTGGTTAAAACACTGGCACCTAAAGAATTTATAGCGATCAATGACAATGGTGAATTCAGGAGATGAGAACTGCAGTGCCAACAGGTAGATAACCTCTGTTAGAGTAGGGGAATGCAGGCTGAAATGTTTAAGTTCTGTTTAGACAAACATGCTTAAGAACAGTGGATACTTCACAGATACAAAACTACTGTGAACAGCTACACTTCAAGCACAGGGCAACAAAAGCAATTCACCAGTGAACATCAAATGGTAAAAATCATAATTTGTTAAAAACTTAACCTGTATTCCTGTATTTTACTGGAAAGTCAAATTTCTGAGATCAGAAAGTACCAGGAGCACAAGATGAAGATGCAAGGACCAAAATAAATAAATCAATAAATCAGGGGTTGTCTAACAACAGAAATAAGCAATACCTGGAGAAAAGAAAAATGATGAGAAACAAACAAGATCATAGAAAAAAAAAAAACACAGTTGAAACAAGAAAAAAATACACACCAAGTTTGACAGATAACTACAAAAGGCAGAGTTCTGAAGACAAATTTCAGTTTCTACACAAAGCTTTAAATAGCTTGTGAGAAATACATATTTATCCTGGGTTACCTTATTGCTAGATCAATTCATTCTTAGAAAGCCCAATTATTTTTAGTTCTTCTCACATTCTCACTTACAGAAGAAACTCACACTGCAGCTTCTACAATTTTCAGAAAGAATTCACCAGCATAAAGCGGGACTTTGCAAGGAATGCAGTGGCTGCCAGTCCCCTTTTGCCTAAAATGATTAGAAAAGAGCAGCTGTTGCCACACATCCTAATCTGAAATGACTTTATGCAAATTTGGGGTATGCACAGGCACTCAGCTGTGTAATAGTCCAGCTTATTTCATCAGTCCATATTACTCAACACAAACTTCAACACTCAAATATTTTTTCCAGTTTAAGTTCCTTATCCCCAATTAACAAGTTGTTAGTTAAGTTAATACACTTCAATAGTATTTTATTTTAGCAGCATTTTATTAATGCTGCAAAGTACTGATAACTAGTTACAAAGTCATAGCAATCATAACATTGGAAACACCTACTACTTCTGGTGAAGAATCTACTTAGTTCACACATCTCTCCTCTTTGCTATAGCATATATAACAAGAGCACAATCACATTTCTTAGGTCAATCACTGCCTCATCCTTCTCCTGAGCTACGGAACCCTCGAGAAGGTAGCATTCCTCAAGGCCAGCTTTCTTAGTCTTCTCCCTCTCACAAGGATCTTCAGCCTAAAACTTTGATGCAAATTTGATGCAAGAGGGTATATGGCAGGTCAATCAATACACACAGCTGTTCTGGAAGAGCTGTTTGAAAGCAATTAACCTTTCTCTGAGTGGTTCACATGTATTCCCAAATTCAGTGAGCAATAAGAATATGTAGGCTCGCTTGAAAGGTCAATGAGTAAAGACCATGTAAAGTCTGTGGTGGTTTCATATGATGGCCAGTTAAAACTCTAACAAACTGCTCTCTTACTTCTCTTCAAAGAAGAGCGAGGGACAATAAGACTTGGGGTGGGGGGGAAGGAGCTGTGATAATGCTGTTCTGGATACTAGTGCAGAGCACACCATTATATGGGCTGCAGCAGGAAGAATTAACTTCATCCCACACAGTACAAGGTTCAAGATGATAGAACCTGTACAGATGACCAAGGGAACTGACAAAACTTAATTCCCCTAGTTGGGTTTAACAAGGGGTAGCCAGGAGCACAAGGAGATTGACATAAGTTTCAAATGCACAGAATCACCTGGGTGGTAAGGTACCTCTGCAGCAGGTCTGTAGTCCAGTCTCCTGCTCTACACATCAGCTCTGGGCAAGATCAGGCTGCTCACGGCTTTGTCCTGTGGCATGACAAAAAGCTCCTAGGACAGAGCCTTCATAATTTATATATGTTGCTTTATATATGTTGCCTCAATATCATCTCCCTACCCCCATTAGAAAAAGGCTTTCCGCATGTCCAGTTGAAGCCTCCAATTTTTATTTATGACAGTGTCTTTTTCTTTTCTTGAGTGGGAAGCTGGAGTACTTCTAATGTCTACATCATTGAATGGTTTCAACTGGAAGGGACTTTAAAGACTATTAAGCTCCAATCCCCTGCTGTTCTCAGGGCTGCCACCCACCAGCTCAGGCTGCCCATGGCCCCATCCAACCTGGTCTTGAGTGCCTCCAGGAAAATAGTATATATAATCCTGATGCCTTCCCACAGAAACAGGCAGGTGGCAATTATGTTTCCCCACAGCCATCTGTTGTCCAGGTAGAAGCAGCCCGATCTTGTCTGTCTTTTCACACAGTACTTCAGCCCTGACTGCTCTGGGGATCTTCTCCTAACCCCACTCCAAGGTTAGGAGCGGAGGACCATCTGGCACAGGGAGGGCAAAGGCAAAAATCAGGCACAGTATTCTAGATTCAACCTTATGATTACTAAGTATAGGAGTGCAATCACTGCCTTCAAACCACTGGCTATGTTCCTGTTTATACAACCCAGGATGCTGACAGCCTTTTTTCAGTTCCGACAAGCTGTTGACTCATGCTCAGCTGTTGACTCATACTCATGCCCAGATAACCCCTCCCCAACCAGGGCCTTTTCAGCAAAGCCACTTCCCAGCCAGCTTCTAGCCTCTGCTAATGAAATTGATATGTGACTTTCCCCACAGCACACCACAAGTACTGTGTTTTAACCCAAGTAAACAAAAACATAAGAAGCAACGAGTTCAAACTTAAACAGAAGAAAGTGCTCTACACATCCTGAAAAGCAGAACAAGGAATTTAGCTGAATAATGTTTCCTAATACTTCGTGAATTGCAGCTTGTTATCTACTTGTCAAAAATTTTCAAACTGCATCCATGCCACATTATCCCCTCACAAAGCCACATTACAAAGAATACCATGGGAAGATCAACAAGTAACTTCTGAGACCCATGACTAACCCAGAGAAGCAGGAAGAAGTTGCCATGCCCAAAGAAACGTGGGTGTACCACACAACATCTTTCACAGATGCCTCTTTTTGTTTTTTTTCCAGTCACCCAGAAGCTGTGCTTTAGACAGATCTCAAAGATTCTGTATTTATGCACTACTTTCACAAGTCTGAATGTGCGTTAACACCAGCTGATGCAAGACAAGATCAACAGTTCCAAACGAGAAACCAACCTGCACAGCTGCAATAAACAAACAACTGGAAGTTCTTGTGCTCAGAGCACAACTCAGAACTCAGACTTCACATCACAATTCTAAACACTGTCTAGCACTTGCATAATGGTATCTGTAAAACAGCAGACATTCACACAGTCTTAGGGTAGGTCCACAGGGAAAAAAAGGATGTCACACGATGATTATCAGCCATTTAGTCAACTACAAGTTTAATCTTGCAGATGAATCATGTCTAATTTTGGGGGTAAAGTCATTGCACAATACGGACAAAGTTACAAAACAAACAGAATGACACTAAGACAAAGTTTTGAACTGTCAGAACTGCAGCCTCTCATTTTAGCCTTCATAATTTAACTTCTGTCAACATAATCACTTGATTTCCCTCCTCCCGCAGGAATATCATCTTCATTCAGCACATTGAATGAATGGACTTGCCATTTCAACTCTCAGCCTTCCTTCAAAGTCTAATTTACTGCAGAAGCACATTTAATGAAAGATTAATCACTTCTCAAAAAGAAGTTTCAAGCTCATGCTGTTTTGCTCTAACTTCAGTTTCCTTTTCCTTCTAAGGTCAGAAGGCATTTACATGACTGCAAATCCTCCTATCTGACGCAGATACCACATTCATATACATAAAGCACAAAGTCTAAATGACCACCGATGTGAACTAAGTGTACAGTAACCTTAATCCACTCAAGTACGTAGCCCAGATGGTGTCAACATCAACAAAACTGAAATGACAGAATCAGAAGCATTTAAAAATAGCCACTCAATGATTTTCCCCACTATAAGTTCTTGAGACTCCGCACATTTGAAATCATGCATTGATTCCTCAGTTTCTATGATGATAAACTCCAGAACTGTAAGCGGGTTCTTGAACTCTGCCTTCTGCACTCCAATTTTGAGATTCAAGACTCAGCAAACAATTTACCAGTCCATGTTGGAATGTTACAAAAGTACTTACACAACCAATAACAGTATAACAATACAACAGCAAACTTCAAGAGTAACAGAATCATAGAATGGCCTGCGTTGAAATGGACCACAAGGATCACTGAGATTCAACCCCCTGCTGTGTGCGGGGTCACCAACCACCAGACCAGGCTGCCCAGAGCCACATCCAGCCTGGCCTTGAATGTCTCCTGGGATGGGGCATCCACAGTCTCCTTGGGCAACCTGTTCAATAGCATAAGCTGAAGAACAAAATTACAAAGCAAGAAAGCAAAGAGGTAGAAAACTGAGCAGGATGGGATAACAGTCTGGGAAATATTCTACATAATAAAACTCAGTGCTGATGTGTTTCTAAAACAGCATTCACTAAGATTCATGCTGCAATGCACTTTTACTTGCATGAAAACCACAGAAGAAAAAACGTGCACTGAATGTACAGTAAATCCAGAACTTCTATCAACAAGTCATCTGTTTAAGACTGTTCTCTGAGCTTCAGTGGATACAGTAACAAGCTGCCTCACTACCAAGCCCCTGGCAGATATCCAGCAAACACATTTAAAGAAAGACAGAAGTCATGCAAATCATGATATTCATACATACCAGTTTCTCAATTTCAGATTCGAGATTTTGTATGCAGTCAAGTTTTCTCTTACGACATCGCTGCGCTGCAATTCTATTTTTACTTCGTCTTCGAATATCATGAATACAGTCCAATTGCTCAGGGGTTAATTTATGCATTTTCAGAAATGACTGAAAGTCATTTCTGGAAAGGGAGATAATCCTTTGTGCATTAAATGGCAGTTTTACCTAGAATGTAAGATACAAATATAAGCCAAAGGTGAAACTGATAACCACATACTCCAACAAAAGTTAGACTTGAGATGATTTAAGCACACTTTAGCAAAACACCTTACCCCTACATCTCAGAAACAAAAGCAAGCTACAAGAGCTATCGGGGAGCTAGATAAGATGTGGGAGCTTCAAGCAGATGAACTCAAGCATGGGCAAAATAATGGAGTACTCTGCATATTTACACTGTATCATCAAAAGCTTAAAATTCAAGTAGGATGAAATCTATCCCTGTGTACAGGGAATCATTTCAGTGATATGTTCTAGGCAAGTAAGTTACGGTTAGGAGGCAAATAAAATAGGGGTCAAGAATCACTAATGCACCCTGAAGTTCCCTCCAACTTGCTAAGCCTGCATTCTGTATACTTTTATACCTTAGGTTTTCTGCAGGAAAAGCTCACGTGAAATAGGTATGTACTTAACACAGAAGTTACTGGCAGCTGGCACTTGTTTTATATTCTTTAATGCTGCTGCTACTGAACGTACACCTGAGCTACAGAAGCAAGAGCTGCAGAAACACACAGAGATCATACAGCTCTGATAAATACTGAAAACCATCTTTAACTCTACAAATAATAATTATTATTTTTAAGTATACAGTTAAAGACACCATTACAACCTCTAAACTGGACTAAATTAAGGAGCAACATTTATTCTCTTACTGTGGTCAAAGATCTGAAATTAGTTTGGAAAGTAAACAAAAAATTTCCTTTTTGTGTTTGCCTATCGCTGGTAATCCACAGGGAACAGTACTGCCTTCACTGCTATTTACTTCATAATGTAAAGAAGAGAAGTGCTTTTAAGCCTATCCTGGCCCATTATTTAACCTGCCAACCTCCTAGAGGAATTGTTGCTTCCATTTACAATAAAAGCCCCTTCAATGTCCCACAGTAAAAAGAGTCACACTGCAATTCTGCAATTCTAGGAACCACTACTGAAGTCATTTTATACACACAATAGAACCACTCTGTGTTTGACTACTTAGGACATCTGTCTAAAATCCTACTAAAAGCAATGACATGTAGGAAAGAAGTACCAAACATTTTCTGCGTTTGGAGAGAACAAATACAACCTAAGTTCCAGAGAAAGTGATGCTGTTAAAATGCTCTTAAATGCACAGCTACTGTTGCCAGCTTGAAAACTTGCTTTTCATTTTGCAGGTAACGTGAAGTGTTATTTCCCTCCCACCTTCTCAAGTCTGAAGAAAATCAAGAACATGTTTAAGTTTCTATAAAACACACTATGAAAATTAGAACTTTAACCCAAGTAGACAAAAAAAAAATAAAAAACCCTAAAAAAAAAAAAAAAAAGAGTTCACAGTACTTGATTTAAAAGACAAAACTTTATCATAAGGTTATTCCAGAAATATCTGAAGAGATCTAACACCTAACCATCTATCACTTCAATGTCCTGCAAAATATTTTAAGTCTCCTTGAATTAACAGTTTTCTTCCATGTAAGCCTTCAAATGTTTATTTGAATTTCCATTTCCCAAGGTTTTAAAACGAGTAATGAAACAAGACTGGAGAACCAGATTTCTGAGAAGGGCCTTAAGAGACAGGGAAGTAAAGGATAACAAGAATGTTCTTACCTCACATTCCTGTTCTCTAGCTGAACAGGATTCACTGTCTCCCTCAGTATCAGTTTCTGAATCCTCCCCCAAACTTATCACATAATTATAGGGACATTGTTCTTGCTGTTGCCCTTGAACATAATCTCCAGTGCTTATTTCAGAGCTGTTGGAGCATCCTTCAGTACTAAGATTGCTTATGAAGGGGCAGTTGACAGAATTCAACGTCGTAAAAGTTCGTTGAGAGCAAGGTTCAGGACTTTCACTGATCCTGATTCCCAGCCACGGACACTCTGATTTCTTCCCTGAATACACAGGCTCCAAGCGTTCTTTTGGCACTGCAGATGGTAAATGGATTTGACAGGCTTCTGTACTGTAAATATCGCTCCAGAACCCTTTTGCTAGATGTTCTGCTACCTCTCTCTCTACACTGCTCCGATCACCAGTTGATGTAATGTTAATGGCTTCCCTAGCACACAAATCAACCTTTAAAGTTACATTGTCGTGACTTTCCATTTTCTCACTCTCAGCTCCGGTACCTGCTGCAGTTTTTTCAGGTAAGATTGTGGTGCTTTGCATACAACTGAAATTTAAGTTACCATATTGCTCACAAGTACGTAAAAAAGACACAGAATTAAGTCCATGAGGCGTAGCAGTGTTTTGGGGGAAAGCAGCAACATCCGTTTTCTCCACAGGACACGAGACGCTTTGAGTCACAGAATCTCTCTTCGATTCTTTTTTCTCGATGTCTTCCTCCTCCCCTTCTTCCATTTTCACCTGAGTCTCTTCACACTTTGAGGCCAGCTGCAGAGGTACACACTCCTGAGCTTTTGGTGTGCTGTCATTATCAGGTATTTCTTTCTCAATAAAAGTTACAATTGGTGGCACCTGGACGTCTTTAGTACTGGAACTGGAATCTGAAGTATGAACTTTGTCATTTCCAAAAGCTTTCTGGAATTTCCTATACTTGGGGCACTGGGAAGATGAGCTGGAAACATTACCTTTTTCTAAATGCATAAGATCTGAGGTTGGGTTGGTGTTATCTTGAAGGGCAGGTGACGCTTTTGCATTTTCATCATCTTTACAGAGCTTTGTATGTGAGGTTTGAATATATTCTTTTTCTAGAAGTTCTTCTGCTTCATCGTCTATTTCTAGGTCTCCATCATCTGCGTTGCTAATTTTAGGGTTTACTTCCCTACAATGCTGTGTGCAGCATTTCTTCCTGGGACATTCCTGTTCTGATTTACAGTCCAAAAATTTGAATTTGAGAAACTGAAAGCAAGACTCTTCAATGTTCCGTACGCCCAAGAATTCAGCACACTTGCAGACTTCAGATACGTTATCTTTATTTAAAATAAGTTTAGCTGTGTATGCAAACTGAAGCAAAGGACTAAATCCTTTAAGTGTTACCTACAAAAAAAAAAAAAAAAAAAAAGAAAATTAGCATGGCCAACTTCCTGCTTGGTGAAACCCTCTTGCTTCCCATTTACCAGAGAACACCACATCAAAAAGAAAAGGGCCCCAACCAGCCACTTCTGTTTCACTGGGTACTAGTTAGGTTGCCAAGTTTCTAGTTAAACCCCTACACATACGTGGATTTAAACTGCCAGAACTCACATCCTGCAGTCAGAAAGTCGCTCCATCAGGACAGAGAACAAGAGACAAGGCGCAGATTTGATCCAGAAAGGAAATCTGGCCACACTCATTGTGACGCAAATAAGAAATAATTCTATCCTCTATATTTTATGGCAATTATCTTCTTCAGTGTGAAGAATCTCCTAAACAACTCTCATAATACAGTACTAAAATGTGAAAAATATTACTGTCCTCTGAAAACCAGGAACGGGACTCAAATTTTATAAAGATAACTTCCATAGAGAAATTACACGTGAATGACTCCTGAGCAAGATCAAAGCGCTGCTGGCATGAATCATTCCCTTAAAGAGCAATTACTGCTATTTGCTCAGTTTCATGCATCACTGATACAAAGAACTCTAAAGTAATTGAATTTGACCGCTCATGACTATTTAGTACTGTAGCCATCTACTCCTTTCTTCCACTCATGGACAAAAAGAAAAGTATACTCAAAACCCCATGCCAACAGCAGCTACAGTTTCTTTGGAGTAGGTAGGCTTTTTGGAACAGTTCCATCATTATCTCTTAGCTTCTACTGCAGAGCAGTTCCCTAAAAGGGAATTCAAAGATAAACAACACTGCTTTTCTTTGGAAAAATTACTAAGAAAGCAGGTAGGAAAGCGTAAACAGTCTATTGTACTAGAAGTTGTGTGCTACTTCCTTTTGCAAGTGAAAAAATGAAGGAGTATATCCATTATTACTACTACTGAAGCTCAAGCACACATGCTGGGCTTTTTGTCTTTAAAGAAAAACATGGAAATAACAATTAAAAGGCAGTTGAAGTGATCTACAGAGACAGCTTAGCAAAAACTCTTAAACCTAAAGAATTCTTAAAGTAATGTTTCAAATATACCCTAGAGAAATGCAGTGATCTGATCAGTATTCTTAATTCATCTTTAATAAAAAAATGAATAGGAAATCAGTTTATCTATGTGCTTGCAAGCACATCTTCAAACCTAATACAACCAATAAATCTGATTTATTTATAAATACATCTATATATATAAATATATATATATAAAATACATCTATATTTATAAATACATTCATACATAAAATTAAACAAAACAAACACGTTTCGAAATTGTACATTTTTCATTTACCAGGGAATACTCCTTGCTAAAAAATGGAAAGAGAAAAAAAAAAAAAAGCAAAACACTGTGCTCCTCATATTTTCTCCTATGTATTTCTAGCTATCTGTCCTCAAACATGATGAATCACTGGAAAGATTCCTGGTCTGACTAAAGAGAAGTCTGGCAGGAGCCATTTATTTCATCTGTATTGCTGATGACAGTCTAATTTCCCAGTGTAAAAACTTCAGTAGGAAAACAATAGAAGTAACTGACAGCAAGGTGTCACCAGTTAGCTTTGATGTATATGAGACAAATTAATATCTAAATATTTGGGTATTTCACGTTTTGGACTGGCATCTTTTATTTTAAACTTCAAAAACTTTGGATGATCAAAAGGCTTAAGAAATTGCCAAGCCAATTAGTATTTATTTGTCCCTCTCAAGCATGCAGCTTCATAAACTGACTCATTTCAAAACATTTAGCAGTTTCCAGAAGACAAGCTCCAATTTCTCAAAGTGTTTTTACCAAACGATGGGATCAAATTATTAGAAAATAAGATACCCTGATGGTATTTTTGCTTGTTCTTATAGCATATTCAGCTTTCACACCAGTAACACTAGACAATGTCATTAAGTTGTAGACTTAAGAGGACTTGTCTCACTCAGACTATCAGTGTTATTATGTTCCCCCATTTTGTTTACAACTCTGGTCCGCTCCTAGCTCAGGTTTAGTGGAACACCAGTGCTTTTCACAAGATTTTTCCCTGCCAAATCTCTTATTCTTCCAATATCCTACTTTTGTATCGTTTCAAAAGTTTTATTTTTTTTACATGTCTCTAATCTCTTTTACTCCAAATGACAGCTTTGTGTCTCTTATCACCTTATTTCCCTTCCACAACAGCTCTTACCATCTCACTTCTTTTAGTCTGGCAGACGCTCAGGCTAACAACATACTAAGCCACCATAAAGAAGAGAAGGAAGAAGAAATGAACATACAGAGAAAGGAGGAGAATGAATAAAGCTGACATAACGTTACCATGGCATAACACCAGTTTGTAGCGTATTCATCACAGAACAGCAAAGACCAGGGAAGCTCTTTAGAAGAGCTGATCTTTCGATTTTCAGTTTTTTATAAAATCAGATATTTTGGTTGCAGAGAATCCTTGTGTTTATCTACTACAAAGCAGTGAAGGAGCTATTTTAAGAAGATAAAGGCTTTCTGAATACATCATTATGTTAAGATAGCATTCAACTTAGGCTTGTACACAAACAAATCGCTGAAGTGACAGCACTGCAGGTATTCGTTGTCACGTACCCTTCCTCCTGGCTTTAATGATTCTAGATGACTTGCCAATAATTTTTGTGTTATTTTTAACTCCCTTCTCAAGCTGTTTACCAGAAACAGCCTCCCAGAAAGTTGCTGATAATGTACCAGTTCTTCAGCTTCCTGCTGCTTCTGGGCATAGAGTACTTGGAGGCTCTTGACTTTTCATTTACAAGCACACTGTTTCATATAAACATTTGTTTGCCTCATAACACTTAAAGATTTCAGATGGCATTTAAGTATTTAAAATGCTTTCAACTAAATACCAACTGGAATCTTTAAATGTCTTGGATGCTTCAGATAACTGATAACCAAATTGCTTTTCTATGCATCATGGGTTCTGGCTCATTCTCCCTAAATGCCTTAAATTCAATCTGATTTAAAAAGGATTTATTTAAGGTGAAAAAGCAAGCAATTGTCCCTGGCTTTAAAGTATAAATACAGCAGAAAAAGAGATCAAGCTTCTAACAATGAGTGTACAAAAAGGATAAGAACTGAAGAAAGTCAACAATAAGCTGCAAGAAAGGAATACAAGCACAGCTGTATTCCTCAAACATTTTTAAAATAAGCCTTGATGACACTAATTGCAAAATTAAAATGGCAGTACCATTAATCTGCTTATTATTCCTAAAATATTCCTTTCTTGCATGGGATGACTAGTATCTCTTTACTGTTTGAAGCCCATGTTATACAGCTTTTTTTTTTTTGGACAAACTTACATGCTTAGAACATAGTGCACTATTTTGAGAGTAAGAAACACCTTATTGAACACATCTACCCTACAATATTCCCAGGAGAGCATTCATTCATCTTCAGTCTGTGATATTCACTCTGCTGTGCCCAGTCTTTACCTCAATCAGCAACAGCTTTACAGCTCAGAAATTTCTTCCCCTCGGCTCTTAACTCTCTTCTCTTTACTGATAATCTCTATTAAGCGCCAGTTTATTGTAAAACAGAGTTGAACAAAATGGACCAGTAGTAGGGGTAGGTACAATACAGATGCAAGCAACACTCACCTCTTCTGGTAAAGTGATGATAAGATCAGCATCCAATTGGCCCACAATTCTTGAAAGGAAGTAACTACTGCAAGCTGCAAGCACAGCTTTGTGAGCCCGAAATCGCTGGTCTTCCACTAAAATAGTGACATCACAAAGAATATCTTGCTTTCTCTGATCATCGAGACTGAGAAGTACATTGGTACTATGTATTGAAGACTCGTATGCAAAAACCACGCTGTTCTTCTCACTTAGAGACATTCTGTATCACAAATGTTAGTGCAAGTCTCAGTGGAAAGCATGCTTCTATTCTTCCAATCTGGAGAAAGAAAAACAAATTGTACACATGAAAATCACTTCAAGCAGGAACCTACTGATGATACAAGAACTCAAGGAAAACTGCTGAACATATGTTGCCTGTACTAATTCACTGCAAGAATGAGCTTAATATTTAGTATTTCACAAGACAACGCATTTGTATGAACATTTCAAGCATCCAAACCCTTATGTATATACCTTAAATACTGGTTTAGTAGATGCACAGACAAAAATACAATTTTTCATGTGACCTCAAGGACAGAGAACCATTTACCCCACAGCAAATCCTTAAGCGTAACAACTTGACCATAACACTTAAGACCTACAAATTAATGCTCAAATAATTATCGTTATATTCTGACTCCAACACTATGAAAATGTCAAGAGAAATAAAACCCAGATCCATTCAGCAAGATATTATGTAAGCTACTTCTGTTTACTGATTACAGTACAAGCAAAAATATTCGTTTCACCTTATTTCAAAAGTAGCTGGCCTGCTAAAACAGTTAATCATTGCTAGAAGTTACTTTGTCTCTAGCAGGTACTTCATTTTTTTAAGCATATTAGTCCTCTTATTTTCCACCTGTCTTAATTCTCTAATGCAGACCACAGACTACTCCCCTCTACTTCCATAACCTTCTTTCTGCTCATCACTATTTTAATCATGTTCCTCAAAAGTTTGCTTTCATATTGAAGCAGTGAAGATGATTCTGGTCACCCTGGTCACCCGGCAACAGACTGCTCTTATGATAAAGTGAAGTCCTGAAAGAATAGTATTTATTGGACAATAAATAACAATGAAAGTGCTAAAATTTTTAAAACTTGGAAATGAACTCATAACTGTCCCAAAGCTATTCCTGAACTCCTAGAGTTTGAGAGATGTAGAGCTAGGGAGAAGCCAGCCCTATTAGAGTACGCTAAGTTCAATAGCATTATCAAGACTAATCCTCACATCTTATTTCCCAATTCCTACTGTCTCTGGAACGAGCCTTCAAGTTAAAAAGAAAAAAAAACCACAAAAACACAACAGAACAACAACAAGCAAACCAATACAAAGCATTTCAAATCCAAAGCTTGGTCAAGAAGCACCATAGCTGGATTTGGAACTGGTTATGTACAAGGAAAATGTACCTCAGCTCCCAGTAACATACATTAACAACCAAGCACTTCCATTCCACTGGACTATTCTACCCACTAGAATACTGTAGTAACTGTAACCGAACACAGTTGCTGACACAGGACTACCCAACCATTGCATTGCTCAACAGTTATGATATGCCAGCTCTCAGCAACAACAAAACTGTAGCAAATGCAAATCTACAGTTTTTAGATATGGGAAACTTTCACAACTCCAAAAGGGAGAAAAAGGACGTGAGTACTTTTAAACATAATGGGGAAAACAAACAAACAAACAAAAAAGAGCACCCTGCCAGCTATACTTGTGGTTATTTACTGCTTGTTACTTTCATAGAAAGCAAACTGTTTTTGTTATCTTTTGAACAGAAAGAAGAGATCCCCCACTCAACATTTTCCAGGTTGCAACGGCAGGATAGCACCACTCCAGATACAGACTATCAGCATTATTTGTACTTCACCATCTGCAATGGAATATTGTACACTCAACTTCACAAAAAAAAAAAAAAAAAACCACCAAAACCCTACAGTTTGTGACTTGACTAAGAAAGGAAGTCAATTTGGGGGCATCTTCCCAAAGATACAGAATTTTATTATGTGAAAATATAAGTCCCAAGAAAAGTCACACACACCTCATGTTTTCCCACTTAGCAACAGCTATACCATGAGTAGTTAATCCTAAGGAAATTACTTCTAAAAGTAAAACAAACAAACAAACAAAAAAAAAAAAACACCCAACAAAAAAACCCACGCTCATTAAGCTTTATATCTCTCTCTATATACACCTAATGAATGACTACAGGCTTTGGTTTAAGTAAACATCACAGCTGAACTGTAAAAGTTAATGATATTCTTATCTTCAAATATTACAGCACATATAGTTTTAAAAAAAAAAAAAAACAAAAAAATTAACTGTATTCGTACCAGAAATAAATACTGAAAAGAGGAACTACTACAAGATGGAATATTAAATCCAGTGTGGTGGGGGACACAGAAATGTTAAAAGTTAACGACCTATTTTAGGATGAATATTTAGGCAAAACTCCTAATGAGTTCAACTGCAGTTCCAGCAGTCCTATAGACATTCTTTACCTTTTTTTCCTTCAAGCCCTCCCAACCCTCAGATAGATAGTCCACACATCAAATACACTGCTCCCAGGTTCTCCTTCGTAAGATAATGCATTCCAAAATCCCATTCGGCTCACCACACCTCCATAGCTTGGAAGGCTAAAAGGAACAGCAGCTTATACGTGTGCTGTAGACAGCTGAACCTATCTCACTTCATCCCTACAAGGCATGCAACACATTTTCCAAACCCTGAGCAGCCTACTGAAAGCACTGATACTAAACTTCTAAAGTTGTTGTTGCCAAAGGGGGGGGAAAAAAAGCCCAAAACTTCCTTCAGTTTCTTCTATAGTGAAAGAATAAGAATATTTGACAACAGAATCACCAAGGTTGAAAAAGACATCTAAGATCTTCCAGTCTAACTGTCCACCAATGTTTGCCACTAAACATGTCCCTCAATACAGCATCTAAATGTTTCTTAAACACCTCCAAGGTTGGTGACTTCACCACCTCCCTGGGCAGCCTGTGCCACTTCCTCACCTCTCTCTTGGAGAAGTAGTATTGCCTGATTTCCAACCCGAACCTTGCCTGATGCAAACTGAGGCCATTCTTTCCTCATCCTGTCGCTGTCACCTGGAAGAAGAGGCTGACCCCCACCTCGCCACAATATCCTTTCAGGTGGCTGTAGAGAACCATGAGGCCCTTCCCTGAGCCTCTTATTTTCCAGACTGAATGACCCCAGCTCCCTCAGCCACTCCCCATCAGACTTGTGCTACAGACCCCTCACAGCTTCACTGCCCTTCTCTGGACACGCTCCAGGGCTTCCACGTCTTTCTTGTAATGACGGGATCAAAAATGAGCACAGCACTTGAAGTGTGGTCCCTTTAAACAGGATATAAAAGTTTGAGACATCCAAGTATAACATGCAGCATTTCATTAAGCATTTCAAAATTTTAAAGAGTCTTCGAATAACCAAAACACTAATTTTGGCTTCTTTGTGAAACCTAGTAACGGTTGTACACAGTAAAGGGAGAAATCAAGAGGAAAAGAACCAAAAGTCTGAATGAAAACAAGTATCAAATATGAAAGGGAAAGATGTAACCACTAGAGCTGTCACACCTCAGGGAGGTGCTGACAAAGGCCAGATTTACAAGTGTCCTAATTCTGTTTTCTAGTTGTGCAATAAAGGCATGATCTCACATTTATCACAGCTCGTCATGACAGGCAACTTGATTTTCCACTGTATCCATGTCTATAAATACGTTCTACAAACACCCACAGAAACAACAGCAAAAAACTCTGTACTTCTATGAACTGTTTCGTGTTCATCTATTCTCCTGGAGACTTTAGAAATTACTTAAAATTAATCCCATTTATGGATAGACTGACAAGGTGAAAGGTTTGGAGACAGTAATTCAGTTGTAATTTAGAAGCTTTGTGACTTGCAATCTTGTTCCACCACTCTTCCCCTAGGAAAGACCCTCACAGGCTTTTTTCATCTCGATACAGGTGCCCAGTGGCAGTAATCACACTATCTTTATTTCAAAATGAACACTTAAGGAAGGAAAATTAGAGGCAGGCAAAGATAAATCATAAAATTACATCAAGTCTGCAGATGACCATATATTCAAATCACCGTTCATTAAGTGAGCATCAACTAACAACTGCTTTTGCACAGGGCAAAAGATGCCAAGAACCGTAAGTATTGCTGTATGGAACATCTTAAATACCATTGGGAGATAAGAATCCCAACAGACCTTCCAAAACTTGAAGTAGCCCTTACAATGCAGGCTGAGAAGATTAAAGATGAAACAATGCAGAAGTTCAATACAAATCTTAATTTAGTGGAGGAAAACTAGAACTGTGAGTACAAAGGCATTCCTCAAATCCCTCTCACGTCAAACTCTGAACACCTAAGAAGCTCAGACTTGAAGGAAAGAAAAAGGGCCCATGACACGTGCTAGTATAAGAACTACCTGACAGAAAACTAGAGCTGAATGAATCAAGTTCTACTTTAAGGATACAACCAAGCACATTATTATCAAGCTTCCACTCTTTGTCAGTGACTGGGAGAAAAACGCTTTGCTTAAGGGCAAAAATATTGTCTCCTAAGCACAGGTTACAATACTTCATTCTGCTTCCAAGTGAAGATGAGCTGATTTATCTCACCCCTACTAGCATAGGAAAACTATGAAGAATGGGTACCTGTAAAATCAACGTATCTTCAGCAGGTTTAGACATCCCTACTTTTAATCAATTAAGCATACATCTTTATTTTCAAAGGACATATAAAATACTTGGTCTCTTAATTAGCACTATCAACAATACGAAGAAGAGGAATATAAATTTGTTTGAATACGTAACGTAGATATCAGAACAGGATTTCCATCAGTAGAAATAACTGATCTCATTTCATCGTGCATTTCAAGTTATTAGTTAATTTATATCACTAATATGGAGGTAAATGCAAAGTAAGGTACTTCAAATAATCTGAGACTTCAAGCGTGCTCATCTGATCGCTTACAACTAGAAGTTACTCCTCCTTTGGACTGGATGATCTTGTAGGTCCTTTCCAACCTTGTGATTCTGAACTCCTAGCTGATGGCAGAATGAGGCAGGCCAGTCAGATAATCCTCTGAAGGAGACCCTGCTAGGGAAGGAAGTTAGGAGTCACTTAAGGGCAGATCTTCAGGAAAACCAAGAGATGTCCTCCATTTGACACTAGTGTACATATATTCCAAAGATGATAATCGCTATGGCTGAGTCCCACATCAAAATATAAGGAACTACCGTTGCTAAGTTACAGAAGGAACATAATAGATAATACTATCTTGGAATAGATAGGCTCAGAGTGGAAACATTATACCAGAAGAAAATTTCTCATCCACACACAAAGACCTGGCACAAAGTAGATTAACTTTCATGCTCAGCTGTACAACATGCAGAGCTTGCATTCAAATTAACATCTTGTGGTCAACAAGGGAAGTGTTGTACCTGAGGTGAAGGAAGCTCTGAAGCATCAAGTTGTCGCTGAAGCTGACAAAAACATGAGCAGAAACCATCTTAACTCTATACGCTCGCAGCAGAGCAAAACAACTGCTTCAAGATTAAGCATGCCATAATGACCAAGTCGGTCGTAGTTGCAAACAAAGAAGATAAACAGAAATCCCACTCTAACAGGAAAGCTCCATTACTAATCAAAAGTAATAGGAATAAGATGTGGATCTCAAGACACCATCCAAAGCCTTAAAATAATAAAATACCACCTGTTAGCTCACTGCAGATCTTAACAGCAGTGATCAGCAGCAATCCTCACCTCCAACACTCATCCAAACACCCACTGAACAATGACCAAAATTCCTCCCTGCAGCTTTCCTGCAGAGAATTTCTCAAACATCCACGCTCTATCCAAAGTATTTTATTTATAACAAGTGCCAAATATAGAGAATCACCTGCTTTAAGGGAGGAAGGTTCTACAGAGGGATTTGGATAGGCTGAGGCCAACCGTGCAAGGTTCAACAAGACCAAATGACAGGTCCTGAACTTTGGTCATGATCCCATGCAACATCACAGGCCTGGGGTAGAGTGGCTGGCAAGCTACATGAAGAATGTGGGTTTATTGGTCAACAGCCAGCTGAACGCAAGCCAGCAGTGTGCCCTGGTGACTGAGAAAGACAGCAGTATCCTGGCCTGAAACAGAAACAGCGCAGCCAGCAGGAGCAGGGAGAAGACCATCCCTCTGTGCTGGGCACCAATGGGGCTGTACCTCAAATACTGTGTGCAGTTTTGGGCCCCCTTACTACAAAAAAAAAAAAAAAAAAAAAAAAAAACATAGAAGTGCTGACCTTGAGTTCAAAGAAGGGCAACAAAGCTGGTAGAGAGTCTAGAATCCAGGTCTTATGAGAAACAGCTAAAGGAACTTAATCCAGAGAAGAGGAGACCTCATCATTCTCTACAATTACCTAAATGGAGGCTGTGGTGAAGTGGGAATCAGCCTCTTCTTCCAGATAACTGACAAAACAAGAGGTGACAGCCTCAAGTTGTGCCAAGGGTGGTTTAGGTTGGATATTAGGAAGCACTTCACTGAAAGGCAGGCACAGGCTGCCCGTGGAGGTGGTGCAGTCACCGTCCCTGGAGGTGTTCAGGAGCCGTGTGGATGTGGCACTGAGGGACGTGAGCAGTGGTGTGGTGGGGGTGGGCTGGTGGTTGGACTGGGGGATCTTAGAGGTCTTTTCCCAATCTTGATGATTCTTTGTTAAAGACCAACTAAATTGACTAAAATAATAAACATAATATCAATTCACTGCTTTTAATAACAATAATTTCTTTAACCTTTAAATGGAGATTTCAGCAGAGTATCTTGCATGTTACACACATAGGAAACCCCCCAGATGTTGTATAGTTTAAAACCAAGCTTTTTGTTGACTTAGCTATAAATGTAGAGAACAGATGTTATCTCATTGTTTTTCTGTTCTACTATATACTTGCATCATTCTTTCTGGACAGAGAAGACAAAAATAACAGCTGGAAGTCTCCACCTGTCTGCAACAGATGCCAGGAACTTCACTACAAAGTAACTTGCAACAACAACATCACAGCTATCACCCTGGTAAATAAATGCAGCATTTTTCAGTTTGTATTCAAACACCACAAACTCCAGAAAGAGAAAGGTGAGACGTTTCACCATACAAAGGGCTATCTATGCTTCACAGCTAAAGCAAATGTTTTGAATGTCAGACCAGCTGAAGTTGGCAGCATCAGAAGAAAATTCACAACTAGAAAAAATGAATGAGTCATACAAGTGAGCTCCATAGGCTCTCAGGCTCTTTAAGGGAAAAGGCCCAAAAAAATACTAAAACGGCACTTAGAACAGAGAGACAGAGGCTTGAGAGTGCAAACTCATGTAAAGAAACAGTGGCTGTGCCTTTTCCTATTCAGAAGGTCTGCGCTGAGAAATCTAAAGACACAGAAAATCCCATGTTTAATTCTTACCAACAAGAATGGGAATCCAGAGGAATCTGGATTTGAGGAAGTCTAGAAAGCATCCAAGCCTGGTGATCATCTGTGAAAGACTCTCTGCCAAACAAAACACAAAACTGTACTTTGCAACCATCAACTGCAATACACTTAATAGCAAGTGGGTAATAAACCAGCTCTGACATGTGGTTCTTCTGTCTTACAAAGACAGAAGTAGCACTGTCTACACTGTCTACAAAGATAGAAGTAGCACTAGCAAAAAATAAATTAGTTACAGAAGTTGCCTCCTAGCAAGTCACTGCTTTCTTTTAAAGAGCAACAGTCTCTTATTTTTTCCTGTTAGTCAGTAACCACATTTCAGAGATTCCTAAATAAAAAAAAATAATAATAATAAAAAAAGGCTAACCTTTTATTTGTAGACTCAAATATCAGTTACACTGTTCTACCACTGATGTGTGCACAGGTAAGGGTTTGAGTTTTCTTTTTCCATCTCAAGACCTTGAGCTACATTTCCTGTCAATTGTCCAACCAAGCGTTACTCAATTTACTAACCAGTAAACGAAAGCCTGTTCCTTACTCCTTACTTAGACAGTAGCTGTTCACCAACAGCATGCTGGATCTCAATCCTCTGCAATAACAACATGAACTTTCAGTAGCACACAAGTAAATCTCCTGAGGATACAAGAAAGCAGTGAGTACACCTCCTCTGCAGCAGAGCTCAGGGAGGGTGCCCTTACTGTCAGCATTATCACAGCTGGCTGAACTTGGGCACCCAGATGCAATTCCTGCTGTGATCATTACCACCATTACACTAACAGGCTAACTCATCATGCAGTAGACAAACACCTGCTGAGCAACCACCATACTTCTAACTTACCTGTATTCTTAGAATACCTTAAACTCCTGAATAGCTGAGGGGAAAAAAAAGGCACTGTCTACCAGAAAAAGAAAAACAAATCTTGAAAAGCAAAGTCTGAGTGCTACTCCTGACTCCTATGCTGATGTACTGAGTAACTTTAAGCAGCTCGTTTACTTCCCTCAGTTCCCTTACAGCAGACATTTACATTTATTTTACTCTATTAAAAAAAATCCTGCCATCCACAGATGTGGTACATAGAGAGACAACTATCATTCCCTACTAGTAAAGGGAGACTGTTTGGATAAGAGACAGCTTATTCAAAATACAGTGCAAAAGCTGTTTTCCAAAGCTTTCTAGCCGTGTGCCTGCCCCCAGCTACCTCGCCTTTTAAGGAAATGAAGTTACGTTACAGATGAATGCCTGGAGCAGCTAATAGCTGCTGATTCACATTATGCTGACAAGGGATGAACAAGCATTTTAGCCATCATGTTTACTGCCTCTCCAGCATCAGCTCAAAAATACTTGAACATGGTGATTAAGAAACCTATTGATTATGACAGCTGAGCTTCGGTTCATTACAACAATGCTTTCTCCTGTAAAGAAAGCACATCTCGTCTTTAGATGACTAGCAAATTCATGATTAAATGGCTAGGCCATTCAAACTACACAGCGGGATGATACCACTTAATTACATAAGTGAGCTCTTAAAAAAATGATTAGACTGTATTTCTGCAACATCACTCTTACCAAAGCTTTTGGACTCTTGACAAGTCACAAGTGAGAACTGAAAGGAATCACGGGAAGTCAGGCCAGTGTCACGTCTCAGAGTCATGACTTATTCTCAAGCTTTTAAGCCTAAAGATTCAGTTGTTTTTAAACACCTGGTACTTGGAGCAGGGAGAGAAGAACAAATAATTAGGATTCCTAGAAGACACAAGACTCCAGCAGCTGGGATTTTGAAGAAATACATAGAAGACTGATACTGTACAAACATCAATTTCTCCCCACCAATTTTGGGATAGTTTCCCTACAATAACATAATGCAATAATCACATTCCAGCCAGGAGAAAAAAAAAAAAAAAAAAAGACACTCTATTTGCTGTTTTGGATTATATTACACTTATATTACACTCAGCTAAATTTTTCTATACAGCATGAAAATAATCACTTTGTGGGGATGTGATTTCAGTGCTAAAATGAAAAGGATTGAAGGGACTTCAGAGACTGCTCTGCAGCAAAATCCAACCTTTACAATCCTTCAGTTCCACTCTTCAACAATTACTCTGGGAAGGCAGCTATGCACAGACTTAGTAACGGCATGGGTTTTTTTTCCCCAAGTCAGAGTAAAATATTTAATCAGGATAAAACTGACTAACAAAGCACGCATAGCTGGCACCTCCTGTCAACTCTTGCCTCTGCTTGAAGAGCAAACACCTTCACATCTCTATCTACTCCTTGCCACAGTTAAACAAACTACATTTGTTGTGTCAGTGACCATCAGAATCCATTCACAAGTATGTACATTAAAAATACTTGTAACAAATAGCAAGTCAACCATTTGTAGTTCAAAAACTTGTGATGGATGCAAGAACTGAGGAGCAAACAGTGGCAAGACAAGAAAAATTCTTTTGGAAAATGATCTTCATAATGTTATTTGAGGCACTCACTTTTTAACTCATTTGCCTCCACAGCTTTTCTTTACAGCATATGAAACCGAAGCAAAAGTTCTATGAAACACTTCTATGAAAACAGCATATGAATGTCTATGAAGAAAGCGTAGACAAATATTGCTAATTCCAGTCAAATTCACACAAGGAGAAAAGATGCAGAATGCCAGACTTCAAACAGCAGCAGCAATAGCAAGTGCTATCTCCGTTCCTATGAACATATTAGATAGCAGACCAAGACCGGTATCCAAACACCTGCAGACACTATCTTGACAACTAAAGTCATTTGCAAACAGAAGTCCAACATGATTCCACAGTCTACCTGAATATTTGTTAACATGCAAGCAGTTTAAAGCCATTTTGGCTGGCTCTAAGCTACTATTATTCTTCAACACACACTTAATGATTGAACTCCATTTATTTGCATTTCACTAATGCTTCCAAAGCCAGTTTGCCCTCCATAACACGCTCCTCCCCTTCTTTTTAAAGCTTCAGTAGCTGACAAGTCAGTTGAGCATTACTCTGATCTGCTAAAGAGCACTTATACAAAACATAAAGATCTCCTTTGTATTATAAAGAACCAAACCTCTCCACCACAAGAACTGCCTTAACTGAAAAATACAGCTTGCTGCTGGAGATGAAATTTCTTCTATGGTATGGGCTATGATCTGTTTCAGCAAAATAAGCCTTCCTCCACCCCTATATGGTTAACTTCTGAACCAGAGGCAGGGAAAGCTGCAGGGGTCCTCATGAATTATCCCCAATTTGGTCATACCAGGCTGAATTCATGCAACTGAAGCAAGCAAAAAATAGCTGCAGAAACAACCATTAAGGTTTTGTTCCTACCCACGTTTGTATCAACCAACACATTACTACGGTTTAGCTAAGGACTGCATATAAACAAGACTTGCGCTATAAATGCCACAAAGGTCTTTTCAGCCCTTAAAGCCTCCCCCATGAAACTTTCAGCAGTAGAAACCTAAGGGACAACAACAACAACACCAGCACTCAGAGAGAGGTGAATCCTTCCAGTGTCCCTTCTGCGCCAACACCTCGCGCCAGTTTGCTCAGCACTGGGAGAAAGCCAGGTTTACAATTAAAAGGAAACCAATGAGGAAGTTGCCTTAGCACCTCTTCTTACTTGATCAAATGCGACAGCGTCAGAACAAAGACTCCCGACTCCAAAGCACTGGGGAGAGATATTTGGTTTGGGACTCATATTACAACTCAATACAAAGACGTCTCTGTTTTATTTCTGAAGATACGTGCGGTCTATGCCCAGCAATAGTGCCACTTGATCAAAGCGATCAGGTGAAGAGCACGGCACACCAGGCAATTCTTACATTAACATAAAGACCCTGACCACACTAAAACCTTTGCTTCAGACATTTTCCAGTACAAAACACTCAAGAATAAAGCAGATGTAACCTCAGTGTCTGCTTCGGCATTTAGGTTAGCATGCAAGGAACGCAGACTTCCCGAGCATCCCACTTCCATTCGCTTCACCAGATGGAGACAGCCTACAGAAGTCAGCTCCTTCTGCATTGAAATGAACTGGAAAACGCGCTCCAGAAGAACACCTGAAGAAATCCAAACGCTGTTTCAATAGAAGGTTCACCAAGGAAGCCCTCCGTGCAGGTACTCTTACAGCTTAAAGGGCACACAGCGTTGCGGGACCCCAGGTACTTACACAGACTGGAAAAGGAAAACGCAACCACAATTCGATAGAAAAGCAGACGGTGATTCTTTTCTAATTGCTACACTCCCGAAGCGCGCCAAGCGTTTCACAGCGCAGAACGAGCCTGACGGGAGGTTCGCCGCCTCCTCGCCGACGGTCCGAGCGGAGCCCCCCCAGCTCCAAGAGATCGCAGCCTTCCCCAGTGCGGCGCTGGGTCACAGTGCCGCCGAGCCCCGCAGAGGCAACGCGGCACCCGCCGCCCTCGCGGGACGCAGCGCCCCGCTGGGGGAGGGGGACGCGGGGGGGGACGGACAGAGAGCGCGCCCTTCAGCTCACCTCAGCGCTTCTGCTGCCGCCGCCGCCGCCCCTCAGCCGCGGGCCGGGCGGGCGGCCGGTGGGCAGCACCGCCGCCGCCTCTCTCCGTTTCCTTCCCCCGCTCCTTTTTTCTCCTGCTCGGCTACTCCCGTCCCAGCGGCTGCGGCCCGACTGCGGCGACCGCGGTCAGGTGACTCCCGACAACATTGCCGCCCCCCCCACCCCCCGCCGCACACGCACACACACCCCGCCCGCCCATTGGCCGCCGCGCTCCCCGCCGCCGCGCAGACGCCCACAGAGGCACGCAGTGCGCGTGCGCCGCAGCGCCCCGCCCGCTCGGTGAGTGACGTGAGTGGTGATGCCGTTCCAGTGGGGAAACGTTAGGCTGGCGTTTCCTTGAGGTGGCGGCCTTGGGGCGGCTTTGCTGGTAAAAGTTACTCACTGAGCGTGTGCCGTGTGGGCTGAAGCACTGCTTGACAGGGACAGGGCCTGTTGTCTGTTGGAAGCGACATGCAGCACAGCGTGTCTACCTGAGCCGTGCCACACGGCAGGAAAGATAGGGCCGTAGCATAGGACTGTAACATTGTTTAGGTGGGAGAAGACCTTAAAGATCATCAAGTCGTAATATCACAGAATGGTTTGGGTTGGAAGGAAGCTCAAAGCCTCCACCCCAACCCCTGCCATTGCCCCCCTGCGGCTGCCCCCCACCAGCTCATCTGCCCAGGGCCACATCCAACCTGGCCTTGAGCACCTCCAGGAATGTGGCACCACAGTTTCTCTGGGCAGCTGTGCCAGCGTCTCACCACCCTCTGAGGAAAGGATTTCTAACATCCAATCTAGATTTCTTTTTGTTTAAAGCTATTCCCCCTGGTCTATGTCTACTACACTGTGTAAAAAGTCCATCTCAGTCCTGTTTATAAGCTCACTTCAAGTACTGGAAGGCCACAGTGAGGTCTCTTCGGAATCTTCTTCAAGTTGAACGAGCCCAGCTCCCTCAGCCTGTCTTCACGGGAGAGGTGTTTCTGCTCTCTGATCATATTTGTGCCTTCCTACGCGCCTGCTCTAGCAAGTCCACATCCTTCTTGTGCTGGGGGTCCCAAGCCTGGACACAACCAACAATCCAATCATCAGTCTGCTGAATCCTATCACCAAACCATGTTTGTAAGTGACTCCTCCACATGTTCTTAAACATCTTGAAGAACGGGGACTGCACCACTGCCCCAGGCAGGATGGTAGTGGGAGCGGAGTGTGTGGGTAAGCAAGGTGTGAGGAGATGGCTTTCAGCTAGCATCAGGCAAGGGAGAGCAGGATGGAGTTGGCATTGAGGTAGTAGCCCTGTTGAAAGGTGGAAGGGAGCCCCATCACAGCGTGAATGCAGCTTTTGGGTCCCAATGAGTTGTTTTTGTGTGGTGCTGTCTGCATGTGAACGTTCAGTCTGAGGTAACATCAGAGGTGTCTTAGGAGCTGCTGTCAAGGACTGGAGGGTTTTCAGGATTTCCTGGAGATGTTTGCCTCAATCTCCAGAACAACTCAAAAAGACCTACCTGCTACTCTTAGTTCTAAAAAGTGGCCTGAGGGCAGCTTGTTCTCCTCATTATCATCCGGACAAAAAAATGCAAAGTCCAACAAAGGACAAACGGAAAGAACTCAGCTCCATTGTATATTAAGAGGAAAACAAAAAAAAAATCTGTTTGCCATATGGGAGAGGGATAAACTCCATCTGTCTGCTCACGGAACCCAATTAAGGCAACTTCCTTCTGGAAACTGCATGTCCCAAATAGAACTTTAATGATGGGGAGGCTGAAAGATGCACTGTCAGTAATACTGACTAATAGGAATGTCATTATTACAAAATGTTAACAAAGTATAATAATTTTGTTTACATAGGAATCATAGAATTACACTTCTACATCATAGAAATTTGTTTGTTTGTTTGTTTTTAAATTGGTGCTGATCTCCTCTCTGAGGTGACAGGCCATATAACTTGAGGGAATAGTACAAAGCTGCATCACGGGAGGTGGGTCAGATTGGGTGTTAGGGAAAGATTCTTTATCAGACAGTGACTGAGAACTGGAATAGGCTTCCCAGGACAGTGGTCATTACACCAAGCTTACTAGAGATCAAAAAAGCATCTGGACAACAGTCTCAAACATAGATCTGATTTTTGGGTGGTCCTCTGTGAAGCCAGGAGTTGGATTCTCTGATCCTTACGGATCTCTACAACTTGAGATTCTATGATTCTATGCAAAAAAAAAAAAAAAAAGAACAGACACTCTGTCTGTCCTGCCCTGTGTTTATGTGCCCTATAGCTTCTACAAGCTCCTTTTTCAATGGGTACTCTATACTTTTAGCCTTCCTGAGAATTTTGAGGCAAAGTTCTTTCAGATATTACTTTACTCCTATACGTATTTATACTCAATTTCTGGAGTTACCATGAGAGTGATCATTAAATTCTTCTTTATTTCCAGTGCTAAACTAGCTAGAACTCACAAAGATGTGTGAGCTGGTTCCAGACCCCACCCTGTGAACTGAGGAGAATTTGAACACCAAACCGTTTCATTTCCACTACAACCTAGAAAGGAATTTTTCAGTGTCTTTCTTCAATGGTCATTAAAACTGATAACAGACAGGAAGTCCCTGCTCTTTATTGATTCATTGTTTTTTTTTATTGTTAGCTTAAGAGTGGGTTCTCAACGGCACATTTTTTTTTTAGGTGGGGAGTGGCTGCATTTCACTGGCAGGTTTCGTGTTTCCTTGTATACTTTCTCTAAGTCTTTCAGCTCCTATTTTGAAAGGTGTATTTTGTTAGGGTTTGTTTTTTCTCTCCATTTCTTTAGGAGAAATCTTCCCCACCATCCGATTAAAAATGACAACCTGAAGCATTGTAAAATAGATCTGCAACTACACCTGGAATAGCAGTTTCAGCTTGTTTATTGAAGGGTTCCCGATTACTCCAGCCCCTGAAGAACGGCAATATTTACGTTGTAAACTCTGCACGCAGGTGCAGATGTCTGTGAAATAAAAGCTGCCTTTTCCTCGATGGACAGCCTTTGAGATAGATGCTAACACCTCGTCTAGATTTGCACCAGGTAGAAGTCAGTTTGTCTTTTTGCTATGCCTGCTGTAGGCACATAAACTTTAACCACACTCCAAAGCGACACACCTTTCATTTTACTTTTACTTGTTCCTGGATTCTTTAAGAGTGTTTAATGTGGGCCAAGTAATAGTTGTCATCTGTAACTGATAACCATGCAGAACAAATAAAAGCAACACGAATAAACAATCTACTGTATTGTCTGTACGTGAGATTTAGTCAAGCAGTGCTTTCTCTGAAAGGCCTACAGCAAACAGAACTATGTACCTGGATGAACATCCATGCCAGTGGCCAGATTTTCATTATAAAATAGCATAAGCAATTTATTGGCAAAATCTTTAAGAACAGCCATTTTATCATTATATCCAAATAGTGTATTTACGCTTGAGATGTACTACGAGTTCTTACATTTTAAGTAATGATGCTTTCTGAATCTAAGCTTTTCTAGTTGTTCTTAATGCTTTCTATGACTTGCAGTTCTCACGCCCTTACACATGTTGATAACGCCCAGTCCCCAAGTGCTCAGACACAAAACAAGCAGCTTTAAAAACTGTTTAGAACTCTTACTTTGGCTTGAAGATTGGCTACCGAACCTTGGACCGCACCCACCAAGAAAGGATCTTCATCTCTTGTTCCCAGTGCTAAGGATGATGCAATGCTGAGTTCCCACACAATAGAAAAAGAAATGATGGTGTAACAGCTTGTTTCTCACTCACAGTCACACAGAAGAATTGAATTAATACTTTCCTTACTGAAATTAGACACAACTGGAAAAATGAAAAAAAAAAAAAAAAATCCTTTTCTTTTTTCCTAAAAAGGAGAAGTAAAACCAGCAAAAAGGAGATCTGGGAAGTAAGCTGACAAAATAAGGAAGTGTATCTTCCTGCAGATTAATAATGAATATTTTAAAGATTAAACACTGTATAAATTGAAATTACAAATGCTCACAGGATTAGTGAGCATGAGAAGGAATAAGAATGAAAGAATATAATTAAAAGAAAATTAAGAAGAATGTGCCTTTTTCTGACACATTTAAGACATGAAAAAGCATGACTATTGCTATCTTTTTGCTTGTGTCATTTATTGCATCATACATACTGAGCGCACCAGTCTCAGCTCTTGCTACTTTGTGGCTAGGTTTCACTGAGCTCTGCCTTGTCTTTGTAGAGTAACAGCCCAGATGAATGAAAGTGACGTAATTTACAGAGTCAGGTTTTGGGTCAAACAGGCACAGCTTAAAACATGAGGTTCTGGGCAGCCAGGTCTAGTATTAGATATGGAGGTTGGCAGCCCTACATGTGGTGAGGGGTTTGGAGCTTGATGATCCTTGGTGTCTCTTCCAATCCAAGCCATTATATGATTCTGTGATTCTATCTTTAATATGTGTTTGACTTTTTCTGCAGTTGCCCTCAGTTCCTATGATGAAGCTAGTTTCATACCACTGAATCTTGGCTAATAAATTCTCATTTGATTGCAACACATCCCAACGCAAAAGGTGAGACTCATTCCACCTGTCTTTATCCACCAGCTGTGTAGTATAAGCAGTTTATTTACATTCCTGCGCAGTTCATGAAACCAGATAGGCATCTCTGCAGGGTAATTTTCCCCTTCCTATGGTAGGTGTCTGAGAGTGGGGTGATGAAACTCCTTTTGGAGTTTTGCTTGGATCGCTTATCGCTTACCTGTCTGCACTGGGAACAGAGATAACTGGATTAGGTTTGGTGGATAACCCTCAGAGGACTGTGGGTTACTTGAATCTGCACCTTGATCCATACTTCTGCTGGATGCTGGGATCAGAATGTGTTAAAGGCATTGGCAAAAGCCTTTCACTGAGAAATGTAAATGCTAAGGGCTCATCTCCTGCTTTTCGTGTCCAGTTCTTTCTGGCTGAGCATGACGCTTGGTGTCAGAAGAGGGTTTCTGTCTCTGTCCCCATAGTTGCACTGTGATGGAGTGAGGAGGCATATACAATGAACCCAGCATTTCTAGTCATGAGCCAAATGAGTAAACAGACCACCACAGTAAATCAGGTGTAGTGAACTCGTCCCAGATACACTACTTCTCCATGCATGGACTGAATGCACTGTACAGCACATGGAGCAGGTCCAATGCTTTTCTGGAAGCACTCACCGCAATGTCATAAGTACTGAAACAAATGGATGCATGCGCAGCATTCCGGCATCTCCAGCAGCATATTTTCCATGCATGCATGCAGCAGCTGTGCTGCACATGTGCACGACAGGCATGCATGGTGGCAGGTGGCGAGGGAACAGTTTGCATCTGGGACTGGCCTGGCTCCACCACAGTATCAGTGCCAGTGTCCCTCAGGGGGACCTGCAGGAGGCTGGTGCCATGGCTGGAGGCAGGCGCACACATCTGCATCCAGTATGGCAGAAGCCATGCAGAACACCATGGCATTTGCATTCTGCTAACTGCAGCCCAAACCACTCCCTCCTGTCAGCTTGCAAACACAAAAGCTATTTTTTAATCTACCCTTAGACTACATTTCCTATCCGAAAATCTAGCTATCGAGTAGCTAAGTCGCATGTAATGTATTTAAGTAAGGAAACCCCAGGGCTGTGTCAACATGTATAGGCTGTATGAATATCTACCTCACACTTTAAAACTATTTTTAAAATCATTAAATAAATTCTTCTAAAAGGTCTTAGAAGACTTTCTACATTTTCTCACCAGTACATAAGCAGCCAAGTGAATTTCTTTCCATACTGTCTTTTGCTGTGTGTGTGGAGTACTGTTCTAATTCTTTAAAACACACATGCTTATTTTTCATGGTTTCTTGCTTACAAAAGTCTTTTGTTCATTCTGGGAAAGCGTACTGTTACTCACAGGAAAATATTTTTAAATTCCCCGTTTATAAAAAAGAAAGGGGAAAAATGCTTTTCATCTGGAAGTAAATCATACTCCAGTGGACTGTACTTTAAAAATGCAACTATAAATGTGATTATCTCACAGTTGATTTGGTCCAAATTCTCATCAAAGCTTCTTAAAGTGAAAATCTCCCTCTCAGTTAAAAGCTGATTTTTATTATATTTTTTTTTTCAGATAATGTTTTTAAAAACAGCAACTTTAAACAAAATGGTAACATTTCCTTGGGGGGAAAAAAATAGGGTTCTATTTGTTTGTTTTGATTGAAAAGAGCAGCTTTGTGTGTGTGTGTGTTATAAACCACACGTAAGCAATGGCAAAAGAAGATGGGAAACGTGTTAAAGTTTCTAGCTGAGGAGCATCAGAGGGATGCTGGGATGGTCTGAGGGAGGTGTATGAGGAGCCCAGTGACTGAGAACTGCTAAAGGAGACCCATCCAAGTGCTTAGCTTGAAAGAGGACAACTGATTTATTCATGAAAAAATAGATTTGCTTTCTCGGAAACTTGGAGAACAACTGTTAGTGGCTTTAATTTTGTCTGAGAGAAATTGTTGGCCTGAGGCATCTGAGAAGAGACCAGAAATGTTCAGGAGGTGAGATGAAATGACTGCAGTCAGACTGCCCACATCACACGTTGTCACACAGCGGCTCTTTTGAAGTTTGGGAGGAAACTTTGGTGTTTGTGGGAAAGGCAGTGTATGTTGTCTAGAGCTTGATGAGCATTCTCAAGTAATGCTGTGGCATAGCAGCTGTGTGGATTTTAAATGAATTAGTTCAGTGAAGTAGAAAACCACAAAGTTTGAAACCTGCAGAAGCTGTTTTCAGCCAGATGTGGATCTGCAGACGGTTTTGTGGAAGTGCTGAGTATTTGGGAAGATGTAGGGAGACCAGGTGAAACACCTCATACTGGGGTGCCCCTTCACAAACTATATACATGACATACTGCATCTTTTTGGTTTTCCCTTCTCCTATGACCTCATGCTGGGTGAGAGCCATCATCTCAAAAAATGCCCTCAGTGGCCCTGAGAGAAAAGAAGAAAGAAGAGCCCATGTGTTTTCTTTAACATATAATATAGTCTATTGATAGTCTCAATTAGCAACCTGAATGGCTCCTTGGTTTGGAGGGGCCCAGAGCTGGTAGATCATCCTGTCATGTGTGTCTGACTTGGGACACTGTTGTAGCTCTTGCTCAAAGCTGCTCTGACTACACAGTCTGCTCGTTAGTGCTAAGTTATCAGGGATATGTGGAGTACTGATTTGTTGCTCTTCCAGTAAAATGCAAAATATCTTCTCTGGATTAAAGCCTAAGAAACATTCACTATATCCATGGAAGGAGGTACACTGAGTGCTCTTAAAGAAATAAAAGTATTTGTGGGTGAGACTCTGGAAGGTAGGAAAAAAAAACAACGTCTTCTCTCTCAAACACATGCAGATTCAAAAGATCTCCACAATACTTGAAACATTAAAACTTTGGACCAATTCCCTCAGAACTGTAGTCATACCCCTGAGAGGAGAAGGATGTTGAGTCATAGTGAAGAAAGGAAAGAAAAGCGGAATGTTTTTTCTATTACAATCATTACAGAGGTCAGACGCAACCAAGACAGACAGATGAACAACAAAAACACTGGTTAAGTGATTCAGAAGGGTAGGTTTTCTGGAATTAGCCAGAAACATCTCAAGGACTCTGAAGAAAATATGGAAATGAATTGTCATTCCAATTTATCTGAGCATATGTGCCTTTGGACTCTAATGGCTGGAGAAGGATTCATTTTTAAATGATTTGATGGAAAGCTTGTGAAGGACTCACACTTCAGCTATCATAAATATGTCCGTAGCAGAACAGTGAATGATAATATTACATTTTGCTTTTGGAGTATCTGACAGTGGCAAAAAGACTAGAAAGTGTATGATCCTTTGCAGTATGGCATAACATTACCTTCTTACAAAATAACTAAGTAAGCCGCTGCTTTGCTTAAATAAGTTCTCCATTATAATCACCCAGTTTGCTTTTGTTACGCAGGAGGATTGCAAAAGTGAGTGATTTATTTGAAGGCTTGGTTAAGACTGGAAAGCCTACAAAAAATAGGAAAGAACATCATACATTCAAATATTTGGCTAGGTTTTAATTTCACAGCATGGTGTTGTTGTTGTAACCTACTGCTTCTATATTGATCATAGACTTACCTGCCAGGAAAAGAATTTGACTGTTCAATGTACTAATTGCTATTACTGTTATTTTATCTTTCTGAAATATATTTAAAAAAAAAAAAAAAAAAAAAAAAAAAAAAAAAAAAGGGTTTATTTTTCTGAGGTTGTATGTTTTCCCATTTGTCATAACAGAGGAAAAAATTGATTCAGTGCCTGCTTCTGTTTAGAACTGCAAATTAAACGCCCCACAACAGAAGCCGTTCAGTTTCTGGTACTGATTAGCAGGTTGGAGTCTCATCTGAGAAGGTGGAGCGATCGCAAGGCTGTACGTCACTGCGGTGATCCAGTGGGAGGAGGCAGGCCGCCCGGGCCCATCAGCCGTCGATCTGGATTTCCTCCTGTGCGCAGGCGATTGGCCACTCAGTGCATGGTTCTCTTGGGTGTGACTGCGAGCCCTGGTGAGTCACGGTTCAAGTGCACAACTCATACCGAAAGGAAAATGAGGCCAATTTTCACTCTGCTTTTAATTTTGTTTCCAGCTTGGTTCTGTGAAAGTCACAGAGAGCCCCGAATTGCTACGTGCAGCAAAAGGTAACCCAACAGTGCAGAGAAGGGTTACGACCACCAACGTGTCAAAAAAAATGTACCTGCATGTCTCTGTACTGGGTCTGTTTGGGATGGAGTCCCTTCTCAAAAATAAAACTTTAGGTGATGTACAAAGTAGTGGTCATCTCTTGCTGGAGGATGAAAGTTGCTACAAACAGCAAGTTTACAATTAGAAAGTGTACTTGCAAACCTGGATCTGGTTATAGAAATGAAATTTTTGATTATATAGTGTCATTTCCTGACAACTTGGTTCTCTTAGTCTTTTGTTAATCTTTTGAGTGTATTGTATTTGAGTGAGTGGATACAGTAATCTTCTCCATAGTTTCCTATTCCTGCTTTTCTTCTTACTTCTTTGGACAGTAGATGATCCACAGCTGACAGCTTTTTCCAGAAACATTTTGGAGGTGTATTTCTCACAGTGCAAAGTAGGACCTTCTAGAAAGCACTTCATAAGGGAGTTCATCTCAGAAATAGTTTCTTATCCGCTTTTCCTTTGAAGAATCTCAGAGCAGCCGAGGCTGGCTGGGCTCTCTGGGTACACTTGGCTCAACCTCTGCTCCAGCAAGGCCACCCAGGGCAGGGCCACATGCCCTGAGCCACGTCAGGATGGCTTTTGGACATCTCCGAGGACAAGAATCCACAGCCTCTACAGGCAGCCTGTGCCAGTGCTCCGGCACACACACAGTACCAGAGTGCTTCCTGGTGTTCAGAGGGAACCTTCTGCATCCAATTTGTGCCCATTGCCTCTTGACCTGGCGCTGGGACCACTGAAAAGAGGCAGACCCCTTCCTCTCTGCACCCACACCTCAGTTATTTGCATACATTGATGAGACTCCTCTGAGCATGTCTGTGACTGGGATGAAGTACTGAAGAAGGGCTGAAGAAGGCCCAGCTGCCTAGTCAGTGACTAAGCTGACATAACCATTCATCAAAAACTTCTGATGCCACTTCTGCTACTTTCTAATGTTTACAAAGTTTTCTGAGGCATGCTTTTTGTCAGCCAAATGTGTAAATGTTACAATTAATGACAGTGTTAATCTTGGATTTTTGCTGGGGCTTGGACACTGTCCCATGCAGAGCTTATCTTGCCTGGGAGGTTTTCAAGAGACTCTACAAAAACACCCCAAAAAGTTGGTGAATACTTATTTAGATATACTGGATCATAGTCCAGTATAGTCCTTTATGCCTTGAGCTATTTTTTCAAAATCCAGACTGTACAGATGTGTCTTAGGCTTGAGTACAGTCCTGAAAAGCAGCCTGTATCACCAGTTGGTGATATGTTCTGACGAGCATTTTGTATCTTTCCTGAAAGGAACTCCTATCTTCTGTTTGCAGTTCTCACACAGGGGCTTCAGTCCCCTGAAAAATACAGTTTGCTTCCACATTGACTGCTCTACCTCTCAGAAAACATTCGGGAGGAGGGGTGTACATTGCTCACAGGAGTTGTGTGCTCCAGGGTGGGCTGTACCGGCACGCTGCCTGCTTCTCACCTCTCCCACACAAGAGTGACTTGGAAAATTTGGGATTCTGGTGTTCATGTGGAGTTATGCAAGTCACAGTCAAGCTGGTTAAATCTCCGTGTGCAGCCCCAGCAGAACATGGAAGTGTTTCGTGCTGATAAGATATGAGTCTGCAGTTCTGAGTGCTTGTTCACAGGCATTCCTGCCACGTGAGAGCAAGTTCCTGCTGAAGAAAACGTGAATGCCTTACACTCTTTGACAATGTTGCAAATCAGAAATAGTTGCAGTTACTTCATGCTATTCCCTCTAAGGCAGAACAAATCCTAAGGTTTCAGCTGAATGCTTATGAATCACTACGTTGGGAAAAAAAATAAAAAATACCACCTGTCATATTTCATCTAAACTCTCAGAAAATGGGGAAAATGTGCTGAATGAGGCAGTTAGTGACGGTGTTGTACAGGGATTATTACTATATGACAGCTTGAGTTATGATATACTGCACATTCCTTTCTAGCAGAGAAACAGCAGAAACCACACAGCTGATGGAGTGTGAGAAGAAATCTGAACATCATTGTCTAAGTAAGAAAAACACATAATTTCTTCAGGCAAAGTAGAAGTGAACACAACACATATATTTTCTATGAACTTAAAACAGTACGTGCAGAAATCACACGTAAATTTGCAGGATTTAAATGGGGAGACATGAACAAATGGTCCAGGGATGTTTTTAAAAATGCTTCTGGAACAAAGTAATAAATGGAAGAGCAGCATTCATGATGGCAGAAACAGTGCCTCTCCAGTTAGTAACATAGGCTTTGGGACTGAAGTTTATAGCACAAGACATTGTTTATGAAAGATTACCCAGCTCTAGGGCTGTGTGTTAAATACTGCAAAGAGAGAGTGAGATGGAATATAGTATACATAAGGTCCTGCCTCTGCTAAGACGTTTAACACGTGTCTACAGGCAAATGTGTTCATCTGACTGAAATCTGGATGAGCAAGCTTTTAAAAATCTATTGGACATTTACACTGCTAAGTTACATACCAAAAAATACGATTCTATTAAATATAATTTTGTGAAATATCAGGGATTTTTATTCTCCATCGTTTTCACTTATGTTATTTTAGTACTGCTTGGTGGGACAAATGCTCAATAAAAATCAATAACGACTCATCTTTCTGTCTTTGATAACTACATTTTTTTCCCCCCTGCAGATCTTTATTCAAGGCTTCTAAATCTATCTGTCAAAGTTCATCCAGATCAGCTAAAACAGAAAACGATATATAAATAAAATACAGTTTGAGGTTGCAGCCATTTTGTCTTACCACTTTGCCCAGGAGAGGTTGCGTGTCATAATTGTGTTTATTGGTATTAGTGGCTGTCTTTCTATCACCAAGTAATGTGTAACTGCCTTTATGTCGCTGGCAGTTGTATTGGTAAGGGCACGATGAGTAAGCTTCACGTGTTTCTATTAATACAAAGTTGCCTGTCACTGATAGCAGTGCTGGCTGTTGCATAAAGCAAGAAATACTGTCAGATAACCACTTCTAAATTGCTAGAAGCTTCTCAAATGAGTGCTGTGCCATAAGCTTTGTTCTAAAAG
Source organism: Lagopus leucura (assembly GCF_019238085.1). Lineage (NCBI taxonomy): Eukaryota > Metazoa > Chordata > Aves > Galliformes > Phasianidae > Lagopus > Lagopus leucura. The sequence continues at coordinate 75,517,761 of NW_024962262.1, forward strand.
TTGTCTCTTGTACAGTGCCACAGAAGCCTTGTTTCTGTCTGGATGTGAGCAGCCTGCTTGTTTTTTCGTTATTTGCCAATTGCAGTGGAAATGATGCAGCACAAAAAAACTGCTGACTGAACAGCCTGTTGTATTTTCTAGGTACTTTCTGGTTTTGAAATAAAACTGGAGATTATTGCAAGTGCTGCAGTTGTTCAAATTCACCCCCTGCCAAGTTTTCACACCGCTAATGCTTCTAAGAACAGAGAAACCTACCTTAGAAGCTTCTTCCCAAGTTGTATCTTGATGTTTTCAGTATTAAATTTAGAACAGTGTCTAAATGAAATGTCTCATCTTATTTGCGGTGGCAGTCTTTAAATGACAATGTACCCCATATACTTACATAAAGACTCATTCTGAGTGCTGCAGCTCCATGGCAAGCAAAGCACCATCCTGTAAATGAAAGGATTGCATTCTCTTTGCAGGTTTTGCTCTTTGGTGTTCCTTCTGGAGAGCTAAAAGATATAAAATCTGAATTGCAGAAAAAGGAGAGGAAGGAAGCATCACACATCATCCAGCTAATGTATTTTAAACACAGTGTTCTTTTGGAATGGTTTTGGTAGAATCATGAATAACAAAACCGTGCCATCATCAGTTTCCAGGAAATCCTCTTTCCAATAGTTCTCAAGACATCAGCCTTTTTGTGGTGCTCAAACAGCTTCTCTCCTGAACAAATCGCAAGGATTTTATTTTATTTTAATCCATGCGTATTGTTTTAAGTGCATTTAAAAATAAATAAATAAATAAAAGGGTTATTAAACCAGGCAACAGGCCATTAGCTGTGTGAAAATTAGCTTGGATTAAACTGAGCTTGTTCAGATGCTGTCAAGGTTTCAAACAGCAATGCAGGACACACAGCCAAATGTGCTAGCTAACTGCTAGAGCCAAGATGTACTTGATTTATTGGCTTGATAACACTATATCAGGGTTTGAAATTGTCTAGCTCTTCTGAGTTCAAAGGGGTTCAAATGAGGAGGTTCTGTTTGAGGCTGTTTCTATTTTAAAGGTAGAACGTGGCACTGAGGGACATGGTTAGCAGGCATGGTGGGGGTAGGTTGATGGTTGATCTTAGTGGTCTTTTCTAACCTTAATGATTCAACGATTCTATAGCTGAGCAAATATTATAGGATGCATATATTAAAAATGAAACTTCAACCAAAGGGAAAAAATAGTGGTTAGGTAGATAATGGCCTTGGAAATCCCTATAATGAAAGCATAGAATTTAACCATTGATAAACCACCGGAGCACAATTAGTTAACTGAAAATCTGTCTGGAAAACAAACCAGAAGTGCTAAGAAAAATTGTCTTGCTGAATTTAATCATCTTGCTTATAGAAACTGTTACAGCATTTGGTGCTATAGGACTCTATTTTTAATGTACTTTCAGTATGTAAGATACACTTAGGTAACTACAACATGTGTTCGTTCTACAATTTTACTGGTACAAGGCAAACAACTATTGTTAAAGCAAGACATTTGTGTTATCAGATAAAAGCATGGAACAAGCTTCTAGGAAAATGGGTTCCAGGTAGGAAAAGTGCCTCTGACTATCAGACCAAAGCAGGCATGCTAGCAATAAAGAAATAAGCTCCTACTTGGGAGAAGAGTTGCTGCTCCTGCTTCAGAGCAGTAAAGTACAAAAGGGGCTCAGAAGAGCAATGAGGAAAAAGAAACCAACTATTTGTTCAGAGAAGCACGTTAATTTGGAAAGCAGAATTATTCATCAAACAAGTAGTACCTCATAACATTAATAATACAACTAGCACATACACCTACATGAATACTAGTATGTGTGCAACTTGTATATTCAAACAACTATGCTCGTACTGTTAGGGAAAGCTGCCCATCAAGAAAGATTAACTACCTGTTAATGAATTGAGGCAGCTACTATGTTGCTACCAATAAATTCAATTTTTCTAGCAGTTTTGGTATGGGCATCAAATAAACTTTTCTACAGAGAAGGAGAAACTCTTGTAAAAAAAGCATCTGTCAGTAGGTTGGGGCAGTTCTAACAAAAATAAATAAAAATACAATGAAATGGTTGTTGACTGAAGGGAGTGAGGAATGGGTTTCTAGCAGAGTGAACAGGTAATGGAGAAGTTCAGCCACAAGACTGCTTGTAACCAGCACTGCCATTTCACATTTCTGCTGTATCCAAAGAGATTGTTTCTTCATACTACTAATGCATGGATAAACTGTAGGCATATTTTTCTGAAACGATTACACAGAAAGCTGAAGTTGGAGCTGAATTCACAGAATTACCACAGCAATAGAGAGGAGACTGCAGGCCTGTCCCAGGCTGTCGGGTTGCAGGCTGCACTGAGGTGGTAGACATCACTGCCCACTTTTCAGCCCATGAGGTTTCACAGGGAAACAGTCCTGGAGGGTGTTGCAAGGAAACTCCGGGAGACCTATGTAAACTGTCACAAGGTTTACAGTGAATATCTTACCTCCTGATCTCTATTACTCTAATGAGATAGAATAAAAAGTCTATTCTCATACTGAAGTGTCATCAAAACCCTCTTTGGGTCAAAGATTGCAAGTGAGCAAAGTTCATAAGGTATATTTCCCGTATTTTTTAGCTCAAATCACCAAGTAATTTCTTCCTTCAGCATGTTAAAAAAGCAGTGACCAAAACCACCCGTCTGCTGTCCACCTCCAGGATTTGTGAGGTTTCACATCGGAAACTCTTCAGAGGCAGCATCTCTCTTATTTTTCAGTTATCTCTTATAGACTACAGAAGTAGTAATTATCTTGCACCACTTCAAAGAAGTTTCATGTTTAATCCATAGAAAGCTCAAGTTCTTGAATGTAGTTATCCATATCAGCAGCTGTCTCAGGCCGTTGGTAGACTCAGAACATCCTGGGTTGTAAGGGCCCAAAAATCATGGAGTCCAGCTCCTGGCTCCACACAGCACCACTCAAAATTCAAACCCAATATCCGAGAGTATTGTCCAGATGATTCTTGAACTCCAGCAGCTTGGGGGTGATAACAGACAACTGTCCATTTGTCTCCCACACATCTTCATTGCAGTACCACAGTGTTATTTAAAAATGTATATTTTTTAACAGCACAGTTTCTGCCATTTCATGTCTTCTCTTGTTCTCTTACTGAGTTACTTCTCAACTTACTATTGAGTGCCCTACTGGAGCTGCAGGTCTTGAAGCCTTTTTGGCTGCTGCTCTGCCACAAAATGGTGCAAGTACAGCCCTGGTAACTAATGCTTTCTCTTTCTGTTTTCTGAAGACCTTTCTGCTTCCTGCCACTGGCAAGGAGTGGAGCAGCTCCTTCAGCTCCACTTTCCCCTATAAAACCTGGAGGTGGCTCAATAAGGAAGGAGTCACACAAAATGGCTGCAATGTACATGGCACACAATAGGGCTTTATGTCAGACCTCTAAATTCAAGAGAGCAATAACTATAGCTGCAGAGACATACCAGAAAGATTTCAAGCTCTCATGTTTGTTCAGCTCTTACCCATGCCATACCTGCTTCTGTGGGGCTGCCAGAACAGCTTATTTATATGTCTGGTTTCTGAGTGGGTGTTTTCAAATGAAGAAAAAAAAAAAAAAAATTAAGTGCTAAGGCTACTCAGAATCCGAGTTTTAGGTACTTTTTACATCCACGTAGCATGACTCAGAGTACCAAGAGTTTCATTCTCAGCAGTATTCCCAGAAGTGTTAAGTGCTGAGAGCCAAGTTTTCAGTGAATGAATGGCTCTTTCATACACACACAAGATGCAGTAAGTAAGAACCCTTTTGAGACCCAGCTGGTGGGGCACTGGACCCCAGGGTCCCCATACAGTCTGTGGAAAAGTAAAAGACCGCTGTAGAAGGCACTTACCATTTGGATAGATGCTACTGACTGTGTTCTCAGAATATCAGCAGCCCCACATAACAAACAATTTGAACCACGGCACTTTCTATGTTGTCCAAGGCCCTCTCTCATGTCAGAGGAGATCTTCACACAACCTAAATTTTCTGAGGTGAAGTCTGGCTTGCTGCACTGTAACAATTTTGATTTATTTAAAGAGATATGACATTCAAAAAGTCCTGTTGCCCAGTTCCTGACTGTGAAGCCCTGGGAGACTACTGTATGATGCTTATTCAAACATTATTCAGTTTTCAAAACTTGACTTAAACTATATTGCGAGTAATCGAAGTCCACTGAGGACTGGTCTTCTACTTCTAACCTCATCCTGGTTGGTATTGACTCTTGTAACCAAAATGGCATTTATAATTGTATGGCTAATTAAATGGGATTGGTAGTTCTCATTTATTGTTTTTAAATAAGCCCTCAATGATGCTGCAGTAAGGCTGAGACTATCTGGATATGATGCATTGCGTAAATCCTCTGCTCATTTCAGACAGAGATTAAGTAATCCTTACTCTTGAAATAGGAAAGTGTGTCATCAGACAAAAAGCTCCGATGCTGAAGATCATACTGAAATAGTCATTCTGTTTGTTCAGCTGTACATATTACAGTAAGTCTGAGCTCACTGCCTATCTGCATTATAAAGGCACTTTACTTTAAATCGCTTCTCTCTTCTAAGCATATGCTTAAATACTGCTGGATAGAGAGAAAAGAAGAAAGAAGAAAGGAGGAGGGGAATGAAAGGGAAGGGGTGGGAAGGGTAGAAGGAAAAGATTTGGTTTTGATTAATAGTGATTAGTGATGCTAAAACAAATCAGAAAAGTAGCAGTGGGTTCTAACCAGGTTTAAAGACAGGATCTTCTTGCTTCCTAGACCCACTTGCATTTGAAGATGACATCTTCCTCCTTCACAATTCACAGTAACCAAAAGAAGAATATCAATAGCATGGATAGCAAAACAAAAGATGAAATCACAAACAAAAATATCTGTGGTCATGTGTACTTCATGTTTGAAGTATGCATTTGAAGAGGAGAATAATCCATGTGCTGAACAGTAACAAAGATACAAGTTTTCTTGGGTTAAGGAATAAGTTCAGCTAGAAAACAGGTTAGCTTCAATGCAACTAACAGTATGCAAACTTTTTTTTTTTTATGCTTATTATAAAGCTAAATTTGAGCATGCACTCACATGGAGAGCAGAGAACGTCCCTTTATCCAGACACCCATCCAAACACCTCCATCTGAAACAGAAAGAATATAGAGCTTCTCAGAAACAAGGGTGCCACAGCCACAACTCCCAGAAACATTTTTTCTCTATCACACCCAGTCAAGAACAATTTCTAGATGAGTTTTATAGTGCTTTGTAAATATTTGACTTTTTTTTTTTTTTTTTTTCTCTGTTTGCTTGCTTTTCTTTAAACTCACAGGTCCATATAATGACTCTCTGGAGTCATTCCAATAAGCATTGGCACAGCTGTAGTTGTGCAGTGAGAATGAGTATGACTGCTGCCGGTGGGTGGGACCTACTCATTTCTTCAAGTTAGGTACACGTTTAAGAGATTTGTTTGGACACTGTGCTCCACAGTAAGTGCTGTGTTGAATCAGGGCCTAAATGTAGTTTGCTGTGTGGGGCCTTCTTGGCCTTGCTGATTACCTACCTGGCAGCCTTTCTTGCTTAGATGAGAACTCCTTCACTTCAGAGCATGTGTTCAGCAATTTAAAGGCTACCTTTTTGTAGTAAAAATCAGTGATTATTCTCTTTTGGATAATGATAGAACATTCTCATGGTAAAACTTTGAATTAACGCTCTCTTGAGCTGAGATTACAGGATTAGGAGATCATCATAAACATCTAAAAACACAGCATGTATGGAGTTATATTGGGAGTTACACAGCTATCACAAACTACAAATAAAAATGTTGTCTGCTGCCTTTTGTAAAATTCTGCTTACATTTCCTTTCTTCATGCCTCCTTTTACAATACGATGTAACTAGAGTTTTATTTCTTGCCAGGTTTAGCCAGGTGTGGAAACAGAAACCTCCTTTTCTTAACTAAAGGGGAAATCTGAAACAGTTGTAGCAGCAAAGCAAACTTATTAGCATGCTTTTTCTGCTCTTTTTTCCTTTTGTGAACCCAAATTTTCCATAAAATACGGTTGTTCAGAGGAACCATGGACTGTGCAGGAGCCACCAAACTCACGGCTTGCAAAACAATCCTCATATTCCAGCACAACCACTTTAGGTCACTGAAACTTGACCTGTGGCTGGAACATTGCCCGTGCATTAGGGCTCACTTCCGAAGTCTGGCACTTGGGATGTTCAGATTGCTTATCCTGAATAAAGAAAAAAGAAGAAGACAATATTGCATTTTCTTTCTTTTTTTTTTTTTTTTTTTTTTAATGTGTAACTCATGAAAACAATGCTGCATGAGATTTAATTCACCAACAGGAGGAATAGTGAATCATCATACTGTAGTCTTTTTTAAAGTGCATATCATTCTTAATTTTTCTGCTATTATATAAATACCTTTTGCCTAAAAAGTCTGCAATCGATTTGTACTGGATAGTACTTTGTAAAGTTCTTTAGGTCAGATTTCCAGGCAGGAATCCACACAGATCAATAAATCCAGCTGAAGTCAACAGAACTATTTTGGACACACAGGACATGTAAGTATTGTGAACTCTCTCTCTTCTCTAGAATGCCAGAACTCATTCAGCTCTGGAGTTTATGTTAGCTGCTGTCCAAGGCTTTGCTGAAAACTGTATCCTCATGTAAGAGTTCATAGTATGTAAAAAAATATTGGATATCTCTCTTCGATAGCTTCATGGAGCTGTGATTAGATAGTGAGAAATTGGTATCCTCTCCTAAACTAGATAAAGAATTAGTAGTTGTAACTACTTAAAAAAAAAAAATCAAAATTCCACTCGGATAAATATAATTACATACTGAAAACATTTAGTCGGACGTCAGTGTCTGCCTCTCAGTGACATTGGTAGATGCGACGATACCCACTAGAGGGAGCTCACACAGTCACATTGCCTTCTACAGATTTACGAGATGTTTTTTGTAAGGTCATAAATAGATTTTTTAATACATTTTAATGAACGGCTGGATATAAATGAGTTTAGCTGAGAACTTTTACCACAGATTTTTTCTTTCTATTAAGAATACTCCTTTTCGGAAATTATTTCACAGTTTGTGTATTCCTTTTCAATAGTAAATCAATCTTATCTAGCTCTTACTGTGTTCGGAGTAATGTATCCAATGACTCAGGTTGCAGTTGCAAGTGCTCAACAGTTTTGCATATCACTTTCAAGTCCTACACTCAGGAAATGTGGAATCCAGCAACAGAACAAGGGGCAATGGGCACAAATAGAGCAAGTTCCATTTGAACACGAGGAAAAACTTTTATACTGTGAGGGTGACAAAGCACTGGAACAGGCTGCCCAGAGAGCCTGTGGAGTCTCCTTCTCTTAAAATATTCAAGACCTGTATAAATGTTTTCCTGTGCGACCTGCTGTAGGGAACTGCTTTAGTAGGCATTGGACTCAATGGTCTCCAGAGGCACCATCCAACCTCTATGATTCTGTGATTCTCATTCTCCTTGGCCTGCTGATAGTTATAGAATCAGAGAATATCCCGAGCTGGAAGGGACTGACGAGGATCACCACATCCAATTCTGTCTCCATTCATGATCACCCCAAATCAAACCCTACATCTGACAGTGTTGTCCAAACGCTCCTTGAGCTCCATCACTGGTGGCCGTGCCCACAGCCCCGTGCATCCCGTTCCCCGCCCACCGCCCCGTGGTGCAGCCCCTTTCCCTGGCCCCCAGCTGCCCTCCCCTGACGCAGCTCCATGCCGTTCCCTCGGGCCCTGTCGCTGTCACACAGAGCAGAGCTCAGCGCTGCCCCTCCGCTCCCTGTGAGGAGCTGCAGCCGCCATCAGGCCTCCCCTCAGCTCCTCGGCTCTGCGCTGAGCACAGCGAGGGGCCTCAGCTGCTCCTCGTACACCTTGTCCTCCAGACCCTTCACCAGGAAGTATTCCACAGGGAGGTTTTATTTTGCATGTGAGCAGCAGACTTCTTTTCTGATCAGACACACAACAAAGGACTGAGCTTCCCAAATACGCTGAATAAAGAATTAAAGACCATTCCAAGTTGGAAGGGACCTGTAAGGATCATTGAGTATAACTCGTGGCTCCACACAGGACCACCAAAAAATTACGTTCAGGACTGTATTACTATGAATATGTCCGAACAAGTCTGCCTTCTGTGAATATGACCACTTCCTTAGTATTGTCTGTACTGACATTTTATCAATGAGTCTCTGTGCTGACATGAACGCAGAAGGATTTGAGCAGAAGGAAGCTGAAGCTTTCAGCAGGTAACATTTTCAAAGGATGACTCTGCTGCTCTGCTGGCTGCTGTTAGCAGCTCTCAGGGGCAGACGCCTCCAGCCAGCCCCACGCAGCGTGGTGGCTGACAGGCACACGCCAGAGGAACACCTGGGAGCCCACTGTGGGGAGCGGGCTGCGGAGGAGGGCTGTACGCTGGCAGGGAAGTCACGAGGCAGAAGTAGGAGGTTTTCCCTTCCAGAACATCGTGTCACTGTCCCTTCACATGGGTCACTGGGGGTCTAGTTAATACAACCAACATACTGCACTTTTGTGGTGGTAGCAGTAAAAGCCAACTAGTGGGGATGCATTTATTTCAGTGCCAAAGAGCTCTACTTTCAGAGTAGTTTTTATTATATATAGGCCATAATCTGTAATTTAATTATTTTTAATGCAAATATAGTCACTAGCATAGATACATCTACACCAGCAGAATAGAGCCATATATCAGTGCTGGTTATTCTTCTTTGTATATGAGAATGCTCTGCAAAACTATAAGCTTCTTTACCCCAGGTAGCTGTGTTCATATTAAGCATGTGAGACAGAAACAGTACAAGAAAGATGCAGAGCTCATGCAATGAGTCCAGAGGAGGGCCACTAAGATGATCAGTAGGCTGGAGCACCTCTCCTATGAAGAAAGGTTGAGGGAACTTATCTAGGGTTGCATCTAGGGAGGAATAATTGCTTGCACCAGTATAGGTTGGGGGATGAGCTGCTGGAGAGGAGCTCTGCGGAGAGGGACCTGGGTGTCCTGGTGGACGACAGGTTGGCCATGAGCCAGCAGTGTGCCCTTGTGGCCAAAAAGGCCAATGGCATTGTGGGGTGCATTAAAAAGAGCGTGGCCAGCAGGTCGAAGGAGGTGATCCTCCCCCTCTACTCTGCCCTGGTGAGGTCTCATCTGCAGCACTGCGTCCAGTTCTGGGCTCCCCAGTACAAAAAGGACAGGGATTTCTTGGAAAGAGTCCAGCGGAGGGCCACGAAGATGGTGAAGGGCCTGGAGCATCTCCCCTATGGACAAAGGCTGAGTGAACTGGGTCTGTTCAGCCTTGAGAAAAGAAGACTGAGAGGGGACCTGATCCAGGTCTATAAATATCTAAGGTGTGGGGGGCAGAATGGTGAGGCCGGACTGTTTTCAGTGGTGAGTGGAGACAGGACAAGAGGAAACGGCCAGAAACTGCAGCATAGGAAGTTCCGCACCAATGTGCGCAAGAACTTCTTTACAGTGAGGTGACGGAGCACTGGAACAGGCTGCCCAGGGAGGTGGTGGAGTCTCCTCCTCTGGAGATGTTCAAGACCTGCCTGGATGCCTGCCTGTGCGACCTGCTGTAGGGAACCTGCTTTGGCAGGGGGGTTGGACTCGATGATCTCTGGAGGTCCCTCCCAACCCCTACAATTCTGTGATTCTGTGAACTGTGCTTGTTTAGCTTGGAGAAGGCTCCAGGGAGACCTCACTGTGGCCTTCCAATACTTGAAGGAAGTGTATAAACAGGAGGGGGAATGGCTGTTTAATAGGGTGGACAGTGATAGGACAAGGGGGTATGGTTTTAAACTGAGACAGAGGAAGTTTAGGTTAGATGTTAGGAAGTTTTTCACACAGAGGTGGTGAGGCACTGGAACAGGTTGCCCAAGGAGGCTGTGGATGCCCCATCCCTGGAGGCATTCAAGGCCAGGCTGGATGTGGCTCTGGGCAGCCTGGTCTGCTGGTTGGCGACCCTGCACACAACAGGGGGGTTGAAACTGGATGATCATTGTGGTCCTTTTCAACCCAGGCCATTCTATGACTCTATGAACATTCCCATAATGTAAATATTTGGAAATAAATATTTCAGTGTAAAATATCCCAGTATAAAACCTTTAAGAGAAGCTTTTTAATTTTGGGCTGAGAATAACTGTCTGTACACCCCTCCAATGTCAGCCATAAAAAGCGAGCAAGCCAGCAGTCATAGCATACAGCTCACTCACCAGTTCCCCTTCTCGCAGCTCTCATATCCCTGTGCTCACCCTAGCCATCCAAAGCTCGGTCTTGCATCTGTCCATGCATTTGTTACATCAGCACACACATCCTTATTTCATTTCCCTAATTTATCTATTAAAATTTAATGCACAATTCAGTCAAATAACTAAATCCACAGATACTCATTCTCATATTTTCCTAAATAGTTCAGAGAAGGACAAAGCACCTCAAAGCTGGCAGCTGCAAGCTGGCCGAGCACTTTGCTGCCATGCAGCCATGCCCCAGCACTCAGTCATAGTGTCCTACAACCTGAACCTTTGGGAGACATGTGAAGAACAAGTGATCATCAGACCGTGTCATGACATCACCAGTCAACTGGATCTGCTCTCCGGAGTATTGCTCTGTTCTCCAGAAGGGGTAAGGATGCATGGGCTGAGAATGAGGGAACTGAAGGAACTGAGGTTTAGAAGGGGGAACTGATGATGGTCACACAGAAATGCCGAATGACTCATGCTAAAGCCCTTGCTTGCTACAGCTTAAACCACTGGACTGTTCAGTCTAGAAAGCCTGGGTTGAGGTATTTTGTGAATGATTGCAGTCTTTTATTCATATGCGTGTGACTAACATATGATACGCCTTTTAAGGAACGCTGAAGAATCTATTCCGAGAAGATAGGCTTTCTTTAATTTTAAACGTTAATTAAGCAGCTTTTTGTTCATCTGAAGCATCATCTCCAAATCAAGGCATCCAAGAGAAGAAGCAGTGAAGACTGCCCATCCAACTTTACCTTGCTTCCATTCTCTCCTCTCCTTGCAGGATAGGCAACTGGGGGCAGCTTTTTGGTACTTGGTATTCTCCTCATTCTGAAACAGCTCCAGGGCTCCCTTATTACACACCTTTTGGTGCCACTTGAAGACACGCAAGAGTATCTGTATGGATTTTCCAAGGATATTCATAGAATGATAGAATCATTTGAGTTGAAAGGGATCCTTAGAAGCCACCTGATCCAACTCCCCTGCAATGAACAGGCATTATCTACAGCTAGATAAGATTGCTCAGAGCACTATCCAGCCTGACCTTGAGTGTTTCCAGGGGCTGGGCATTCACCACATCTCAGCTCACCATGTTCACCACTGCATTATCCATGGGTCTCCCACATTACTTTTTCTACACTGAAAGATGCATTAATTTTCTTAGTATGTGCTCCCATCCCTTCTCTCATATAGAACTGAGGCACACAGATTAGAACACAAAATGGCCATTAATACAGCCTGTTTGGAGATACACAGAGTATCGCAGACTGGGGCATTTAGCTTCAGAGAACACTTCAAGAATTGAAAGTCCAACTTTCGTGGGTATTAATGCTCACTGAGTTGGGAAATTGGAGCCACAGTGCGTTCTGCCAACCTTCCTCATAGTCATGCTGGCCAGAATCAGCACTCCTCCTGCTATGCCTAAGCCTGAAGCAAAATTTCTCTCCCCGAGACCTTCTTCTTTAGTCAGTGCCCATTTTGCATTCTCCTCCACGAGAAGAGTAGCAAGGCTTCTCCCACCAGCAGCCCCCCTGGCCCTTCCGGTGCTGTCATCCTGAGCATCAAGCAAGCGCAGAATGTTAGGTGGGGGAAAATGAGCTCCATGTCATGGTCACAAGGGCCTCGGTGGCAACAAAGCTTTTTAGACAAGGGAGATGACACATTTCCGAAGATGATTAATCCACAGAAGCCACCAGAATAGAGATAACCTCGGAAAGAGGAACATTAAAATAGAGAAAAAAACATGCTGCCAAACCCAAACCTGCTGCAGGTTCTTATCTTCCAGACTTTTCACATGTGAAAGTACCCTGGGATCTGGCTGCTTTGAGACCGCATGAGTCATATCCTTGCTAACTGGAATACTTAAATTAAGCTTGTTCAGCACTTTTTACGATGGAAGGAAGTTAGTAAAAATAGGAAATGGATAGCACAGGTCTTGTTCCTTTAAACCCATTTACTTCTTTCTTAAGTGGTCTGAAGCAAATCTTTGTCATTGTTTGTCATTGTAGTTGCATGTTTATTTTTGCTAATATTTGCCAAATAATAACAAGGAATACACTTTCCCTGTGTAACAGACTCTATCTGCATAGTTTTATATGTTTAGAAACTCCTGCTATCTGAGCCCTTTTCATGTCTTTCCTTGCCCCTTTCCTTTGAAAATTCCACTCGTCTACTCTCTTTGAATCACACTGTGCGACCTGCTGTAGGAAACCTGCTTTAGCAGGGAATTGGACTCGATAGTCTCCAGACATCCCTTCCAACCCCTATGATTCTGTGATATTGTGATCCCAGATTCCACAGCATCCAGTGCTCAAAACGGAATCCTGAAGCCTGCACAAGGTATGTTAGCCATCAGAATGGCTTTTCCCAAGTTTGACATCCCAAGTGCTTTTTATTCATTACCGTATTTTTTTTTTCTCTCCAGTGTTCACAACGCAGAGTGCAAACTGGGTCCTCAAGTAACAGTGGGCTCAGAAAGAGGAACAGAATCATAGAATCTCTTGGGTTGGAAGGGACCCATAAGGATCATCGAGTCCATCTCCTGACTCTACACAAGGCCACCCAAAATTCAAACTCTGTGTCTGAGTCCTTCTATGAAAACCTATGTATGTCCAAACGTGTCTTGAACTCCAGCAGGCTTGTGGCCTTGACCACTGCACAGTGTTTTACTGCTCATAAAGCAGTCCAACAGCAAACAGGCGCATGTGATTGCTTATCACCCTTTACGTCTCCACTGGGGTGGGGTGATAGAACAAGTGCTGTGCACATACACTGCCCTGTCATCCCAGATGGAGAAGTGGGCACAAGGCTGCACCCCGTGATCTCATGCTCTCCTGTTGCAATGTGAGGCACTGGCAGCAAAGCAGGGCCTGCCTCCACTCTTTGCCATGGGGAACGCTGAGGTGAAGAGGCAGCTCATGCTCCAGTCTCTGCTGCCAGAGTCACTGGGGTGCCAAAGGACTTCCCTAGGAAGTGTTCAGATGAACCTAAAACCTAAGAGCTTACTGATAATAGTCACACTTAAAGGCAAAAATCTGAAGTTTTCAATTACTAAGACATTTTAGAACTGATGACAAATCAAGTTTGTATTGAATTCCAACCTCATGAAGATGTAACAAGACGAATTAACAATTCCAGCTAAAAATACAGGGAGGTTTAATAACGTTCAGAACATAAAATGGTTTTTCCATATTTGCTTTTAATGAAAAAAATACTGTATGAATAGAAATGGAAGTATAACAAAGAATTTCAATTGAATTAGGAAAATATAGGGATAAATAGAGCAAGTAAAACAAGCATTTTAATTCCAGGTTATTTGTGTATCATGGAACTCTTGTCTGTACTTATAGCTACTTACGTTTCCAAACAGACCAGAAGATGAGAACAAAATACCCTCATGATACGCTTACTGACATGTTCTCAGTTACAACTATGATGGTAGCATTCATATATTAACTTTTCATTTCTCAGATGGCAAAGAGCACAGTAAAAAAGACTCTCAGGTCATCTACGTTTGGGGAAGGAAAGCCTGATCTCATCTGTTCCTTGCAATTTCAAAACTTGCAAATTATTGTTGTCACTACTCTCACTTCATAACTAGTAACTGGGTTAATTCAATTCTAATGTACAACTTATCTGATTTTATACAACAGTGTAAAGCTGACACGGGATAATAAAGTCTAGTTTTTACCCATGAGGAGATCCGTTTTAAGATAACTTCCAAACACTTTAGGCATGAGGAATATAATTTTAAAAATCTTCACCAAACTAAAATTAACATACGTGTATTCCATATATTAACATTGTCCCTGCTGTATGCCTTAGTATGGTCCAAATTCCCAACACAGAGACTATTTATATCATTTTCTAGTGTGTCCATATCTTCTTAAATTGGAAGAAATATGTTTAGAAAAGAAACCTGATCTACTAGAACATATAATGGGGATAGATTAACTTCAATTATGTTACTTGAAATAAAATATCCATTATATAATGGATGAAATATCCATTATATTAAGCTACTGGCTGGCAAGCATTAAATCAAATATAGACTTCTACATATTCTGTATCTGTAGTGAAGTATTATAACATATTAAACAGACCTTTATTTTAAAATCTCTTTCCAACACAGGATCAATCCTGTATTAACTGCCTGACATAAGCTAGTTGCGAGTTATGAGGATCCCTGCCTTTTTTGGTACTGTATTCTGAGCTTTTCCAGTTGTTCTACACACTGCGTCTGGGCCAGCTTCAGTGTTCGGTTCTCCTCTGTCAGTTCTGCATACTCTTTGGCCAGCTGAGCAGCATCCATGCTTTCTTTTTCCACTTGTTCCAGTCTGGCAATCAGCTCTTTTCTGACAATAACATTAAAAAGAAATTCACAAAGATTAAAAATGGCAGCAAGCAAAATACATATTGTCATGGGTTAGGAGAAAGCTGGAGTACACCTTGTTGATGTGAAATACACAGCTAGAATACATATCTGCTACAGATGCTCTTCTTCCTTTAAAAGATGAATTCTGTGATAGGTTTGTTTTCCTGAGGTCAAACCTGCAAAATGCTGAGGACCTTTAAATAAATATCTCTACCTTCAGTACGAGTTCACTGTGCAGCCATATGGGGAGGACCAACATCCTAGAGACTGAATGCTAATATGCTGCCTGTGTAAGAAGAGCAGCAATTTATTTTTCTCTCCCATACCAAATATATTTGAAAGCCATCAAGGTTTTCTAATGTTGTTGTTGTCCAGTTGCTTATCCAGTTGGTATATTCTGTGAAGCACGCCTGGTTTTGTTTTCTATGCTACCAAGAAAAAGGATTCTAGAGCACACTAGGCACACATCTGAACTAAACAAATTGCTTCTTTTCAGTTTTTATACTCAGACCTTACTTGTGCTGCTGAAGCATGGTCACCAACTGCAAACCTGACCCCTCCTGGCCTTTTTGAGTGCAGACACCCAAGAATTCAAGCTGTTGCTCCATCCCAACTGGAGTCACCTGGTGCCCTGTGTTCCCAGATTTGGCCAGAAGTCACAGGCTACTGTAGACCATCAGCTGAAATTCCCTCCACAGGAGTTAAGATAGCGGAGGCCTTAAAACAAAACACGCTGAGCGCATATGGGATATCTAATCGCACTCCACTTAGTTACCCAGCAGACTAGTCTGACCTCTGTTTTATTTCCCTTTAAGTCAAATCATTTTTCATCTCTGCTACAAGAAGTCTCTTTTAAAGGGTTCTTGGCTCTTTTGATCACTCTATCTCAGTGATTAGTTAATCTTTTAACTCTTTGGAGCCCTCTGACGTTCTCAGTCACGTCAAAACAATGGTTGTAGGTCATCTGCTGGAAGACGTAATGCCTTCAAAGCAGATTGCTTTTTCTGCAGTCTTTGAAGGAGTCCCCTGGCAAGCTGAACCAGTGCTTTCATGCAGGAAATTCTTACAGATTAGTGATTCCGCTTCCATAGGTCAGAGCATTCACAAAAAGATAACATTTCAGTATTTGCTGATCGCTTGCATTACTTACACCTGCAAAACTACAGTTTCTAGCAGTGAGATTTTAAGCACCTGGGTTTTCAAACAATTGTCCTATCTGGCCTTCTTTTAAGATTAATTTAATCTGTCTTTACTGCAGCTTTGAGAGATAGCATCGTTTAGCCAAGGATTTGCTGGCTGTTTACAGCCGCAGTTACTGCAGTTCAACGAGTTGTAAGAGAGCCGTGGCAGACCCATTTCTCAAAAAAATGATTCCCATACAAAAAAGAAATAGGGGAGAGTTAGCAGGCTTTACAGCACTTTAAATCACCCCCAAGATGCAGTATATGGAAGCCCTCCTGTAGCTATGTTTCAGCTTTGTTTTAGACCACTGGTGTAATGCACAGGTGAGGCAGTGGCACAGGCTGCCCAGGGAGGTGGTGCAGTCACCATCCCTGGAGGTGTTCAGGAGCCGTGTGGATGTGGCACTGAGGGACGTGGGCAGTGGGTGTAGGGGGGGGGGGTGGGCTGGTGGTTGGACTGGGGGATTTAGAGGTCTTTTCCAATCTTTAGTAGAATTCTGTTAACATTTGGCGTAATGGAGTTGTAAAAATTTTAAAACCAGCAAAACCATTAACAGATTAATTTTTCATTGTTTAGGCTGTGCTACATCTACTGCTCTTCGATGTAGGCTAGATGAACTGATCATGCCAGACAGTTTGATATTCCAGTTCCTGTTAATGGGGCTACTGAACATGCAAAAAAATGCAGGTAAGATTTAGAGAGTAAGAAATGTATTGAATGCAGTGAAATTTTACTAGCTTAATCACTTCAGCCCCTTCAGCTTCCACTGGAAGATTTTTGTCTCTTAGAGCCCAAAGAGAGCTTTAGCAATACTTTCTTGCAATTATTCTACTGGCACAGTGCTGGGCGGAAGGATTACATGACTCTTTTTCACACTACAGACTGCTGGATGAGGAGTCTTCTAAACCAATTAATTTGGAACAATTATTTTCTCACTCTCTATGAGGTTCTTAAATGCAGGGGCAGTGAACACACTTGTAAGTAATCAGCATAGTAAGAGCAGATAAACCTTTTCCATGGGAAATTTTAGCACTTGTGAAAGAAAGGTACTGCCTACCCTATTTGGACTTGAGCCAGAGGCGGCACAGGCAGACAGCGTACAAACTCAGACAGCTCTATTAATGAATGCCAGTCCTGATTTGATAAGGCTGCTTGCAAGCATGGTTTTCATGCTGCTATCTAATGAAACTCAAGTAGCATAGATTTTTTTTTTTTAATTATTATTATTATTTTTTTTTTTTCAGAGACTTAGCTTTGCTGTTGAAGAAAGCAAAAATGAGTTAAGATCAAAGTAAACTCATTTCTGCAGTCCGGACTCTAGGACCTCCCTTCCTTGCCCTGAGGTAGTAAAATTGCCCTCTTCTGAGTCAGCAGAACCTACTTATTCCCTTCCCATCAGGATCAACACCTGTTTACAGGGTAGGGTGATGTTTCAGGCAAATACTACCAGCCTGCCACAGAGACCTAAAATTAGAATACCAGGGAATTGCTAAATGTTATGAATGGTGTGGTTTACGAAGCTTACAAAGGATGAGGACAGTAACTAACATTTGCTTCTGATCTAATCCAGAATTTGAACTTAGCTCTCAGAGGTTAAAGAACACCATACTAAGCTCTTGCACCATCTAGCCTTTGTTATGGATGACTAATAAATAGATTTATCATTGTGTAACCAGTGTTTGCTGTTAATGGTTACCCCATGTTTAAATATTAACAGCACTTATAAGGTATTTTCTAAAATGGTGTTGAGGTACTTCAATTTTTGAGACAATCTGTAACATGCACTTTAAGTGCTCTTTTCTGGGGAGGGGTTAAGGTGGGAAAGAAAGACCAGTGTGATTTGCATCATAAACCAATAAACCATAATCAATAACAGAAAAGAAAAGAAAACGAAAGGAAAAAGAAAAGAAGAAAATCAGCATGGTCTTAGGGAAAGTGTTACTTTAGTCCTGATCTTAATGACTTTGCCCATGCAAAGAACAGAATTACTTTATAGTAATATTCACAATGAATAAATACCAAAAAAAGGGACAGACGAAGCAGATATACTTGTCTCCAGATAAATCTATTGGCAGACAGATAGACCAGACTCAAGGAAAACTGCTTCCACAGTACAAAGACACAGGCTTGTCTCCCTGCAGTTCTGAACAAGGTATTCAGGATCACACACGTGGTACAATGCACGTCTTCCTAGCTGACGTGTTCTGGTGGCCATAAGGTCATTTACTTTTCCCATATTTGACACAGCTTTCACGTCAGGAGGAATCACGACACCCCCGTATGATAACTGCTGACTGGGAAGCCTAACCTTGCATGTTTAAAGTCCAGTAACTAATTTTTAAACTGTGAGACAGCCTGTTTTAATGTTAATAAACAGGCTGTAATAAAGCTATTTCTCCAATACCAGCAGATAAAAGATACGTATTTCTTACTACAACAGGGGAAGTTGTGGTTTCTCTTTGTACTTGAAAAGCTTTAATTTCTACTGATTTGGCAAGTTAACAAGATGTGCATAAGAAATAAAGTCTGGAATGAAAAAAAATAGTAAGATAAAAGGTTGTTTTTATGCCATAACATCAGTCTTTTTCTGCAGTATCTGGAAGTCTGAAGAGGACTTCTCTTAACAGCACAGGGAAAGTCACACCAAAAAGTGTGCCTGGAGGAGCCACTTGAATTTGAGACCTTAGAAATACTCCAAGGTCACAGTAACACATTAAAGCACATAGAAGGCTCGCACAAAATTCAGTGGACATCTCCACTGCATGTCTACTGTAACGTGCAAAGGAAGGAAAAACCATCATAACCATGGCAAAGAAGAAGAGTGAACCTAAACCAGGTGGTGGTCGAGTGATATTTTCTGGACAGTTATATTAGAATTGTCTGGGAGAGGAAAAAGAGAAAAGCAGCCAGAGCTAAGAATAAAAGGTATAGCGAGCAACCATGGCAACTCTAATATTTAACTACATAATCCAGGGTCATTATCTAGTAATAGCAATATAACAAGTGCTCAAAATAACCAGCTATCCCATCCCTTTCACCCAAACTTAGATACCCAAAAACATCTGTTATGGAAATACATGTGTGTTTCTGGAACATAAATTAAATAACATTCTGTGACCTAAATGTGGTGTGTTCTCACTTCCCCACCCTTTTCTTTCTTTTTGATCATGTCTCCCATTCCAGACTGATTTTGTCCCTCCTACTTCGTATTGTTGGCATAAAAGGGAAGAGTCTGAGTCAAGACTGCAAACAGAGCTATGATGAATTATGTTAGCAAAGCAAATCTATTTAATATTCCCTTCAATTATTTCAATTTCTTGCTTCCTTTTGTCTTTTTCCTTACCTCAGTCTACCTTCTCATTGCTTTGCCCTCTGATTTTTCCATTTTTGAACCTGAAACCTCCCTTTCACATTTCCCATTTTCTTATGAAATAGTTGTCATCTTCTCTCTCACTACTAGTCTAGTAGATTCCCTTTCCTTCTGTACTGCACACCAAATAGAAGGGGCAAATAAGCTCTGTTCTAGCTCTGAAGAAAAGCAACCCCAGTCATTTCACACTACTGCCTTTCAGTACTCCAACCATACATAACGCACACACTCCAGGGAGAGACAAGCTAAACTAAGAATTAAAAACCATTGAAAAGTTTCAAAAAGAGTTAACTATTTTAATTCTATTCATCTTTTTATTTCTTAAAGATGTTTCTTTTATAAGTATACCTATGCGTTATTTCTCTATATGAAAGGTTACTCTGAACTTTGGAGGCTGAAAAAAAAAAAAAAAACCACCAAACCACCACACCTCCAATAACTGTTAATTTCAGGTTGACTTTCTTTCTCCTAGCCACCAAATTAGAAAGAAAAAATCTTATTTTCTGCTTTGAGCCTGACAACCACCATCAATAGTCTGCGTGCACAGTGTTACTAGTAGTAGGCACCACAGGTGCCAACACTGCCAGGTGGGACTCAACATTTGAGTTCCACAGGTGAACTGACTTGTGAAGAAGAAATTCAGAAGACTAACAGGGCCGTCAGCCAATAGCACTTCTCATTGTCTTTAGTAAAAACGGAAGCTGAAAAACTGCACAAATTATTTGTTCCCATTACAAGGGATTCTTTGTCCATTTTATCACATGGATATTTAAAAGAAATAGGCAGGTGTATTAAGCAATTGTGATTCTCCACTTCCATACATTCAAATTCAAATTTAGAAAATTAAGACACCCGTAACATTTCCTCATCTGCTCATGGTTCAGAAAGCTACAGCATCTCCACGTTTTCCATTTGATTATAACTGTTCTTTAGTCTAAAATCTCTGCATCACCTTGGACTTCCTTTAGAAAAGACAAAGCATCTTTCTCTTCTGAGAAAGGAATACTGAATATGCATGTCACCCCAGCCGTCATGATCCACTCTTCACGTTGTCACTTCAGCATATGATAAATTTCCTATAACTTTCAAACTGTTACTATCGAGAATAATTTTGGATATAAATCACTGATTGCTAGACCAAAAATTTCATTTATGTCTTGCTTATCTCTACACCCATACTCCTTTCAACATAGTTTTATATAAAAAACAAGGTAAATGTGTTCAGGTCCTGCATCCTTACATGTGTGTAGAGGTGTGTATCTCCTAGTAAGATTTTAATCCACCTTCTAACTTCAACCAAACTTTACGGAATAACAATGTCTCCGTTTCTCAAAGGTTTAAAAAACAAACATAGTGCTACAGAAAAGAAAGACACCCCAAAGAGGAAAGACAGTACCATGACCCCTCCTCCAAAGCACTGAAAGATCGAGATTTATATGGAGGAAGGGACTTCAAAAATAGTTCCCTGGAGAAAAAGTTTCAGTTTGTATTTGCAGGTTTTTAAGCCTCAAAATCAAATACCTACAGTGCACCTACCGGTAGGAAATAAGAATCTTTGATCTAATGCTTGTTGGTCCATTTCTTTTGATTAAAAGATTTGAAAGGTGGGGAAAGATGCTGCACTGACATCTTTCACTTCTAGGGACTTCACGGCTACGAAGCATGTGAGCATCTGGGCCACAAATGTGCAATTAGGAGGCTTGTAAGAAGGATAGTAATAGAATTCTATTTGCTGCCTTATTCAGCTGCTCTTCTATTATTGTATTTTCTGGAGCATGAAATCTTATGTCCACCACACAAGTTCAGCAGAGATAGAAATATGGAAGCTTCCTCAGATGCACTGTTTGCATCCTCTAGCGAAATGAAGGAAAATGGCAGCTTGAAGCCCTTTAATTCATCCAGAATTACAACTGCTGAGAAACTTTCTTCTGGTCTCAGAGGCTGATGAGGATAGTTTTTGAGCTCAAGTAAACAATTCCATGCATGCATCTGCCATTTTCAAGGAGAAAATGTTTATAATGTAGCTAGTACCACAGACTGCAAAAATGCACTCAAACAGCATTCTTTTTTTTTCATTCTTGCAAATGCAGAACATATATATTCGTGTAGTTTTCAAGAGTCTCAAGATAACTTTGCAAATGTGTAGAGCTGATTCAGGAATGAGTCAATAACAATAATGAATTTGTATTGGTGGGCTACAAAATACAATTAATCTAAGGCTGTCATTTGAATTTGTGTCTGAAGCTAAGCACCAACATTCAATATTTTATATTCAGTTGGCATTTACAGAAAGGATAAGTACATATGGTTCCCTCTGAATTCCCTTGGTTTTTAATTAAACACATAAACAGCTTATATTAGATGATCAAATTTGACAAATCATTGTAAAATTATTTGAACTGTGTATCTTCTCCCTACACAATTTTTAAAACGTCAGTTACTTTCCACTGGCCAAGTTTAATTAATGATGAATCAAGTGCAGTCACTGAGAGAATGTAGTGTTAAGACTCTTCAGGTTATCGTTTCCTTTTTTTTAACCCCTGTGCCAATATGATAGCAATTGAGTGCCATGCAGATCCCACAGTGGAAGAGGATTTGGTACTGGGAAACCTCAACTGTTTCTGATACGTTTGGCAACAACTAACCGTATTTTGTCTACCGCCACATCGACTCTGATAAAGACAAGTGTCACTTTCTTCCTCCACAAAGTTTGGTTTCACAATGATCTCTCACTATATTACTTTCAGTGATCTTACAAGACCACAGAATTTCACCGGTTTCCACCCCTTCAGCTTGCTGCAGACTCCCACAGATGCAAATGTGGCTGAACTGTGTGGTCATCTCGTGCTGCTATTGCCATGACACATCTAGAATGGTTCCTCCTCTAATCAAAACCCTCTCTGCTAGAGCTTTTCCGAACCCCATTGCTATGCTATGAATGTTTCTCTTCCAAACATGTTAAGAGCTATAGTCTTTCTTTTACTACTTTTACTTACAACTGTAACTACAGCAATCAAAAGAACTTCATGCAACATTTGGACGTATGGTTGTGTGGTTTTATTTTCCCAATAAATCTCAGCTATCCACACTGAGGTAACTATCCTTGAGGACGGCAGCACTCCTTGAAGTCACCCTGAATGTGAATGTCAAAATAAAAAAGCACTTGAAGTAGAAAGTCTTCTTTGCAGTAACTGTTATTGCTTGGGGCTTACTGTCACTCACCCTTTTTCCTCCCTCATAGAATTCCTTTTTGCCAGGTTTCTTGTAGAAAGAGCCCCAGAAAACCCACTTTGTCATTTAATAGTCATGTGAAGATGACAGGGCTATGAACAGAGGACACAGACAAAAATTTTAAAAATAATTTAGAAGTCTCCCTCCAGCTTAAGCACTCTGGATGTGAGCACCTGAAATACCAATCTACATAGAGATGACACCCAGAAAAAAATTTACTAACATTGTCAAATAACTGACATCAAACTGATCCATTATGCTTTTCATTAAGACATACAAAGTTACATTGGGAAAAAAAACAACCCTAAAACTAACAAGGTAACTGCTCCAGATGATCTAGATTGCTATGTGACAAGGATAAAGTGTCCCGATGCTGTGAGTGAGGGTTTTAAGGGACTCTGAACAACTGAGGGCCCAAAGCTTTGACAGCTCTGTGTTCTTAGTGGTCTCAGTTAATCCTAACCAAGGGCCTGTTGTGCTGTACTGTGACTGTCACGCGGAGGAATAAGGTCACAAAGTGTCATCTAAGACCCTCGCATTTAGAATGGAGCTTTACAAGGAGAATATACAGCAGTAAATACTGTGGGAAAGTTACTCACTTTCTTTCTTCCAGCAGAGCAATTTCTTTTTTCACCTCATGATACTCTTCTGCTATTTTGCAGTGTTGTTTGTACACCTGCATCGATTCCTTAGAGTCATGACAAGGAGGCAGAGGCTTTATGAACAGAAGAAGAAAAAAATACTGCTTTTGAATGCAATATTAGGAATAAACACATATTTTGAAAGATGCAATTGTCAGTTCATCTCCGTGAGAATACTTAGAGAAAAGGTTGAGCACTTTGAGAAAAGCTGCTGTATTGAAAATACTCCTAGTGATGGCTTTCCACAGAAGGGAAAGAATGCTTTTCTGCACATGAATATGCATAACCCTTCAATCTTTGTAAGGATTTTCGGAGCTTTTCACAACAACTTTGCAAAGTATCATGAAAGATTGTTTAAAGAAAGATTTCTCCCTTACCTATTCTTTTTTCAGCTGTAGAAAAGTAAGAATGATAAAGCTGACACATCAGTCATATCTACAAAATATGTGAGCATCTTTACACTGCAGAAACTACAGCACTGAAGAGGAGGGTAATTTGAGTGTAAACCAGCCCTTATTCTCCAATTCTCAAAAGGAGAATAAAAGGTATGGAAAGTTATTGACTAAACACTCTTTTTCATAGAAGCCCTGCTTCTTCCAGCTTATTATTAAAATGGACAAGACTGTGAATTGAGACTAGGGCTGACTCTGCTGGATTCACAAGGAGCTACACTTCTGACCCTGGTAAAGCCAAGATTTCATAGTGTGTGTGACCCAGCAATGCCTCAATCTCTAAGTAGTTTGCTCAAGACTGTCTCCAGTTTCTCTGCACTGCTAGTTCCTGTAGAAGAGGATATAGTTAGTTAGCAGAAATGTTACGGGAGCACTGGCAAAGTGTGTCCAATTTCCACCAGAGGAGTGTGTGAGATTCAAAGTAGAAAGATGACAGTCATTAAAAAATCTGATAAAAAAGAGTGAAGTGAAAGCATTGTATCCCCTAACCTGTATACCTTATTGTTATTAATAATTATACATTATTACAGAAAGATTTGTTGTTGTTGTTCCAGTGCATACTAAGTACAGCAGATTAAATCACCCTGTCCTCAGTCTCTTCATAAGAATTTCAACTAAAAAGCCTGAAAATATAGTGTGGTTAAGTGTCAGTGTATTTTGTTCCTTAAAAGAGTACAACTTAATTTGGGCCTCAAGCTTGGCTGGCACATCGTGACCACAGCACTTTCAGGAAGTGTATTATTTTTAAGTTATTAGCCATGAATCAATTGACTGTAAATGAAGTCCAAATAGCATGCTTGAGCCACCTGTTTGAAGCAAAAGGAAGCACTTAAAATAGTTCCTTTACTGTCCAGTTAAAGAAATCCAATTGCCTTTCACAACATAAGCAGACTTTTATTTCTTGTCGTTCTATTTTGACTCTTATTTGTAGCATAATATTCCTTCAAGTGCATTCTTAGAAAAACACAAGTCTTCAGACATTTCCTATCCATGGTCTTGCAATCCTGTGTTCTAGCTAAATTGGAAATACATATTTTATCAAACACATTCAGAAACAAACATGAAAAATGTTTTTATCCAAGAGGCAGAGTGTGTTGGCTTGAGATGCGCACCAGTGCAAAAATGTAACCAATGAATGGACCTCTGAAAGTATTTGCAGATGGTATGCAGTTCCGCATTGAAAATTTAAAACAGATAGTCATTTTCCATCTTCTAAATGTAAGAAATGCCACAGCAGAATAGTTTTCATGGCACAGTTCTGAGCTCGGAGAATTTGGGACCCCAGAGAAAGGGCTGTTCATTACTGGGTGAATGTGGTCCTAGGAATGGGCTTTTAATTGCATTTCAATGTGGCTGAGCAATAGCACCATTCATATAGTCACCCAAATAATAACCACAAATTTAACAGGACAGAATATAGAAGTCTCGGCGCTCTAATCCAAGAATGCAAGGGTGAGCCAAAGTAGCATCTGTGGTATCTACCAGAGATCAGCAAACAACAAATGCATCATAACAAAACGATCTTTAACAATACCCAGTGAGGGAAAGTCCCCGGAGTGATACTTCAAAGAAGAAGAAACCTGCTTTTGCTTTCAACATAGTTTCCGCAAAACTAGCTGGTTTAAATCAGTTTAAAAATTAAAGCAGCATTCAGTTTCTGTATTCCAGCTTCCCACTCAAAAGATATATTTAGAGAGTTAAAATTATCTAGTCATGCTGAGCCTTAATATCTAATTCCCACTTAGAACCAGTTGCTGGCTTTCAAACTCCTACCATTGTTTCCTCTTCAGCGTCATTTTTTCTTACATTGATATTTTATCACTAGACAATAAAAGATACGGTTTACTGATATTCTGTTCATACAATTCTGTTTCAACTTTGACGGATGTTCTTACACAATAAATCAATAACTTGATTTCTAATTGTGAAAAGATACCTATTTGGTACATAAAAATCAGGACAGTGCATTTTACTTTAAAATGTAGATTTGATAATGTTTTCGTATGACTGGACATTTTGGTTTGCTCTTTGGTAAAACTGACATTTCTAAGAATGGTTTTGGAGATAATACCTACAGAGTAATTTCTGGGCTGTGGTACATAAAACACAGGCTTATGCATCATTATTTAACAAGCAGCTGTACTGTAATCACAAGAGACGTGAAGGAGCAACACTCTGTTTCTTTGCTGCTCACCATAAAAGACCAAGAAACACATAAGCACAGGGAAATTATTTTAGCCATGTCGAACAGCCTACTTTTTGCCGTAAAGAAGGGTGCAGAGAATTAATGATACATCTGTTCCCAATAAAATAAGCATTTTCAGAAGATGGAAGGGCAAACTCCTGAAAAAAAACACCTCAGAAAGATGGGAAGGTTACTTGTTCCAAAGGTGTACCTCTGAATTGGCACACATTTACAGTGTCGACAAATTTCCTTAGAAAAGAAATGAAAAACAGTAATGTAGCAGTTACTGAACTTGTCCATAATCATCTAAATAAGACTGAGAGAAATGTGCTAAAATCTGAAACCAGTCCCATGTTATCAGAAACAAATTCTGCAGTCCACGGGCTTATCATGTTGTTAGAGCAGCTTAAGTCCTCTGCCTCAGCTAAGGGTCTGCCCCAGAGCCTCACCAAGACTAGAAATTATGCTGTTACTTCCAGTCCCATTTTGCCAAAGACAAATTTCCAGTTTTTTTTATTATGCCAGCACTGGCTTTCATTCAAATGGTGCTCCTTTATCCTGCCTATTCTACCCCTGTGATATGCTTACAGAGAGTTCTCATGCACTTTCCAACCCTACATCCGAGCTGCACTCCTCTAATCCCTCACAGACAAAGCTTTATTCCTCTAGTTTGTCCTGGGGGTGTTCAAGGAAAGGCTGGATGTTGTGTTGAGGGACATGGTTTAGTGGGAGCTATTGGGAATAGGTGAACGGTTGGACTGGATGATCTTGAAGGTCTTTTCCAACCTTGGTGATTCTATGATTCTATGAATACCTGTGACCAGGCCACATGAAGCCTTACAGTGCCTACCCGGAGGGCAGTCCTCTGGCACAGAACTGGCATCCCCATTCTAATCCACGAAGTCTGTATGCTATTTTTTGGTAAGAGCACTCTAGCTTCCATAGGTGACAAACGACAGAAGTCCTAAAAAAGTTCAATTTACAGTATGGTGTCTTTTTTTCATTCAGATACTTCAGGAAGTGTCTTGCCAGTCCATAATTAATATATATAAAAGCATACCTGCTACGTAAGCAAAAAAAGCTCCGGCCAAAGAAAGTTATATTTAATGGCAACAGTTGCTACTTTTAATCCTGCTTATTTCAGGCTTCAGTGTCATCCACCCTCATTTTCCTGTGTTGGCAAAATATGTGCACACAGCATCTCTGATTTGGTTCTCAAAGCTATTACAGAAACTATAGTTTTCAGTGGTACCGTTGGTCTACCCTGCCATCCCTAATTTTCAGCAAGGTCTGATTTTCCTTGCACTTTATGGAATGACTCACCTTGACAAACTTCCTCAAGAACTCAGCAAACAGACACTAAGAGATCCTGTTACAGGCTATTCTGTTACTGCACATAGGTACGTACATCTGTACAGGACATCTGCAATGTCTATTTAGGTTTTCATTTAAAATGCAGATATGAAAGACGTTGAAAGACGATACGTAAGGATAGTTCATGAAAAGACAGCTAAGACACTGAGCTTTCTGCCTAAGACAGGCTGTTCTAATTACCTTTGCTGAACAATTTTCAATTTTGTTTTGTGCATTTTTCTTTGATTTGTTCACTTTGCAATCTACATTTTCCCTTGCCACATGAATATCAGCATTCTCAATCCACAGAAGTTCACAGCCAAGTCTGTAAGCCCTGTGTAGTCAATAGTGTCACTGCGGTATTCAAAAACTTTAAAAATCAATTTTTTATGTATTAATTTTTGTTTGTGGTGTTGTAGTTGTTCTAGGTACTTCAAAAAGAAATCAAGACTTGTTTCTGGGAAGTTTGAAGAAAAAGATTGTGTCATGCATTTTTGCCAGCTGAGCATGCAGACTCAACTAGGAGGTAATCTCCAGCCCAGATCTGGAGTGGCATCCTGTATTTTTTGTAGGTCTGGTAAACTAAATCCAGCTAAACCATTCTGGAAGAACAGAAAGCCCAGCGACAATATTTTGCATGTGGCCTATTTTCATTACATGGCCTTGTGCTTTCATGTGATAGCTGGACATTGCAGCTCCTTTTTGGTAGCAACTGCAACTCTTCAAGCAATTTCAGGCAGCTAGTCTAGGATATATCTAGTCTAGTCTACTTTTACTATGGAAATAAGCAGCTATCTTTCTTTCAAACAATTCAGGTCAGCTGGATGGAAGCAACTGAGAGTTTTGCTTTCATTGCCTGAGAGATTTTCTATACTTTTGCAATCATAGTGTGATGCTTTGGCTTTGTCAACACCCATGTCACACAGAATCTAAAAGTGCAGTTATTACAGCAGTGTTACGGGAGACTTCATCAGCTCATTGGCAATCAAATCTAATTATAGAGTACCAAAGTACTGTAGGAAGTCTCTTGGAATTTAGTGCTTTTAATGCAGAGCAAACTGTTTAGAACTTCTGTATGCTTTTTAACTTTCTAAAATATTTTTTTTGTTGTTTGTGTACCAGTAGTCTTGGCAGTGAGCAGTAGCAATGGTTCCATTATTTAAGTTCCAGACAGAATAAACAAGGTTTCTGATAAATGCTTGTGTCACATTCAAACTGTCCTTACTGCAATGTTTTCCTCGCTTCTTTTGTATAGACATTTCCTACTTAAGCATGAAAAACAACTCCTTGACTTAACAAGCTGATATTGTGAACAGTTGGAGTCTTTTCTCTGCCATAGGAAATTTTATGGTCATCCAACTCTACTGATTACAGGAGATTTATCATTCGAACAAAATATGATACACTTGTCTCAGGCTCGCGATTTCATGAAGGATAAGGAGTTACAGAACACTCCGTATATCTGTACGAGATTTGTGTTCTTTCCTATTTAGAATCAAACACCCAGATGGAATAAATTGTTTCTGGGAGATGAACCACAGGAAATGCTGGAGCAGGACAGACAGCCTAGCAATTTAAGTCTTTAATACCAGATACATGCATCTACATTCTGTGACCTGTGCAATAAGGCCTTACATGCTGATGTAGATGTCTAAATATAGACAAAATCAGTAGTGAAATGTTTGTCAGAGAGGCCATCAGCACTGTGCAGCTAATCAAGGCCTGGTTTAGCTCTGACACAAGGCAAAACACTTCCCAACAACAAACTAACAAATGCAGCAAGTCTGGCCTCTCTTCACCTCTGACTTTAACTGCTTGTACAACGGGGGGAAGAACACACACCCGAAGCCCAAATAAGCTAGTGCTTTATCCTCAAAGTGTTGCTTTTCAGTGGGAAGATAATACATTCCAATACTGCGAACAAAGGAAAGCCAAATTAAAAACTTACTAACATGAGTTTGGTTTCATTTAAGCATATAAGGAACTTCTTCAGATATTTTCTTTTAATAACAAGGCTTCAAAAAAGATGAAGCCTTTCTTGTCTATTAATTGCTGTGTTCTCATATATAGAGCTATTGCGTCTGATTGGCCATACACAATACTTCTTTTTTTTAAAGGCCAAGAAACAAGAACAAAACTTTTGAATTAGAGAACTGGTATCATTTTCTTACGTATTACTTCTTGAAACATTTTCCTCTCACAAGTGGAAAAAGTAACATTCAGAAAGGTAATTGGAGAAGACAGTGTTTTTGTCTGAACATATCTAGTTGATCTGAACACTGGACCGATCATTTCTGTTCTTCACAAAGCAGCTCTGACTTTCAACTAGTTTCCCTCGAGTAAGAATTCTTACAGAGCATTAAGTATTTGCAGTTGGTCTCCTAGAAATACCCTTCCTCCAGCCAATCCTACCTCCACCTCTGCATAGCTGGCAGCAGTGCTTGGACAGCAGGCACGATCACCCTGCCAGGGATGGCCACACTGAACTCTGCCCTGCCATCGGACACCAGTGCCCAAGCAGGAGGCATGGCAGGACTGTGGGAGGAAAAGTGGGAACACTAGGTAATTCTGCTCAAACTGCCAAGATGACTGCCAGGGACAAAGATAGAAGGGCAAGGGCTTGAAGCCCAAAAGAGAGGTGCAAATTGCTTGGTACTCAGGCTGTGGTCTGACGCCTGCATGCATAAAATACTAAGGCACTGATTTTCCAAGTGGCTCCGTGAACTTGCATATCTTTCAAGCTGCTTTCAAAATCTAACCTGAAGATCGGTTAATTTGGGCTCTTCTTTTTAAAGGTTTCAAGGTCTCACCAGTTTTCAAAAATACAGTCTTTTTTTTTTTTCTTTTTTAAGTTCCTGGTACTGTACAGACACATACCCTGCATATATCATTTTTTCTTTAAATAAAATAGTAATGCTTTTGACTGTATTTACAGCACGGCAATGAAAATCTCATGGCTGTATATGTGATGTTTTTATTATAAAAATATGTACCAACATTCTTACAAACCCAAGTATTTCAGGCAGCTATGCCATGGTTGATTAAAGGGCTTGCTGAGATGTGTGCTGCTTTATACTAGCTAACTCTGGGATACAGAAAAGCATGGATGGGGTGGTAAGGGACACCGCTATTCACTACTATTCAGTACTTCTGCAGGTCCTGGTGAAGTCCATGTTGTTGAAGTTTGCTTCTGCAGTATGAGAGCTACCTGTTCCAATGCTGCCAAGGTTCCATTAACAGAAATTGCAAACATATGCTATACGGGACTGACATACCCTATGCAAACTGAATCACACTAACTGAAAAATGTGATTAATAAGAAATTGTAACTAGGTACATTATGGCTTTCTTACACTTACTGTTATTTTGGAATTTTAAAGCAATTTAAACCTAATTATATTAAATGTTTATAATTTTGTGATCCATATTGATGAAAGCAAAAAAATTAAAGTAGTTGTTGCTAAAGCTATTACCTCTACATAGCTCAGAACCCTATGCTAACTAACTGCCACCAGTTCAGCATTAAGACATTTAAACATAATATGCACATAAGCTTGGAAAGCTAATGGGTGAAGCAGCACCATTAACATTATAATTTTGAGTGCTTGGATCAGATATTATTCATAAGATCCTTCGAATTACCTCAGATTTATCCCTAAAATAGTTAATGAAGGATAATAAGAATACAATCTGAATCAAAGCCTTTGATTGTTCTTTGAACTTGTTGTCATCTTGAAATCAAGAGGGCAAGGGAAGTTTCTTTTGAAAATATTTTACTTAGCAGACCGTTATTTATCCAACACACTTGAAGTCTTCCACTCTATTTCAGCCTATCATAAAATTACACATTTAGAGCACATTACTTGCTCCAGAAATGGGCTGTAAAAGTCCTAATAAAAAATAATAACTTGGCCTGTAAAATACCTACATCTAACACTAGTAATTTTCTTTTTAGGTACCAACAGCAGTAATGACAATCATACTTTGCTCTTTTAGAGCAGCCTTTGCTTACTCGTTTCAGTGCTCTTTGACAAGGAAGGTAGTAATTATTAACCTCATTTCACAGACCAACAGAGGGATGAGGCAATTTATCCATGAACACACAGTGTGTCGCTGACTGAAAAAAAAATGCAGGTATTGACTTTCTGTTCAATGTGTCTGCCACAAAACAATACAGATTTTCTGAAATGGAGTTCTTCTGAGGGAAGAAAAACTATCAGTTGTCTCTGCTGCTCTTTTCAGCTCAGGCTGTAAGGTGCTATTCATTCCTTTAATCTTTCCTTGTTATGCCCAAGCAGCCTGTCTCTATTCCCAGGATTAGAGGGACAGAGCAAGAAGAGTCTCTGTCATCCTCCATTCCTTCCTCAGTCATCCTTTTGATGAGAACAGCAGGAGAGAAAATTAAGTCCTTTAAGTCAGCAGCCCTCCAGTGTTGTCTCACTCGTTGATGGGGACAGGAAGGATGACATCATTGAACAACACGCTCTGCTAATGCCTTTCTCAATTTACACTCAGGAAACAACTGCCTTCATATTGAAATATCAGAGGAAGTCTAAATGCTCCTGGGAAACAGATGATCTAAAGTAGCTTACAGAGGCCAACAAACACTCCAGAACTGCCAGAGAGGAAAAGGAAATAATCCCTGGACACAGAGCTGGCTCGGTGCCTGGCAGACTATGGAGTTGCCATCAATTGCTACCTGATTGCCCAGCAGTCAGGGCTCCACTGGCATCACAAATCAGAGCAGGCACAAAGGAGTTCACCTCTTCTGTCTTGTACTGCTTGCAGACATCTTCTAGGGCAACTGTGTGGCTTGCTGGCCATGCAGTATGAATTCAGTGGTTTTGACTGATGACTGGCCTTTCTTATCCAAGAATTGAGATGGGATGGCACTGCAGAATGAACCTTTGTGTTCTCTAGGGATGCTTAAGAGAAGGCTGATCATAGTCTTAGCACAGTTTGTATACATGCATGGCTCATTTCCTTTCCCATCAAATCACAAAAACTCCCTTCATTACTGTGCAGTAGTGCATGCTGTGTTTTGCACAGGAATTGTAAAAAACAAAAAACAAAAAACAACACCAAACAAACAAAAAAAAACCATAAAAGCATGTGAGATTATTAAAGTAATTATTTCCCTGCAATTGGATTAAAGATGCTGAAACGCTTTTCTCAGATTTTAAAAAGACAACGCTTTCCTCTATGGAAACATACAGTCTTATTAAATGTTCATAGATTAGAGAAGTACCACTGAAAACTTTCATCTTAGTGTAACATCCAGAGTCTTTTAACAAAACAAATCCAGTCAAGTAGAACTGCAGTCAAAAAAGAAAAGGTTTACCTGCAGCTGCTGATCTAGTTCTGGAAATGCCAAAGGGAAGGAGTTTTCAGGAGCATCATCATCTAGAAGGTATAGATGACATTAAAAGCCAGTATGTACCAAGAAGGCAATTTCAAATAATCTGTTCAAAGTAGTTCTAAATTGCATATATTCACAAACATCTTCATGTATATGCTTATTTTTCTACACTTGAGATACCTTAATGAACTCTTTGACAATATCAATGAGTGGGAAATAAGGAATTATTTAGGTTCTAGAAAAGCAGAAATGTATTTTGTATTGCCGTGATTAAGAAACAAAACAAAGCCAGTTACAGAAGAAGAGTTGTGACAATTTAAAAACAATACAGTGAAACAATCCTACTCCCTGAGATATCCATTACAGTGCAAAATAAGGAACCTTCCACAAACAGCACCCTTACAATGAAAAAGTTCCTCACTGGAATGAAAGGGAAGGATAACTTCCCCATCACAGTACAATGACTTACCAGGGCTAAAACAACAAGGATAGAAACCTTTTCTCCCACCATCCAAAGACAACTGCATGAACAAGAAAATTAGACTGGCACACCAGCAACTAGAAGACAGTCACCAACATAGATATGATTAAAGTGAGGAAGCACCGCAAGCCTCTCCATACTGTAAGGAAATGCCTTTACTTTAACCTGCGGATTGTAGTCCTTCCCTCCTAGAGTCAGTTCATTCATGACAATGAGCCAAACTTTGTTTTTATTTATTTCTTTATTTTTAGTACGGGCTTCATGCAAAGGTGGGACAGAGTGTGCCAGTTGCGTCAGTGTTGTGGTGTGGACACCTGCCCACTAGTAGCTGGACTGAGATCAGAAATATGAATCATACTACGCAGCGTCACAGCTAGACACCGCAATATT
The DNA here is from genome assembly GCF_019238085.1 of Lagopus leucura. Lineage (NCBI taxonomy): Eukaryota > Metazoa > Chordata > Aves > Galliformes > Phasianidae > Lagopus > Lagopus leucura. The sequence goes on from NW_024962262.1 coordinate 75,551,070, forward strand.
TCTTTCTCAGTGACTTTCACACTATCAGTTTTGCATTGGGTTGTGATGACGGTTTGTGTATCTTACTACAGGTTATGGGAGGTGAAGAGAAGGTTACTATAAGCCAGCTTACAGAGCCGGTTATTTGTAATGTGTCAAAATAAAACAAGGATGGCTCTCACTGGAGAAAATTGCTACCATAGGTCAGATCCTGTGGACTGCTTTTTGCTGACAAACCTGTATGCCACAAATCCCCAAAAGGATTTAAAAAACTAGGTGTCAAAGCAGGTTTAAATTGTTTTTCCAATACAGTTATCTCTTTATCCAGCCATCAGTGGTCATGTACTGGCTAACAGACGGTCAGAATCTTACTTTTAACTAGCTCGGCCTGAGATGGACACCACCAGGAAGGTGGTGTGAATGCCCAGAGGAGGGCAGGGAGGAAAAATACAGTGATACGAAAGGGCAAAGCAAATATTTATGAACCTCTGCAAGAAACAAAGCAAAGAAGTATGTTTTTATGGGCTATGTGTCTTCCTCATAAAGTCACACCCACACACACAACTTCCATTTGTGCACCATGTCCCATACATGCCTACTGTAGGAAATATTTAAATGGTTTTAATTTCAGAGTTGTATCCTGAAGATATGCAAGTGTTTACCTTTAATTTTCTGTTGCTTTCTTGCACGATATTTAAAAATAGACCAATAATCTAAAAGAAGAAAGATGAATCATATGACAGAGCTAAAAGGAAGGACAGAATAGGACTCAGTCAGACGAGGGGTACAGCTGCTCTACAGATATTTGGCCAAATAGCTGTTGAATATTCTGACAGAGATACTGGAGCAGAGGAATGGTCCTATTTGTTTTGACAATTTCAGCAGTACAACTTCAGTACAGTAGCAGTAAGGAGGGAACTCAAACAATTTTATCTTAAGGAAAATCAAAGAAAAAGTTATCCCAGAAGAAGAGACATCAGCCAAAAAATACTTTTTCATTGAATCAGATATTAATAAGGAAAAATAATGTTGCAGAACATTAGAAAATATTTTGGATTCCCCTCAGGAAAACAAACAAACAAACAGTAAATAAGGTTTTAAAATGTTTTAGAAAGGATGGAATAAGGAGAGAATTTACTGTAGAGGAAATCCTTTCAATAAGCAGATGTTCAGTACTTATTTTCTGAACTCAAGTGACTGAGTCAATGGTACTAAAAATGGAACATATTGGTATCCTAACCATTAAGGCATACCATAGTACATTTTATAATGGGCCTGCCCTAGCATCTATTGAACAGCTGCTAGGGTTTTTTTTAGTTATGCTAGTTTAAGACTTGTTTAAATCATCCTCTCAATGATGCTCACCACATCAGATAAGCCGGGGACTTTGGTGGCTTGAAATTTTTCTGAGTTCCTAATTCTCTTGGGCTCCTATCAAAATTTTCAGCTTAAGTGTTTAGGCCACAAAACCAAAGAGGTATCTGCACAGCTAACTGCAAGCTTGTTTTCCACAAAACCAACAACAAAAATATTTCTCCATAGCTTCCAGTGAAATTAATTACTTCTTCAGGTTGGTCTGTATTTCACCGTTGTCAAAGTAACAGCCACAACAACAAAAATTACTTGGTAAAAATAAAACACATTTAGATTTCACAAAAGAGGAAAGCAAGTGACAGCAATTATTCACTTCCTAATATTCTTTTAAGGATACAGGCAGAAAATCAAGAGGCAAGAAACTCTTGCAGTTTCTTCTAAAAGAATTACTACTGCCTTAGTGCACAGGGGAACAGACTAAATCACATTCTTTTTGCTTTCCATTCAGCTGAGCTCAGACAAAGCATCTTTACGTTTCAAAACCAACTCTGATCATTCCTATAGTAAAGCCAGCAACATAACAAATGAAGAAGCTCCCTAAGCTGCCCAGCCAACACACCTTCACGCTGGGATGGCATGATGGGCAGCGGTGTGCATGGGCAGCAAGGATAAGCCATTCAACCTCTGTTGTCCGGGTGAGCTCTTGTCTCTCTGCTGATCACACCTACTCACGCAGAGGTGATGATGGACTTATTATAAGGAATGGTACAGAGGTTCACTCAAGCAATCTGATTTAGAAAGCTGAACTACATTAAGACTGACTTTCTTTGTACAAGTGTCTTATTACTTATTAGTGATGTTGTTACGCATTCAGTCCCCCCAACATACACTAACGTTGTGCATTTAAGAACAAATCATGCTTTCTGGGAAGCTCACCATGTTTTGGCCTTCTGGAAATATCAATAGCACAGATTTCCATGATGTAGACAAGTAAAATCCCTCAGATTCTACTGTCTGACAAAATGCTTGGTATAGTAGTAAAAGTAACACTCCTGTCTCTTCCTATATACCTGCTCCACTGGGATGTGAGCAATAGCCGATGATTAAGCACTTGAAGAACAACATCTGATTTGTTTGCAGCATGAACTCACAAATTACAGTATCTCTTGGATCTTCACAAAGATAGCCAGAAATAGAACATAAAAATTTAAATGTGTTAAAAGCACATTCAGGTTGCTAAATCAAGCACTCAAAATTTAGGAAATGCCGATCACAACTCCGCTTCCTCGAGTAACTGAGTTATGATCCAGTCTTTAATTATACAATCAGATGCTAATTTTCTCTCCTACACGCGTGGGCAAGTGTATTCAAATCTCTTCCTCCTAAATTAAAGAATTAAATTGGTAACATAAGCAGGCTGTTATCCTGTAAGCAGATCAGCCCTTGCACAGGAAAAGTGCTCAAACCCGACTGCAACTGACAGTTGGACACCACTGGAAAACTGTGTTACAGGGGGTCCGGCCTTGGCCCTAAGAGGGCAGTGAGGCCCAGTAGCTACAGTGCTGGCTACTGACAGATGAGCACAGACTGACGGAGTTCATCCTGGAAGGCTGTGTGGCTAAGTGACTGGGACTTGGCACCACTGCGTGAAACTCCCTGGGTTCTATTCACGGTCCTGCCCGAAGCGACCTTACGCAACCCCTCAGTTACCTCACGCATAAAATAGTGAGGAATGGTCACTGCCCGACCCAGGAATAGGCTATGAAGGCTTGCTCAATAATAAGAGTTGCAGAGCTCCCCAAAATAGCACAGCCCATAACACAAGAGGTAAGAGCAAAACCCTCCTACTCAGTATACCTTCAACCTAAGCCCGACGTGTCCTGTGAGGAATGTACAGCCTCTGTCCCTTTGAGGGTATCTCACGTAGGTTCCTAACTTCCCCAAAATACAACAAGTACTTCCTATCCTAATAAGGTCTTGCACGCAGGATTTATGAAACATTTGGGGCTGCAAAGACATGCACGAGCCCAAACTAAAAAGTGAATGGACTGCAGTGTTATGTTGTCCCACTCTTAGAATTTCTTATTTTATGTCACAGAAATGCCCAAAAGACCTCAAAAATGGGCTGATCATGCCAGCCCCTGAACAGACAGCCACACTGGCAGTATGTTTCCCCCCTCAGGAGCATGTTTGTAGATAAGAAACAGAGTGAGATGAGGTGAGTGATATCTGATGATTCTCATCATTTCCAAAGACCCAGCCACTTATTGTAGGCTGAGTGCAGTTTTGGAAAAACGGCTTTATAAATTTCACCCATATATTTTAGCAATCTCCATTAGTTTCCAATCAATATATTATCAGTTGGAAAGTCTTTGTTGCCATTACAAATGAAAATGAAGATGGAGTAGGGCTTTGAAGCTTGCTGTTGACGCAGCCATTACAAAACAGTCTTACCAGATCAAATATAAAAGCAAAAAATTATTTATGGTCACTAGGAAAACAAAGGCATAAAGAGGAATAAAGTCATTTGCTATGCTAGCAAAAATACCATGTCATTTCACTGTCTGTCAGTTTGATTAAAAGAGCTATATTTTGCCTTTGTTATCTGTGATTTTTCCCAGAGAGTGCTATCAGAGGTAGAGCAGTAATTTATCACCACATTGCTACCAGAATTCTTTTGTTACATTCAAGCTTTTATTCTGGAAGGGAAATTAAAGAGATATTTACCTGTACAGTTTTTTTTTAGAACTACTACACAATACATATCTAGTACTCTACATTTAATAATTGGATATGATGTTTTAATGATATGGTCAGTAAATAAGATTTAATGACATAAATTAGCATATACTGAATTTAATTGGTTTAAATAAATCAGTGTTGATAAATTAAAATGAACTTTCTATTTGGGACCACTTATTCAAATTTTTGAACATCATATTCAGTTTAACTTGTATTGATATAAGATAGACTGATATTATATGTCTCAAATACATCAATTTAAAACAGTACCTTAAGTAAAACTGGTGCAATATGATGTGCAGACATACTCTGGGAAACCTATGTTTGATGCCAGCTTAGTGAACTTGAATAAAAGAGCCAAACATAGATATCTATATATACAGGAATAAGAGATACACAATAAAACTGTCATCTTATATAGCACTCAAATCAGCTGCTGTTCTTGGGACTTTTAAGGAACTGGTTTGCCAACATTCACATGAAAATGCTGTACGAAGCACAAAGCAAAGCACTGACTGACAAATAATGTAACACAATTAAGTTATTTCTTGTACACTCGGGATGGGCGAGCTCCCGCCTTGTAGGTCAGTTAACACAAAGTAATCTCTTCTCATGAGTTGAGAGCAGTTTCTCCTTTCACTGCTTCTCACACCCAGTGCTTGGTTACAATCCTAGCCAGTGAGATAATCACCACCCAGAAGAAACATTCCATTTCCCCTTTTTGTATCTAGTTATGCTGCAAGTTCCTCCAAGTAAGCTGTGGTACAACCCCTGGAAGGATAATGCAGCGTTACTTGGTGAAACCTATCACTGTGCCTTTCAAATGAGATAAAATTCAAGGAAAAGTTTAAGTCAGAGAGATTCTGTCACCACTTAGCCCTGGTGAAGGACTTCCTGTATGTACCCAGCTCATCTTAAAGAATGTCCTATGTAGCTCTTTACCCTATCTTGATCTGACTATGGTTTATTGTAAATTTGGAAACCTTACAAAAGTTTCTTTGCTTTGCCTTCTCTGAATATATTACATGTAATAATGTTAAATAATATTAAATGTAATAATATTTATAATGTAAAAGGTAATAATATTTACATGTTACTACTAGAAGAAAGAGTAGAAATCTTGTGCTGCAGTAAAACAGGGCGTGAGTTTAGACCTCTTACTAGCCCCTAAGGGCTAGTCGTGCAGAGAAATATATGGCAGTCACTTTTACTGGTTGCTATTTAATTTTATCACTACTCAAAGATTGTGGATTGCATATTGCTGGAACTTTTGTCTTTATGTAATAAATGACTCAAAACTATGGAAAGGTTTAACAGAATGTAACAGAAAAAGATTACCTTTCTGTAACTGAGATTCTTTCTGTAAATGTTAAGAGAGGCTGAAATTATTAGCAGGATCGAGAAGTAAAAAATAAATATGATGCAACGTTAAGGAAGCTAGGCTTCCTGCCTTTCATGTCCCTCTTCTTCCAAGCTATTCACAACCTTGTTATTTCCTATTGCCGTCTCCTGTCACAAACCACTCTACCCTCTTTGATTTTCCCATGGTCTCAGCTTTCCCTGACTTGTTTTCAGTGTCTCCCATAAGCATTCTCTTTCTGTAATTCAAAAGATTACTCCCCTTTCTTTTCAGTCTAAGACCTAGATTTGCCACAATTCTTGTAAGAAACATACCGTGCCATTATAGCTTCAGAAGTGACAAGGATTGATTATTACTCTCTGTAATAAAAATGTAATTAGCATGTTATTGTAATTTACAAAAAGAGGGCACAGAGACAGCCACATATTTCCTTATATTACTTCTCCCAATCTTTGTGGATTACCCATCTTTATAAGCTGCAAGTTATGTGCAATAATACAAATGTTTGTTTTGAAATCTCCTTGCATAAGGGATGATACTTTATTCCAAACTAATAGCTGTAAAATGGTATTATGCAATAATTACCTAGGGCATATAAAGTACATTCTGCAATATTTCTTAAAATGACAAAATGATATCCAAGTTAAGGCTATTCTCAGAAAGCTCAGGAAGAGACTTCACATATTATCCTGTCCCATAGAGCACTCATCAGCAGTGGGTTGAAGTTATCTTTATCAGAGATCCTCAGATTTCACATCATCAACACATCTCAGACAGTGACTCACCTTAACAACAGCTCAGTCAACTTTATTTAAGATACTTCCTAGCTTCCATTTTACCTTGTTACACTCTGATTTTTTATTGCACATCAATGGCTCTCCAGACCTTAATAATATTTAAGATACAAACTAAGAATATTCACTTGTTCCAAAGTCTGAAGGGGCCATGTGCATACAGAGCATATTTGAGCAAATTAATGCTCAGTCAGCACTAGCTGACAGGATAAACATCAATGAAATTTCTGCTGCTTTCTCAGAGAACATGCCATGTGGGGCATCCGTTTCCTGAAACCTTTCACCAAGCTGGGCACGTGTGGCACTTTCCAACCTTCCTGTTGAAGGGAAAGTCTCTTCCTGTTCTAGCCTCACTGACAGTACAAAATGTCCCTTTTATTCTGTTATTTTAAAATTGCCTGAAAATCAAGTATACTGTAAATACAAATGATTTTGATAGTTAATTAAAACCTGAAGTCTATCTTCCTGAAACCATTGAAAAAAAGTAATCTAAACTGTCAGTCATTTTAGTCTAATGAAATTGCTAATGGAAACATTAGAAGCTACTGGTCAAGAAAATTGATCATACGATACTGCTATCACTCAGGAAGAAAATTCACCTATAACTCTGGACTTCATTTGATATTGTAGACACTGGTAAAAAGCATGTAAAAAATTAAAGCAATCACTTCCTTGTGGCTTAATCTGTAAATTAAATTGTACCTGGGGATTCATCCAGGCTGAAGGCAATTCGTACTGGCTTATCAGCAGGTACCCTGGCGGTGGTGATCATGTGGGCACTTGAGCCAATGCTTTTACTTGTCTGTTCCAGCTGAAATAATATAAACAAAACATTTATTACAGAGCACGTGATACCATCCAGCAAATGAGTTTTTTAATGCTTCTCATGCATTCATAGCTACCTTTCTCATTCTAACCAAGCAATGTTTAGAATCAAAGCCAAGGGAATGCCATTTCACTTATCCGTTTAAAAAGGATTCAAGTGCAGACTGCCTTTCTTTTGCTATTTGCAGATTAGAAAGTACAATGGCAAAGGAAGCTTCCCCTCTCCTCACCTGCTTGCTCCCCGCCATTGCCCCTTCAGCAAGCCTTGACTCGTGGCAATGCTGCCTGGTTCTGAAGGTGAAGAAGGAAGAAGGGGTGGGGAGTTGAGAGTAACATGACCCCAAGCCTGCCATGTGATTGGAAACGTGCACACCACTCCAGATGGTGTCAATGAGGAGGCACCCAACCTCCCACCTTCCACCCATACTCCCCCAGTCAATGGACAGAAAGTTAGTGGCTTGCCAAACCTTGGTGGTGGTTCTTCAGCGGTCCTCTGTGCAGATGTAGGGGTCTTTCTGCATGGGTTTGCCTCCCGGATCAGGACCTTAGGCAGTCCTTGGTATTTCTTCTGAGACCAGCAGCTCCAAAAAGCAGTTTTAATGAGATGAGACCCTGTCCATCAAGAAAACTGCTAATTCACTTCAAGCAGAGCAATAAAGAATCAATGAGTAACAAAGAAGTTTGTTACTACCGATCTGTACTAGTATAATTAAAGTATCTTCATTCAAAAGTTGTACTCACAGATCTAGTGCATGCATTAACCATTTGAATGAATGGTATGATTGAACTCTACTAAGTAGATGAACGCAAACTTGACCTTGTGGTATCCCTAGCACAAAGCTGCTGAAATTCACAGATATTAACTTTCTAATTAGCTCCATGTGTGAAGAATGTGAAGTCAATGGGACTTCATGCATGCAAGAGATCTGCCCCTAAAAAATTATTTTAGGACTGTAGACTATGCTATCCAGAGTGCATTGTATTCATACCAACAACGTGGACAAATAATGAGAGTAGCTTTTAAATCACTGTAAAAACTCCAGGGTCAATGAGAAACCAAATTTTTCAGGAAAAAGCAACAACAACAACAACAACAATAATAATAATATTTGCTAAATGTTGTAATATCATTAAGAACATAGCATTTACCTCGTGAAAACACAAGCCAATTTCCTAAGCCAATAATCTCGCAGTTTTTCAGTGAAGTAGCAATTGTATTGCACTGAAATCCCAACAACCCATTCCAATTTACACTTAGTTATTTGGCAGTCTCAGAAAGTCAATAGAACAGACTAATATTACAGGATTACAATCTTCCTTGGTGATGCATGAGTGAATCAAATTCTTCCCTGGCATCACTGCATTGCAACCAGTGGAAGAATACTAAATTTGCATTTGGCCCATTAATTTCAGCCTTTATCTGCATTGATATTTAGCTAACAGATACAGTTACTCTGTGGCAACGTTACACAGTCATTCATTAGAATTAACCCTAATCAAAGAAATTGTAATTTAAAAGTCTTACTTTTTCTGAAAATAACAAATATTCTAATATCGTTAAATAAATCTCATTTGGAGGTGAGAACTTCTTTTTCTGCTGACACATGAAAAGTATCAAGGATTATCCCTTATTCTCTCTTGCTATACATCAAGGCACAAAAATTCGAACTGATATCTATTGGGCAGAGACGAACAAAGGTCAAATAACTGCCACAGTGTATGACTTTAGTCTCAGAGAAAGATCTCTAGAGTCAATTGAAATATTCTATTATGAAGAGCACTAACATTTACTTTCTCAACATTATTGATCTTTTTTTCTTCCTCCGGAAACACTTTATAAGAAATATTTGAGACATTTCATTTTCTTAAAAGACAACAGAACTGCTAATGCAAAATTGCTTGATTTTATTTCCCTTCTCTCCTCCCCAGTACAAGGTAAACAGGAAAAACAAAGAGATTTTAAATGATAAGCACATCCTTGAAACAAGGCTATTCATCATTCTGTATCATTCCCCTGATATCTACTATCACGAGTGGTCTTCCACTTCACAGTTCATATCATAGCCTAAGAAACTAAAATGATGCATTCTGCTGAAGGATTTAAATTTCAACAGCAATACTGTTTGGAATAATTACCAATTATTAATACCAACCAATTACATGGTCTGTGGTCTTTAGTATCTTTACATTAGATCTCTTAACTCTAGCTGTTTGAGGGCAAGAATCAATACCCTTTCAGTAAGTGATGGCGATTTCTGTCATAACACAAAAGAAAGTTTTCATTTTATTCTAATTCACACACACACAAACAACAACAGCAGCAACAAAACAGAAAAGAAATCACATCTTTGTACAGAGCAATTACTCTGCTATCCGGTTTCTTATATGACATTTATACCTTCAATCAGTTTTGTGCAGCATCCTCAAGCTCTTCATCACAACAAGCAATGAGAGTACAGAGAGAGGTGGAAGCGTTCTGTGTGCAAGCAAGTTTTGATGCAGGAAGCACACAGCCTGAAAGCCCCCATCCCACCCGCCTTCTCCACACATGATGAACGGTATCGCTGTAGACAGGGATGAATGTGAGTGGGCAACCTGGAATTTAATGTCCTTTAATGAGCAGCCCCCTAGCTCATGACAATTGCTTATAGCGCTGGCTGCCCACGGTTCATAAAAAATCTGTAGCAGAACCCGGATAATCTAAGTGTTGTTACAGTGCTATCAGTTTAGTTCAGTTTTCACACCTGTTGCCTTACCTCACTTAGTGGAGTGTCTGCACTTGTGTAATCCAGGGCCAGCCACTGCCTTGGCTTGTCGTTGCCTTTATGGAGTAAAGCTTCAATAAAAGAAAAGGCTGCACCTGCTGCATAGCAACAAACTGACAAGGTCTGAGAAGCTGAGACAGCTGTCAGGGCAACATGCTGCTACCTGCACTTCCCATGGGCTTTGCGGTCCCAGAAGATCACCCTTTTCTGCTTTTCTTCACAATTCTGCTTTTCCTTCCTCTCCTTTCCAGTGGCGAGGGATTATGATGCTGTCATGCTTCAGGGAGGAAAAAATCCTTCTGTCACAGGCATTATTAAACAGCAAGCTGTGGCGAGACCAAGATTTTTAATTCATTAGTCCTGGCAAACCTAAAATACAAACAGACTTGCTTCATAGGACAGGAATGTTTTCAGCATGACCCAATCAGTGTCTGTGTCTATTCCAGCAAACTGGCAAAGATAGCATGACTCCAGTCAGCAAAAATGTCTGTGGCTCCAATCAGCTTGGGGTGACATTGCCAACTTGGACCGGCTGCAAGCGGACTATCAAATGATAGCAGCAACGATCAGAGCTAACAACAAGGGATGGGCTCGGTGTTTTGGGCTCGGTTCGCGCTGGCTGCGGTGAAGCGAGGCTCGGCTAATGGCAGGCGACAGCACTGCAGCTCCGCAGAGGCAGCGGCACATTTCAGAATGCGTGCGCCGTGAAAGCAGATGTATTTATAGATGAACTGATAATGACGGCGATAACTGAAGCTGACTAAATCAGAGACTTGACTGAACTCAGAGGATTTCCTAGTGTGATTTCTGGTAGCATTTCTCAGCTTTGAAACTGCAGGCAAGTAATTAAGAGAGAAATCTTGAACTATCACAAAAGAGAAAAACTCCTTCTGTTTAAATTTCTATCAGGCACGTGTACTGCCTACATAACGTTATTTGATTGATTGCTACCACTGTAATTAAAGAAATGGAAAACAATTACAAAATGAGTACACAACAATATTAAAAAAGGGGTTCTTTTTTTCTAAAAAAAAAAATCAAGTTATGTTTTGAAGGTATATTTAATTCTAAACTCCAGATGGAAAAGCTTTATCTAACCCAAGTGGAGGAACTGCTAGATTCTTCTGTTGGCTCAGCTGAGATATACAGAGGTTGCAGGACAAGTTGAAGTGTAAAGGCTCTCTGAAGTCAAATCTTCATCCTCAACCTCCCACCTCTCCTCAGTTTCTGGCTTCAGCCCAGGATTGCTGTAATCATTGCAGATCTCAGGAACTCAGCAGCTGCCCTCACAAGACCTTTTTCATCCTCTGAAATGACCAAACTACAGAGATATTCTATCCACATCGCCCTTCCGCCAGCAATGATCCAGAAGGGTATCAGAGAGCCATACCATTAGTTAGGTGTTTGGTGAGGCAATCTTCTGAACTGAACTGTGATTTTAGAGCAAGCATTAGGCCCAAATAGTCAGTCAAAAGCAGAAATGCATCTCTGACTATGCTCACCCTTTTCTCTTGATGTATTTCTGAAAACAAAAACAAAACAAAACAAAAAAAATGATGGTGCTTTCCTCTATGTCTCCTTTGGAAGAGGAAGGAAAGAGATTTGTCTCCAATCATAATCACTGCTTCTAACAACTTTCTACGGATCAATAGCATCAGCAGCTAATATTGATCTCCAGCTCTAGGACCAGCTATTGGGAAAGTATTTGGAAATACAGAAAACCCTTGCTTCACTGACGTTACTAAAAATACTTTTTTTTTTCTGTTTCTACAGAAACAAGGTTTAACTGAAATCAGTCTGGGGCTCCTCAGTACAAGAGGCCCTGGAGTGTGTCCAGAGAAGGGCAACAGAGCTGTGAGGGATCTGGAGCACAAATCTGATGGGGAGCTGCTGAGGGAGCTGGGGTTGTTCAGTCTGGAGAAGAGGAGGCTTAGGGGAGACCTCATAGCTCTCTACAGCCACTTGAAAGGAGACTGTGGTGAGGTGGGGGTCGTCCTTTTCTCCTAGGTGACAGCAATAGGATGAGAGGGAATGGCCCCAAATTGCTCCAGGAGAGGTTCAGTTTGGGTATTAGGAAGACTTTCTTTTCAGCGAGAGCAGTGAGGCAGTAGGACAGGGAGGTGGTGCAGTCACCCTCCCTGGAGGTGTTCAGGAGCCGTGTGGATGTGGCACTGAGGGACGTGGGCATGGTGAGGGTGGGCTGGTGGCTGGACTGGGGGATCTTAGAGGTCTTTTCCAACCTTAATGATTGGAAACATAAGAATGGTCCTATGTAATCTCTTCTGCCTTTATGTGGACAGATGACATTTAGATGGTACAGGTGGCTTCATTACATGTCATTACGATAAAGCCTAAAAAAGGCTCTCCACATAAAATTATGACATGCAAGATCTTCAGTAGTCATAACAGCAAGGGTCTTGGTCAGAAAATATGGCTGAATAGTTCAGGAGTGGCTTTTCCAGAAAGCTCTGACACTCCACATTTCCAGACTGACACTTCAGTTGTACTCTGTTCAAACAGCATATGTGTTTGAAAACTGAGTTCATAATCATGTTTGGAATCCATTGTATACATATTTTTAAATGTCAGTGTTTCTAGTTAAACCTTGTGTTGTTATCCATGGTTTACAATGGAATACAGAAACACCTGTGCTGCACTGAACGTGCACACATTTGGGTTCTTCTCCAGAAGACTATTAATCATGAGCTAAGATATCAAAATTGTACAAACAGCCAAGATTTACATTCATTTATATCAGTTCTATGCTTTACACAATCCTTGGTCATCTGGAATTACTAGTTAATGTAAAGGCAGCATATTTTAAGAATCCCAGAACATTGTGGCATTCTACATATAGGACATTAAATCTGAAATATCAAGTTGAATGATTTGACTGTAATCATTTTGTCACATATTTACTACTGAGGTAATACAAGAAATAACAATATATACTTAAATAGCATATTTTTATAAGTTTTTTTTTTTTTCTTTTAAATTACTTCACAGCAATAAACTAGAGAAGAAATCCATTTTAAACAATGGGTAAATTGAAGTTCAGGGTGCTTCAATACTGTGATTTGCTGAAACTAGTAGTTGAAGGCATTGTAAATCTGGGAAGGAGATACATCCCACTTCTCCTATTCTGTAGTCTGATAGAAATCTATGTATCTAAGAAAACTATTCACCCCTTTATTGCAACACAAAGAATACTTCTTCATAACAGTTTGCATGTACTCCTCATTGTCATATTTGTGAAAATTACAGGATGCCTATAACTCCATTATTTATTTCATTTCATTTCATTTCATTTCACTTTGTGCAGGGCTGTGCCCTGTTTCATTTCCACAATACTCTTAGACATCAGATGCCTGGTACCCAAACATGTTAATGCTTTATCACACTGCAAAGCTGGTGATAAGCAAGAAGAAGATATCATCAAAAACATCTTAAAGAGACATACACTAAATTAGGAACACTGAAAGTCATTGATGCTCAGTAGCAGAGACATGCAAATCTGTAACAATTTTAGAATGAAGTATAAGTTATTCTACGGATGTTAAAAAAAAAAAAGCCAATATCTGCTATCTAATAAAACACCTGTTGCCTTCTCTTTTTTAGCTTTGCTACTCTCAATTCATCTCGGCTTCCTAGTATAAGTAGTATTTTAGTAGCATATGATCTCATTCGTGCTAAAATGGTGTTTCACAGATTGTCAGTCACTATTTAAAAATACACTTTAAATATTCCATCATATGGAAGATGTCCCAAGGAGAAATGAAGAAATATATATATATATATATATCCTTTGCTTAAAATTGTTCCTACAGCAAAATCTTCATTTTACAAATTCCTCTGAGCATGAAAAGAATCAGTTTTGAATATTTCTGATTTTGCTGCACATTTTTGCAGTAGCAAAAAAACTGTTATAAGAAACCTCTGCAGGAGCCATTTGGTCCTCTTTACTTAGATTGAGGCTGACCAGGTCAAAGCTGCTCCTTGCCAAGGAGAATTTAAAAACATGAAAACTGGTGGGTAACACTTTTAGTTCCACATTATGTGTAGAATTAAGGAAAACAACAAAACCCAAAACACCTTGATTGCAAAGCTCAGCATTTGCCAGACATTAAAAGCTTGATTGTATATTCCATTTTACCTGTCATGGTAATTGAAAAAATGCCTTCACATCACCCAGAACAACACCATTTCTTTATTGACTCAATCTCTTCTACAAGGATAACCATTTCAAATCAGCATGAAATGAGTAGAGAAATAAGTAGAGAAGTGGTTTTTTGTTTTTTTTTGTTTTTTATTTTTGGAATAAAAAAGAATAAAAATAAAAATAATAAAAATATTAATAAATAAAAATAAAATAAAAATAAAATAAAATAATAATAATAAAAAAAGAATAAAAAGAGGAATTTTAAAAATTGGCTTAGTCAAGGTAATACAGAATGACAGGAGCTGACTCAACATTTTTTTCACCTGTCTTGTGATCATCTGGAAATAACTGCAACTTGAATCATTTGAAAGTCTGACTATTGAAAAGCTCCAGCAATCTGTAGACAAAAACTGTGGGAAGCTAATGATGCTGACAGGAAGAAAACATAAACCTCTGAGACAGGAAGCTGCCAAAGGTCCTCGAATATTTATTGGATGAAGAGTAAGATGAAAGCTGAAGTTAGAAATATTACTGGAAAAGGATCGCTGTTGTCAGAAATTAACAGGTGCAAACATACACTCACATCAGCACAGAGATGCAAATAACCTTCAGAAATTAAATACAGGAAGAATACAGCAGGTCATCTGAATAGGGAATGATGAAGAGGGATATGGATAGACAGTATGCAGCAAAGCACTGGGAGATTAATAGACAAATATTCGAAGCTGGCACTGGCTAGAAAGAAACATTAGCACTCTCCTGAAAGCACTAAATCACAAATACATCAAGTTTATTTACTGATTGTGTCGCTAAACCATAATAAACTGTCTTAGGACAAAAGGACAGCTTTCTTACAGTCATGTAAAAGTTGTCATTCCACTTCAATTGGACCTTTCTTGTCCTAAGGAAATGCTTAATTCATTTTGCTAAAGAACTTACCTGGAGGAAATGCTGCAGAACATTACAGACTTATTCGATGATGGCTGAGGTCATCATGCTCCCATGGATACAGCCACAAGACTTTCAAACCAATACACTTCTTTTATCAAACTTTGTTGCTGTCAGGTAGAAATCAGCCTCCAAAAGAACCTGTGACAGAATCCCGAGCAGCAGCCAATACTCTGTGCCAATGGTTTTAGCAGTTTAACTAAAATATAGAGGACTTTTAACAGTATTTGCAGTAATGACTCTCAAACATACTGAACAGCTTTGAAAACCGTTATTTCTAGATAACAGAGAATAAGTACTGATTTTGGTAGTCTCTTATTTACACTTATGTCAGATTATGAATAGAATGTACATACCTGCTCTTCAATGCTGCCCCTTAGAGGACACATTCAAGAAATTCATCCATCTCCCGTCAAAGAGCCTTTGGAGACAGTACAAAGAGAATGCATCAGGACAATATAATGTTGTGCCATTTGAAACCTATTAACAATTTTGATTCTGACTGTTCACCATTACGGTATATTAACATGTCAAATTCCTTAATCACTTCTAGGAAATGCCTCTGCTTCAGTGATGTTTGTCAAACAAAGCGAAAGATTTCCCATACCGCTTTTGTGTAAGTCCTCTATTGACATCCCAGTTTTAACTTTGTGATTTTCTTCACATAGTCATCCACACTAATCTGAGAATAAAAAGAAATCTACAAACTGAACATGTACCCTTCTTTTTGTTCTAATTCTTTTTCCTTTTTATGTACTCCTTTTTGTTTAGTTCTGTTGTCAGTACCAGCTGATTGTCTTAACTCCATGGACTGTACCCAGGCTGCCACAGCTCCTGCTTGAGACCTCTCGATCCTGATACTCTTGTGAGGGCAACAAGAATGCCACCTTATCAGGGAGGCAGCACAGAATACTGCTCTCCAGATAATCTGAATTAAGGGATCCTCGTAAAAATGTTGAATAATCTCATCTTTCAAGATGCAGAAACTCTGTTTGAAGTCTGATGATACTTCGAATTCCAACAGATGTGTGCAGTTAGGTTGTAACATCTGGTAGCCATCTATTTCAGATGAAACATTGAAATGTTGTGATATTTAAGACTGAAGTCTCAAGTATTCTCCAACAGCATCAAAAGAAAAGCTGAAAGGTAGGTGGGGTAGCACATATTTGGGGACAAATTGCACATTCCAGGTTCAGATCAGTTCAGTTCAGATCATCACCCTGTTTGCCTTTTGACTATTGTCTTTAAACACAGCATAGAACTAAAGAAGTTGTTATTCGAATAATTAAAATGAAAATTACTCCTGTCTATTCACTCAATTCCTATACTTCTATAGTCATAATAAAATGTCACCCATTTAAAATTAACAAAACCAGCTATCAGTACAGCCCACGCTCCTTGAAATGTTAATTCCAATACCAGTAGCACTAAACAGTTTGTATTACCAATGATTTTCTATGAGTCTGTGCAATGTCATGCTAAGGATTCACTCTAATGAATTTAAGGGAGAAATACCAGAAGTGTGTATCTGCAATTCTTTAACACAGACACCTAGACATAAAGCATAAGGATTTATTTTTATTAGTTTTAAAGTAAAAATACCACGGATGACACCCTTAGAAATAGATACTCAGTGTTTTTTTATTTTAGTTTGGTCTGTGATCCCAGTATGTAAAATCAGTTATTAGCTCTCAGCTTCATAATCTCACATGAGTGTCACCAGAACACCACCTTTTGTTTTGTAGTTCTTCCATACCTGCCAGTGGTAACAGAAAGTCAAGACGAGCTACCACAGAGGATGGAGGCATAATGAAGTACCTCAGTAGGTGTTGGAGTTCAAGCTTTCAAACTGAAGGCTTGAAAGGCAGACATCAGACCGCCTAAGAGAGCAAAAGCTGTTACACTTATTTCTTCAAAACCACCATAAATAGAATCATATGTTGCTGAATGACTGCTTTGGGTTTTTCATCTTCTCTACAGATTTCTCTCTGAATCCTATTCCACGGTGATTTTTCTGAGTTCATGCACAAAGCAAGTCTAATTGTCAAATGTCTTCTTTTATTCCTAAAGCACGTGAAGTTCAAACGAAGCAAAAAATTTAGCAGTATGGTTCAGAGTTCTGTAGACTCTGCCCCCCAACATTTCCTTCTGTGAAAGTGCTGTCTTCAGGGCCAACCTATCCAAAACCTCTGTAAGTGATCAAGCAAGCAATTATTGTGTCAGAGTTGCTGGAAATGTTAGGAACACAGATGACTTCCATGTATATATGTGGCATGTTGATGTTCAAAGTGGTGGCATGGCTTGTTGCCACACAGTGTTCTACTTCAGGCACTGGTTTAATGTCTTCTGATTTTGTTGCCAGCTGGCTGAGAAGAAGGACTTCTGCTAATGGACCAGAATAACCAGTGTGAAGTTATATTTTTGGACCATTTTCACCCAAGGGAATGACTACCAGAAAATTTGCTGTGAATCTCACATGGGGCATTTCTGGGCTTCACAGTATAAAAAGGTTATTGAAAGAATCCAAAGGAAGGCAACAAAGCTGGTAATAGCACTGGAAGGGATGGTCTGTGAGGAGAGGATGCTTGTACTGTCAAGTCTTGTCTGGAAGAGGTCAAGCAGGTCTCATTGCTCCTCGCATCTACCTGATCAGAGGAAATGGAGGGGAAGGCATTGATCTCTTCTCACTGGAAATCAATGACTGGATGCATGGCAAAGCTGTGCTGGGGAGGCTCAGGCTGATATTTGGAAAAACTTTTTTGCTGTGAGTGTGGTCACACACTGAAATAGGCTTCCTAGAGGGGTAGTTGAAGCCCCATGGCCGTCAGTGTTCAAGAAGTATTTGGATAAAATCTCCAGTAAAATGCTCTAACTTTTGGTTACCCCTAAACCGGTCAGGCAGTTGGCCTAGATGGTCTTTTAAACGTCCCTTCCAAGGGAACTATTCTTTTCTGTTCTATTCTGTTCCATTCTGTTCTTTTGCTGCATGCATATTACAACACTGGTACATTCATAATTATCTGTTTCGAAGTTGTTATTAAAAAATATTTGCTGCTTACTTTTTACATTTAAACCATGTCTTGCTGCTTAAATGATACTTAGTGTATGGGAACTGCTGAATTATGACCCGAATCTCTGATTGATCACCTGAGGCAAGCAATGAGTGAACCATGGGAGCACAGATGAAGGCAATTCACCTGTGCTGCCAGAAGTGGTGGAGCCTGGCTGCACCTCTCCTAGACTCATTTAAGAGCTGGCTACTGAGGGGAAGGACCTCTTCTGCAGATCCCTCATCTGGAGTTTCGCAGTAAATCTGGGATGTGGGTAAGTGTTCTATTTATTCTCTTTTTGTTATTGTAATCTGCTTTGCCAAACTCTCTTGTTAATTCCATAATCATGATGTCTTTATATTCATTGAGTATACATTTAGGCAATTGTCCATTTACAGTATTTATATAACTATATAAATATTACTTTTTCCCTACTGTGTAACTTAAATGCCAATAGTATATTTTTCATCTTAACAGGTTTTAAGTGGTAGGTGATCTGACTGCTGTTCAGAGACAGGATCACAGTTTAGGGATTTAACTAATATATTGGAATCAAATCTTGTGATATGGTCCCAAATTTTGGTATGGATACATCTAGGGCCTTTGGCATGGCACTAAAGCATGATTTCCTTCTTTATCCAATGTGGTATTATATCTCCTACTTTGCGGAAGTGTATAGCATTTAGTTATTAACATTTCTTTAAATACTTAAGGGATTGTGTGAGGAAGACTATGCATCACTTGGCAAGATGTGATATTTAGCTACACCTAGGAAAGCTTATGCGAGACAGAAAGGGCTGCAAAGGTGTCCTTTGAACTCTTCTGGTTCACAACCAAATACAGAGTCAGGCCAATTGCCTGGCTGCTGGCAGATACATGGGGCTGAAAGAGAAGCCAGGAAATAATGGGATACATAGAAGTTCCCTAGGTCATGCTGGTGGGTCACAATCTGTGCTGGCAGCAGGATAAAGAGAGCTCTCCAATCCCTGGGCCTGATGCCTCATCTCTGGAACTGTTCAAGTCTAGGTAGGATGGGGTTTTGAGTAACCTGACCTAGTGGAAGAGACCCACATGTCAGGGGTGTTGGAACTGTATGAACTTTAAGGTCTCTTCCAAGTCAAACCATTCTATGGTTTAGAAGCAGCTGGACCAGGAGACTCTCACTGACCTAAGTTCGGGAGACTTCATGGGTTTCTCAACAGGTATATTCTGAAGATATACAATTACAAAACCTAAGATTAATCCCCAAATACAAACAGAGGTAATACAAGAAAGAAAATCTTCAGTTACTTGGACAAGGTCTTTAAGATTATTTGGGTAGAGAAATGAGGTATTAAAAAACTGAAAAAAGAAAAGACTCCACTTTCTTTTTTTTTTTTTTCCTAAACATTTATTATTGCTTTAGACTAACCCTTAGAAAATTCTAGATTGGTCCTCTGAGTCAAGGCAGGGCACAGTGCAGAAAGGTCTTAGACCTCAATGGCCCAAGTGCCAACCAGCCTAAGGTCTTGAGTTCACAATCCCACTACTTAGCTATATTTGCTTTAATTAGCGTCAGCAGAGTGAAAGAAATGCAGATCAGATGTGATAGTAGCTTGTTTCTAGGAGTCTGCAAACAGTTGTAATTTCTTTTATTCTTCATGACTTCAACTGAGTGCTATTTCTGCAGAAGTCTTTAGCTATCCAATCCTCAGCCCACCATCCTGTTCCAGTATTTCCTATCTTTTGAAAGTACAGCCTAAAATGACTTTCCCCCACTCCTCAGTTTGATGTTCTCCAAGTTTCCACATCCCATACATGCTGATAAATTCTTCCCACCTCCAGCAAGAGCAGCCAAACATAATAGCAGCTGGTTTGTATTTCCCAGATACTGTGCAAAGCACTGGAAAAAAAACTCTCAAATCACCATTTCAAGAACTAAAGAGAGATGACTCCCCAGGCCTTAACTGATGCCTGGATTTGGCTTTCTCGTGGAAAACAGAACATAATATCTAAATCTGTTGTTTTTACCCAAAGAATCTTTCTTATGCTATCAAAACCAGAAAGAGCTCAATGATTTTTGCTTTCCCTCATAAAGCAGATGTCCTTGGATTGTGTTTTGGTGTGTAGTGTGTCTGTGACTCATCACGATTTTATACCTGAATAGTACCTGCAACATAAAATAGTTCAAACAGCATCACTTCCATTCTGATACTATCAGCCTTTCCAATCTCGTTTGATTAGAAAAACTTCTGATCTCTTGCCACATATACAGAGAGAATCGAACATTATGGATCCTTAGCTCAGTGAGGGACTGTGAATGCTATTTTAAAATAAGTCAACATGTTCAAAGAATTCCACCCCATGCAAAGATGATTCCTCTCTAAATTCCCCAGAAGTGGGGACTTCAGGAGTGACCAGTTAATTGGATTAGCTATAGCAGAAAGCTTGTATATTGAGTTAAAAATACACTGATGGTAAACAAGTCTCTTTCCTGTCTTGGTTGTACCAGCAAGTGAGATAAGCCCGGGATGCATGTAGCATTTAACTCAGGAGCTGTGCACCAATGATCTAAGAAGTACTCATAGCTGATTAGAGCACTCCTTCTCGTTTTGTGACAGGTGAGATAATCCCAGTCTGGAAAAAGACTGTGCAATTTACTGCTGCTGTTACCAAGAGAATAAGAATGCTCATCTTGAATGCTCAGTCCTATGTGGTTCACACTTCTGTGTGTCCTGCATAAGTGTGATTCTCTGCAAACTAGGTGTGATCCTCAGGTTTTCATCAACATGATGCTCACATTTGATCACTGGACAAACATCACCACTGATTGACAAACACAATTTTACTCACCATCTCACCAAACACTTTTATGTCCCTTATTTTTCCAATTTGTCAGGTTCCCACTGTGGAATAAGTAAATAGAATCTAAGCCCTTTAACATTCTGCCCTTTTTATGAACTTCGCAAGATCTTGTTAAATTTTACCATCCCAGAATTTGACAAACATATGCCGACAGATAAGTTGGGGATTTCCAAGTGTACAGTAATAGATTTGGGCTGTCAAAAGGGCAGCCAACTGCCAATAGCCAACCCTGTGACCTTTGGATGGTCCTCTAGCATGGTGATGTCTGCACAGAATATAAATGAATAGCTAAAAAAAGATCAAGGCCAAGTCAAAGTCATGATTAAACACTGAGTCCCAAATACCTCCCAATTATAACAGAGTATTTTAGTTCAATATAGATTAATGTATACATGTATATGTTCATAATAATGTAGGTATATATATACATGTATATTCCAGAATCAGTAGTATACTGGTTTATAAAAAATGTAGCAACATAAACTTAACGGAATACATTGGAGCAAGAGAGCAGTTCCAGAAATAATAGAAGATAGCATAAGGCAACATTGCCACAGAGAGACTGTTGAGTGGTTCCCTTCTTCCTTACTTAAGAGCAAAAACAAATACTGAGTAAATATAACACGCACAAAAAAGAAAAAAAAAAAAAGATGCCTAGACTGAAGTGAAATGGACAGCTGAAGTGCTGAATAATAATAAGATTTAAACCAGAAGCTGCTTAAGTAACTGGATTTAAATAAAACTGGAGTGTCATGCAATGGTCCAAAAATTGAGAGCCCGTAGAGCTTCTTAGGGATCTCAAAAGAGTTCCAGAGACCCCCACATGGAGCTGCATAGTGTCTACATAGAGCTGCCTAGTGACCCCATAACAGTTCCATTATGACTTCTCAGAGCTCCATAGTGTTGCCCTAGACCTCTATAGAAACTCCATAGAGCTACATGGTGACATCAAAATAGTACCATTATGACCCCATGGAAGTCCAAAGTAATCCCTGAACTGTTCCATTGTGTCCCCATCACAGTTCCCTTGTGACCCCATAGAGCTTCCTAGGGACCTCAGAACAGCTCGAAAGACACCCCATGGAGATGAAAAAAGACCACATAGAGCTGCATATTGACCCCATAATAATTCCCTGGTGACCCTGTATAGCTTCTTAGGGACCTGAGAACAGTTCCATGGACACCCCATGGAGTTCCATAGAGACACCATAGAGTTCCATGGTGACGACAGAACAGTTCCATTATGACCCCATGCAGGCCCACTGTAATCCCTGAGCTGTTCCTCTGTGTCTCCATAACAGTTCCGTTGTGGCACCATAGAGCTTCTTGGGGACTTCAGAACAGTTCAACAGACAACCCCTAAAGATCCATAGTGACCCCATAGAGCTGACTAGTGACCCCGTAATAGTTCCCTTGTGACCGCACAGAGATTCATAGGGACCTGCTTACAGTTCCGCAGACACCCCATGGAGTTCCACAGAGACCCCATAGAGCTGCCTAATGACCCGAAAAAAGTTCCATTATGACCCCGTGGAGCTCCATAGTAATCCCTGAGCTGTTCCCTTGTGACCCCATAGAGCTTCAAAGAGACCTCAGAACAGTTCCATAGACACCCCATGGAGTTCCATAGAGACCCCATAGAGCTGCCTAATGACCCGAAAAAAGTTCCATTATGACCCCGTGGAGCTCCATAGTAATCTCCGAGCTGTTCCCTTGTGACCCCATAGAGCTTCAAAGAGACCTCAGAACAGTTCCATAGACACCCCATGGAGTTCCATAGAGACCCCATAGAGCTCCATGGTGACCCCAAACACTTCCATTATGACCCCACGGAGCCCCAAAGTAATCCCTGTGCTGTTCCATTACACCCCAATCACAGTTCCCTTGTGACCCCACAGAGCTCCCTAGGGACCTACTTACAGTTCTGTAGACACCCCATGCAGTTACACAGAGACCCCATTGAGCTGCCTAGTGACCCAAAAACAGTTCCATTATGACTCGATGGAGCTCCATAGAAATGGGTGAGCTTCTCCATTGTGAAACCATAACACTTCCCTTGTGACAACATAGAGCTTCTTAGGGACCTCAGAACAGTTCCATAGACACCCCATG
>NW_024962262.1:75573971-75574231 GCF_019238085.1 Lagopus leucura
ATGACCATAAGAGTTCCATAGTGACGCCATAGAGCTGCATAGTGACAAAATAGAGCTCCACAGTGACCCCATAACAGTTCCACAGTGACCCCATGGAGCTCCGTAGGTTCCACATAATAGATGTATTATGACCCCATAGAGTACTACAGTGACCCCATAAAGCTCCATAGTGACCCCATACAAGTTCCATTGTTACCCCTTAACAGCTTCTTTATGACCATATAGAGCTCCATCGTGACCTCACAGAGCTCCGTGGTGAC
>NW_024962262.1:75574241-76005491 GCF_019238085.1 Lagopus leucura
AGCTCCAATATGACCCCACAGAGCTCCATAGTGACCCCATGAGAGCTACACTGTGACACCCTACAGCGGCACAGTGACCCCAAAACAGTTCCATCCTGACCCCACTGAGCTTCTTAGTCCCCTAAGTATAATTCTTTGGAGACTCCATGGAGGTCCAAAGTGCCCCTATTACAGGAACAGTAGGACCACATAGAGATTCTAGGGATCCGATCACATTTCCCTTGTGAATCCCTAAAGATTCTTAGGGACCTGAGATGAGTTCCATAGACATCCCACGGAGTTCCATAGAGACCCCGTAGTGCTGCCTAGTGCTCCGAAACAGTTCCGCTATGATCCCATGAAGCTCCATATTAATGTCTAATCTGTTCCGTTGTGTCCCCATGTCAGTTCCCTTGTGACCGCATAGAGCTTCTTAGGGACCTCAGAACAGTTCCATAGACACTCCATGGAGATGGATTAAATCTGGCGAAGGGGATAAAGGATAATAAAAAAAGGCTTTTTTAAGAATGTTAACAGTAATAGGAAGACGATTGAGAATGTGGCTCCCCTGCTAAGCGATGGAGGTGTTCTGGCAACGGTGGATGCTGAGAAGGCAGAGATACTGAATGCCTTGTTTGCTTCTGTCTTCAGTGAAAAAGCTCTCCCTTGGGAATCCAAGATCCTGGAGGTTGGTGAGAGGGACTGGGGAATGGAAGACCTCCCTTCAGTCAGGGAAGAGGTGGTCTCAGAGTACCTAGGCAACACCAATGTTCACAAATCCATTGGACCCTATGGGATTCATCCACGGGAGCTGAGGGAGCTGGCAGAGGTGATTTCTGAACGTCTATTGGTCATCTTTGAGATGTCCTGGAGGACGGGGAAAGTGCCTGAAGACTGGAGGATAGCCAATGTCAATCCAGTCTTCAAAAAGGGCAAGAAGGAAGATCCAGGTAATTACAGGCCAGTCAGCCTCACCTCTGTCCCTGGAAAGGTGATGAACAGCTGGTGCTGGATGTCATCTCCAGACAACTGGAAGAAAAGGAGGTTATCAGGAGTAGTCAGCATGGGTTCACCAGGGGGAGGTCGTGCTTGACCAATCTGGTAGCCTTCTATGATGTTGTCTCTGGCTGGGTGGATGGGGGTGAGCAGTGGATGTAGTCTACCTTGATTTCAGCAAGGCTTTTGATACTATCCCCCACGACATCCTTATAACAAAGCTGAGGAAGTGTGGGATAGATGAGTGGACAGTGAGGTGGGTTGAGAATTGGCTGACTGGCAGAGCACAGAGGGTCGTTGTTGGTGGTGCAGAGTCCGGTTGGAGGCCTGTAACTAGCGGTGTTCCTCAGGGGTCTGTGCTGGGTCCGGTCTTGTTCAACATCTTCATCAATGACCTTGATGAGGGGATAATGGCCACCCTCAGCAAGTTTGCTGATGATATGAAGTTGGGAGGACTGGCTGACACACCTGAAGGCCGTGCTGCCATTCAGTGAGACCTGGACAGGCTGGAGAGCTGGGCAGAAAAAAACCGGATGAGGTTTAACAAAAGCAAGTGTAGAGTCTTGCATCTGGGGAGGAATAATTCCATGCACCAGTACAGGTTGGGGGATGAGCTGCTGGAGGGGAGCTCTGCGGAAAGGGACCTGGGTGTCCTGGTGGACGACAGGTTGGCCATGAGCCAGCAGTGTGCCCTTGGGGCCAAGAGGGCCAATGGCATCCTGGGGTGCATTAAAAAGAGTGTGGCCAGCAGGTCGAGGGAGATGATCCTCCCCCTCTACTCTGCCCCAGTAAGGCCTCATCTGCAGCACTGCGTCCAGTTCTGGGCTCCCCAGTACGAAAAAGACAGGGATCTCTTGGAAAGAGTCCAGCAGAGGGCCACAAAGATGGTGAAGGGCCTGGAGCATCTCTCCTATGAAGAAAGGCTGAGTGAACTGGGTCTGTTCAGCCTTGAGAAAAGAAGACTGAGAGGGGACCTGATCCAGGTCTATAAATATCTAAGGTGTGGGGGGCAGAATGGCGAAGACGGACTCTTTTCAGTGGTGAGTGGAGACAGGACAAGGGGAAACGGCTGGAAACTGCAGCATAGGAAGTTCCGCACCAATGTGCGCAAGAACTTCTTTACAGTGAGGTGACGGAGCACTGGAACAGGCTGCCCAGGGAGGTAGTGGAGTCTCCTCCTCTGGAGATGTTCAAGACCTGCCTGGATGCCTACCTGTGCGACCTGGTGTAGGGAACCTGCTTTGGCAGGGGGGTTGGACTCGATGATCTCTGGAGGTCCCTTCCAACCCCTACAATTCTGTGATTCTGTGATTCTGTAATTCCTGCTGGTCCACATGAGCTGACTTTGCTTTTTTTGCTCAAATTCCATCGTCTTGCAAAGCACATTTAATGTATATATCCACAGAATCATAGAATATCCTCTACAGGTAAAGCACTTAATCCTGTAGAGTAGGATGTGATCTTTGGTAGACTCCTGACATGGTGGAGCATCACCTGTGCACACAGCTACTCCCTTGTAGAAGCCGTGCTATTGAAGTCACAGAACATGTGCAAGAAATGGTGACCAACTGGGAAAAGATCCCTATTCTATTAACATTGTATGGGAAAGTGG
This sequence comes from Lagopus leucura, assembly GCF_019238085.1. Lineage (NCBI taxonomy): Eukaryota > Metazoa > Chordata > Aves > Galliformes > Phasianidae > Lagopus > Lagopus leucura. Next base: position 75,576,829 of record NW_024962262.1, read on the forward strand.
TGCCCATCCCAGTCTGGAGAACCAGAAGGACATCAAGGAGGCCAGAAGGGATCAATTCATGGGCCACACAGGGAAGGGGAAGTGAGGTCTGGGTGAGAAGTTCACAGGTTCATTTGCTCCTTGAGTAAAGTGACAACACTCGTGGCCCTGTGCAGGACCAGCAACAAGTGTGGGTCAGCAACGTCTGCTCTGGCTGCTGCACCATCTGGGCCCTGGGCACCTTGTGGAGATGTCACTGCAATGATATGTGGGTGCCACATCTGAGCATCTCCCAGGGAAACCCCCAACAGCTCCATGGGATTTCGCTTGCCAACTAGCAGGGCAAAGAGCGGCTCCTCACAGAGATGGCTGCGAGTACAAACTTGGTCAGGCTGAGACAGGAAATATAGAAAGACAACCATCTGTAGCAGGAACCCCTTCTGTTTGTGATCTGGAGTTGCTGGCTGAGTCCTGCGGCTGCCCTTCTGGTGCTCCACCAGGAGCTTTGAACACTGCCAGGCCACCTGCAGAAGAAGAAAAGGACTCACAGCATTCTACCAGTGAGCAGGGAACAAAATGTTCACCTTATACTTCTGAGGAGAACACTGGCACCACCAGCATCTTCACAGCCCTCAGCTTTACAGAGAAACTCTGGGCACTGATTGGAAGTGATTGGTTTGAGAGCACCTGGTGGGGTCACAGTGGGAACTGTGCTTTAATTGATGAAGAACTGTTTCAGGTGGGAAGCACTGGGAAGGAAAAGGCCTATCAGAGTTTGTGGGACAGAAACAATGAAAGGCTTCATTCCTCAGGTTAATGTGCATGGATTCACTCCGTTACAAAGTGACTGTCTAAGATCTCCCCCACTTCCTGCATTTCGGGCAGATGAAGGGGCACTGCTGCTCATAGGAAGGTACATCATTTGCTCCACCAAATCTCAGCATTCTGGTGGGAGCAATGGAGGGTCCAATAAAGTAAGACTTGGTAAAGAGAGTATGGGGATGGCAGTAAATGTTTGTATCCTGATTTCTTTCTCTGCCTTTGCAGATACTTTAGAGGTAGCACTGCTGAGTAATAGAAGTGTGAATAAAATATATTTGGGTTACAGCCAATGAGTCTGGATCTGTGGAACGGAAAGATAAATAGATGAGGATGTGATGAGTCTATTTCTTTCAATGCATTTGCAACATATCTTAGTCAGCCTAAGCTCTAGGTTTGAACTGATGACAGATACTTTAATACCCATTTCAGCAATTAAAAGCCTTAGTTCCTGTGCATTGCTGTCTTTCAGTCCCAAACTGCTCACAAGTAACTCTTCTCCCATATATTTTCAGTTATTCTTCTAGTACAACCTTTGCTTCAAGAGAGATTACCTGCAGCAGCTGAAGCACTGCAAGCACACAGCTACCCTGACAAGAAGAGATGTAGCTGCTCCTCTCCTGCAGGAAGAGCTGAATGAGAGCCCTCTGAGGAGCAGCTCAGGTGCCCAGCCTGTGCAAGGAGTGGTTGCCTCGCTGGAAAGGAGCCTGCAGCCAGCAGATCCTGCAGCAGGCATGCAGAGAGTGGCATTTCTGCTCCTCCACCTTGCAGTGCTCTGCTCTTCATGGCATACACTTTTACACCTGGCCCAGCGCAGCAGGAGCTTCCCCAGCACCCATAGGCACCAGAGTGGCTGGTTCCTTGGTCTGCCCCACCGTGCCCCATTTTGCCATGGCCATGCTGACACTGCCTAACAGGGTGGCCCTGGGCAGCCCCGCAGTGCCCAATATACTCCTGCAGCTCTGGCAGGGTAAATGGACCATAGCATGGGACCCACAGCAGACAGTGGGGTCAGCAGCACCTAGTTACAAGTTCATAAGCTGATAGCTCATAGACAGATATTTCTGGAAATAAAATGTTTGAATAATAAACTTTTTCATTTGCTATGTCCTTTTTTTAAGGTTTTCTTTTTTTTTAATGTTTGTTTATTTAACAGTGAAATCTCAGATTGAATTTGTATTTCACCTCTCAAAAGGCAGCTCTAGCATCAATGTACAGGTTTTCCGTGACAATCAAGCTCTGGATTCTTAGCTGTTGAGGGTAACAGACTGGTTGATGTTTTCATGCTGCATGCACTGAGAATGCTCATCCTAATGATGTCTTCTGAGAGAAAATTAGGAGAGACTAATTAAATAACAGCATTTTAATTATTGAAGACTCAGAGAATGTCACCTTCTTAGTAGGATGACTGCTCACGAAGTATCTCTCTACATTCTCAGGCAGTAATAACCCAACTTAATTTCTGAGCTAATGCTTCCCAAGTTTGTAAGAAACCATGTGCCTTGGAGAGGTCGTTCCTTAAAAATCAGACAGCGGTGTTATGAAAAGAAGTTATGAAAAGATAACTATATATAAACATATATATATTATATATATAAAGGTAACTTATTTCTTGTTTTAGAAAGGTTATAATGGATATCACTTTGAGAAGTATTTTAAATAGTAAAATCCCTTTTCTTTAACACCATAAACACTATTACATTGAATCTTCTATTGTCTATCTTGGCTTAAATCAAGCAAGGATAATAACAGCAACGTATATAAATGAGCTCAGAAATATTTTTAGTACAAATCAGTAGTGTTTGGGGATGGACATTTTAAGTCCAGCTTGGCACTCCACCTTGAATGATGTAGTGCTGGAAAGTGATCAGACCCTGCAGGAGAACAGCCACAGGGCTCCTGGCTGAAATCTGCAAAATATTCAGGAAGCATTTCAACATTTAACCATTATGTTTCCTACCTGGGAAAAAAAATGTACTCGTATAAGTCCTGCAATAATGAGGCAGGTCCAGATGATAGCTTAGAGCATGTAGAACATACGGTAAAAAAATGAAAAAAAAAAATGTAAGAGTTGATGAATCAATTGAGACTTGTCTGAAGGTCATGCTGGATGTTACAGAGAACTGAAAATCATTCTGTGAGTTACTGATTAGCAGTCTAACCACCTGATCTCTTCTCAGTCTGTGCAATAAAATGGATATCTCTAAGTAGAAGCATTCAACTATTAAGACCCCTGATTTCATGCTCATGACTATGAAAAGTCATCTGCACTGACTTAGAAGTGTCTCCTCCAAGGCTATGAAAAGATTACATATGTTGCTTTATAAAATGCAAACTCATCTGTAGTACAAGACTGGAATTTCCTTATTCCTAAGCTGCCCTGTGATGCAGATACATTGGAAGGGAAAAGAGAGAGTTAAGTGGGGTTGCATCCATTATGCCAGGTATGAGCACTTCCTTTTACAGCACCCACACACTTTGACTGCAATAGACAGGGTGGGATTGGTTTCCTCTACCGGCTTGAAGTTGCACCAGAGGAGTTACAGGTCAGATACTAGGAACAATTTCTTCTGAGTAGGAGCGGTGATGCAGTGGCACAGGCTGCCCAGGGAGGTGGTGCAGTCACCGTCCCTGAGGTGTTCAGGAGCCGTGTGGATGTGGCACTGAGGGACGTGGGCAGTGCGTGTGGGGGGGGTGGGCTGGTGGTTGGACTGGGGGATCTTAGGGGTCTTTTCCAACCTTCATGATTTTATGATTCTATGATAAATCCTATGATGACTTCTAGCAAAAGTTCACACACACTTCTGAAGCTGATTTAGGAGTGCTTTATTTTTTCTTTCCATTCCCACTCCTTATTGCAATGTCATGATAAGTCAAAACTGATGACATTTTAAGAATTATAGGGTGGTAAAACTAAACCAAGTATGTCCTCTTGAGGATGTTTAAACATGACATCTTAAGTGATTTCATTAACCTGTATATGGTCTACTTACGGTGCAGAGATGAAAGAACTCAGTCCCTGCTGGGTTACAGGCTTAATGACTGTGTGGCCTAAATTCAGCAATATTATTTCCCATCTTTGACAAGGTGTGTTTTCTACTTTTTCTACTATCTCCTGGAGAAACTGCCCATTCGCAGCTTGCATGGAAGTACTATTCTTTAGGTAAAGAACTGGCTGGGTGGATGGGTCCAAAGAGTTGTTGTGAATGGAGTTAAATCCATTAGGCAGTGGTCACAGGTGGTGTTCTCCAGGGTTCAGTATTAGGGCCAGTTTCCTTTAACATCTTTATCAGTGATATTGGTGAGGGGATGAAGTACACCCTCTGTAAGTTTGGGTAGGAGTGTTGATCTGCTTCCTAGGCTCTGCAGAGGAATCTGGATGGGCTGGATGGATGGGCTATGTCCAATTATATAGTTAAATGCCAAGTGTGGCACCTGTGTCATAACAACTCCATGCAATCGGGTTGACAGCAGAAAAGGACCTGGGAATGCTCATCAGCAGCCAGCTGAACATGAGTCAGCAGCGTGCCCAGGTGGCCAAGAAGGCCAATGGCATTCTAGCTTGTATCACAAATAGCGTGGGCAGCAGGACTAAGGAAGCACTGAGCAATGGCGAGACTGCACCTCGAGTGCTGCGCTTAGTTGTGGGCCGTTCTCTACAAATAGGGTGTCAAGTTGTTCGGCTGTGTTGTGCAGAGGAAATAAGATGGCGCAGAAAACCAGAGTTATGAGGAACAGCTGAGGGAACTGGAGCTGTTTTGTCTGGAGAGGAAAAGGCTGAGGGGAGACTTCATAGCTCTCCACAGCCACCTGAAAAGAGGTTGCAGCAAGGAGGACGGTGTTGTTGACAAGGGAGGAAATGGCCTCAAGTTGCACAAGGGAAGGTTTAGATTGGATACCAGGAAAAAGTTCTTCATGGGAACGACATGAGAACAGGCTGCCCAAGAAAGCAGTAGAGACTCCATCCCTGCAGGTGCGGGCATAGCGCTTAGAGACAAGGTGAAACAGCGGCCTCGGCCGTTACCTAGCCGGTCGGACTCTATGATCTTAAAGATCTTTCCCATCCCGAGGCCGCAGCCCGAGCGCCGCCCCTCGCCGCGCTGAGGAGAAGCGGGAGCGCGCGCTCGAGCTCCCCGGCAGCGACTGGCTGTGCCTGCGGCTCCGCCTCGCTCACCGCGCATGCGCGCTGCCAATCCCAGCATCCTGAGGCGCGGCGCGAGCGGAGTGGAGCCATGGCGCTGCACGTCCCTAAGGCCCCGGGCTTCGCCCAGATGCTCAAAGAGGGAGCGAAGGTGAGAGCGGCGCCGGGCAGTGCGCGCGCTTCCCGGACTCCTTCCTCCGTCCCCCCTCCCGCTGCGCTGTGAGCGGGCTGCGGGGCGTTTCAGCGCGGCGGGCGGGGAAGGTTCTGGAAGGCCCGGCGGCTCCACGCGGCCCGGGTTCCCGGCTACTCCGCTCGGACAGTGGGCGCCGGGAGGGCGGCCTGGCCCTGTGTGGCTGCGTGCTGGGACGGCCTTCTAGAAGGCTCTGCAGTCGGAGATAGAGCTAGTGCTACCGAAAGATGGGATAGAAAGCAAGCAGCTTATTTTTCTTGTAGATGGAAGAAAGGAGGGGAGCTTTGCTCGCTGCTACTGAATAGAACAGATAGCGAAGCCAAGCAGCTCAGCCCTATTTTTCTTTTTTTTTTTTTTTTTTTTTTTCCTCCTCTGTTTTTTCGGAGGTTTCTTTGGGGGCAAGGAATGGATTCTTTCAGGGGTGGGGGAGAGCAGAGTGCCAAAGATGCTGGTGCTCTAAAAGAAAAAAAGACCAGCCATAGGGAGAGCTGTGTTCTACCGAATGAAGAGGATGCGTTCTGAGGTGCTTGTTTTGCATTTGAAGAGCGATTCTTAGGGAGCTGCATGCTTATAGCGGCCTTCCGGTACCTGAAGGGAGCCTACAGGAAAGCTGGGGAGGGCTTTTTATAAGGGCATGTAGCAACAGGATGAGTGGAAATGGTTTTAAACTGGAAGAGGGTAGATTTAGACTAGATGTTAGGAAGAAATTCTTTACTGTGACGGTGGTGAGACACTGGAACAGACATTGGTTGCCCAGAGATGTTGTGGATGCTCCCTCCATGGAGGCATGCAAGGCCAGGCTGGATGAGGCTTTGAGCAACCTGGTCTAGAGTGAGGTGTCCCTGCCTATAGGAGGGGGTTGGAACTAGGTGGTCTTAAAGGTCCCTTCCAACCAAACTGTTCTATGGCTCTCCTCCTGGGAGGCATAAACTATGGCTTACCTGGTTCACAAGTAAGGCCCTTTCAGGAGATTCCTTTTTCCAAACTGGAGCCAGGCTGATCAGCTTCTCAAACACCAATATTTTCTGAATCAAAATCATTTAGACTGGAAGAAGATTGAAGATCGTGTAGACCAACCGTCAGCCTGACCCAAGTCTCATGACTAAACCATGTCACTTGTTGCATGAGCATACACACTCCAGTGTGTTAAATTAAGTCACCAAATTAAATAAATGTGCAGACTGTCTACTCTTAAGTTTTTAAGCCATTCATTTGAATGTAAAACTGAGTTAAATGATTTTGTGATGTAGAGTTGTGCGTAAAGAAGCAGAACCCTTTGTTGCATGTCCCTGGTTCTCCCTTCTTTATCCAAGCTGCTTTTTTGTTATTTTCTATGTCCATTTGGTATGCCAGTAATATTTTATTTAGTACCCTTTTAACATATAAAGAGGGGCTATAAGAAAAGAGGAGACCGGGGAAATGGTTTTGAACTAAAAGAGGAGAGATTGAGATCGGATGTAATGAAGAAGCTTTTTTTACTATAAGGATGGTGAAGCACTGCAACAGGTTGCCCAGAGAGGTGGTGGATGCTCCATCCCTGGAGACGTTCAAAGTCAGGCTGGTTGGGGCTCTGAGCACCTGATGTACCTGGTGTGTCCCTGCTTATTGCAGGGGAGTTGGATCAGGTGGCCTTTAAAGTTCCCTTCCAACTCAAATGATTCTATGATTTTTATTTTTATTTTTTTTTTTAAGAGGAGTTTAGATATAAAACTATTAAAAAATCATGTCATACTGAGTTGAGTAGGAACACATGCAATCTCTTGTCTCATTGTCTTTGGGTAAAGTTTAGGTTTTGTTTAAACTTCTTGTGAAGTATCGACTATCAGAAAGTTTTGTGAACTTGCTGGATTATTACTGCTTCTTTGGGAAGTGAGTAGTTCTGAGCAGTTTATTTCATTTCATTTATTAGTTTATTTCATTTGTTTTTAGCATTACTCAGGACTAGAGGAAGCTGTCTACAGGAACATCCAGGCATGCAAAGAACTTGCTCAAACCACCCGTACAGCTTATGGACCCAATGGTAAGTAAATCCAGAGGCTGCAGTAGTTATTTTGAGCAAAATTATGTGTCTGAAGGCTAATCTTGCCTTGACGAAGAGGCAGTTAATTGTTTCTTGGGAAAACTCGTTGGACTTGCTGTAGAACTCCAGATACAGTTGTTGTGTCAGGTTAGTTCTTAAGTTATGCAGTATGTACCTGCCTTATGGCTGAGGTTTTTGTGCCTGTTATGCTGCAGTTATTTTGTCCTCTTTGCTGTCTGATTGCCAATTGGAAGACTTACAGAACTTAGAGGTGGTAACATGGTAGTCATGATTAATGTAACCTTAGAATTTTCTGACAGATACGCCACAACAGCAGTGTTCTCCAGTGTTAAATTATGCACCAGTATTTCTGAAAAGAAAACTGCTTGTTCAGAAATAATGAGTTCTGATAATGTAATGCATTCCCAAGTGTTATTTGACAAAAGTACATAAGAACCTGAAGTTATAAATAGAGCTCATGTTTTAATGCGTCAGATGAACTGGAAAGCTACGGAAACTGTATTTCTGTACAATGCAACAATTGCCTAATGAATACTTTTTGTTTTGTTTTTTCCCCCCTAGGAATGAACAAAATGGTAATCAACCATCTGGAGAAGCTTTTTGTTACAAATGATGCTGCTACTATCTTGAGAGAGTTGGAGGTGAGTTCTCTTAGAGTGAGTCAGTTGGAAGAGACCTTCAGAGATGAGAATCCGACTGCTTGACCGCTTCAGGACCAAGCAAAAATGAGATCATGTTGTTGGGGATGTTATCCAAGTGCGTCTTGAACACCAAAAGCCAAGGGGCACTGACCACCTGTGCAGGAAGCCTATTGCACTGTGTGACCCTTGTGGTAAATTTCCTGCTGATGTTCAGTCTGAACCTCTTCAGTACAGCTTTGTGTCAGTGGTTGTAACCCAGTGGTCCTGTTAGCATGGGTCACTGGTTCTGAGCTCTGATAGGAATTTTATGTCACCCTCCCAGATTATGTATGCCATTTTGTGTTTACATTTGTCATTGGATTTGAGTAAAGTAAGTAGGCTATATCCAGCATGAGATAAACTCTTCCGTAAAGCAGCATCAAGCAGTTGCAGAAGATGCTTATAAATGACTACTTCTTTTCCTCCCAAACTATTGTAGATTTAGAGAAGAGTATGTTTAGACAATACGGTGTTTGGAAAACTCTGAGTGAAATAGCCACTGTGTTAATCTGGTGGTGGTGGTGGTTGCCATCTTCTGTTTGCTTGGAACATGATAATTGGATGTATGAAGCTGGAGATACAACAGCACCCACTTCTAAGTAAAGTAAAAGGAAAAAAATATAGAAAGGCTGACGTACAACTTTTTTCTTTTGCTGTCAAATGCGTGATAGAAATGATACTTACACTGAGTTTTTCTCTTAGATAGAAATTCTAGAATAATTAACAAGAAGCTTTGTCAACTGTAGAGTAGTTTCTTCAAACCAGTATTGTTACTGGTGTTAGTGACAGTGATGTGCACCTTCTTTTAAAGGTCCAGCATCCTGCTGCAAAAATGCTTGTGATGGCTTCCCACATGCAAGAACAAGAAGTTGGAGATGGAACTAACTTTGTCCTTGTTTTTGCTGGAGTCCTTCTGGAGTTAGCAGAAGACCTTCTGAGGATGGGATTATCAGTCTCAGAGGCAAGTTACATTGTTAATACAGTTCATGTATCCTGAGATATTCAGATTGCAGCTGCTCAGTGTTCTCGAGTCATAGTGCTGTGAATAGCATACTTCATCTGAATCGAGTTTTAGTTAGAAGTGTATTGATTGCTGCTGGTGATTCCTTGTTTCCCTGGCAAGTTTTTTTTATCTGTACGTTATAGTGGACTTTTGGAAGGAAACATAGGCAGTATGAATGCATAATGAGGTAAAGCAGTAAATATTTGCTGTTGTTGCACAGGTGATTGAAGGATATGAAAAAGCGTGCAAGAAAGCTCTAGAAATTCTTCCAGATCTGGTGTGCTGTTCTGCAAAGAACCTTAGAGATGTTGATGAGGTGGCATCTTTGTTGCATACTTCAGTAATGAGCAAACAGTATGGCAATGAAAGTTTTCTGTCGAAGCTTATTGCTCAGGCCTGTGGTAAGTGCATCTGAAAAATGGAGTGCGTTTCCTTGTGGTTCTTCACGGCCTGTTTGGTTTACTAGGTTAAGTTAATGAAATGCAGTAGCCTCTGAAATCAGTATGTTTCTCACGTTGAACTCTTCTTTGACATGGTGGCTCAGAAAAGCCCTGTACTTTCTACTAAACTTAGAAATTGCTCACTACTTCTGCCTTTCTATCCATCTTCTGTAGTCTTTCTTGACATTAAGGGAATACGCTACACTTCAGATAAGCTGTTTCTACTCTCAGCCTCAGAACAATGAAAGCAAGACTGTAGTTGTATTAAGCTGCTGGTTTCTCCTTTTAGACTTCAAAGTAAAACATGTAGTTGAAGTGCTTTCTAAAAATACCCTGGGTCAGGCTTCACTCAAACATAAGTTTCTAAATGGATATTGGACCTCATTCAGAATGTTCAGTTAAAGTAATGTTGCTTTCTGATTACTGCTGCATTTTAAAAAGATTTAAAAAGCAGGAAATATAACCGCCTTTAATTAGGCAGTTCAAACCATAGAATTCTAGTATTTTGAGGAAAGCTCTAGGTATTGTAATCTAATTCATTAAGCAACACGTTTTTTTTCTCCTTTCAACAGTTTCTATTCTGCCTGATTCTGGTCATTTCAATGTTGACAATATCAGAGTGTGCAAGATTGTGGTAAGTTGAATATAGATACACTGTAAGCTAAGAAGTTTAAGGAAAGGACATAATTTTGAGACCTTTCAATTTTTGAAAAGTGCCTCTACTGCTCTAATCTCTGTTGTGCTGGGGAATATGTGATAAGTTTTGGAAATTGGTCTCCACATTCCTTGTTTACTGCCCAGCAGCTAATTCCAGAAATAGAAATAGTAAAATTTGCATTAAATCAGATATGTTAATTATCTAGAGGGACTGCTGCTTTGGAGTAGAAGCATAGAATCATTAAGGCTGGAAAAGACCTCTGAGATCCCCCAGTCCAACCACCAGCCCACCCCCCCACGCGCACTGCCCACGTCCCTCAGTGCCACATCCACACGGCTCCTGAACACCTCAGGGACGGTGACTGCACCACCTCCCTGGGCAGCCTGTGCCACTGCAGCACTGCTCTTGCTGAACAGAAATTGTTCCCAATACCCAACCTGAACCTCCACTGAATTCACGTGGATAGGCTGAGGTGCAGACTGGCAGAAACGTAGTGATATAATCTTAAGGTTTATTTCTAAGTGGGGCTTTAGGCCTCAGTAGATTATGTAGAATTGGAGCAAAGATTTTCCCCTTTTCATTTTTTTCTTAAGTCTTCTGTTTGTGTGACAGCGGGGATTGGTAGGTTCAAGTAAATGGGGGACTGCTTTTGGAAAGTGTAGTGCAACTTTCTGACAGTAAATGAAATGATGAGTGATGGGACTTTCCTTCTGTTCCATCCCTTTTCTACCAGGGTGCCGGTGTCTCTGCTTCATCAGTGCTACATGGCATGGTTTTTAAAAAGGAAACTGAAGGAGATGTTACTTCTGTCAAAGATGCAAAAATAGCTGTGTATTCCTGCCCTTTTGATGGTATGATAACTGAAACTAAGGTATGTAGAAGCTCAAAATAAATTCTGTATCTACATATACTTATTAGTGGCTCTTAGCCTCTTATTTTTAGACTTATCTATAAATATTTTTGACACTTGGTGATTAAGATATATTTGTTAAGACTGAGTTCATTAGTCTAAAAAAGTTCATAGAAAACTTCTGAACCTAATTTTGTTACGTAGGGTTTTTGATGGTGTGGGTGGATCTCATGTTTTTTTTTTTTTTATTATTATTATTTTAATACATTTTGCCTGGGAAGTGTCAGTGTGATTCAATAGACAGATTTGAGGTTTATGGATTGGTTGGGAGACAGTGATTTATCTAAAACTTAGGGTTTTTATTTGATACTGAACTGAGGTGTGTGTGTGTTTTACTAGGGCACCGTACTCATAAAGAATGCTGAAGAGCTGATGAATTTCAGCAAGGGAGAAGAAAACCTAATGGATTTGCAAGTCAAAGCTATTGCTGATAGCGGCGCAAATGTAGTTGTAACAGGTGGCAAAGTGGCAGACATGGCACTTCATTATGCCAACAAATACAATCTTATGGTAGTCAGGTAAGTGCTAGAAGACATAAATCTGGCAGAGCAAATGTCTTATGAAATGCACTTGGCATATTGTCTCTTGCCTCTCAGATTACTTACAGTGCAGAGTACTGCAGGCAGTTTTTCTAGTAGGTAAAAACCTGAGATGCAGGCAGGTGGTTTCCTAGCTTATGTTTCTTGACAGTATTTCACCTCTATGTGGTAACTAACTGGGTACTAATTAGTGTAGGTATGGTACTGTTTCTCTGTCTTAAGGTCTTTTACAAATCAACTGATTATTTTTTTTTTTTATTTAGAAAACAGATGTGTCCACAAATGTGTATGAGGGTTCTTGAGGTTCATGAGGGTTCTTCCTGGTCAGTTGTCCTGTGAAACCTTAGCAATGGCAAGATGCATCTCTGTGCATCGCTGTTACATTGATGAATGGAAAAACTAATTCTTAATACTTCTCAGCTGCTTCTTTGAATCTTAGATCTGCTTAAAATACATTCTGCAAAACATAAAGACAAATCTCTTGATAGCACCTTTTATGTCTTACCTAGATAAGTTGCTGAAAACTAACTTCATTGATGGTGTCTCAACATTCTGAACTTCTGGAAGTAGAGCATGATACTGCCATTTCTTGCATGACAGGGGATGTGTTGGAAAAATCAACTGCAGTAGGAGATTAGTAATTTCCATGTATTTGGATTATTTGTTTTCAAGCTGTTAAAAGAGCCATTATATAGAATCTCTTTTACTTGATGGAGTAAATTTTGATGGATGTCACAGTTGACAAAATGCTGTCAAGTTAAGGGGAGAATACTTGCTCGTCTGTGTTAGCGTTTGTTCTGGAAGGCTGTAAACAAAACTGCTTTTGTTTCTGAAAGGTTGAACTCAAAATGGGATCTGAGAAGACTGTGCAAAACTGTTGGTGCAACAGCCCTACCCAGACTGGTATGGAATTTTCAAAAATGAGGAGCAGATAGGAGAGCGTTGTTGAATACGTTCATCTCCTGACCTTTGTTTTTTCTTTCCAGACTCCCCCTACTCTAGAAGAAATGGGTCACTGCAATAGTGTGTATTTATCAGAGGTTGGAGATACACAAGTTGTTGTGTTTAAGCACGGTATGTATCTTCTGTAGACATTCTAATGCTGCTCTTCTACAAGGATGGTACTCGTGTGTTCTCATCTGAAAACTTAGTTCAGTAATGAGCATCTCTCTCTTAACAGAAAAGGAGGATGGTGCTATTTCTACTATACTCATTCGTGGATCTACAGACAATCTGATGGATGATATCGAGAGAGCAGTGGATGATGGCGTGAATACTTTCAAAGTGCTCACAAGGGTAAATACCCAGAATGTTTCTGTTATCAAAACTGAGCAGTGGATCATTTGAGGCATGGTACCTGTTTGCTTTGGGCTTGTTTCTCAGGAAAGCATCAACTGCTCCTTTCATTGTCAGTTCAGGAGCATTTTTTAGGTTGAAAACGCTGTGTAGAGAAGACCGCTGCCAGTGTTCTCATGAATATGATGTATTTAAAAGCACTGTTTGTACTGAATTCACTTTTTCAGTCCTTGAAGATGCTCTTTGACCTCTTTATGTGTGCCCCTTGTAATGTTCCTTCAAGACCAGAGAGGACAAAAGCCAGATGGCCTTTCTTGTCTCTGAAAAGTGGGAGGAACTGTAATTTTCTCATTCATGGGTCACAAGATAGGTTTTCCCCACGTATCACAGATACATTTTATAACTTAATTCTTCAGTGCTTTTTTTGTGATCAGCTTTTGTGGAGTAAATTTCCTTTTGAAGGAGAAAGGAAATGTTTGAAAACTTACTTGGAAGATGGCATGCAAAAAGACTAAAAGTCTGGACACTTAAAGTCCTGCATTCATGCATATGGACACTGAGTATGGGAACACCCATAAACTGTAGATTTATGGCTGTCTGTAGTTATGGCTTACGTTGATAACTTTTCTGTTTAGAAGTTCTTGAGTGAACACTGGTTTTCCAGAGGGTTTATTAAATTGTTGGCTTTTTCTTTCAAACAAAAAACAAAACTGTTGTGATACCTCTTGACGTATTGAACCTAGTTTTAGAGGATTTGTTTTATGCTTATTGTTTCCCAAATACTTAATAGAAAAGGTGGGGGAAAAACAAAACAGAGGAATTCAACCCTCAGCTTATGAATAATTGAAATAACTTCAAATAAATAAGTTGAAATATGAAGAGAACAAAAAAACCTGCATTGTTATTTTTCTTGAAGGATATTTGGAAGGAATGATTAAATTCTGGTAAATGTCTCTTGATAAAGTGTTCTAGAAAAGCTAAGAAATGGGTGTGATGCTTTCTGTTTTGGTATGGTCTGCTCACAGGACAAACGTCTTGTTCCTGGAGGTGGTGCAACAGAGATTGAATTGGCCAAGCAAATCACATCTTATGGAGAGGTACAAATGTTCTTTTGTTAATTTTTTTTTTCTTATATATACATGCTATTAAACAAAAAAATACATATATACATGTACCTACATGTAAATCAGTAGAAAAATGTGAAGGAAGTACCTCCCTTATATTACTGTTGTTTAAAATGCCTGCCTGGTGTTCACTTTAGACTTGTCCTGGGCTTGACCAATACGCCATCAAGAAGTTTGCTGAAGCATTTGAAGCCATTCCTCGAGCATTGGCAGAAAATTCTGGAGTAAAGGCAAATGAAGTCATATCCAAACTTTATGCCGTGCATCAGGAAGGCAACAAAAACGTTGGATTTGATATCGAGGTAAGTAGTTTCTCACATTACTTACTGCTGAGCAATACAAGGTTGTATTTAAAAGTACTTCCATCAGTACTGAATAGTTAAAGATGAATTGAAATCTTTGAAGCTTGGTGTTGCACATTCTACAGCTAATGGCTTTTTTTAATTCATCAAGCTATTAAACTGGATGTAGCGTAGTAACCACCTGTAGGAGGTAAAGCGAGATACTGAACTAACTTGATAGATACAATAAATGTTTAGTGATTACTTTGTCTTCCTGTAATGGATTAGAAATGAAGATTTTCTGAAGAGAGAAGATAAGAAAATTGTAACCTTGCAAACTTAATGACTTACTAAGTAGAAGCCTGCATAAACTTATAAGATTTTCCTCCTATTTGAAAGGCTGAAGCTGCTGCTGTGAAGGATATGTTAGAAGCTGGCATACTAGACACATACCTGGGAAAATCCTGGGGTATCAAGCTGGCCACAAACGCAGCAGTAACTGTCCTACGAGTGGATCAGGTAAGCTTAACAATACTTCGGGTGCTAAACTGAAACCTCTGCTGTAACTCAGTGTTCAGAACACTCATACAATGTGTGAGAGTGTTCTGGGATCACAAGGCATATAAATCTGATGTTGGAAACTTGGTTTGTTTTAACTTTCAAAAACTGAGGAATTGGTTTCTTCAGGAGCTCATATTTTGGAATATGAGTGGAGATGGTTCAGCTACCAAATGTTGCTGTTTCATGTTCCTTTAACATTCAATTGATACTCATGCCTAGAAGGGAATCTTCTATAGGAAGAAGGATTATCACAAGAAACCTTTTCCCATATACAATTCTTACATTAAAATCTCACTTCAGGAAAATGTTTATAATCTTAATGGAAAAAAAAAAAAGTTTATTTCTTGTGTGGAATTCTAGCAAACATGTATTTGCATGTAAAATTTCTGTAGATTATTATGGCAAAAACAGCAGGCGGTCCAAAAGTCCCTAAGCAACAAGGACATTGGGATAAGGATGACTGGAGAGATGAGCCTGACAAGTAGTATCAGTAAGCTCTGTCAGAGAAGCATCAGAGTGTTAAAGCATGTGTGAACATACTGACAATCACATGATAAATCTGCTTCTTTCTTGAGGGCATGTAACACTGCTGTCTTACGTGTGCTGATTTCTTATTTCCATCTCATTTGTGCCACAGTGAACGATGAAATCTTACTCTTTCTAACTAAACTTTCATTGAAGAGATGATGAGTGTGGTTTTAGTTTTATCTGCCACTGGAACAAGTGCAGAAAATAAGCCTGTAACAAAGCATTGCTAGTGGGACTTGTGCTTTAAAGGGTGTATCTAGGCTGGAGTTCAATAGCTCTGATAGTTTTGCTTTGTGTTGAGGGCAAGCTGTAAAGCAGTCACTGCTTAGTTTATGTAAGCACTCACATTTTATTAGACTAACTTATTTTGCATGCAAAAGTAAGGTAAAAGCACTTTGTATGTGAGGGCTCAGCTTCTGCCATTTTCAAGAAAAAATGTGTTTCAGTAAGATGGATAATAGTGACTGGGAGTTCAAGTTCAGAGCAGAAACTGCATAACTTAAGAAATGTTTTCAGTCAGCATCATAAGGCTATAAATTAGAGGTGGGAGAAAAGTGAGTCTAACTTCTTTTTTTTCTACTTTCTCATCATCTTCAAGATCATAATGGCGAAACCAGCTGGTGGTCCTAAACCTCCATCAGGAAAAAAAGACTGGGATGAAGACCAAAATGATTGAACAATTGTACCACTTAATTCCACCATTATGTGAGTTTTGTAATATTCCAGTTGGGACCTGTCATGATGTGTTGGTCTCTTGCCTTTAAGTTATGAACTGTATCCAGTAGAGTGCAGAACTTTGAACACTTCAATAAACTTACTACTACTAAACTGTTTGTTTTGATTTTTATTTGGAATTATCATAACACAGTTCTTCCCTGCTTGGGCCTAGCTGCGTCAGGCAGGGGGCAGCCCTAGCCTTGCCTCCCCCAGGAGCTCAGCCACCCCCTTGCCTCTGCCTGGGCAGCTTAGCTTGGTACAGGACCTGAGTGAGACTGGCCATAAGCCTGCTGTAAGGAATACAACTGAAAGCACAGTCCATAACCTTTGCACCTCATTGCAGTCCTTGCCCTTCTGTGTAAAAAGTTCTCTGAGTTTTGAAATAATATGGTGGTTATGCTGTGGTCTATGCTTTGTGTTGATACACGCATCTCTCTCATCCTCACACATTCAGAGGCTCTATGTGCTCAAATTTCAGTCACACAGTGGTGAAACGGATCTTCTAATAGCTTTACAAATGAGGAGAAGGTTAGCTGTTGAGAGGTATGAAGCACATACACGCAGAGCACTGGAGATTTTTCACACAGACATAAAATTTGAAGTCCTGTGCTAAGTTTCCTTGGAGAAAGTAAAAAAAACCTGTGTGCCTTAAAGTCCCTTGAAATTCAAACCACTTCAATTTTTTTTTTTTTAATTACTCTTGTCTGTACTTCTTCACAGCCAGAAGGGAGTGGACAGCTAAATCAAGTCTGGAACTACTGCATGCCTAAATAAGGTTGCCATGCAGCAGCTATACCAGAGCTAGCCTTGCAGTTGGTAGCTGGCATGGCTGAAAAACTCAGCAAGTTTTTGGAAGGATTGGCATACTGATTTCATCAGCTGCACAAGTGCTACTGCTGATGACTTCAAGGGTAACAAACACATGAGAGCACTCATTTTCTAAGGAAGGGTGTTGTAAAAAATGCACTGAATGTAAACAGCTGCTGGTCTAGCATGAGGAGCCAGGACTTCATGTGAACCAGTATGAAGCCAAGCCTGGGGAGAAGGACAAGCTTTCTTAATCCTCCAGAACAAAAATACTTAACACTAAGAGCTGTGATCACAGCCTTGTCAATATGCTGCATTAAGGTGCTTGTACCAAGGACCTCCTAGAGACTTTGCAAATTGAGGGCTCTACTGGAAATAAACCAGCAACACAAAGACAGCCAGTACAGAATCTGCTGGCTCTAACACACCTAGAAAGTTCTGGAATACATACTGAAGTAACAGGTAACTGTAGTCAATGTTATAGCTGGTCTCTGGTGAAATGAAAGAGCAGCAGCTGCTCGTTTGTACCAATGTAAGAATACTCAATAGAAACGTCAGGTTCTAATTTTGAAGAAAAAGAAAAGAAGTTCTTTATTTATAAGTAGTGAAAACACTGGAAAAAGTATAAGTTAACCATGTGTCAGTGTGTCTAAGAAGCACTAAGTATACTCTTGCAATTGCATACAGTAGCTCTACCATGTTAATAGGATTTGCTTGTTCCTGCCTTCTTTTAGGGTGCTGAAGGTGGTTACAGCCCAAGAAGACATCATGGAGGAGTTACAGCAGTCGCTCGTAGAACAGAAGATAGGCTTGTGAGCTCAGCACTTTTGATGTAGACACAGCTTGTACATGGGTATCACTGATGTGGAACCACTGTCCTTCTATTGGTTCAGTTTCCAAAGCTACAAAAGTAAGAATTTCAGAGCAGAAGTAGAGCAGGGATTAGAGCACTCAGTCTTGTTACTGTTCGGCAGTAAAATGTGATTTGTAAAATACAGTTAATTATTTACCTTGAGGAGGTTGTCCTTGAAGGACAAGATCAGAAAGATGGTTGTTCATATTTCTCATTTTAGCATAAGCAGTGTAGTGCCCAGACCTCATTGTTCCACTGTGTTCAACAACTCCATAGAGAGAGTATAATACTTTGGTATTCCCTTCAGCCACGTTCTAAAAAAGTGGAAATTAAAGTATGTCAGTGTGGCACTGGCTTTTGAACTAGGCTAGAATATAATCTCTTCGCTTTGATTTGTTTGCCAATGAAAAGGAAGGTGGTCATCTGTGGTAGTACACTCAAATTAAGATAGCTTTGAAGTGCCACTTGCACTTATCACGAAACATAACCTGATAAGCATTCAACACAGATTTTGCTAAGCAGCAGAACTGTGAAAGCACATTAAAACGTGGGAGAATGCAAATATTATTTCACTACTTACTTTACATTTAACTGTACAGAAAGGAGCCAAGTCTATCACTTCTGGAAACTTGATATGCCTGTTAACCTTCCGTAGGTTAAATCCAGCCTTAAACAGACAAAAAGTAGAAGGAAAATCCATATTTTAAGTGTAGCATATTAAAACTATGCTTAATTGCTAAATGTTACAAATTTAGACAAGATCATAAGGAAGGAAAATTGTCTCTATTTTTCTCCTGTGCCCAGAGTGTTCTGGCATTACCTCCTTGCCCCTACAGGCTGCACAAGTTAAGATGGCTCTTCAGCTCACTCTTATGGTAACTTAATGGTGGCAGGAGAGAACGAATCAAATCAGTGTACACTTCTCTAACTATGAAGACCTCTCTTTCTTCTAGATACTGCAGTATACCTGAAGACCTAATTTTAGATTGTCAAAACTGATGGGAATTCTACTCCCACCTTATTCAAATAATCTTCCAGCATCAAACTGGAAAAGCAAGGGAAAAAATGATAAATGTTATTTCCTTAGTTGTATAATCAGCCTTAATAATATCCTATACATTTGCATTTTCTCTGTGGAATTGCTTTTCATCTACAGTAAGTCACCTCCCTTATTTTATTTTTCTGTCTTGAAGTATTTTGACCAAAATTTATATGGTTTTAAATTGAAAAGAGACAATACTGTCTACTATCCTCATCTATTCCCTCTTTTTTTTTTTTTTCCTTTCAAATTTAAAGCCCTACGTGTAAAGCTTTTCTAAGCCTATTCATTAAATTCTTTCAGTGAGGCATCCTGTTATATCTGTACAGGAACAGAAGAGTTCATCAGCTGCTGCAGTAGCAGGAAGCAGCGTTAACAATGCTGCTGAATACAGTTTGCACTAACAATAGTGAAGGAAAAAAGTTATTAAGCAAATAAGCTCACAACAAGAAGTTCCTTAGACCCCTACTAGAATGTTTTGCTTTTTTTTCCCCCCTGACAAAACACACCCACCTCACCACCCCTTGAGAAGCAAAACAAGCCAACGAAACAAAAAACAACCACAACCTTGCGTGTATCTGCCTCCCAAACGCTGGAAGGAAGAACAACAACAACAGAAAGAAAAACACAAAACAAGTTTAGAGATAAATGGAAATATGCTACCATGGAAATTAAGCTAGCACAACAGCACAAAATCATAACGGCTTGGGTTGGAAGGGACCTCAAGTATCATGAAGCTCCAAGTCCTGTACAGTAGGCAGGGCCACCAATCTAATCTAATACTAGACCAGGCTGCCCAGGGCCTCACTTGAAATAAATGCTGTTCATTACCTGCTGGAATCTCTTTAAGTGAAGAGTTAAAATTGGAGGAGCAAGAGAAATCAGCATTTGCTTTTTGGCATTAGTATAAACATGCTTTTCATCTGCAAGAAAGAAAAAGCATCAGTGATTAACATGTAAATCCAAGCATTCTGCTTTAACACAATGCACTGTGAAACAGTTCCCATCGTGCAGCTCTCAGATCACAGAATTACTAACTGCTCATACTATGTCTGATCAGAGCTAGCACATGCAGGATGAGTTCCTGCATGTTCTCTACAACTCTCACAATCTGAAGCTGCATGCTGCTTTCACTGGTCTTTTGAGCAAACACCAACATCATCTCCCCATGACTGTTACAGAAATTCCACATTTGAGAGAAGAAATAACAACCACTTCATTCATCCACATTACAAAGTTCTAGATTGAAATGAACCTCCTGAATTAAACCCACTCCTCTTTAACCATCTCTTCCTGTCCTCCAGGATTCTGTACCCAAGCTTGTGAGCACGCTACTTTACTTGATTAATAACTTGTAAATCGTCTACACAAACAAGGTTCTCACAACCTACACATCAAATACTATTCTACAGATCCAAGTCAGGTTTGAAGCTACACAAGAAATCACACTCTTTTAAGAACACCCCCCTTCAACCCAAGCAGCAGTCGGGACATTTGTTCATTTAAAAGATTAAAAAGTATATATAATCAATCATACTTTTCGCGTTCTTTGGTCCATAACGTCTTTGTGTACATACATCACACAGCAGTCTATTGTTCTCACTAAGTTTTTCATTACGGGTAAATTGATACAAACAGTGATGGATTGAGCCTTCTTCTGGGTTCAGGTCTTCCCTGTTAGCAAGAGTACGAAATGCCATTTCTGCATCTTCGGTCAATATTTCACATGTCTTGGCTGGAACAGTTTGAAGGTCATCTATGACGTTTATATCCGATTCAGCACTGGCACCCAAGTGTAGTTTTGAGAAGTCAGCAGCAAGCCCTTCTTCATCTTCATTTTCTTCATCTTCATCTTTCAAAGATAAGTCGTCAAGGCCATTGACAAACTCTACAGGAGAATCTAAGTCTTCCGTGGGGGGATCCCCTATAGACTCCTTTTCTACACATTCTTGCTCTGGCTTTCCTGTGCTTTCATGCATGCTTTGAACATCTGTACTATTTCCCTGTATATTTAAGTCATTTTGAGTTAAGTAGTCATCTTTGCAATCATTTGATGATTCCTCTTCCTGCTTCACATCAGGAATTTCAGAGTTAATTTCTACCTCTCCTTCCTGGTCACATGCTACATCTTTTTCTGACTCTTCAGTAGCACAGATCTCTGTCAATTGAAGCACCTTTCCCTGGAGTTTTTGCTGGCGGCGCTGGCACTGCAAATTGGTATACATAATATATAAGCATAGAAAAAGCATAGAATCATTTATTTGATCAGGATGGAAAAGACTTTTAAAGATCATCAACCATGACCTAACCATCCTAACCCAACAGCCCTCCACTAAATTATATCCCTGAGCACCACATCCAAATGGTTTTTAAACACATCCAGGGATGGTGCTCAACCACCTCCCTGGGGAGCCTATTCCAGTGCTTTACAACCCGTTCTGCAAAGAAGTGTTCCCTGATATCCAACCTAACCCTCCAGCAGAGTATGTTTAAATGATACTTAACATTTCTGACCATTTCTTCAGGAAATTCCTTGTTGCACCTCATATCTGGGTCAAAAGGGAGAAAAATACCTACTATTAAGTGATCTGATGTCAGTTTAACTAACTGAATTTATCCTTGCTCAGATGTAACAACCCCCACTGCACCCTGTCGCATAGGATCAAGGAGGTACAAAGGGAATTGCTGTATTTTAAAGACACTTTCTTAAGCCTGTATTCTAAAGTTTTGTGACTATCTTACAACCAATGAGTAGAGAACCTGACACAAGCACGTTGCCCATCTGAAGCAGCATTAATTTCACATTCCCCTGGATATCAACTTATTCCTTGTACAGCAGCTCTTAACAGAATGTATCATTTCTTCACAGCAATGCCCTACATGCAATTGGTCTTTTTTGTTGTGCATTTGATTGATTCTAAATTGAAATTCTAAATTCTCCCCTCTTCTTCCACGTAAACTGAGGAAGCAAAAAAAACAAACTTGTTTTACCCCAAGTTTCAAGTGCTTCTTAGTAAAAATGAAATACTTATCAAAACCAACCTTGGCTTGTTTTTTGGCCTGTTTCTTTGCTTTCTTCTGAAGGTGCTTACTTGTACCAGGGGGCTCATCTCTCTGCTTAATATAATAATCATTGTTTTTACCTTCTTCTTCCTCTTCAGATTCCTTTCCTTTATTTTTTTTTACGTTCCTCTCATTTGTATTTTTTGTTTTCTGGTGGTAAAAAAAGAGAAAAGCCACAGAACAGTCACAGAAGCAGATATGTTACTGTCCTGAGTAACAAAACAGCATTCCAGAGAAAACTACAGGAATGTTGAGTTCTGAGCCCCAGATATAACATTTTAGTGATTAATATACAGCCAACTCATTGACGCCAGCCACCCTAATGCTTAGAAGAGATGGATCTCACTCCACGTGAAGCCCACGAGAAATAATGACTTCAAAATGAAACAGTATGGAGAAAATCGGTATATAAGACCCATATTCTGGACCCATAAAGGAACAACCTTTGCCTCTAACAGATGTAAATCTCATCAAATTCACTAAAGAGTAGCATTTCACACAAGTAGAGACGTTTGCAGTTGAACTGCATGCCACACAGTTTGCAGTATTACTGTTTATTTGCTTCTGCTAAAATGAAATCTGTTCATTTGCACGATTCCTTTGGTTGAGGGGATTTCATTTCAATATATATTCATTAGTTGGGCAGTGCTACATGGCAGATCTGAAATACTACACATGCTGATTCTTAATTTGAAGCACAAAGCAAATCAAGTATTCCGAGTGTCAATTTTTGAGAGCAGGCAAATCAAATAAGTATTCAGACACTATTCTAGTGTGTTTCTCAATTTTATTCAATATGCATTTAGATTATAAGAAGTATTATTGCACTGAGTGTAGAAAAATGGATGAAAAGTCAGAAAATAAATTGCTCAAGTAGATCAGTAGGCAACCATCACTGTCATGCCACTTAGTTCATCAATAACAGTGAAGGCAAACTGGTAAGCATTGTTTTTTGTAACTCAGTTTTCCACAGTAGTGAGAAAGCATTTGAATTTACCAGATTATTCCCTAAGCCAATGTCTACACCAAAGGAATGAACTGACAATGCAGCAAGATCACCAACATACTATCACTGATTTTACAAAGGCAACTTAAGAGCCATAACTTACTTTCATGGGACTTACATGAGTTAAGTGCACAAGAAAATCTTATTCTCTGCCTTTCTGAGGCAAGATCAGTATTTTAATATGCAAAGAGGCATTTAGAAAGATGCATAATTTAATTCCCAAATGATTATATAATATGTGCTTTCATATAAGCAGACAAAATTAAGCCAGGTCTCAAGCACATACAGGTCCTTACCTGATCATCTAGTACAGGAAGCGACAAATCAAGGAAAGATTCATGGACCAAGGATACCTGTAAATGAACATTTAAGAGTTGAATTTAAGTTTTTGGATGTGGCTGGTGTGCTGTCAATAAGCTTATCTGTATGTATCCTTGTTGCACTCAATGTTGGGTTTTTTTTCCCCACTTATGCATACAAATGTAAAACACAGTCAATCTGTATTTACAAAGAGCTATCCACAATCAAATTCTACCAATTCTATTGCTAAAGAAGTAAGAAATACTTTCTCAAGTCTTGGTTTTCTAGAGCATGAGAATACAGCCTAAGGCCTATGAGATTCATTCTGAGATCTGCCAGGATAATCATCTAACCCACTCACTCATCACAAAAACGATCCCATTTTTGGGGTGTCTCATCCCCACAGTGCCTTCTTCCTTAACCATTTTCCTAGGACCCCCATGGTAATTCCCACATGGGAAAGGGATTAGGAAAGCCCATTAATTGTCTAATGAAAAAGTAAAGAGACCTTCGAAGCATACTGCTGCTGGTAACAGAACAGAGCAATTCATTCACTACAGTTTGCATCACTGGAAGGCATTTATCTGGAATCTGATAATAAATTATTTTGGTAGGGGCAGCTTGCCGCTGCCACCCTCTTTTTTTGGAACTCTTGAAAAGAAATGGAAGATTAGCTTTGTAGGAATAAGGAAGACAGATCTCCAGTCAACCACGCAACTCATCAGCTCACAGATGTGTATTAACTGAAGAAAATCTCTCTAATTCCATTTATTTCTACAAAGCTACTTTGGGGTTCTTCTCAAAAGGACATAAAATCATACTCCAAGGCATTCAAAGCAGGGCCTTTACTCACTGTTCTGCATTCCTCACACATAATCGCACTGGTTAGCTCTCCACCAAAGATCCGATCTACGAAACTTTTTATTCCCTTCTTCTTCTCATATTCTGAGAATTGACAAAGTATACATCACAGTTAATAATACTGCATATAATATACTGGCAGCCCATTTAATTATGGCATACGAAATCCCAAAAAATCCCACCAACATTATGCAAGAAGTACAACGCATGTGTTAGTCTGTTCCAGTCTACTCAGGAAGCGCAGTAAGACTCTTACAGTAAGATCCTTTCATATCTTAAAGGAGCAGGTGTAAAAATACATCTGCAAAAGACACCTTGACTGAACTGAAAACGTCACAGCTTTCTAAAGTCAAATGCATTTTTTAATTGCCTCAGAACTACCACACCCCAGGAGTTCCTATTTTCTCTCTGGATTTACCTCAGACAATTGTCTGAAGCTAAAGCTAAATATCAGCTTTCATCACAGTAAGACCTCTACAAAGGTCTTACACTCTATAACACTCTATAAACACTCTATAACACTCTATAAACAAAACCAATTTCCTCAAGCTATATTTCCACTGTAGCACATACTGTCTTGTTCCACTACAGAAAAACACCACAAAGGTCAGTAAGACATCGTTTAATGTTTTATCATTCCAAGTCTTATGTTCTAGACAGACACATATTCAAGATTTGGCACTCAACATGTATCTTTTAGTGACAACTGTTGGTGTCAGAATGAAAAAGAAAAATTTATATAACTTTATCATAGCATCAGTAACACATTTTTACCTTTAATTTTCCTTCTCAGTTCTTCTTCATTTTGTTTGTCTGAATCAGTCAGAGCCTTCAGTATTCCAACACTTATTCGCTGAAATGTTCAAAACAAGCACACATTTTGCACAATTTCCTAACTGAATCCAGTTAGCTTTATAAAATGCCTCAAAGTGAGAAAAAAAAATTCTCTTCACTGTTAAAAGAATCCATACAAACAACACAACTGCCTATAAAGATAAAAGAGACCACCTGCATTTTGGTGTTAAAAAAAAAAATAGCCGACCAATCAAGAAACAAACTTGCAATCGTAACATCACAGTTAGTATATAAGAAAATTAGTCCAAGGATTAAATACTTTATAAAATTAGAACTGGACAAATACAGCATGAAACTTCCACAAACGTTCCCCCAGATTTTTCAGAAAGGAACACAAAAAGGCATTCTTTAGGATGACTGCACATAGTACAAATCACTATTTTTACAGTAGTTTTGAACAAGTCAATCACCTTTCTGAAGAACAACAGACATTTATATGAAAAGTGTTGAATCTACTCTAGACTCTTAGAGCAAACATAACTGAACATTTCTACTTGACTTTAACAGAACAGCACAGAGAATAACAAGTACAATGCTTTAAAAAAAAAAACAACACAGAAAATATCATTAAATTTGCAACTTAAACAATGTGTGCAATCTTGAAGAGATACACGATAGGAACAAATTTATTTCTTTGAATATTCTTTTCTAAAATCAAAATAGCAAGACTCATGATGGTCTCTTCACAACGATTCTACTTAGAGCCTGCTATGTTCTACAGCTCTGTTGTGAATCCTCTGCAAATAAGTGCTGATGGGCAGCACAAACCACTTTACATAGGGTTGACCTCTCTGAGAAAGAATGCATTTTCTTCCTTCAGCAGAGATGAAAGTCTTGATCTGAAGAAAGTTATATGCAACTATGAAACTAACACTCACTTGTATTTCTTCTGCTCTCATTCCATCAAGTAAGTACCGAAGCAATTCCTGACTATCTTGCTGCTGATAACCTTTAAATCGTATTGCTCTGTTAAAGGAAACAATAACTGTGAAGTATAGCTGATCTTAGAGATAAAAGAGTAAAAACAACATGCTCCAGACACAAAAGTGCACAATCTCAAGCATCCATGCATGTAAGAGCACCAAACATCCGCATACGTTAGTTTCTAAAAATCTGAACATATCACTGCATCACTGAATCCCTTTCATTTTATTTCTCTTCACTTATATTTCGCTTTTTACCCTTTCAAAACTTTAAGTACTATGGTAACTTTAAATGCGGTGATGTAAGCTCAAGAAAAAGAGGAAGAAAACTCACCTTTTGTTTAAAGAACACTCCCCCCAGCTCCCCCCATACTCATTATGCCGTGCAATTATATAGATACTCACTTTTTACAAACCTGAGCAAAAAGTTCCTTAGGAGTGACTACCCCTCTCTTTGTCTCTTGCATTTCTGTCAGGAATTGATGCATGGCTAAAGTCAAAGGACCTGGCTGATCTAGTTTTACCAATTGAGGTTCCTGTTTTAAACAACAACAACAGAATTGGTCCTTAGTTTGGTGACTGATCCTTCGGGATTAGGATTTTCCCTGTCTGATCTCTCAACTTCTTGAAAATAATCTTACAAGACAGAATACATGCAATTTCAAGATGGCATTGTGTTAGACTGACAAGAACAAGCAACAAATGGCTTCTCATCACATAATATCAAAACACTGACTTGAAAGTCATTAGCTATTTCTTTTTTGGTCAGTTCCAAGTCCTTATTTCTTGTTTTTATTTAGTGCTTGAACCCCTTTTTTTTCCCAGCCAAATCCCCACTGGGGTTGTGCTGGAGACATTTTCTAGTTCCCTATGTTGCAGTCAGACGAATGCAAATGTTACGCAGTTCCATTTCATTGAAAATGAAAAGCACTTCGGCAGCAGCTCTGTTAAATTCAGTGGTGAAGTTCACACTGATTTTACATTTTAATCTTGTTGATAGTTAAGCAGTTTTCAAATCTAGAGAAGAGAGTATTGCTTGCTTTTTTTTAATCAGACCTGAGGAAAACAAACAAACACAATGAAGGTTGAAACATATATACCATGGATAACTCAGGTGACTCAATCTTAACTGTTGTGTCAGGCATTTTAGCTTCTTTAAGCAGCTCCCTCAGGACTGGGGTCTGTGATAAATTCTGCAGAAGACAAAGGAAAGAAAAATAACCAGGGAACTGGTAGCCAGGGAACAATAGGAAGGGAAGTTCCACTTGCCACGTGTTAGCAACAAGATTAACAGTAAGTTATATTTGCCAACCATAACTAGAGAGTTAAATATGACCTTGGACACAAATTTGGAAATTCTATAAATGTTTAACTGCTCAAAGTAAATCCCACAGAACTAAAGGGACTTGCAAATATCTTCTCTCTATATTCTCATTGGTCATAGAAGCCCTAGACGTATTCTACAGACTGACCTTTTGATGGTCTACTTACTAGAGTCTGTTTTAAATCAAAAGGTTAATCAAGTGCACATATTAATTCCCTTGCTTTTAGATGTATTACAACATAAAATCAAGCTGTTCATTAAAATCTACAAGTGCAGTCTGAATTTTGCTCAAGAAAAGCCAGCAGCCAAAGAGTGCAAGGTAATAGGCAAGTTTTAAAACATTCAGAAGAGGAAGCTTACTTTATCCATGCATTTCTTAGCTAAGAAAAATGGCAATGGAATATGCTGATCCAGTTAATATTTTCCTCTATTTGATTTCCTGCTGCTTACAGCGAGTATTTTGTTTCAGTAAACATCCATGGTCTTTGGGTATTAATGTCATATTCTAAGAGGTCAGGAAGGGTAACATACCAGGCTACTTTACAACGTATTTTTACATTATTACTAAATTTGGATGTTGGCATGCTTAATCTCTATCAGTAAAAGATGCTGTCCCTCAAAGGCAAGGCAATTGCTTAGATCTCCACTTAGTGCAAGTCTGAACCTGTAGTGCCATTCCTTCATATTGCTCTAGGCCAATGCACTATTTTTAAAATGAACCCGTCATTCTTGGCAGATAAAAATCATATTTTACTGGTGCCATTTCTTTGCTTGATTTTTTTATTCTTTACTTTCTAAGAACAGCAGTAACTACTGTACCTGCATCACTGCGTTAAAGAAACATGTATTCCCCAAGTTACTAAGTCCTTTCACAGTCACTTCAGAGTTGGTACTGGAATGAGAACTCTCTCTCAGCAAGACTTCTTTTTCTTGCTCATTTCTGCTGTCTTTTTCTACTTTTTCAATTCCAACATCTTTGTTCTCTTGTTGCTTTTCTGCTGAAACAAAGAAATCTATTAACCCAATAACAACGAAGGGGCAAGGATAAAGTAGTGATATGCATGAGCAAACTATGATGTTTGAAACATAAACATATGATAATTAATTCCATAATCCTACAGATGCAAGGTTCTTAACTCCTATCACTTAGACAGTCTAAAACAAACAAGAAACTTTTGAAACACCATTTCATATCAGCTTAGCACTTAAACATGACACTCAGTCCATAAGCCATTCATGCCAACAATGTCTGCAACTCAGCATGTGTTATCTGAAATGTCATTCCCATTGCAACATCCTCTACGTTAGGGGTTTCTACAGCATCCAACAAGACGGCATCTGGCCCTCTTGATATGGCATTATTATCTGAAATTAAACTCAAAAGGATTCCCACTGTGAAAGAATCCTCATGTTTTCCTTATTAATATAAATAGATGAAACAGAGAAGAACATATTCTTCAAGAGACATTAAAGATACTTTCCCCAAAACTACCTTGGTGTATAGCTCAAAATTCCAATGACTTGTTTAACAACACTGTAAAGGAACACCAGGTAGTTTCCAGAATAACACCTGCACTGGTTCTACCAGTTTGGCAGTCTACCCTTGATAAGGTTTCTGACAAATAGGGCTGGGAGTCAAGGTAACTTTTAGACAACGTAAAACAGCTCTGAGAAAGCAAAGAAATGGACAATATCATATTTACTGATGAACGAGGAAAGAATAACTGCTGGAATTTCTGAAACAGGCAACCAGAGGCAGGTATGAAATCAGCAGTCTACTTCAAATCTGAGAACAAATATTCCAGCAAGCAATCTAAGTCCAGATACTACATGCAATGAAACTACTTATCTGGCAAAGACGGAGCAAACACACCCAAAGATTCTGATCCCCTTTGGGAAAAGCTCAGCTGATTCCTGCACAAAATATTCAGAGACAACTACTTGGCGTTGCTGGTTTGGGTGTGATCTGTTTCCAAAAGGGGCTATGAGGTGACTCAAGCGTAGGACAATGTTGGAAATCTTGGTAGGAGTTAGAGCATTTATTTTGCTATGAAAACTCCCCCAAGTGGAAATGCCTTGCAGAGAAACAGTTTTGCATAATACAACATCCATAGCATAGCAAACTGGAGGAGCAGGTTGGGCTTTTTGCTTTTAAACATCCACATTTTGAAGGTAGACTGCAGAGTTCTCAACGCTTTGCAGCAACATGTACGCCCTCAGAAAACAAATCTTCTTATATCCTAATGGAAGGAGTGTACAAGCTGCAACAGCTGAAGACCTAGCCATTCCAGCTGATACTTGCAAATGTCTACATAAATACATAAAAAATAGAAATCAAATTACCTTTCAGCAATAACAATTCATTTTTTTTCCCCTCAAATCTTAAGAAAGACTGGGCAATACTGATGAATTAACAGGACCCTTCTTAGTACTGAAAGTCGATTATTCAACCACAGTACATCCTAATAACATGCTTAATTTCCTGCTCCTCTTTCATTTTTCAGTCTATAAAAGTTCACGAGAGATTAAGAAAAATCTGGTCCAATTATGTCTATGGGCTAGAATGTTTTGTTTTCAGAACTAACAAAGAAAAATCAATGAAAAAATTAGCTGTTTAAATTATCATAAGATACTCTTTAGTAAGCAAAGAATTAATGAACATTCTTAATTTACAAAATTATCTGCTGTATTTAAGAGTCTTTCTGATCTACTCTATGGATACTACAGTTACTTACCTAAACGTGATGAGCTGACACAAACTTGTTTTTTAATATAATCCACAGTCTGGCCCAAACGCGTTGAAGTGCTGTATGGAACTTCATTATCACATATGTAGCACCTGTGGTGGGCCACCCCCACCCCCCCCCCCCCCCAAAAAAAAAAAAAGATAACAAAAATTATTCCTATTTTTTTGTCCCATTACAATTCCTAAACTACTTACTCATTTCATACAATTAATTACACAAGCACATAAAATTACAAGTTATGGGGGTTTGGTTTTTTGTTTTTGAAGATTCTGAAGTCTGACAGAAGAGTGCTCAATGTATTTCTGATTAAAAAGTAAGTACAGTGACCTACAAACAACAACGAGACCTCGAGACCTGTAAGGGAAGTGCTTTACAAACCTAGACTGCATGCAAAGGAAGCATTAGGCAAATTTTGGCCAAATAAAGGAAGTCAGATAATAGGCGTTATAGGAAATGGCCTCCCAATCTCATAGCACTGAAAAAAATACCCGATTATTTTTGTGCTCCATTAGTTCTGCATGCTTTTTTTCCCCTCTTTTATTACTGAAATAAATCTATTTGTCTCTTCACAAGCAAAGAAGTAACTAACCACAAGCACATAGTTACACCACTGATCTGATTTCAACAAAGTCTTGATAGAAATTACAGTGATAAAGGCTTGAGTAAGGGTTAATTTTTGCTGGAACACATAAAGCATATGGAGAGTTGTATGTATCAATATTGTAGTCCCGTTCAATCAACTATTTGAAGAGGTCTTAAAAGCTATTGAAGAGAATACAAACACTTCTGCACTTAGAAACATGGCAATTACAGTTATTAGGCACAAATGCATTTAGCAGATCTCAGGATTATCTATAACTTTCTGATCTGAAAAGCAGCAGAAGCCTGCAGTAAATTGCTTCCCTGAATCTCTAGCATCTTCAGTACTAGCTGTGATTTTTCTATTTTTTTTTCTTACAATGTTTCATTAAAAGATAAACAAAAACAACAACAACAAACCCTGGCTCTACCTGCGGAATCCTTGAGTATGTATTTATTGTCAGTTTGTTTAATTGTAAAAATTGGCATTCTCACTCCTAGAATAACAGATGACAGCTACTTCCATGGGCAACTTTTAACACAATAACCTTTCAACAACTACTTTTATAGGAAGTCTTGAAGAAATCAGGAGATTAAAATTAAGTTTCTTCAGTGATGCCAGTTTGACTAATGTGTGAAAAACCATCATTAGATCCAACTGTTAGGTCCTACTGCAAATGCGTACAATAACATTTCTTGTAAACCCCAAAGAGTAGAAGATAACGAATCGCCAGAGCTCTCCTCTTTCTCTCCATATTCAAAACTGCTTACAGGTATTATTCGAGTCCAATTTCAATCGTGTATGCATACGCACTCTGTACATTAATTGATAAATTCATAGCATTAACAGATGCTGATTAAAATTGCTTTTGACTTTTTGGTTTTATGTACTAAAGTCACAGTGAAATACAGTTCTGGATTGTTCTGATTCATGACAATACTTCAAGCCCAATATCCAGTTCTCTGGTTAACTTCTTATACAAGTTCGTACAAGAGAAGAAAGCAAATATTTTGTTTAGACAACTTTCTCTCATTCAATAGTACTTTCATTTAAAAACTATGGATATTTTCCAACAAAATACCTCAATTAACTAAAATCACAACTACTTAATTAAAATCACAAATAAATTCATTAGTTCGTAAGTAATATACACGTATTACTAAAAGTGTTTGCATCCAATCAAGAATAGTATATAGAACCATGACAAAATATTAATCATCACATGTATGTGCTAAATATGATCACATAAAGAGACAGTCTAATATAAAAATCAACATAATGATGAACAGTAAGTTTAGAAGAAGGTGACTTTAAGCCAAATCAAAACTATGCCAGATACCATACTTCTATACAGCACAGTTGAGGATGCTATCGTTCTCCATTACACACTAATGTACTGCTCCTTTAAAGAGAAGAGAATACTACCAGGAAGACAGAATTCGTATTAACTGACTCAATAGCATCATTTAATCCTGCAGCTGTGCCTCTTGAACAATGCATCTTGTATTAAGAGGTCATAATTACTTTTATTTTCTCAGTAAGTAAGGCTTTCATTAAGTTTGCACCAGAAAGGAGCTTCTACCAAGCATCAAAGTTAAGATTTAAAGCTATATAACATGTTTCTGCGTGTCAGTATTTTGACCAAGCAAAAGCAGTAAAATAAGAAATCAACAGCATTTACTGATTGGTCACTTCTAAGCTCAATTATAAAAACATTCTATTTAGGAGTTTTACAAGAGAGTAATATTTACTCAGCAGATCTTAACAAACACTACTGTGTGTGGAAACACTTCACATATTCCTAAAGAACTCCCAGAAATCACAAAGAAAACACAAGATATCCCAGCCTCTGTTTCCCTCTAGCTACATCTTAACTGTTTCCTGACAAACTCACCACACACTCCAGTTGTCCAAACTGAGAACCAAACAATGGGAATCTGATCTTGGCGTTGTGTAATGCTTTAAAGCATGCTGCTCTTGAGAATTTCTGCCACAGCCCTATAATGTTGATAACCAGAAGTGTCACAAAATCCAGTTTTGACTATCAATGAAACACAAAAAGAGTCAGAGTATAAAGAAAGTATTTAAACGAAAACCATTCAATTATGTTCAACCAATTAGGATGAATAGATGGCTCTTTATTTCAAGACATTTGTTCTGCAGACAGAAAAGTACCTTCCTGAATGCAGAATAAACACAGAGTCTTTCGGGGACTGAAAATCTAATTTACAAATTCTAGTTTGAACGGCTTGAAGAACCCAACAGGAAAAGAACAAACAAGCAAACAAAACCAAAAGCAACCAATTGTTTGGCATGCAGAGTTCTAACTTCAACAAACTAATGTTAGCACAAGATATTATGATGAAAATAAAAAATTTAGAGCATTAACATAAATTTATACTTTCTTAGAAAAATAATTTGGACTTTCATAGAAAGCAAACCCTCAAGACTGTGTTTTAGCCTTAAGTCTGCTAAATGCCTTTGTGCCAAGCTTTGAAGTACTTCATGTGCAATTCGGAGCAGACCTTTCCCATAAGACTAACGTATATCAAATCACTCATGTAGCACATTTAAAATGATAATGAAAAGGTGTAACAGTTTAATTAAAGCTCTGTTGTTCCACTCTATTATGAGGCACTGAAAGATGTTAATAGAAATTAACAAGAAAACAAGAGATACCCTATGGCCACATTTTAGACATAACCATATTGGAGGGCTTTCATCAGTCTCTTCCTCATTCTCTTGTGTCTTGTTGTCTGCCTTGCAGTCCTGACAAACATGCCATTCCACATTCAGCAGTGCCTTTTTCAGATGACTTTGTTCCAGTCCTTTACGAATATGCTTGCATACAGGCTCTACAAAACATAAAGCACAAGAATCTTGTAGGTATCATAACAAAGGTGGAATGTCTATGGGTTTCAAAGACGCACAATACAATCCAGAAACTGTGATGATCTCTCCAAACTCCAAGGAACACTGAATGACAACTTGGTAGACATACCAGAAAACCCATTCAGAAGCCCATACTTTGTTACCTCCACTCACAATCTGAGCACGTTTTTGATAAATTCTAAACTCCTGCATTACTACGAAAAAAATACTAATTCAAATATCACTCATATCTACATTGTCAAAGCTTTTGGTTACAAACCTACCTAATGAGCCAGGCTGTGGGCTTCTACTACTGTGGTGTTACGATTCCCACACCTCTCAAGGAGCAGCCACAGCCCACTGCCACAGTTCCCAGTCACCAGGGCAGCACCTGGCTGGCCTATAAAAGTGGAGATTGTGGAGGTTATGCTTCCAGCTGAGCTGCTCAGTGAAATTATGCAGCAGATCGTGGTTAAAAAAAAAATAATGGCAGAACCATCCCACTTTATACCATCATCATTTTGCACTATAATACTACATTCCACATATAGCTACATCTTCTGGGCCGGGTTTGAACTTCATCTATTCAGACTCTATTTACACTGAGAAAAAGTGTTTGCTGCTAGAAGGTTTGTTTTGTTGGTGGTGCTGACATTGTCACTTGAGAGCGAAGATAAGCTACCAGTATGCTTAAGTCATATACAGAGAAATTGGGCTAGAAACGTACAAAGTTCAGCCATTTTATTATCATCACCCTACAATTCCTCACTATTTGCAGTTACAAATGTTTAAATTTGCAAATAGAAGGTCAAATATCTGACAGTATCAATAGGTAGCTCAGAAAAACAACACAGAATAAAGAAACTCATGCTGAAAGAAAAATGTTCTTTGTATTCCATATCTGAAACTAACGTGCTTTAGTGAAACTTTTATTGAAAACAGTTACCTTGTCCTTTACATAATTCAATCCTTATTAACTTTTTGCTACAGAATTACTGTTTTCCTCTTCAGAACCAGAGACTTCTCAGAAGAAACCTACCCACTGTATCCAGAGACTCATCAGGCTGTGCAGTTTTGCCTTTGGTGCGTTTCTTTCCCATATTTGTAGCCTATGATTTTCTTCACACACAACAGTGACCTAGCAATGAAAAAATCAGAAATTAGGTTTAGGTTTTATTTGTTAGTTGCTAGACAGTACACTGTTTCTGTGGCCGAGATACTCCTTCAGGAAAATTAACTTGAAGTTTGACATTCTCAAAAGAAATTAATTCTAATTTAACAGAAGCAACTGTGACTGTGGTAGAAACAAGAAGCCAGCACGAATTATTAAAAACGGGTTAAAACCCTAAAGCAAAAGCAACGCAAAGGAGAACAAAGTGAATTAGTTATGTACCAAAAATCCTACAGATTTTCAGAACTTGGATTTTAAGTAACTAGTAAAACAGCAATTCCAGGAAATGAAACTGACTTTTTCCCTACTAAGTCTTCAAGACTTGCGCAATTACAGTCTTTCACTTCTGTTTTCTGTAAATCCCTTGCATCGTTGATAAGACCTGACATGTGCGAATACTCAAACATATTTAAAAATATACAAACAATGCGATTCCATCTTTTAAATTACTTTGTTGGAGGAAATTTATCATTGCTTCCCAACATTACAAGAAAATACAGGGGCTGGTATTTGGCATACCCGTAAACCCTTCTACAAAAACCAATCTACCACTGCAGAGCCCTATGCCAAGAGGTTCCCTTCAAAAAGTTTGTTGCTTGTCTCACCTTTAGCATGGAGTTCCTGCAAGGCTCTGAGACTTATCTCACAGATGTCAGAACTGACATTTGCAAAGATACAAACTGAAAGGATGGAACACCTCCTCTGCAAGAACAGGCTGTGAGGGCTAGAGCTTTTCAGCCTGGAGAAGAAAAGGTTCTGGGGAGAACTGAGAGTGGCCTTTCAGTATCTACAAAGGAGCTGTAAGAAAGAAGAGGACAAAGTCCTTAGCAGGGTCTGCTGTGATAGGGCAAGGGAGAATGGTTCCAAGCTAAAAGAGGAATACATTCGATTGGATAGAAGGAAAAGGGTGGGTGTTTTTTTTTGTTTGTTTGTTTGTTTTTTGCAATAATGATGGAGAGGCAGTGGAACAGGCTGCCCAAAGATGGTGGATGCATCATCCCTGGAAACACCCAAGGTCAGGCTAGACAGGGCTCTGAACAACCTGATCTAGCTGTGTTCTAGTGTTCCATTTATCACAGAGAGTTGAACCAGATAGCCTTCAAAGGCCCCTTCCAACTCAAATGATTCTATGATACTATGAAAAAAGTTCCTAATTGAGTCCTTGCAGATTCATGCACGCTTTGCAAGCTGGCCTGGTTCTGCTCTCCACCCTTCAAGTCAGCTGCGGGTAAATGCGTAAGCACAGAACTCAGTCTGACTCATAGCATCCATCCTTTCAAAACCAGGTCTAAGCTTGGAATCAGCACCACACCAAGAAAACAGCTGCCTGCTTGCTGCTGCCACAGCCAGAAAACAAAACCAGCATAAACGAATCAGCATAACTGAGCTTGGGACAGCTCAGACACACTACATACAAAGGACTTTTTTGTATGAAAAACCTTTTAAGAAGCATGCTTGTAGAGCTGATGACCCAGATGTTAAATGAGAAGTAGCAGAATGGTTAAATGATTTCAAGAGAAGTTCCTGGGGCTGCTCAAGGCCAGGCTGGATGGAGCCCTGGGCAGCCTGAGCTGGTGGGGGGCAGCCCTGCCCATGGCGGGGGGTTGGGGCTAGCTGGGCTTTGAGCTCTCACTCAGCCCAAATTTTTCTCTCACCCAGCCCAAATGTGATTCCATGATGACATATATAAATATGCATTCAGTTTATTCAGAAGAGTTCATCCAAATTCCCTCCACAGCACTTTTTTTTTTTTTTTTTTTTTCCACAGAAAATCACAATGCTTGGTCTTTAACAGTCAGTCCTAAGCCATTACAGCCCTTTCCAAGCTGATTTAGCCCCAGCCAGGCTGATAGGTCAACACCAAGCTCTTCACATAAACCGCTGCAGTCAGCCAGACACGTCTGACAGGATCTCCGCCAGCAACCTACGCTGGGAAGTGGGCCACAGAACCCAATACCTAATCCAAGGAAACTCTGAGTTTGGTTTCAATTCACGACGGGTTTATTTTTTTGCAAAGAGCACTCTGAAAAGCACTAAAAGCGCAGGGTAATGCCCCCAGGCCGGCCAAGCCCAGCGGTCCCACCGGTCACCTGCTGCCAGCAGGGAGCCGACACCCCCATCCCGCGGCAGGAGCCGGACAGGGCCGGAGGACCTCGCGATTGGGGCTGGGATTGGGGCTGGGGTTGGGGCTGGGGTTGGGGCTGGGGTTGGGGCTGGGGTCGCGGCCACGCCACCTCACTCACCGCGTCCCGCGCCGCTCACGTGTCGCCCGCACGGCCCCACTCCGGCCTCTCCACGAACCAGCACGCGACTCCGCCCTACTCGCTTCCAATTGGCCAAAAACGCCTTCGTGTCTTTACTGACAGACGGCGCAGCCAATAGGAAAAGACGAGAGCCGCGGCTGGAGGAGAGACAGCGGACAGCCGGCAAAGCAGGTGTCGGGATTGAGGTAGCCGGAAAGCCCGGCGCGCCGCCGACTCTCACCTGCTCCGATCGCAGCACGGACGGCATGGCGATGCATGGCTCAGCCCCAGGCAGCCGGCAGCTTCACCTCAACCCTTAGCAACGGTCAGCCGCTGCCGCGCGTACTTCCGGCGCGCTGCATTGTGGGCCGTGAGGGCATAGGGTGGGCCGTGGAGGGGAAAGGGAGGAGGTGGCGGCGGCGGCGGCGGCTGTGGCGGCGCATGCGCGTTAGGTGGGTCGCGGTGGCGGAGCGACGGCCGGGCGCTTGGAACGGGTGGGG
Source organism: Lagopus leucura (assembly GCF_019238085.1). Lineage (NCBI taxonomy): Eukaryota > Metazoa > Chordata > Aves > Galliformes > Phasianidae > Lagopus > Lagopus leucura. The sequence continues at coordinate 75,613,879 of NW_024962262.1, forward strand.
GTGAAGGAGCGGGCGCGGGCATGGCCACGGCCACGGCAGTGCGTTGGAGCTGAGTGAGCTTTGGGCTCCCTTCTAACCCAAAGCATTCTGTGATTCGATCGTGTACCATTACAAATTAATGGAGCTGTCGCATGAACTTCATGCTTCCCCCAACATCTATGAATTAGTTTTGATGGAGTTGGTTTTAAAGACTAATTGGGCTTACGTGGGGGTATATGATTGACTTCTTCACATATTCATACAACATACACGTATATTTTTCTTTTCCCTCACTTAGGAAGCTGCAGAAATGACTAACCGAGAAGAAGCCGAGATACAAATATCAGAATTAGATTTACTCTCTAGCATGTTTCCGTATGAGGAAGAGTTCACTGTGACCGACCAGCTGGCAGTGGCAGAACTAAAGCACTTCGTTGACAATGAGTCTGCAGAGATGCCATCTTCTAAAATTCAGTTTGTACTGAACGTGAAGCCAGAGGACTCTAAGGCCTCTATGGTATTATAATAATGTTTTGGAGAGAATGTTATTGTTATTTTATGATTTATTATTATTTTTTTTTTTCCTAGGACTATATTGAGAGACACCGAGGTTTCCTCAAACTTAACATGTGCTTATTTTTTTTTTTTAGGTAAAATTTTCTATGGTCTGTGCTTTACCATTTAAATATCCATCTGTTCTACCAGAAATTACCGTGAGGTATGTTATTAAAAATATTGCTAGTAAAAATAATTAGAAGCTGTTGTAATGTGTAAATAAAGATCTAATAGCAAACTACAGTTTGGGTGTTTTTTTGGTAATTTACTATCAAATTATTCAAATTTGTTCGCTAGTCAGATTTGGCCAGGTGGACAGTGGTGCTGAAGAAAGTCATACCTACAAGAATTTGATTTCATCAGTCTCCTTGGCAGATAAGACAAAAAATGGGAATAGTGAGGAGGAGTTCCATCTTCCATACAAAGGGGTTATGCGTACATAGTGTTCATTGGTCTGATGCTCAAGCAGAGTACATTTTCCATTTTGACAAGGTTTAACGCTCCTGAGAGGAGTGAGAAGTTACCCACTGGTACTCTTTCTTGGCCAAATGCTGTTACTGGCAGACGTCAAGTTTTTGGTTGTTTTTTTTTCTGTATTTTCTGTCATTGTGTGTTACAGAAAATTAGTTCAGTCACCTTGCCTCTTCCTCATGTGCTTTTTCCTTCATTCTGATTTTTAGTACTGTACCTGTATTCAAGAGTTAGCACAATAATTGAAAGCTTTTTATGACATTTATATTTCACATGACTTAAGTGTCAATAACAAGTCCATATGGCCTGATTTGTTTGGTAGCCTAAGTAAACTGTCTAAAAAAATATGGTAGTCTGTAAGCATATCACAACTCCTTTTTTCTTTTCTTTTTTTTCCTGTAGATCACCATTATTGAGCCGCTCTCAACAAGCCCAGCTGAACTCAGATCTAAAAACATATTTGATGCAGAACTGCAGTGGTGAGCCTTGCATGTTGAGTGCCAGAGAATGGGTTAAAGACCAGGCAGCTGCTTACATTGACAGAGAACTTTCACCTTCCTCAGTGACGACATCTAATGCTGTTCGGTCAGAGGACATCGTTTTCACTAGATTGTGGATCTATAGTCACCATATTTACAACAAGCAAAAAAGGAAAAATATTATAGAATGGTCCAAGGAACTCTCTCTGTCAGGATTTTGCATGCCTGGGAAACCAGGTGTTGTTTGTGTAGAAGGTCTGCAAAGTAGCTGTGAAGAGTTCTGGTCAAGGTTAGCTTTTCTTCATACTTAAATGCTGTTAATATTAAGAGTAATTTGTTTTTTTTGTGTTGTGTACATGGGCAGAAGATGTGACACCCAACCACCTTCCAGCCTATAAGGGTCTGCAAAGGTTGTGATTTTTTTGTTCTTGTTGTTGTTGCTTTTTTTTTTTTTTTCCCATAATGTGCTTGCAACTCTGAATATCCACTGTAATGGCGGTTATAGCAGTCAAAGCTACTAATACTGCACAGTACACATATATTTCTGTTTTTATCTTGCTCTGTATTACAGAGGTATAGCAATGGACAGCAGTACACCATTCTTGTTAGATATGTATATAGTTGTATTGCTTTATGTTCACAATTTATTTTGCTCCCATCACTCGATGTATGACTCGACGTACATGTCCCGATGTACGTAGGAAATCAATTTGTTGAGTTTTGCGATAATTACTAGTTCATCCTATTTTCTAAAAGAGTCTGTATCTTATAGGTAGGTTGACATTTCTCCATTTGCTTTCAGAATAAGAAGACTCACATGGAAAAGAATACTAATTCGGCACAGAGAAGATATTTCTTTGGAAGGTGGATGTCTTGCTGAGATTCAGAAACAAAGAAAGTTCTCCGCTTTGGAAGAAAAATGTTTTGATGCACATGGTGCTAGAGGAAATCATATGGATTTGGGGCAGCTATATCAATTTTTAGAAGAAAAAGGATGTGCTGACATTTTTCAAATGTACTTTGGGGTTGAAGGGCATTAAATCATCACAGGTCCAAATGCCTGCATTTCTAAGTTAATCCTCATAACAGATTCCTTAGATTTTCTGCAACAGTTGATCAGAGAGGAAATTTGTAATTCTTTCTTAATGTGATGAATCCAGTTTTCTAAGAAAACAAGTATTCAATGACAGCTGAATAATGAAAATGACTTAATGAATGGATGACTTAATGAACCTGGATGCTTTCCTGTGCGACCTGCTCTAGGTAACTGCTCCCTACTAAGGGAGCTGGACTCAATGATCTCCAGACATCCCTTCCATCCCCAATGATTCTGTGAAGGTGTTATTACAGCTGCTGATTTTAAGGACCTTTGCATACACACCGAATTACAAAAACTGTTCGGTAGCCTAATGGGTAGAATTACAGAATGTGGGATTGTAGTGAGTGAATATGTGAATAGGAAGAAGAGGGAAAAAAAGTGTGTGCAGTGGAGAAGAAATAGGATGTTTACATGATTTATTACTGTTTATGTATGCTATACTCAGACTTCTCTAACAATGTTTTCTATTGATTTCTGTATGAAAGCTTATGAAGCTGTGAGATCAATTTTCATTTTTCAGGGGAAATGGTTTTAAGTTGAGGGAGGGAAGATTTAGGTCAGATGTCAGGGGGAAGTTTTTTACAGAGAGGTGAGGTGCTGCACAGGCTGCCCAGAGAGGTTGGATGCCCCATCGCTGGAGGTGTTCAAGGCCAGGTTGGATGGGGCCCTGGGCAGCTTGGGCTAGTATTAAATGTGGAGGTTGGTGGTCCTGCATGTGGCAGGGGGGTTGGAGATTCATGATCCTTGAGGTCCCTTCCAACCCTGGCCATTCTGGGATTCTTAGAAAAAAAGAGCAGACTCAGAAAAGCCTTATTTATGCAGATAGTGAGCTCGGATATCTTTTGTAGTGACAGTTCGCGGTGATTTGGTTTGATACGCAGGGATTTTCCCGGCTGAGAGTACGCAAACCGCCAAGCACTTGTAATTTTACACAGAACACAGCGCCTTAATAGAGGCGCCGCGCCCTCCTCCAGGTGCTCGTACGTTCAGGCGTGAGGTGAGGGGGCGGGGTCAGCGAGCGGGCGGGCTCACGAGAGAGGCGGGACTTCCGCTGGCTCCTCCCCTCCCGCGCGTCGCTGCTGCTCGTCTTTCCGGGAACGCCGCTCCTCGGCCCGTAGCGCAGCCGCAGCCATGGGGGGCAAGAACAAGCAGCGGACCAAGGGCAACGTGCGGGTGAGTGAGCGCTGCCGCCTTGCTGTCCTAATCTCCTCTGTGGGGCCGTCTTGCCCAGCCTGGGTGGGCGGCTGAGCTCGGCTTCGCGGTTCGTGGCCTCCGCCGCTGGCGGGCAGTTGAGGCCGCCCTACTCTGTCCGTTCCCGTTGTAGGGGCCGCGGCAGGGCTCTTCGCTGGACTGAGGTTTGTGTGGCCTGAGTGAAACTTGACCGAGGTGCCGGTGAGGGGTGTTTTTGGGTACCTCTGACCCAGCTCGCCGTCGCCTTTAGAAGGAGTACCGGGGTACCGTTGGGCATGTCACTGGTGCTGGGGTTTCATGCACAAGAAGAGTATCCTACTACTGTGGGTAGTGTGTCCGTGTGTCTTGTGAGGGGAATTAGGAAAGTAGGGTGAATCTCAGCAAGTTGTCATTAGCCCAGAACAAAGCTAGTGGCAATTAGGAGTTAAAAGGTATTTAGTGTATATTAAGGTAGGAAGGTTCTACAGAGGGATCTGGGTAGACTGGACCAGTGGGCTGAAGGCAACCCTTTGAGGTTCAGCAAGACTGAGCGCTGGGTCTTGCGCTTTGGCCACAGTAACCTCATGCAGTGCTACAGGCTTGGGGCAGAGTGGCTGGTAGGCTGTGTGAAGGAAAAGAATGTGGGGGTGTTGGTCATCAGCCTGCTGAACATGAGCCAGCAGTGCCAAGGTGGCTAAGAGAGTCAACTGCATCCTGGTTTGTGTCAGAAGTAGTGCAGTCAGCAGTACCAGGGAGATAGTCATCCCCAATACTCCAGACTGCACCTGGAGCATTTTGCACCCCTCACTATGGGAAAGGTGTTGAGACCTTTGCCTGAAGTCCAAAGAAGGACAGCAAAGCTGGTAAAGGATCTGGAGCACAAGTCTTATGAGAAGTGATTGAGGAAAGAGTAATTCAGTCTGGAGACCTCATCGCTCTCTACAGCCACCTGAAGAGAGGTTGTAGCAGAGTGGGGGTCAGCCTCTTCAGGTATCAGTGATAAGATGAGAGGTAATGACATCATTTTGTTCTGGGGAGGTTCAGGTTGGATATTAGGAATGATTTCAGAAAGAGTGGTGGAGCACTGGCACAGGATGCCCAGGCAGTGGTGGAGTCACTGTCCCTGGAGATGCTCAAGAATTGTGTGAATGTGAAGGATGTGGTTAGTGGGGGTGGGCTGACATTTGGACTGGATGACCTTAGTGGTCTTTTCTAATCTTAATGATTCTATTGTTGGATTCTATGATACAGTATTACAGATGACTTTAAATCATCACACAGTTTCAGGACTGCCTCTTCAGAAGAGCATTCTTGAAATAAACACGAGGCCATAGCGTGATCAAGGTGTTGATTTAACTGGGGCGGGCGAGATTAATTGCTGAACTCCAAACTACCCACTGCAGTCTGATGGGATAGTATTACATTGTCTTACATACGTATCCTTTTGATTCATTTTTCTAAATTGTTCTTGACCTTTTACTTCGTTGCCGGTAGGGCACCTTTCCTCCTAATCCTCTGAGTGTGTCATGGAAGCTGTGTTGGTTCGATTTCAACGTTTAAATTGTGGATGTCCCGTTTTGGAAGGCTTTGTTTTAAATAGAAGGTTAATTATAAATCGTATCGTTATTTTGAATGCCTGATGGATGCAAAATTAAATAAGTGATCGATGTGTATAGCTGACTGATGTCTCTGTCCTTTGTTAGCCTTCTAGCAGCGGCCGGGCTGCAGAGCTCCTCGCCAAAGAACGTGGAACAGTGCCTGGGTTTATCGGCTTTGGAACATCGCAGAGTGATCTAGGTTATGTTCCTGCAGTTCAGGGTGCAGAGGAAATAGACAGCCTCGTGGATGCTGATTTTCGAATGGTCTTGCGAAAACTCTCTAAAAGGGATATCATAACAAAATTAAAAGTAAGTGTATAATTTCTACCCAATTAAAAAAAAATTATATTGGAAGAGTTGTCCTCATTTTCTGAGGATTTGGAGAGGAATTTATCAAGGTATCCAGTCCTATGTTCCTACAGTATATTTATTAGAGCTCCAGTACAGAAGATAATTTGAAAGACTTCTAAAGCTGCCCATCAGACAGTGCTGACAGAACATTCATAAAATTAACTCTATGGATGCTGAATTTCAAGAAATAAATTAATTTTTGAAAGAGAGTTGCAGTATCTCAAAGAAGCTAATAAACTGGAAAATGTGGCTATGTGTCAGTTCTTAAATCGTGCTGATATCTTTTTTTTTTAGGCTATGCAAGAGTTTGGTGCGATGTGCAAAGAAAGAGAAGCAGAAGTTGTTAAAGGTGTTCTTCCTTACTGGCCAAGAATTTATTGTAAAATCTCACTAGTAAGTACAAAAGTATATAGATTAGAAATTTCTATGAAGGTTTTCTGTGAAAATGCCTAAGGTGGTCTTATTGATCTGTCTTTTTTTTGTTGAAATTGTTGGCTTGATCTAGGAAGAAGACAATGAGGGAAAGTAGCATTCTTTGTTAGTGAGATGTTTCTGTATTGGCAGTGGGGTAACCTTCAGCTGTTGATGCCTGGGCTTTTTCTGTTGTTTGGACCTTGTTCTTTAATCATGATACCTCCATCTGGAATGGCTACTGTTGAAAACATGATATTGATCAAAATGAATCGTTAGAATACATTGAAATCATTCCTGATGTTTCTTTTAGATGCCAAGAGCATAGAAAATATGATCTAAATTGATATAGAAATAACCATATATACACAGACAAACTGCAGATTAAGTGCACAATTTGTGTAGGCTTATGGTAGTTTCAGTTGACAATGTCTTCAAGGCTTTCTGTTTTTGTTTCCTCCTGTCTTTTTGTTAAATGTTTGTCTAAAATAGAGATGATGACTGTAGTTATATCTGTGAAAGGTTATGGTTCTGGATGTGTAATGTATCAAGAACATGTTGGTGTGGAGTTAGCGCTCTTCTTTATTGGGGAGTATTTGAATATTCAAATCTACATAGATTGATTCATTGCAAAAAATGGCTGAACTGAGAAAAAGCTGCTTTTGTTTCTGTGTGTGTGTGTGTGTGTGTGTATGTGTGTGATTTCTTTTGCTCTGAAATGCTTGGCATCAGAAGTATACTTCTTTTTGCTTCAACAGGATCACGATCGCCGTGTTCGAGAAGCAACTCAGCAGTCTTTTGAGCAACTGATCCTTAAAGTGAAAAAACACTTGGCGCCTTACTTAAAAAGTATCATGGGATACTGGCTAATTGCACAATGTGACACTTACTCCCCTGCCGCTTCTGCTGCAAAAGAAGCTTTTGAAAAAGCTTTTCCTTCAAGCAAACAACCTGAAGCCTTAGCGTTCTGTAAAGATGAAGTTCTTAATGTGAGTTGGTATTTCTTTAAGGCTTTGTGTGTATGTGTCAACTTCTATTCAAAGTTCAAAACTCATCCCCACCTATTCATTGTTAAATTTCAGTAAGATAAATTTGGTTTTCACCTGAAGATGTGCTCCTACTAATGTGAAGAAAAGGCTGATACAAAGATAACTCTTGTTTTTTGACATGTTGTTTCAATGGAACCATACAACCAGAAGAATTAATGGGATGAATGTTACTGTGTGCTTTTCTCTGTAGTGTTGCTTGTCATCAAATAACGTTGCTGACAGCTAGAATAATGATGCAGATTAGCTGCAATAGTGGATGATTAAAGAACGCTGAACACTCTCAGAAAGCTGCAACAATTGGTATTGTTACCAAGTTTAATACTATTCTGCTATTCAATATGTGAAACTGAATTTAAGAAGATAAAGTTTGCATTGCTAGCCATCGTATACCAACTTAACCATTTTGTTTAGCCTCAGTTTATCATCTTTTTCGCCAGAAAAATGTCAGTGTAGGACTGCAGCTTAAGTATTAGAAAGTCTGGATTCAACAACAGCCATTGTGGGGTCAGTAATACTGTTCTTGCTCACTAGCATGTCTGTAATACATTTAAGAAACTCAGCTCAGGGATTTGCAAGTTTTACTGTGGAGCTGTTTCTGAATAATATATGGGCTATACTATTCACAGAAGTATTATATTCTTGTGCGTGTGTATGTGCATAGACATATTATTATTTTTTTTTCCTCCTTAGGTTCTTCAAGATCACCTTCTGAAAGAAACACCTGACACACTCAGTGATCCTCAGTATGCTAACCTAAATATGTTTAAGTCTTGGTCTATGTTGGGTTTTACTCTTCTTGCTGATGTAGTGGATCTAGCTCTGTTAAAGAGAGAGAATAGTTATGTGACTCTAGATCCCAGGAACTTTCCTTGGGATTTGTGAAAGTATTTATGCTTATCAGTTGCCTAATTCCTCTTTCGGATCTTTTAAGGTCTTATTTACGAATAGCTGTGGAAGATGGGATGACTTGAAACTCTAGTACTTTATAGAGTAATGTGGTAGCACTGGAGCATATGGAAAGCCTGTTCATTAATTTAGGGTTCACTTTAATTTTATTTTCTTTTTTTTTCTGAGAACTGTACCAGAGGAAGAAAGAGAAGCCAAATTTTTCCGGATTTTGACCTGTTCCCTGTTAGCTTTAAAAAAGTTGCTTAGCATGCTGCCAAAGAAAGAGATGCATTCGTTGGAGGAAAAATTAATGTCGCTTCTGTCTCAAAACAAATTTTGGAAATATGGTAAACACAGCACACCACAGGTAATTTTATTTTAATTATTTTGGAGAGTTTTCATTCAAGATAATGCATTGGATCTAAGCAGATAGGAATGCCTTGTGTCCTTCAACAATTAACTCTGTATTTTGTTGCATTATGTTTGAAGCAGTTCCCAGATCTCTAGACCGTAAATGGATAATATTGTTCTAAATTTCACCTAACAGGAGTTGTGTTAGGAAGTGAAATGTAATGTTAGTAAAATGCATGTTATCAAGGACCGAATTATTTTAAAATATTAAAAGTTATTTTAATAGTATTTAAGCCTTTGCTGTTGTGCGAAAATATGGAGCCTGCCTTTTGTCTTTAGAAGTAATGTTACATAACAATGTGTAGCAACACTGCTTTGCCATTTGCCTAATGACTTTGTTTTTCTGTGGTCCGTCAGGTTCGTTCAGCTTTCTTTGAGCTGGCTTCTGCTTTTTGCCAGTACTTGCCTGAACTGGTGAAAGCTGAAGCACCAAGAGTTTGTCCTGCTGTTCTTCTCAGTATTGACGACAGTGATGCAGTGGTGTGTCCTGCTCTTTGGGAAGCTGTTCTTCATGCTATTGCCACTATTGAGGTAACATAATAGACATAATAGACCTAAGGGGCAGATGTTTCACTGGAATGTCGCATTTAATTTTTCACCAGGTACCAGAGTTTTGTGTGGAATAAGCAACAGCTTATCTGGGTTTTCTTCTTGATAACATGAACTTATTAATGCTTCACACTCCTTCCTGCACCTTAGGATATCAGTGAAACTTTCAAATCTGTTGTATCCAGCAGGGCTAGTTTTATAAGTTTAATTAAGTTAACTTGAACCTGTTGGATTAAAAGTAGATAGAACATTTTCCTTGGTTGGAGAAGGTTACGAAAATGACCTTCAGTGCTTTTTTGCTTTCTTTGTTTTCTCTTCTAACTTAATGCTTTTTTAATTGTTTTTTTTTTTTTTGAATGAAATATCAGATTCACTGAATTTAATAGCAGGGCTAGCAGTGCTTCCCATAAACATACATTGTACATGTTAAACAGCTTTGTTGTAGATACCTTGAATGACGATAGGTCAGAGGACAAAAATCTTTAAGGTGTGAGAAGAAAGCGCTAAGGTATTTTGTAATCGTGAGAAGGTTTTTTTCAGGAAGTTTTGAAGTTAGTGATGCTTCAGAAGTTAGGATTTTGAAATCAATGCTTGTTCTTAATGATAAGAACAGAATTAAATAAAGAAGCAGTTATGCTAGTAATTTTTTATGAAAGATTCTTAAGCGCAGCATCATTAAAGAAAAGTGTTTAACTGCAGTTTTATCACAATTACTTGTAAAAATTCACAGCTAAAATAAGGATTTTTAAAAATAGGGGAAATCAATTTAAATTTAAAATAAATTGCTTCAGCTACAACTTAACCAGACAGATTAAATGTCTATCTAAGGAGTTCCTCCAAAGTAACACATTCTCTTTTAATTTACATTAAGTATATTTCTTTCTCTAGGACTGTTGGAGTCATGTAAATGCCAGAAAAGGAGTTCTACCAAAACTGTGGACAGTACTTCGAGAAGGTGGACGAGGACTAGCTACTGTTATATACCCAAATATTTTGCCATTCATTAGCAAGGTACCTCCTGGCATCACAGAACCAAAGCTGGAATATTTCAGAACTTTTTTCAGCTCAATGATTCAAGGGTATGAACCACAAACTGCACTTATTTGTTATCAGTCTCTTATATTTGGAAACAGGACGAATCTTTAAGTATTTAAACGTAGGTAACTGTATCTCTTGGCTTGAGGATATTTAAATATGCATGTATCGTTAATTTTGAGAGGAGGAAAAACCACTCTCTTTGCTGTTGTATCTGAAAATAACATTTTCAAATTACTTTTGCAAATCTAGTGCTAAAGTCAGTCGTTTGCAGCTGTCCTGCTGAACCTCCTGTGTGATTTTTATTGCATATTCCTTGCCAAAACCATTCTTACCTTTTTTTGTCAAAGTTTTGTGTTCATTCCATGATAAGTTTTGAAAGGAAAAATGGGATATGAATTTCAAGTTGAGCTACTTCGGAGAGATCAGGTTCTTCTTTCCAGTGTAGGGGTCTCACTTTATTATAGATTATTGAGGGTGAGTGCTGTGATTGTGAAATCTACTATGTGTGTATATAATCTACCTTTAATTCTTATTACATTGATTTTAAAGGATTTCAACTGCTACCTTATTTTTTCCTTTAAAATGTCAATAGCAGTTGTCTGTCAAATGTAACTTACATACTTTGTATGCATTATATACTCACAATATGTATCTTTCTCTGAAATACTAAAATTATTTAAACCAATCTTATTTAAACTGAGTTCTTGACTGACGGTGAGGTGATCATTAGCAGAGTTCTTTGAGGATGTGTTGTGCAGTAATTTAATGTGGTCTTTAAATGGTGATTTAAGTGTCAGTGTCGCTCTGAATCAAACTGATTGTGGTGAAACTTTCTTTTGATGGCTTTTTGTGGTTTTTTTTTTTTTTCATTTCTTGTGATGATTAGTTCCTTTCTTTTTGTATTATAACATAAGCTACAGGCTTAAAATAATAATAGGATGTCATAGAATAGTAAAATCATGGAATCACCAGGATTGGAAAAGACCTCCGAGACTGTCCAGTCCAACCATCCAGCAACCAGCAGTATTTCCCCACAAATCCATGTCCCTTAGTACAACAGCTAAATGTTTCATGAGCCCTTAAACCTGTTTAGTGTGTATAGAAAACTGCAGGTGAGCTTTTGAGACCTTTTACAAGTAGCTGAAACAGTGAATTGTATTCTTGATTGGAGAAGTTTCCTCAATTTACTTAGCAGTTGTTATTTTTTTCCTTTCTACTTAATATTGAAACAAGAGGAAAAAGATGTTTTAATATAATTTGTATTACATGCCTAGTTTTAATGTTTTGACTCTTTGAGCGTGTCCTCTTGAATTCATTTCTGTCTGACAATTCAATGGGTTTTGTCTGGATAAAAGCAACGTAATCAGGGTTACATCGAAGCGTTACGCTGGGTTTCTCTGAAGCTTAGACAACTGGCTGTTCCTACTCTCACCTCAGTGTTACCTTTCACAGGTTGTCAAATGAGCGGGCACTAGCCAGTCCTTCAGAAAGTTCAGCAATTGTAACTACTTTTATGGAATGCCTGCGCTTTGCTGTACTGCAGAAAATAGATGAAGATGAACAAAGACAAATACATCAGATGTTAATATGTGACCAGGTATTTGTTAAAACTACCTCGTGTTCTTTCAACGTGCACGTAATAGTTCAAAGTTAAAACCATCAACTTCTGTCAGGATTTATTTCTCTGTTCGAAGTCTCACTAGATTTTACGGAGAAAAAATAATGTTATTGAAGTTGTTCAATATTTTCCTTGCTATGAATTCAGCCTGAATAGTTCTGAGGTTTTTGGTCTTGGTTTCCAGAATGTTTTTCAAAATGAATAGAATTTCCTGGTATTAAGAACAACGAAAAGAATTTCTGGTTGGATCAATTTATTTTTATTTTTTCCTTCATAGCTAATTCCTCTAATTGATGCTGTACTTCAGGAGCCCAGGTTACAAAATGGACCATTATTTTATCAAATAGCAGAAACAATAAGCTCCTGGGAAGCCAAAGCTGAAGTCTCTAGTGATGATAATACAAATGAAGTCTTCCAGAAACTATTGTCAAATTTTTGGGACCATCTTTTAAAAATGTGTATACTTCATGTTGATAAGTTGGAGGCTGATGAGAAGACATTGTTTGCCATATCTGATATGCTGGAAGTTCTTCAAAATCCGAAGACTGCTACGAAACCAAACAGTAGAAAATCCCTAAAAGTAAAATTTTCAGATGAGGATGAATCTGAAAGGAACATGGAGAATGGAAAGATCACGGAAGTGAGGAATAATAGTGACTCTGAAATACAAGCTGACCTACAGCATAGTTCAATTCTAAGGAAAGAACCTTTAGAAAACTTAGTCTGCCACCTTTCTGAGCTGAGTATTGTGTATGTCAATGAACAGAAGTCAGAGCAGCATTTGAAATTCCTTTCTGCCCTCCTCAACTCTTTTTCTTCAAACAGAGTTTTTCAAGTACTTTTAGAGCAGGGAAGCAATGCAAGCTGTCCTCCAGCTGAATCCCAAGAGGACATAAAAGTTCATAATGAAAATCCATCTGTACAATTTCTGTATATGAATTTAATAACTTGGCTTAAAGAAGACTGGAGGAAAGACATGCATTTTCTGGTTGATATTTTGTACAGTGTGCTTAAGTGTTGCAACAGTAATGATGAAAGGAAAGTCATTCTTGATGATTTAATGAAGGTATGTCTTGAGTATTTTTTTTTTAATAGATTTTACTATTTTTTATGGTATGTGGTTGTTTAATCTTTTTACTTTGCAGATGTAGATTTAGAAATGGTTGACATTACAGTGTTGGAGTTATATTTTAATATAAATATATGTAAAATAATTGTTTACATATATATTTACATATATAAATAAGTTCTCTATTACAGAAATTCTCTCTTCTTCATCTTCATACAGTGTGTTTTTATGCTTAGTAATGGGAGGCCTTTCTTTTAATTACACACCTTTATTGGTCTAGATGCTAGAGAGAGACTTGGGAGGCAAAATAACTGATAAATAACTTTGTTACTTTGAAACTTAGCAACTTGTGCTTATCACTTGCAGAAAATAAAATTTTACAACTAACAGTTAAAAAGATATTAAACACTTCCAATTCAGTAAGTACTTTCTGTTACATTTTCTGGAATTTTGTTTTTCTTCTAGATGGACCTGAAATGGATTGTTTTTCTCCAGATAATTCAGAAGGTACGTCTTTAGACTTTGTTGTTGTTGTTGTTTTGCTTAGTTTTTAATGTTTCTCTGGTTTTGAGATTTAGGTGTATTAAACCCCTTTTTGTTTTTTTTTTTTTCAAACTGATGGTAAAGTAATGCAGCAGTACTTTCAAAGTGTTTGTTTTAACCCCGTTTAGAACTAGGGTTAGTCCTAGAAATGAACACAAGAAATCCCACATGCATGCACACCATACATCCATGCATCTTTGTCCCTTCTATTTTTGATCAACTTGCTCTTTGAGCCAGAGGGATTCCTGATTCATTTCTGGAGATCCCTTCAAAACTAGAGAAAATGGAGCTGGGTGTTGGACTGATAATTCTGACTAGATCTGATAGACTGATCATCACCAGTACTTGTGTTATCTTTCTCTGTTTGTTATGGAGTTCATATTTGCTTCAAAAATAGGTATGTAACCTCCTGTATTGTTTTTGAAGGCTATGAAATAGTGATGGATTAGGGATCTAGACATCATGCTGAGAAATGATTATCACTCATAAATTGTGTGTACAAGAAAAAAGCTAGTATCCCATTATTTCTGCATAAGGATATTGAAAAATTGGTATGCAAGTGAATGCCTGGGATGAAATATGGAGTGTATTACAAATTTTTTGGACAAGAACTTGCATCATTTGGCTGATTATCTACTGGGTTTACATTTCCTTACAGATACTATGTTTGCTTGTTTGTTTGTTTTTTTTTAAGCTTTTATCCCATTATTATTCAGTATGCTTTTCTGATTGTGACCAGTCATCTGTTTTTAGAGAAATTCAGATGCTGTAAATAAATTTTATTTCAGCAAAAACTTTTAGTTACCAGTAAGCTAGCTTTTTTTCACCCTGATTTAGGCATTTTCTGGCCTCTGTAGTTGGAGAAGAGAGAAAAAGGAGAGCTCTTAGAAGGTGTCTGGCTTCACCTTGAAGTAGAAGTCTGACCTAGCAGTAAATTACTGTCTTTAGCCAAAAAGGAAACTAAGGGAATGATCACTGACATATTTACCTAGAGACTTACTGTTTCTGACACAGTAGGATTCCTGCTTGTGTAGGTTTGATTTGTGGTTTCTGAGGACTGCATATTAATATTATACATCATAATAGAAGTTAATAGCTTTAAAAGATTATAACAATTATTTTCTTTTTGTCATTCAGGCATGCTCTAGCACAACCAAACTTTCGTTAATCTCTGGGTGGCTGAAAGGAGATATGCTTGGAGAAAGACTTGTAATGCTGGCAGATGATCTGTGTCACCTGGGTTTAAAACCAATAGCAACCTCATCAGAATCATCCTCTTCAGAAAAATGGACCGTCCTGAGCTTGGTGTTGTCACAACACATTAAAAATGGTAAACATATTTCATCTTTGGAGTTTGTGAATTGTAAATTCTGCACTTAAACTTGGTTTTTGTTATCAGAATTCTGGAAGTTTCAGTGTAGAGGAGCATCAGAACTTCCTTCTCTCTCCAGACAGAAACTTCAACTAACTTGATTCCTTATGGTTCATGGTGTCCTGGGACTGATTTCTCAGTGACTTGGCTGTTTATCAACTTGTAGAACTTGAATATACTACTAAGCTCAAGGCATTCATTTAATGTTGGGTGCTTTGTGATGTGTTTTACTGCACGTTGGATGAAGTCTGAGAGACCTTCAGGGTTCTTCTTGACTTGCTTATGTAAGTCAAAGTACAGCATGTGACTTTCAAAAAGATTTTTGATGTGTTCTCTATTCTGAATTTCTCAAGGTAAGCTGGCATGAAGTAAAAGGAAAGGCTTTTCATGGCTCAGTAACCTATTAAAGTGATAGGAATTAAAGGGAAACGAGGATGAATTGTGAAAGGGTGGTAATTATTTCTGATATATTATTCAGATTAATCAAAACTAAAATGTAGGGATTTGTGGCAGTGTTATGATACTGAATGATTAACTGACAAAAATAAAACTGAAATTTGAGACTAATAAATATAAAAAGTATGTCCAGGGAGAACTTAATTGTGATTTTCTTCAGTGAACTGTTAAAATTCAGAATTAGTTTTTAGGAACTGCTGTAAGAAAAACTGAGGACCTGTGAATATCATTGTTAGCACTAGGATGTCAGTATCTTGATTATAGTCTGTAGTTTTGGTCACTTCAATATTCTTGTTCACTTAAATGTTTTGGGTTTTTTTGTTTTGTTTCTGTTATTTTAAAAAAGATACAATAAAATCAGAAAATATCCAAAGAATTTGTTAGACGAAAGTGATGGTTTCTGTTTAGAATCAAAAGAATGAGAACTCTTCAGCTTACTGAGGAAGTTTACAAAGGAGTTTGTTTTTGATAAAGAGCCATGGACTCTGTAATTCATATGAAAAGTGCAAATAGGAAGGATCTTCTCACTGCTTTTGAGAAGAGAAGAACCCAATGGTTCTATGTTTAAAGCCTGAGGAAAGACAAAGGTGTGCTGCTTCATACAGTTCCACATTAGTGAAACTCAATACAACAGTATGCTGTGGAGTTTGAGTATAAATGGAAGTAGAATAGTACATAGATTCACTCCCAGAAAGAGAGTGATATTCATAGGAGATAGATCTGGCTGGGTTAATTATATCCAATGCCCGTGTGGAATCTCTGGCTCATAATGGGTTGCCAGAAATTAGGTAGTCAGAGAAGGGTTAAAGGTATCACCCTGCATTTGCTCTGTTCATATGTCTTTTATCAAAGCTGGTTTCGAATATTATATAGATATTTGACTATATGGATACTTGGCTACCTGATCCAAGATGGTTGTTGAATAAGGATGAGAATTTAGGTATCCGTAAGAATGCAGCTAGTTGGCACTTGATTTTTGCATGCTGTATTAGTAAATAAAAAGCATGTAGGTGCATGTTATGTCTTTGAGGTATCATTTGTCAATTTATCAAAGCTTGTTGTTCTTTTCCTATTCCTAATAGAATCTTTGATTGGTGAAACTTATGTCAAAAGGATTATTGATAAACTTCAAGCAGCACTGTCTAAAGCTAAGGATCTTTCAGAAGCTGGAAATACCGAACCATCTGTATCTTTTATCTGTGATGTAGCCTCAAGCTTTTTCAGTTCAGTTAAAGGGTGTTTACTGATGCCATCCTCAGAAGACTTGCTGCTTACCATCTTCCAACTGTGTGCTCAGAGGCAGGATGCTACACATTTAACAGGTGATCTGGAAAAAAGAGTGTTTCTCACCATGTCTGGTTTTGTACTGTTATTTTTTTCGTCAGTTGTTTTACTTACCTCTTAGGTCTTGTTGTGAGATGAATTATCAGCTAGGGGGTGAAAATAATCACTCTTAATCTCAGATAAAATATAACTTATGTATAAAAATTAATTTAAAATTGTTCTGCAGCCAGAAATTTACATATTTGCCCATGACAGTGATCATGTGTAATAATGTAGAAAAAAGAATTCTTTACTTGCTCTAGCACCATTAGTCACGCGATCATTGCTCTAAGATGCAGCTTTTTTATTTTTTATTTTATTTTTTTCTCAATAGATTTGCTTGTAAGCAAGTTAAAGCACACTTGGATATCTGGTGTAAATTCGCTCGTCCGTCATCTTCGGAGTATGCAGAATCAGAGCACCTTTTTGCATAAATCTGCACTATGGATCAAGAATCAAATTCAGTCTTCCTCTTTGGATGTCAAAAGGTAATTGTGATGTGCATGTCTGTGTTACAGTATGTTGTTCCCTAAGACAAATGAAGATCAAACCTATACAATTCCAAATTTACTTGGCATCTGTGTTATTTAGAGTTTTTTAAACCTGTCAGACGTGGGAACTATGGCTTATAAAAGCATAATTAAAACATAGCATGAAAATAGCATTGTCATTTACAACAAGGTTTTGCTTGATAATGCCGAACTTGTTTGCAGCATTTTTTGTTTTTCTCAGCCTTCAGGTTTTGATCTCTGCAGTTAGTGATTTATTGTCTACGCTTCTGGAAGCTGACAGACAGTCTGGATGTCTTGTGGGAGCTTATGTTGAGCACGTTATGCCCAACAGAACTGAATGGGAAAAATTACGTGAGTCTCTTTCTGCTGAGGTATGAAAATGATAATTGTTTTCACATTGTAGTTAACCTCACCTGTCTGCAATTGCATGACATTTCAGGTGTGATTATACATATCAGCACGTGTCCTGTGGTTCTTTTTGGCCTCTATCCCTGTTGGACAAAATCTGTATGGTTATGGCCCTACCGGTACTGCTGGAGACAAGCAAAATCAGTGAAATTATACTTTTTGGCATGAAACATTGGCAACTTACTTTACAACTCTGAAATTTTGTCTGTCAGAATATATCTCCTGAAGATATTCTATAAGTAAACTAATCTATAAGATTATTTTCTGTGTAACACTAATACCTGCAGGGTAACTTGATGTGCTGATTGTAAACTAAATGCTGGTATGACTAGATTGAGAGAGAGAGAAATAATTTTCTGTCCAACTATTAATCTTCAGTAACCCCACTATTTTTTTTTTTTTGTTTTAAGCTGTATAGCATTCTAAATGTATGTATTTATTTCTGAGGCAATATTACAGTCTCAAGTAACTGCTGTGGATTTATTTCTTATGTACACAAGGGGGTGATCCTCATTGTTATGCTCTTGGTGTAAACTTGTATCTTCCGTGGTTATTTTTTAGTCATTGTGAATTTTTAACATTAAATAGATCATTCATCTTCTGTGTATCATTAAGATCTCAATCATTTGTTCATAAACTTTTTATTCACGTATTACAGTGGATGCACAAACCTCTTTTGGAAGGAAGGCTGAGTATGAATTGTGAACATTTGGGATCATGTGTTAAGCTATGTGGCACAACTAAACTTCCAGGACATCTGTGTACTTCAGCCTTATTAAGTAAAATGGTGCTACTTGTCCTGGAAAATGATATGGTGAAGGGAAATGAGGATGCTGAAAGAAAGAAAAATGACAATATAAGTAAGTTACAGTGGTAAAATTTAAAGGAATTTGATTTTGTAGTAGTTCTAATTGTCGATTTTGTTGATTTAGAATTGAATAATGAAATTTTGGCATGTATCAGAAATATATATGCATATAGTTTTGCTTTAGGTGTCCTTTTTAAGTATGAGTGTGTGCTTACACTTTTAGGGCCTTTTGCTTCATATACATGCTATCTCAACAGGAGTTTGATTTTAGGGAAGTTTGAATTTACAGTGAATCTCAAAGTTGTTCCTCGCCAAAGCATGTATGTGCACTGGAGTGAGTGGATAACAGTAGATGTATCCATGCCATCAAATAAAAGCCCTTTGCATTTAGATGCAACTTTTCTGAATTCTACTGGATGAAATTTAATTTCCTTTGGTTTATAAAAATGTAAAATCAGAGATAGCATAGTCAAATTAACAATTCTATCTCTAGTGTCCCAGTGTGAAGATAAGTGTAATTGTTCAGTGTGGGTCTTTGTAAGCCAATTGGAGGAGAAAAAACCCACAAACCTAGTACATGCCAGCTATCTATTTAGTTGTATTTTTGTTTGTTTGTGCTCTGGATTTAGATCTTGTTTGCCTTGTCTGCAGAAATGTATATTTAAAAAAAAAAAAAAAAATGTTACGGAGAGGATGTAAACTTCTTGTGCTTCATTTCCTTTAAAACTTTTTGTACATCTATGGTAGTTTATTCTTGCTTTTTTTTCCTTTGTGTTTAATGATGTGATGTCAGATAACCCAGTTTGTGCTCTAAGTATCTGAGCATGTGTATAAATGTTGTTGTCTTAATTACAAATTACATTACAAATACATTAAAACAACAACTCTAACAAACAACAACTATAACAAAAACCAGACTTCTTACCTATCCATTGAATATACTCAACAGTTGCTTTTGTTATTTAATTAGTTGCAGAACTGTTGTATTCATTACAATGGATTGAAGAATTGGAGAATCCTCCTTATCTGCTTCTGGAATATCTTCATATGTTAGAAGAAATGCACATCACATATGAGAAGTTCAGTGCACTCAGTAATACAACTACCCTTCAGCAAACAATATTTGATAGGTATGTAAGAACAGGCAAAAATTGAACCACAGTACAGCCCTTAGGTCTTTATACTTTGCAGTGTGTAGAGTATTGACTGTTAAGCACTTCTGTTAAATGCTGTAGTTTTTCCTTATGTATATTGATTCATATTTCATCCAAATGCTTGTGTGGTGAACTGTTTCTGTATAGTATTTATTAACCAAGATCTGTTTTCTTCTTTTGAAGATCAGAGGAACATGGAAGACTCTGGTCCTTAACCATGGCCAAAGTGATTTGTGGAGAAGGCTCTGTATCCTGTGAGATGAAAAAGCTTTTTAAGACGAGCGAAGGGTATCTAAATACTGTTGCCTATCAGCTCTTAAGCAAAATTGTCATTGCAAATATTGCTGATGTTAAGTAATACTGATTCTGATGATCAACATATGAATAGTGAAAATTTGGTCGTGTATGTATGTGATAGGTAAAAATGAAACATTGTATAGTGTGTGGGATTAGTTACATTGCAGGATATTAAGTGGCCTCTAGATCAATATGAACCAGTTATCATTTTGTTTACTAGTTAAAGCGTTGAGTTTATTTTTGATGTTCTGCTTGTTTGAATAGGTTTCTGCCATTAACAGAGGGCAGACTGCATACACTTCAGTGCCTGTCACACTTTTTAATTGAGGAAGAGAAGAGAGAACTTGTTTTCCACTGCGTGGCCAAACTTATGACATGTCCACAAACAGAGCTCTCCAGTACTGATGGTCAGTATGGTTTTCTACCTCAGCACGCTTCATTATAATTTAAGAACATTGTTTTGTATTAATGTTTGCTTTTATGTGAATTAACTGTAATCATATCAATTTTACTAGAAATCAATGTGTCTGCAGTTTGCGTATTTCTTCTAGACTGTTTGGCATTGTGGTTTTCTGTCTTTTTAAGGAAGTACATCTATACGTGCCTGGTCTAAAATTAGAACTTAGAGATTAGCAGTATCAGTTAAAAGAATTTTGATACAACCTTCTTGTTTGGTCTGTCTGATTTGGACACATTTGCAAACACTGGATTTTTCAATTCATCATTTAAGCTTTTTATAGCATGCAGAATATTTCTGTTGTTTACTGGTAGTGTTGTGACTGGTTTTAGTGAGAACTCCTTTGAAGTTCATAGTTTTTTGAGCAGTTCATATAGTGAATGCCATGTCATGTGCTGAATAAGAACTGCTGTACATGCATTTCTAACTGCTTTTGGAAAATTACTTAATGAGGTAATGAAGATGTGTTATGATTGCTTTGAATGTCCTGTAGGAAGAATGACAATAAGATTGTGAAAACTTTTTTTACAGAAATGTTCAGAAATACACAAAATCCTTCTACATATCTGAATTACATGTGATCTTAAACAAACAAAAAAACCTTTCTATTCTGTCTTGGTACTGTTTTTTTTATGATTTCTTGCACATCGTCTTATTGACTGGTGTACATTTAAAAAAAAAAAAAAAAAAAAAAAGGTTTATTTCTATGTTTTCTTCTTTAACAGGACCACACTTAAATTGAAAGAAAACCTCTATGGCCATTTTAAACTGTTGGCATCTGTTCCTTGGTAGTGTTCTCATGTTTTCAGATGAGCTCTTTCAAATGAATGTCCTTTAAGTATGGATATCTTCAGTGTTAGTTTCATGTAGCAATTGAAGATAATGTTTCTACTGTTACAGTTTCTATAATGCTTGTTCTTCAGGCTTTGTTGTGAATCTTACAGGAGTTTTTTGATTATTGGTTTGAGTGTTTGTGTTGGTTATAGTATTTCTAATGTAATAATGGCACCTATGGATTAAGTGTTAAAAGCAAATACCTTAGCTGCTGTCCAAACTGTTAATGATATTAAGTGTCTAATCTATGCACGTTCTAATGTTTGTCTTACCTTGATAATCAATGCCTCCTGAGGGATAATATTTTTATTGTGTCGTAGGAGCTTTTGGGTGTCTCTCCATTTTGAATTCCTGCTTGAATGACAAAAGTTTTGGTTGTGATCACCTCTTACCTGGAGTACTAAAAATCATAATGTCTTGGAAAAATGATAATGAGGACAGCTTCCTCTTTAGCTGGTGGGTGCAACTTTGAGATATTTTCACTTTTTCTCCCCCCCCCCAGTTTCTGAAGAGTTTAAAAATATAGGGTGGTTGTGAAGTCAAACAAGACCAAGAAAATAATAACTTAATGCTGTCATCTACCATTTTAGTACTATATTTTTAAGTTTCTGTTGAACTGCATCTTGCAGTTTAAGATTGCTTTGTGTAAGTATCTAGTAAGTCATACTGAAAGGAATTACCTGAAGGTAAGCATATGTAAGAAAGTCAACCTGACAGTAATTCTGTCTGTAAGCAAAGCTGGAAAACTAGGAGCACTTTCAGGTTGTTTTCAAAGCGTACAGAACTGAACAGATTTGCAGGTGTAGCTGAAGATTCAGTTCAAAACTGTGATTGCTTAAGACAGGAGAAAGACACTTAAGTTTGGTATCAAGGTTTTCTAAAATTCTGGACCTGTCATTGTAGTTTGGAAAGTTAAACTTCCAGCAGAGAGTTAAAACGTGCAAGTATTTGTTTGGGTAGTGAGAAAAATCCAGGTAACACCTTTTGTAAATAATTTATAATATTGGGACTATTTAGGGCTTATATTTTCAGTAAGTTATTAATTAAAAAAGAAAACTATTTTTCTTGCTCTTATTTTGTTAAAATTGCTACATTTTGCAGTTCAAAGTTTTAGGAATCTGTTAAAATAACATACAAATGACAAGTACCTCTGATCATCCATTTTGTACCAGTTGACTGACTTGTTTTGAATTGGTAGTTAATGTAGGATTCTCATTTTGAAAGACAAAGTGTCTAAAGCATGGGTAGTAGTAGTCTGGAACAAAACTAATGTGTCCTAAGTGGAGAAGCAAAGGTAATGAAACTAATACTTTCAGTTATAACATGACAATGTGTAAGCTTTAGTTGTATTTTTATTTCAGCAATCTGAAAGAAACAAGTGCTCAGTTGCTTGGTTTCAACATAGAGATGATCCGCTACCTTCCCTTATTGCTGAGGTATTCTACAGCTCCTTTGGCTGATAATGAATGGGACTTTATCATGTGCTCCATGCTGGCTTGGTTGGAGGTAATATCAAAGAGACTATTACTAATCATTACATTACAGTTCATAATGCAATTCTTGGAACAAAACAGGCTAATTTAGGCTGGGGATGGGGAGCAAGGAAGGAGGAATTTGAAAATTAGAATTTAATCTACATTTTTGTACATTTTTTTTTTTTTCCTGCAATTTGGAAATGTAGGCATGGTCTGGGTACAGTTTTACGTTTAGAAAAGTGAGATGATTTCACATTGCATTTTTGGCTCACTTGGCTGCACAAATGCAGTGGAAAAGCTGCAGATGCATACATTTCTTTTTGAATCCACTTGGTGGCAGTTTTAGACTATCATTATAAAGAAGGTCATGTAAGAGAAGTAGTCTAGAATTATAAACATTGGTGAGACTTAGAATTTCATTTCAGCATGTCTTATTAAAATACAGATTACATTTTCAAACTTTTAAAGTAGTTATAATATAGTCTTTGCAATTGAGTCTTCTTTGAAATAGTACTTTGGGCATTAGGGAAGGAATGTAAAACATCTACTTTAAACCAAATATTATTATGAAATCTTCCTTTTTTTTTTTTTTTTTCTTTCTAGACAACATCAGAAAACCATTCACTCTATCATATCCCACTTGTGCAGATTTTTGCCTGTGTCAGTTGTGACCTGGCATCTGCCCTCAGTGCTTACTTTGAACTTGCAGCTTCTAAGACTACTGAAAACCTTCCTGTGAATTTGGTCAGTGAATGGAAAGAATTCTTTTCTGAAGGAATTCACAATTTGCTGTTGCCTCTGTTTGTGAAAGTCACAGGTGGGTATATGGTAGCTGGCAAGGAGGCCATTGGCAGTATGTAATCAGGCTATTCTGAAGTAGAACTTGATGGGCCACATTTTTTTGGTTCATAGGAATATGATGTTAACATAATATTATGTTTATAAAAGTAAAATGGTATGTTTCAACGTATGCTAGTTAGTAAAGTAATTGTATTGCATTGATTTTGAGGTAGATTCTTCTAATTATAGTCTGAATTGTTACTAGTTATGCTTGTTTATCATAGTATCCATACACTGTGCATCACAGCTTGCCTGTCTCATTTTGTACAGGAGAAACAAAAACTGCAGCTGAAGGCTCTTTTCAGAACTCTGTATTAACGTCTTTGGGTGAAGCTCTAACTTACATCTCAAAGGACCAGTTGTTAAACCATAAGCTACCAGCAAAGTTTGTTGCAGGCCAGAAAACAAATCTTCCAGATAATCTACAGACTCTGTTAAATACATTATCTCCACTGCTGCTTTTCCGGGCTAGATCTGTTCAGGTTTCAGTCTACCACATGTTGTATAAGTAAGATCAACAAAAGTCTCACTCTCTTCACTTCCTTCCCATTTATTTCTCATTTATTGATTTTTTTAAAATATGCTCTAGAACAGGCACTTAAATGTTTAGCAAAGTGATATGGCACTATGGAGAAAAAAATGCTTAACTGGGCAACTTGTGTTCTGGATTAGAACACGTGATGTAAAGCCATGAATGCTAAATTTAATTGTCAAAATGAACTAAATAGATACAAAGAAGTTTTACTGCAGTACATGAAAATACAGTTTTATTTTCTATGCCACAGTTAAATATGTATTGTTGTAACTGTGAAGTTATTTATTTTTAACACTTGTTTTAATACTCTTAAAATCCTGAAATGTAAACTGCAACGTTCCAGGTTTGATTTGGTAACCACAGCATCATTAAATAGTCTGACCTTCTTATTTTCACTGAATTAGATATGAATTAGATATGAATTAGATATGAATTAGATATGAATTAGATAGAATTAGATATGAAAATGAAGAAAATAAAGAAAAATGAGTTCTTATGAACTTTTTTGATATCTCTAATACAAAAAGAGTGAACGTAGAATTTAAAGATTGCTGTGTGCCTTTGACTGTTCGAAATGCAGGCAGCAAAGCAGCTGACTGGAGCATAAGAAACTACTGTTATACTGAGGCATTACGTTGTAAGAGGTTTTGTTCTGAGATGGAGATGTTTCTTTCAGTATGAATTCAGGTGTTTGGGAGGTTTGGAGAACTAAGCAAGGCTTACATGCTCTTTGGCTATTGCCATTCAGGAACCAATTTGGATGACGTGACTTAAAGATTTCATGATGTTATTAAAAAGTAATTGCTTGACTTTACTCGTTGTCAATAGTATCGGCATTGATAATTAGAAAGCTATGCATTGAATACATTAAAAATGACTAAAAATTAAATCTAATTTCTTTTCTGTTTTTCTACAGGTTAATGCCTGAGTTGCCTAAATTTGATGATGAAGATCTCAAGTCCTATGGTGATGAAGAGGAGGAATTAGCATTGTATGTATTTTCTCCTCATGGTTCTTTCTTTTTTTTAATATTGTTTTCCCTGTTGTTATTTGTTAAAGAGTTGAGAATTGCAGCACAATAGTCATCTTTCAGAAGCCATTAAAGTGCTTAAAAATGACATGCTTATGACAATAAGAGGTATGAATATTGAAAATCTACAATACAGTTGATTATATCTGTATTTTTACTAAAACTGGAAACAACATTTGCCATTGTTTTCTGGATCCAGTTACTAAAGTAATTAGACTGTATATGTTCTATTGTAAAATCTCAAGGGATGTTTAAACTGCATTGCTGTACTGAGAGTATTTCTAGCTGCACCAGTAGCTTCAACTTCTTTGATTATTCCTTGTATCCACATAGCAAATTAAAGATATCCAAAATTGGAGACGTTTTATATAGATTAAATCTGAAGTCAACAATTAGAACAGGGGATAGGATAATCATTTTTATTTATCTAGCACAGTTCAATGATTAATAATGTGTTTTAAAACAGAGCTGCACAGGGTGTTATAACCCATTGCCAAAACCCAGCCCATCACATTAGTTTGCCCCATTGTTGGTGTGACTTGACTAAAGAAAAAATTTAAGCATTCCATGGTGGAGTTTAAATCAGCTCAGCCATAGACCAAATTCATCCTTTCAGAATGTGGAAAGAATTCAGTTTACGTCTTTCTTCTGAGAAGGAGAGAGACCAACTATTATTTACAGGAGAAAGGACTATTAAGATGTAGCAGTGGTGTGTGAATCTGAAAATAAGTTTTTTCTGTAGTGAAAGACCCCTTCTGTGTTCTGCATACATTGCTTTATTTAAAGGATGCTGGGAAGGTTGTGGATATAAATTCAGATAATGCTCTGCTAAAGATTCCAGTTCACTATGCCAGATAACATTTTTCCATAGATCACCTCCAGCAGCTCTTATGTCTGTCCTTGCCACTCAAGAGCTCTTGCTAGAAAACATCCTAGAATGCATTCCAGTTGGGGAGTTTGCAGTTATTCAGCCCCTGAGCGATGAGTTCTGCCTTGTTCTAGGATATCTTCTCACTTGGAAGTTGACATTAACTTTCTTCAAAGCAGCTTCTTCTCAGGTATATGCTCAGTTTCTTTTCTTTTCTTTTATTTATTTATTTATTTTTTTAATAGCATGTTTACTTGATTTGGGTATTGAGATTTTATTTGGCCTCTTTCTTTTAGTTGTATATTGTCCTACTTCCTTTGGACTTACTGGGACTCCATTCCAAAAGCATCAGTAGATGTCTGTTGAGGATGGCAATATTAGAGGAATAAATTTTAAAATTCATTAATATGGGTTTTTTTTTTTTTTTTTTTGCTGGTTTTAAACAAGCTTGTGACATTTGATGATCTTCAAGTCATTCAAAAGGTTACTGAGAACTAAATCACTCTTCTAAATACTCACTCTGAATCTCAGAATAACTTTTCCTCCATGTAGAAGGAATAAGCTTTTTATTCTCAACTTTGTTTTTGTTGTTTTTCTTATTTTTGTTGTTGTTTGTTCCTTTGTCCAAACATCAGCTGCGAGTTCTCTATTCACAATACCTTAGAAGAACTAAAAGCTTGAACAAACTGCTTTATCACTTGTTCAGGCTTATGCCTGAAAACCCTGTCTTTTCTGGGCTGACTTCAGAAGTTCCGAATAAGGATACAAAAACCTTCTTTACCGAAGAGCTTCAGTTAGATGTCAAAGGTTAGTAAAAATTTGTGTATTTGAGAGAGGTTTTGATACCTTTCAGGCTTTAAAATAAATAAATAAAGAAAGAAAAATAAAGAAAAAAGAAAATTGTACCTGTAAAATAGATATACATGTGTACCTAAGCACAAATATATATTTACTTTTTTTCCCAATAAATTCCCCATTTGAAGCTCAAGGGAAGCTGAAATATTTAACAGAAAAAGAATTGAAACAAAACCGGAAAATGCTACTTAGCAGTGATGTATTTTTTTTCTCTATGCACACAAATATTCCAAAATATTAAAATATGTGATAATGGGATTTCTTCATTGTTTCTATTTTTTTTATGCTAAATTGATTTTTTTTCTCTATTTGAATTTGTAAAAACAAGAATGGATTTTAATATATATTTTTTAATATTTAAAATTTTTGAAACATTAAATTCAGTCTTGCTTTTACCACTGTGTTTAGAAGAATCTTGGTTATTGTAATTACCACTTCTAGCTGCAAAACATGGAACAGAGAAATGGTTTTGAAAGTTGCTTCAGTGAAAGTTTTTTTCAGTGTACCTGTATAGATGTTGATACATCTATTGATGTACCTACAATGATAGTGAGAGATCATTTCTTAGTCTTGTGCTTGAACATCGCTGTATGTTGCAAAGCCGTTTATCTGGATGACAGAAAAGCAGAAATAGGGTAGTTTGGGGAATTAACAACACAACATTTTTTGAGGGAAAGATTTCCTTCATCTCAGAATCGTAGCATGACTTGGGTTGGAAGGGACCTGAAGTATCATCATCAAGTCCCAATCCCCCTGCCACAGGCAGGTTGTCAGACTCTAGATCAAGTACTGGATCATCTCTTTGTACACTTCTGTAGAGCACTGCAAACTTCCAGTGTACTTCAAAAATCACTCCAAAGTAAGCAGTTTGTAATTTCCAGAATGTAAAATTATTCTTGATTTTTGGATTTTGAGTATTCTACCTACTGTTCATCCTCTAAAATCAGAAAATGCTTTTCTAACCATTAAGCGTTACTCCAAAAAACAAACAAACAAGACAGATGGAGAAAGCTGTATTCAAACAAGCAGTTATAGTAAGAAATAGAGAACTAAACAATTTCAGTTTCCACATTTACACTGATATCAGGTTGTTTTGCTTTTCTTTTGTTTGTTTGTCTTGTACATGGTGCAGAAGAACCAACATTTGTGAATAATATGTTAGAGTATTTTAATGTCCTTTCTTTTCTTTCACAGGGGTGGGAGCCCTGTCATCCCA
The DNA here is from genome assembly GCF_019238085.1 of Lagopus leucura. Lineage (NCBI taxonomy): Eukaryota > Metazoa > Chordata > Aves > Galliformes > Phasianidae > Lagopus > Lagopus leucura. The sequence goes on from NW_024962262.1 coordinate 75,641,597, forward strand.
GATCCCGCATTTGGCTTGTTCTGTGTATCATATCACACTGAAAGACTTACCAGCCATGGTTAGGCTTTGGTGGAATAGCTGTGAGAAACGTGTCTTCAATGTTGTGGATAAATTTACAAGCAAGTATGTCAGCAGCGTGCTTTCTTCACAGGAAATATCTTCTGTTCAGACTAGCACACAGCTATTTAATGGCATGACGGTTAGTAAGACTTCTTGTTCCTTTTTTAATTTTGCTTTTTGTAGAACATGAAAGAAACACTGTTTCTTAACTATTACAGTATTTTACGTGATTGCATTTTAATATTCTACATGGCTGATGAGAAAATAATTTAGCTTGCTATTGATATAAGTGTCTGAGTGTTCTGTTTTGAATGAGTTCAAAAAGAATGGGTTTTATGAATGTTGGAAAAGTAGAAGAGGTAAATGAAAGATTTTGCTATCAGTATACTACTTTTTGGTTCATTTAAAAATATATATATATAATTAGCCACTAGATTGAGAAATGGCTGTTAATTTCTTAGATTGCCAAGATATGAGTGAATTCTTTCTCTTTTGAGAAAAATGTTTTCCTAGCCTAAGAAAATTATTTAATGTTTGTAGGACTTACAGGTCTTATATCTTAAAAAGGCTAGAGAAGGATGTGTGTTTCTGATTGTAGAGATTTTTAATATTTGCATTTTTTGCATAGGTAAAAGCTCGGTCTGCTGCACGGGAAGTCATTGCTACTTATTCAGTTGATGATATATTTATTGAACTAATAATACAGCTTCCATCAAATTACCCACTGGGGTCTATAACAGTTGAGAGTGGAAAGAGAGTTGGTGTGGCTGTTCAGCAATGGCGCAACTGGATGCTGCAGTTAAGCACGTATCTTACACATCAGGTGAGTTTAGAGAAAGCCTCTAGTTTTGAAAGCATACGACAATGTTCCTAGCAATATACTATTTAGATTTATATAATGCATCTCTTCAGATCACAAACTTATTTATAGAATTGGTTACTCTTAACATCTGCTTTTCTCCAGATGTTAAAACAAAAAAGGGAGGTAAAATTATCTGCGTAGTTAGTCCTGAAAAATCCATAGCCAAAATTGAGAATTGTAAGATCTCATAAGGTATGAGCCAGTAGTCACAGCATGTGGCATTGCTGTCTCAACTGCAGTTTGAAAAAAATACATACCTGAGATTGGTGATTGCTGAAGTTGCATCATCCGAGTTTAGAACAAAGGATTTTTTTTTGTGAGGCTTGTTTGCAATTCTAAAGATTAAACTCGTACGTATAGTTCATTTGTTGGTGTTGTAAATTACTTAACTACACATTGCCAATAACTTGATTTTACAGTCTTCAGGTTTCATTTCCTTTATGTATAACGGTAAGAGTATTCTGAAGGAATTCTGTGATAGTAATAACTTTTTCTTCTGTTAGAATGGAAGTATTATGGAAGGCCTATCTCTGTGGAAAAATAATGTGGATAAACGTTTTGAGGGCATCGAAGATTGCATGATCTGTTTCTCAGTCATTCATGGTTCCAACTATTCTCTGCCCAAAAAAGCTTGCAGAACATGCAAGAAAAAGTTTCATTCAGCTTGCTTGGTGAGTACCTACACTAAATCCTTTTAATAGGTAAAGTATCCTTTAATAGTTTGAGTAGGCCTACTCAAGTGTTGAGTAGTCTACCTACTAATCTAATCTAATCTACCTACTGTAGTCCTACTGCAGTGCCATCAATTCCCCATTGTATTGCTGGAATATCTGGGATTAAGTGAATTCAAAATAATTTGCAGGAATTCTATGGTAAGATGCACTGAGAGAGGAATTCTACTCCAAAGAGTTTTTGTGTTTGCTAAAATGTAAGCCATTACGTCTGGCTTTGGTGTAGCAAGAACATCTTGATGTTAGCAGCTTGGATAAGGGAGGAGAAAAAGTTAAAAATTAATTTACACAGCATGCTCCTCTTCTGACCTGCTAATCTGGATAATAAACTATAACCAAGATATCATAGGCATTTTTGTATGGTTACTGAGTATGCTGGAGCATATTGACACCTGTATTGCCATACAAGAGAGGAATTCCTGCTGCTTTGAAAACACAACTTTTGGCTAAAATTAGACTGGACAGGAATTACTTTGTGCATGTATTTGTTTTTTGTTTGTCTTTAGAATAAAACTTCTGCACATGCAGTGTATGTGTATGCACACACATTCAAATGTGCATATATACACACAGATATATATATGTAAGGGGAAAGGGCTTTTTAGCTGTTTTTTGTGTTAAGTAAAATGAATGTTTTGATAGTTTTCTTCATTCACTAGTAAAGCTTATTACCAGTGACAAAACAGTGCTCTTGGTACTTAGCTTGCACTTGTCTATTAAGCTGTCCTATTTCTTTTTCAGTACAAATGGTTCACGTCCAGCAACAAATCCACCTGTCCACTTTGTCGAGAGACATTTTTCTGAATAAAACGGTCTGTCTTCTTTCTGTGAGCTAAGTAATACATGAAGAAGAGGCAATAAACTGTGTGTTGAACAAAGCAAACTACTTGGAAATGATTTCTATTACTTAGAATTCTTGACTGTTGGGATATGACACATATTTACCTCTGGACTGTTTTTTGTAAGAGATTGAAGAGTCTTTGATATAAAGAAATATATAAGAATAATTTATTTTGATTTGTATATTTTTAAGGTATTAAGATATGTTAAAAATTCCTAAGTGATGTAGAGTTATGTCTGAAAATTGGTGTTTAAGCCACAGCATAGTTGATTAAAACCTCTTATTTTCAGTGTCATGGTGGCATGCACTTAAGGCCAGATCATGCCTATTAATGTAACAGGTGAATTTAACATTGGTGGCATAAAGACTTGATTTTTTGATTATAATATATGTGGGTTCACAATAGTTCCTCTTATGGGGAAGGTAAAACAAAAATTAAAAATAATAATTAAAAAAAAAAATAATGCAGTTAAACATTGAGGCATGGACTTAGGGCGATAATTTTCTGTTGAAGTATGAAATTTAAACGTAGCATGCTCTAAATTAACATTTATAAATTGAGTTTTCACCTTTGTCTTATTTTCTGAAAAAACCTCAGCCAACCAGCACTCAAAAACCTTGAAAACCCTGAAGTTTAAGGTAGTACAGAGGGCACTGTCATTCCTGCATGACAATGAGAAACACTGCCCATTGATGGCAGATTGGCTTTTAAGAAGACATGCACACCAATCAGTTCTTCTGTGGTCATTATTTCAGTTAATGTCTTCATTAGCTGAGGCATAAACTATGACTGAATTTATCATGTAATTCCAGTCAAAAAGTCCCACAACAATAAGGGCTCTGAATGAACATGATAGATGTATCAGAATTTAACATCGTCTTCATTCCAGTAGTCTTTTTTCATATTGTTGTTTTGTTAATAGCAGTAGCATACTAATATACTCCAACTTGGATGGTGTTGTTCCATGGCAGATTTCTTGGAAAACTCAATAAAAGAAGAGGAATGAATGAATGTTGTTAGTCTGTGTAGTTTCTGGATTGCTTTCTCTTCCTCCTTGTGTTAAACTTCCAGAAATTAATAGTATAATTTTTCAGATAGTTTCTGGCATACTTAATTGACTGTATCTCAACAGCTGGTTGCTTTAGGCGCTCTGTTCACTCAATGCTGGTCCCTTTAGAAGTAATTTTTAGCCGTTAAGTCTTTAGCAGATACCACTGTGCTTTCAGAAGAGAATTTTAATTTTTTTTGAGAGAGAAGGGGAATCGTTCACAATTGGTACTGAAAAATCCTAACTGGAAACACAGGCTAAAGGAGTAAGCTGTGTTATTTTCCTAATTACTGAAACTCTGGTTATTGTGTCTATTGTATCACTGTTTCAGATAAGACTATTTTATCTGACTTAATTGCAGGTTTGATAACTGTTTTGAAGGCCAACTGATGTTAACCAGGTATTGCTTGAAAAGAGCCACGTTAATTTACTCGGTCAGGCTCGAACTTGCAAATTGTCTATGAGTCTAATTGGTTTAATTGTTTAGTTTGTCTAACAGAACCAAGTGCAAGTGCTGGCGAGTCTGATATGCCACTGTCTGTATCTGAATAACTGCTTTCTGTTTCTTACAGAACAATGCTTAGGAGTACTGAGGAACAGAATTCTTGCATTCCTCTTAGTAAGTCTGGCACTGTATACATAATCTGCATCTGCCATGCAGCTTATTCTCATGCAGCGAATGCAGGGGTGCTCCTTCCAAACTTTTCAGAAATGGTATTGAATTCTCTAGTCTCCTAGAAGGCAATAGTGTACCCTGGCAAATGCTAAGTGTCTCTGCAGTCATCTCTGTAGATGCAGCAAACTTCAAAGTTCAGAGGAAAAAATAGTTTTTGCCTGTCACTAGTTTCCAGTCTACAGCAGGATGATGATAGTAGCATTAAAAAAAAAAAGGTCTTAAAAAAAAACTTACCCATGTTCTTCCTTGGACTGCATTTTGAAAAATTCTTCCACAAAAATTGCAGCTGACATCAGTACACCCTGGCCAGGAGAACTGATTCATTATTTATTAAAGTGGACACATCTATCTCCTTGTTTAGAAATGCAGCTGCCAGATAGTCCATTGTCATCTGTTTTTGTTGAAAGCATGTTATGTTTTATTACATGTTGTACTCTGATTCATTATTGTCATTTTTAACTTGTATTAAAGCCACGTGCTCGAGGGCTAACTGCATTTTTTTTCTCCTTTGAGTACCTGTTTTTAAGCTAATTCTTTAATTACAGCTCAGAGTCAGATGAATTTAAAAATTCCCTTTGTTAAACTTGCAGTTTGATTCCATTATATATTTTAACTCCATCATAAAATTGTTTTTTGATGTCATGATCTTTGCACAGCAACCTTTGGTCAAAATGATTAACAACAGAAAGCCTACAGAGCAATCTTAAGGATGAACAGCACTACAGCTGTAACACCAAAACCATAACTCTGCATAAAAGCAATATCAATGAGCAGAGAACCTCCCCTCCTTACACTAAAGGAGGTAAATTGCAAGAACATGAATTGCTTAAATTCATCGCTAGAAAGAGTCTATGGAATTGTTATTTCACAGGTGGTCACAAAGTTTCATCTCCATTCCTCACCTTTGGCATTTCTTAGACAAGGTATTCTGAAGTTAAGAATCAAAGATAACTGTAGCCTCACTTTGGTCAGTGAGACTCACTTTGTTATTTAGGGATTCTTGTACTTAAACATCAGATAATATCCTTTGCATAATTGAGTCTTCTGTCTAAATTATCCTTCTGAGTTTTTGTGCTCACGTTCATATTAATACATATAAAAACATATTGACAAAAAAGAAAACCTACGTTATCTGAAAGTAATGCATTAGCTGTGCTTGAATTGAATTGCAGTGCTTGTTTTTCCATAGTCTTCTGAGTTGGGGAATAGTGATCTTGGAATGCAGAACAATCACCACTGTGTGCTGCCTGCTCTCTAATACTGTATACTCTTCAGCAAAGTACAAGGAATAAGCTTTCTGCCTGAGAAACATCAACTTCTGACCTGTATCAGTCAAAAAGTAGTCTCTCACATTACATTGCAATAAAATGTTTCATCCCCAGATGGTTGGTCCAGCTAGGTTTGTAGTGGTGTGTTTCTGCTACCAGGCCCTACACTTTTATTTCTTTCATGGTGTGAAAAGATGAAAAACCTTCAAGTTTTTCCCACCTAGATTTGTAGCGAGTTATACACTCATAGTCAGATAGAATAATTATTGTAAAGCCTCAGTAACTGACAAAACAAATGAACAAAAAATTGTGATTTTAGTCCCCATGAAAAGAGCTAACCAATCATTTAAAGTTTCTGTTAACACAGCACCTTAAAGATCAGTTTCTATGAAAGCCGTGCCTTGTATTACATCAAAATGAGTAACATGATTTCAAATTTTCATTTAAACCAAACAGAGGAAGAGACTAACTGTTAAAACAGTACAAGTTACATCAAATACATCCGTTCTTTCAATAAGCCAAAAAAATAAATACACAAACTCCTACTTGTAAAAGTAGCAAAGTGCAGAAGATGATGCGTTATGGTATCTTCCAGTTCACTTACAACTCTCCTGCAGCTAGTCAGAGAACAGCTGTACCTGACAACCAGATAAAAACTGGTTGACATCCAGAATAAAAATAAGGACAGTCTTGATCAGTTTCATTGCAATGATGAGGAAGTAAGGATGCACTTTGTCCAAATATGACTTAGAAAATGATTTGACAACTTCAGTACTCTGTATCCAACCTTTGGCATGCCTAGTATATATAACAAAAGCAGTTATCCAGGCTTCCTAAATTTGAGGATGGTAAGCATCTCTTGTCCTGCTTGTCTGGAAAGCAGTCGTGTGCCTTCTAAGCCATGTTTCTTCATTGTTTCCAGAATTTCATCTATAATGAAAAGTACAGCGTTACAGTAAGTTTGTAGAGAAGTCAGCTATAATAAACAATACTAAACTGCTGCTAAACATAAGCTATAGCTGTCATTTTAGACAGTAATTTTTAGACGAAGTAGTCTTCCACCCTGAACAAATAAAGTTTACATTTTGCTGAACAAAGTTCAGTATTTTGGTATTAGGTATTATAACAATCAGTAATTCCAAACTGAATTATTGTTCTTCTCAAAACCCCTTCATAATGTACAACCCGTTAAACATTAGGTCAGAAGGAGCAACTCTGACCTGTGTAGAGAAATGATTCAGAAATAAAAACATCTTATTTCCAACCGTCAGATTTTGCCTTTGAGTTTACAACACCAGTCTCTTTTGTAAGAAGGGGTTGGCCTGGATTCATTACCTAGTTCAGAAGATTTCAGACTTGGAATTGCAGTCTTAGAGCTGCTGGGCTTGGGACATGCATGCTACAGTTTCTTCATACTACTGTTTTCTGAAGTAGCTTAGAGAGTTCTTAGTGTTGGTAAAACATGTTCTGGTTTAGTTCACCATATGCTGAATGTGCAAGCCACAAAGTCAGAAGATGGACAGTAAGAGGCATCAGGTTATATAAAAGTCACTCTGCTGTTTAGTCACCCACACAAATGTGTGGAAACACGAATCCACGTAAATGACATGCTTTGTACGTGGCATGCAAATACACCACTGCATTTCTAACAAATGGCCTCCCATACCTATCTGAATTGTAGTCCACACTGTCAAAATAATGTGCTAGTTCTAAAATAGATTAGACTTCTGTACTACTTTGTTCTTGTTTACCGAGTTCTGATAGCCTCCAGAGCATTGTCGTAATCAACAATTTGATTAATGGTGTTAAATATGGTTTGGAACAAAGGGGTCCAAAGAAACTGATCACCTGGGTTATTTTCTTTAATTGTGACCAAGTAGAATAATCCTCCTGTTGAAAGCAAGTCTGCTACTAATGGAAAAACTCTGTCCATTACTTCTCTGCCCTTTTTGCCACCAGCCCAGGATGCTTCTATTCCGTGGCTTTGCACCTAGGAAGAAGGAAAACAAAAACCATCTTCCTCAATACAGAATAACAAAGATGTCAGAGGTAATTGAACAATTACAGTCTCATACCTCAGCTGATTTGATTTGCCAACTCTCCTGACAGCAAAAAAAAAAAGCACATTTATTGCGGATTTTGCATCTATTTTTTCCTACCTCTTCAGAGGGTGTTACCACATATGGTGGATTAAAGAGCAGTAGATCAACCATCCCATTTAATCTTGGTGACAGTCCTTTGACCTAGAGATGAAATTATCAATTCCTTTGTTAGTATTATTTTATTTATTTTTACTATTACTTATTTCCATTTTGTAAGCATACAGTTACATAGTGCTGGCTATTTTCCTATCAATTTAAACTGCCACACAGACAAAATTGAAATAAATTAATAAATAGCAGAGGGTGTGCTATTAAGGTGCAAATGTGTTAATCAATGAGAATTCAGACCCACAGGTGACCTAAGAATAACCAGGAAGTATTTAACAAGTTTGCTGCATTTCCGAATAGTTACAGGTTGTTTTCTAAGAGATGATAAACTAAATTTGATGTTTGCCAAACCTGTGTAATACCACCTCTATCACTGTTCTAGAAAACAAGCTACTTGTCCTTCTGTCCTGTGTGAGGCCAGTAAAACTGGGTTAGTACATGTAAATCCTTATCTACTTTGCTTTCTTCTGAGTGTAGCATGCTGTCAACTTTGGCTGACTCAGGAACACCAAACTTTCCATGTGCAAGAGAAGCAGAACAGTATTCTTAAGACAATGTTACAGTGAAATGTAGAACAGCAAGAGATACACATACAGATACAAAGGTAATATTTTATTTTTGCAGTCTAGTATTTTCATCATTTTTTTTTTTTACTCTGTGCTTATCAAGAGAGTGTTCTTCTGGAATTCGTGGTTATAAACTGTAAAGAAAATTACAATAACTATCAAGAAGTTGATATTGAAGCTATCTTACCAAGTCAGTAATGACTGGCTGAAGGTGAACATTGTTCAGCTGAGCTGTCTCCAGTGTACAGTAAGCTGCCATAGGGTTGATATCTGTACATCTTAAAGCAAAACACTGTAAGTTACTGGTTCCTGTATCTGCAAGATTAATGCTGCAAACTGCATGTTGACTAAGGCAATCTCAAGAATAGCCTTTACTTTATAAGAAATAGTGACAAATAGCTAGGAAAACATACGCAGTGTATCAGCAGCTACAACACTCAGTTCTATACTGGAAGCTGGATTTGGGAAGTTGAACCAGATAACCTTTAAAGGTCCCTTCCAATTCAATTCTGTGAGTTCTTAATGACTGTTTGAAAGCTGAAATATGTGAAAATAAGCATTTCAAATAATTATACTTTCAATGCCAGCTCTGTACGTAAACATATATGCATACACTCCCTAGTAAATCTCAGTTAACCACCAACAACCTAATGTGTCATCACCATCTAAGGAGTGGGAAAACTGAATTCAAGCCATATTTCTGCCTAATAGGTACACAATTTAAGGTAAGCAGACAAGGCTCCCTTCAGTCTGACTATCGTCTCTGTAGAACTGACGTGCTATTTCTCTACGGAATGGGGAATCTTTAAAGCGAGACGCAAACACGGCGAGGTCTAGGTAGCCTTCATACAGCAGCCTCGCTGTTATACTCACAGATAGAGCGCACTGGCTCCAATGATGGAAGCTAGGAATGTTGAAACCACGCCAGACCCAGACCCTATTTCAAGGCAGACGTCGATCCTAAAGACATAGAAGTCCGGGTGAGTTTTTTTGGTGACGTATCCGAGCCCCGCCAGCAGCCACAGAATCACTCAGGGCAGTGTTACGACACGTGCCCCGCCCCGCTTTCCCCACGGCTGCCTGCCGCGTGTACCCCGCCTCCCGGAGCTGGGCTGCATCCCGCTCCAGAGCGTCCAGCAGCAGGAAGGTGTCCTCGGCCGGTTCGTACACGTCCCGGTAGGGGCCGCGCGCCCCCATATGCTCGTATCGCGGCGTGGGGACGGAGGGCGCCGCCATCGGCGCTCGGGCGGTCGCGCATGCGCACACTCGCCCCCTACGTCCCGGCCATCAGCGGAAGGGAAGGGAGGCGGGGCCAAGGCCTGCGCCACCAATGGGAGAGCGTAGGTTTCGCCCCGCTCCCAGGTCAGCTCTATCGAACTTCACTTGGTCGGTAGCGCTGCTGAAGCAGCGGGCGAGGGGTATTGGGGTGCCCGCAGGCTCCGTAGAGCAGTGATCAGTGAGACTGACTGGTTTCACCATCCTGATCCGCTTTCAGAATCTTCACGAGTCAGGGACTTGCACCAGCTTAGAATCATAGAGTTCGAAGGTGCCTCTGTAGGCCACCTAGTCCAGCTTTCCTGCAATGAGCAGGGACACCACTGCCCAGGGTCTGATCCAGCCTAGCCTTGAAAGTTTCTAGCTTCTCAAAGCTCTTCTAGAGAAATAGCTCTGCACCACAGTTAGCAGGAAGCCAAGCTAGAGAGGCACTGGTGAAGAACGTGGGTGTTAGTTCACAGTGGAGATCACAGCAGAAGGATTAACATTGCCACTCAGTGTTTGCATGAGTATGTCTCTATGGATCTGCCCATGATTCTTGACAGCAGCCTCACGTCCAGCTGTATGAACGCTCAATTTCAAGCAGAAATGAGGCCCTACAAAACTGGGAATAGAGGGCAGCTTCAGGGCAGAGATCAGGAAAAGAGCAATTTGCTTTTGATAGCAAATAGAGGAAGGAGGGTCTGTGTTCTGGTCACCATGAAATGTGTCCCTTTGTTTGTGTGCCAAACCCTCTTGTTCTGAAAGTGGAGCAGGTACCTAGATGAAGGAGATGTGAGGAGCTAACAAAGGGGCTAGAATCTTACAGCATTTTTATAATCATCTCAAAATGCACTGATTCTTGGAAAATTAGCAAAACAGTGCAATCTGGAGGATTAATCTGTGATGAATTAAGGACCTTTAAGGATTGAGATGTGTATCTTCCAATGGTTTAACACCTGCCAGTGAGGTATCTGGAAGACTTGGCTATTATTTCAGTATTAGTGCTGCCTGCCTTATATCTGCCTTTTTCTGTGACCCACCTTCAACATTTCCAGTAAAACCAGCTCCCTACTTTACTCACAAAACCAATGCTTTTTCAAGTAATCAACAGAAATTAGATGACATAGTTAATATACCAGAAATACACGCAGGCCAGTATGATCAGCTGATAAACTCTTTTACCCCACACTTTTGAGCTAAGTCAAAGCAAGCAGATGTCCAGAAATCAATAACCACAGATCCAAAGAGGAGTTTATGACTCAATCTGTGATGGGATTCTTGTCCCATCGCAGAAATGAAACCATCAAGCTCTGTCTTACAAGAGTTTAGGTTCCTTATGCCATCGTGTAGCATGTAAAACAGTTCTAGATATTGGATAATTTCAATTTCCAGAGCAAATTTATTGCTGGACTCAATCTTATGCAAATATTACCTTTTAATTGAAAACATTGTTTTCCCTTAATTTGTTCCATCAAGTATATTTAGAAGTATTGTCATAACCGATCTCAACCTTTATTTTGCCAACAAAATTAAAAGTTTTTTCCTTTTAATTTACCTCCTAACCCTGCTCTGTCCTGAATTCACAGTGGTAAATTACTCAGTCTTTCAACATGTTGTCTGCATAGAGTGTAAATGAGATCTCAGTCTGTGAGAAGGTACTAAAAGTTTCCTTTTCTGGAAGTTCCTTGACTGATGCCTAGAAAAATTGTTACAGTTGATAAATGTGATAATTCTGTTACAAACTCTTCCTATATTTTCTTTGTCAATTGAGAAAGAGAGGCTGCTTCAAGGAGCAGTAGTGAGTGGAGCCTGACTGGAGATGGCCCTGGGGTTTTTAATGCAAAAAGGCATTCATTGGATACTTCTTCATTTTACCCATCTTCCTAGCAATTTCCTCCTGTACCAGAGAAACAAGTACTTATAAAACATGTTAAGTTTGCATGAAATTCCATTACTTTGTTAAAACGAAATCGTGTTAAGAGAGAGAGAGTTTTCCTTTCTGTCCATATTAGGAAAATTAATTCTTGGGATATATTTTTAAAATCTCCACAGGTGGTCAGGCTTTGGACTGCAGTAGAAGAAATGACTTCACCATCTTCAGCTGTACAAGTTGTTGGTTTTGGCTGTTCAATAGTTCATGAAATCTGGTTAATTATTATTGTTTGTTTTAATACTTATAAGTCCTTCTGGGTGAATTTTATAAAACATTTATTTTTATTGCTTATATAACTACCTAAAATGTTTTTCTTGGTAGACAGCTGTACTGTTTTTGCCAAAACAGATTCTATTTCAATTTGGGGAAATTGTTGGAAAGTTAATATTCTCGTTTTCAATGGTGCCTGTGCCATGCTATTAAACTGAGCTTTACGGAGATGAAAAATGGTTCTTGACAAGGATCATAACCATTTGTTTACCCTAACTGAGCTGTGTGGCCCTGTCCCATTTGGAATTGGGTGGCGGTTCTCTCTCATGCACAGCAATGCTTAACCCATACCTTCCTAGCTGCCTGTCAGCCCTCAGTGGTCTCAGTCATAACATTCTCAACCATTCCATGGCTTCTGGCCTTCCGTGTCCCGGATGAGATGTAGGACTGTGCTGGACCTGTGAGTGTCCCTGTTTCTATGCATGTGAAGAAGCAGAGCCAGCAAGAAAACTGCAAGGCCAGTGCTGTTAAGAGCAGGCTGGAAGAAATCTCTCTATCGATAGAATCCAGCAGGCAACTACATTTTTCAGTATCTTTCTTAAAGTGAACAAATATGTTCATAAAAGGAGCTAGGTTTCTTACAGTCTTCCTAATGAAAGGCACTTCATTCTAAACACTTCTGTGCTCTAACGGTAACCTTGTAATTCCCGGTGTTAAGGTGGTGGTGACAGGCTTTATACTCACTTATTCTTCTGGCAGCTGTATCAGCTTAAACAGTTCACAGCTTTTGTTTGATAGATTTGTAGACAAAGGAAGGCTCTCATCAGCCTTTGTTCTGCTTGACTAAATAAGAAGTTTCCTCTTCTCTTAATTTCCCTTACCATATTTTCATACTATGTGTAAGGATTCAAGTCTGACTTAACCCTGAATGTTACTTGTACAAAATATTCCACTAATGGTAATCCCTTAGTGGTGCTTGATGAAGCACAGTGGCTACTTCGTCTCTTCTGGGATACCTCAGTATCATATTTGCATTTTCCTTGCAAAAGTGTTTTTGTTTTTACATTTTGTGCTCATCTGTTTTTCTAAGCTTTTCCTCAACAGTTTCCAGATAACTGATTATGAAGTGAAAATTCTATAGGGTTTTATTGTTTTATTAGTCCACTTCGAGAGTCTGTTGTTCATGTCCTGGTCTCTAGACTACATATTGTCATCAGAGTGGTGGCAATGACATCAAGTAATTTCAGCCCCAAGAACAATCTTTGAGGAAGTCAGCATTAGAGACTTACTTTTAACTTGATACTATTCCTTTTCAATATGATGTATGGCTGTATCATCTGTATTCAGATCCTTGTTCACCTCATGTTTCCTTTGCCAATGCCATCATCCCCAGCTTAGTATATACTTTTCCACATAACACCACATCAAAAGCTTCATGGGAGTCTAAGTAAATTCACTATGTTTCATTTTTGTATTTTAGAAATGGAGACAGACACTGCAGTAACGTAAGATGTACTGCTGTTACCATCGTGGCCAAAATCATCATCTGTCTGTTTTTAATCACTAAGCCAGCTTAGTGGTACAGAGGTCCTGCTTCTTTCCTTCTTGTGGAGTCTCACCACGTGTACAAAACCTTTTGCTTTGTATTTTATCATCTTCATTGAGAATGGTTCAAATGATTTTAACAATTCTCACTTTACATTGTATTTTCTTGCTTCTGAGGCATAGCTTTCTTACTGATCAATCTTTTTCCTCTTACTTTTTGACACTTTGTGTTATATCTAGAAATATCTTTCATAATCAGAAGCATTCTCCTGCTTGCATTCATTCCCGTGCTTCCCCCTTTAACCACCATCAAATATTTTCAGCCCTTTTGACTTGAAGCAATTCAGACCCTTTCACATTCACATGCTGAAATTCCATCCATGGTTTATTTCAATCAATTACTCTTGTAATTGTTAAAGCTTGTCATTTCACAGTTGTGAGGTTTAGTTATAGACCTGCTTTTGTTTCTTCTTTGTTTCTGTTAAATTATTCCCTGGTCAATCATGAAAGCTTATTTTCCTTGATGTGCCCAAAGCAACATAGTCAAAAGTCACAAAGCAGTAACATCTTTGATGATACAGGTACTATAACATTTTTACTGCTTCCTTGAATATCGAGTAAAGAACTTTGAGTAAAGAACTGTTCATGTGAAGAATACTTGGATCTTTCACATTTCTACTCATTAGGTATTTCTTTTTTTCCAAATGGCAGGTTTCCCAATTACATGTACCTCTCTAATTGTGCATAGGTCGCTCTGAAACGAATGCCCCCTATTTATTTCCACGGAGACTACAACTGATATGAACAGCACAATAACACTTTTGACAGAGCAAAGTCTTGGCTACAAAACACTGTTTTTCAACATAATCACCACCACTAGTTGTGCATTTTCACCAGCAGTGAATAGGAGCCTGCATGCTGCGCTTGTAAAAATCTGCACCAACAAATCTTTCCCACTCCACATTCTCCACAGATACTGTCACATGAGTGAGTGCTATTTTTTACACATTTCTCTTTTTTTTACATGTCTACAGTGAATAGTTTGAATCTTTGTTCACTTCCCTACTTCCCTACTGACTGATGAAAATTCTTGCCCTTACATCATGACATTGCTTCAATACACTGTGGCATGATAATGTTTAATCACAGCTGTGGAATTTCTAAACCTGCTAAGAAGAGGTCCAGAGATGACATACTGTAGAATAAGTGATGGATACTTGTTTGTATCCCTCCTTGGAAAGATCCCAGAGTGCATACTAAACTTTGCAAACCAATTACAAACTATTATATTGAGGGAATTACTTCACTCATCATTGAAATGCAGCTACCTCAGGGAAAAGGCAAGAAACATTTTAATAGTGTACAGAAGTATTTCAACACTTCAGGAAAGAAAATGAGTAATACCATATTCAGCTAAGCAGAAACAGAAGATTTAGTTAAGTAGTCATATATAATTATTTTACCTGGATTTGAGCCAGAAACCAAGGAAAAACGTACTCCTAATGCAAAAAAAGAAAAAAGAAAAAAAAAAAAAGGAAAAAAAAAAAGAAAAAAGAGAGAGACTTGGCATTTTTAAGTCACAAATGATCAAGTGATCAACTTTGACATTACATCTTAAAATATAGCACCTCAAGAGGCAGAGTTATAGTGAAGCTTTTATAACTGAGTTACCAAGATTGCCTCCTTTAGAGGTTAGGAATGATGTTTGTTCTCCACAAGAAACTACAGCAATGCACCTGGAGGCAGATTGGCTCCTTCAAATATTTTAAGGGCATTTCCTCATTTTCTTGCCATTTTAGAGTGTTAATTTTGAAAGGAAAATAAGATTAAAACTGTTTTGTATCTCTGGTTTCTAACAAACAAACCATCAAGATTCACTTCCTGCCTGACAAATAGTGAGGTGCTTGACTATGACTGCTAGAGTTAACATTGCTTTCTTACTTTGTCTCCAAGATCTCTGGAGAACTGAGAGAAAGCATGAAAATAATATGCAGTCACATGACAATATGCTCATATTCCTTCTTGACTGTGAAGAATAGAAGTCCTTTTGAAAAAAAGGTTAAAAATAACACGAGTTAGCCTCCAGATTAGTCTGTCGATAGCAGTCATGGTAGGCTAAAAAGCACATTCTGAAGAATAAATTAGGATGCTAGAAGAGGAAAGAGTAAGAATAAAATGTGATTGAAGCTTATAAAACTGAATGTTGAAAATGCATTACATGAACTGAAGAAATTGAAACATTAAACAAGTTCTCAGGAATCCATAAAACTCACAAGTAAGAAATGCATTCTTTTTCACAGTATATAGTGAAATAATAGAGCTAATTTTCAAAATATGTGCATGAAATCAATAGTCTGAAGAGACAATTTATTTAAGAAACAATCAATTTAAGACACTAGTCCTTCAAGGGATGCAGCTGTCCACAAATGGCCATTTAGAATAGGATATATTAAACAGCCATGTTATTAAAACATCATGCACTTAGTTTTAATTCCAGTGCTGTTATTCTACATGAACAGTGACTGCTGAGAGATGTTTGTAGTAAAAAAATGTAATATTCTGTTGACTCACTGAAGCATATTACACCAGAAATATAGGGAGAAATTCACTAATTAAAGTGACTGACTTTTACCTGAGTTACCTTCTTTATTCTTGTTCTCCTAGGAACGTCCAAGAATTGTGAGAAGGATTGAGTTGGTATTTTTTTATCTTGATATTTCTTTTGATCTAACTACAGGATGAAAGAGTGACCCAGATGGAGAGGGCCACAGGAAGTCTCTCACTCCTTCTCTTGCCCCAGACAAGCCCAGCTCTGGCATCAGATCAGGCTTCTCAGCGTATTTGCCAGGCAGTTTTGAAGCTCTATGAAGATGGAGCCTGGACAGCCTCACTGGTAACCTGCTCCGCTGCCTGACTCCCCTCAGAATGAAATTGTTTTTCTTAATAAGAAGCACATATTTCAATCTGTGTCCATTGCATATCAAGAGCTGGTCCTCCCAGTTTGCTGTCATCTGAAAACTTGCTTGGGAATTGCTTCTTATACAACATAATTGCAAAAATGGCAGTGAAGACACCCACCGTATAGAAGATTCTATGTACCTTTTCCTGGCTGACACTGCTGAAAATGATTACAGTGATGCTGATCTTAGATTAACAGGCAGTGGTTCTTGCACTTCTAAATATTATGTCTCTTTTTATCTTTTTGTTTGGATACATTATGAAGATTTTGCCAGCACGGTCTTATCTGCATTATTTCCTGGATAATGCTAATGTGTTCAGATAACCGGTATGACTGTTATGAAACTAAACATAATCTGCGTGTAATTACATTTTGGGTGGCAGTTTTCCCTGTGTGTATTTTAATATGAAAATCTAATAAAGAAATATTAAAAAGGATTTTTGTTTCATAACAGTCTTGACATGTCTTTCATAATGACTCCATTACTAATACCCATAGTTCAAAAGGGGGGATGTTAGGCAGCTGTCTACCAACGTGTTGGGTGTTGATACAGCAAGCTTGGTACATCTCATAAGGCACATCAGAAGAAAGATCTTCTTGAGTGTTATGGAAATAAAGCATCTTGACAGACTATAGGAAAAGGACACTAATGTGAAAATATGAGGGCTGCTCTGAAAATGATGCCTCCTATTTTATTATGTTGGCCCACGAGCATCTGAGTTGAATGCCGAAGGTATGGCAGTAGAAGTTAAAACTTCCTACCAATATTCTGTTGCTGTGCATCAGATGGCAGCAGAGGAGCTGTGCATAGAGCTGAATATCAGCTTGATTGCATTGGAAATGATGGTGGCAACGTTGAAATATCGCAAAGCTTGTGCCAGGTAGGTTCCGCAGATGCTTACACAGGAAAGAACACTGTATACAAATTTACCAGGACCTATTGAGCCAATATGAAGCTAAACGTGACAGTTTCCTGGATTATATCATTACTAGTGATGAGATATGGTGTGTGACCACTATAAGCCCAATTCAAAACAACTGTAAATGAAGTGGCAACAGGTTAATTCCTTATTGAAGAAAAAGTTCAGGACACAGCCCTCAGTGGGTGAACTGATGGGCACTGTCTTGTGATAGGAAAGATTGATCAAACAAGCAAAGACTGGACAAACCATCAACTCTGACTTCTGTATCATGATGCTGACTAAGCTGAAGGCTCAAAATTCCAAAATCATGCCAGAGAAGAAGGCAGCCTTTCTCATGCAATATGATAACACCAGTCCGAAGACCACGGAGCACATCACCAATCTTCAGTGAACTGTCCTGCTATACACACTGTATAATCCAGATTTTGCCCCTTCTGATGGCCATCTGTTTGAGGTAACAAAAGATGAACTGCTTGGGCAACATTTTCCTAGCAATGACACCACCATAGCTGAATAGCATCATAGCAGCTAAAAAACAGTTGGTCACCTCCACTAGTGAAGTTTTTTGTGAGTGCAGCACGCAGTTTTTGTTGATCAGTGGCAAAAATAGATAGTTAATGGTAGTGACTATGTTGAAAAAGAGTATTTTGCATCTGAGAATTTTCTCCATCAAATAGTGTTATTGTGATCTTTGTTGCTGTTTCCATGGAAATAAAGAGACATTTCTTTTGGAGAAACGTATTTCTATATTGACTCTATAGCTATCCATATTGTAGATGAGTGATAAGTATACATTGTAAAAATGAGTCATAGTTACTCATGTAAGGCTATTTTAGTAGAATCATTTGTGAAGTCACACATTGTTTAGTAAAAGAAATAACAGCAGTTTGGCCCACGCTGAAGAAATCCATCATAGTACAAGACAGTCAATACAATATTGCCATCAAAATATTCTAACACAGCACTAAGGACCGTGGATCGATCTCCACATTTGCAGCAACTTTCTCTAGCAACAAACATCTGCTAGCACTTCATAAATTATGACATGATCTTGTATTTTGTAGGTTTTTCAGGCTTTTATTTAACTTTACATTTATTGAAATGCATCTCTTGGATTTTTAAAGGAAAAAATAAAAGGAGAACATACTGAAAAGCATGTCAGAAAGAAAAAAAAAGCCTAAATGTTTTGTGGAAAGGAGCCTGCAGATTAGCTTCTTTCTGTTTGAGTGGCCTGATCTGCAATCTGAACAAGAGATTTGTTTGGGTTTTTTTTTGTTGTTGTGGTTTCTCTTTGTTTTGTTTCGTTTTTTTTTTTTTTTTTTTTTTTTTTGGCTTGTAAGGCTACATAGTTAACATTTTCATTGGACTGCACTCAAACTGAGGCTTCGTCCAGCAACAACAATCTCCTTAAGCTGTCCATTTTTTTTCTCACATGCACACCTGTTAATATATTTTAAAGGAAATGCTAAAAATATGTTACAAGTAGAGACATAACATATGTCAGTATGAATAAATGAGGTGATTTAGAATTGTATTAAAGTCTTCAAGGTGCTTGGTTGGTGAGCCATGCTCTAAAGCACTGCTCATTGACCTCATCTAGAAACAGGATCTAGCCAGACAAGAAAAATGGTTGCAGCTGATCCTTGTTCCTCCTGCTGTCTTTGCACAGCTCATTTCATGTAGACTTTTGTCTTTCATTGTGGAGTTAGCGTTTGTAAGAAATGTTGGAAAACATTTTGTGGTCTGTTCTGAATTGAGTCAAAGCTCTGCAGATCTGAATCTTTTCAGTTTTTCTCGTAAATTTGGGGAACAGAACGCAAAAGGCCCATTTTGTTTCTTTCAGCAGATAAGAGGGAAATAAGAGTGAGGACTTAAAACTGTAAAGGTTGAGAAGTTGAAAAGGTGCTCATGGGACAGAAGGTCTAGCATTAGGAAACATTTTAAAGCACAAGGAAAGCTTGATTTTGAAACAGGGAAAAAGTTATTTGCTTTAGAAAGATCAAAATATTTTTGTATCTGAGTCTTTACCTGCTCTCCTCAACACTCACCTACCTCAGTAGTAAATTGGAATGTGCCAGGAGAGCAGATTTTGTGGACTTTCAGTCTCCGAGGGTATCTGTGGAGCCTGGAGACAAGGATTGGCAGTATTTGCTTTTTGGAGAGTTATTTCCAGCAAGCCTGGGGAAGTCTGCCCTCTTGAAGCATGCCACTAAGTACATCACTGGAGCTGATGGCTGCATCCTTCCCAAGCAGGGAGAATTTAAAGTCTTTGAAGCCCACCCATGTGTACAGACATAAAAATTGGATGAGTGTCTGCAAAAATGATTAATGGCTGCGTTAATGTAAATGTTAGACTACCATAAATACAAACGTGAATAATAGAAATAAAAATTGCCATTACATTTTTCATTTAAGGAGAGCACTACACATCTTGAAGTAAATGTTCCCTAAATTACTGACACCCTCTATAATAACCTCACTTTGAAATGGTTTTTGGAAACATCACTTTCAAAACTCTAATAAACGGATGTTCAATCAAACAAATATTTTACGAGAGATGTTAATAAGATCTAGGAGATAAAATAGATATACAAACATGCTCACTATTTAACAGATCTGCAACCACTGTACATGGAAAAAATGTTACATATCATTTCTGCCTGTCATAGTCCTGTGTATGTTAAATAAAGCAAGACTAATAAAATATTGAAGGATGGGATGGTGGTCTGATTAGCTAATACAATTCTCCTGGATATAATTAATTTTTCAAAAATATGCTAGACGTTGCAGTTAAAACTATCAAATAAAAGTCCATGTGGCCATGTTTTTTTCATTTGCAGCTTAAAATAACAATACTGACCTTGGCATGAGGTATATTTTAGAGATTAATGACCAGCTTGGGTTAATGATCCTTGGCTGTGCTGCTGACCTTCATCTCCTCCCAGCCAGTCATTAATCCTCAGGAAATTCACTATACCTTGATTGTTTTTACTAATATAGTCCATGTTTAAACCTCAGGAACTGTGGCAAATATGTAAGTGGTACTTCGCTTACAGAACTCCTTCAACAGAAAACAAAGCAAAAACAACTTCCAAACTTTTAAAAAGCAGAACAACAAAACATATGATTTTGGTCAAAAGTATTAATAACAACCTCACTTTGATTGTGTGCTATTTTCTCTGTATGAATCTTATAGTAATTAAGGAGGAATATTGCAGAATTTGAGAAACATAGTATTTGACATTGACTGTCTAGTTCAGGCATATCTGAAACAGCTATCAGCTTTGTATTTAAAAGCCAAACGCTTTGATGTAATTCTTCAAAGTACCGCTCATTCTTCTTTCACTGGCAGTGGTGGAGATCAGAACAATGCATTTATAAATGTGTAAAATGAGTGAGGAGAAACTCAGGTTTTTGCTCCTCAATTATTTTTCCCTGTCCACCTTTCAGATAGTTAACTCCTGTAATGAGCT
Organism: Lagopus leucura; assembly: GCF_019238085.1. Classification (NCBI taxonomy): domain Eukaryota; kingdom Metazoa; phylum Chordata; class Aves; order Galliformes; family Phasianidae; genus Lagopus; species Lagopus leucura. Next base: position 75,662,160 of record NW_024962262.1, read on the forward strand.
GCAGGTGGGGATTTTGAGGCAGAGAGATTTGCCGAAGTCCTTACAAATAGCCGCATGTGGAGTTATGATTAGAAGATGAGATTTTTTTCTAGTTACTGCTGATAATAGTGTACATTTCTGAAGACCATTTTTTTTTTCTCCCCATGCTGAGGATCTCTTCCTGAAGATAGTGTGAAAAACTGAATTACCCTTCCTAGTGGTAGGAGCATCATCGAAGTTACGGGCTTAGTAACAAATAGTAAGAAAGATAAGCAATACAATACTCCTTTCTAGAGCTTCTTGAATGGGCAGTTCAGGAAAAAACAAAGAAGCAAATAAAACCAAAAATCTCCGTTTTTGCTGAAACTTAAGAAATTAATACTTAAAACTCTCCCCATTAGATTTTGATCTAGCCATGGTTCCTTTTCTTTCACAGAATGAACCAGCTATTCTTATGGTGGGGGTGAGAAGCCTGATGTGAGCACATTGCCTGTAGGCTCCATTGTTTGCTAGACCCACTGGTGAGCTGCTTCTGGCATGATGAAATAAGTTGGGTAAGTAGCCTGGTAGCTTTAAGCTGTGTGGTTGGACAATCTTAGGGGTCTTTTCCAACTGTAACGATTCTATGAATACCAACCTAGTAGCCTTCTGTGATGTCATCACCAGCTGAGTAGATGGAAGGATAGCAGTGCATATCAAGTGCCTTGTTTTCAGCAAGGTGTTTGACACTGTTTCCCACACCATCCTTGTATTGAAGCTGAGAAAGTGTGGGATAGATGAGTGGATAGTGATGTGGACTGAGGGTTGTGATCAGCAGCAGAGTCTGGTTGGAGGCCTGCAAATAGCAGTGTTCCCCAGGGATCAGTGATGGGTCTGGTCTTGTTCAACATCTTCATTAGTGACCTGGATGAAAGGACAGAGTGCATCTTCAGCAAGTTTGCTAATGGTACAAAGCAGGGAGGAGTGGTTGACAAACTAGAAGACTGTGCTGACATTCAATGAGATGTGGACAGACTGGAGAGCTGGGCAGAGAGTGGTTCAACAAAAGAAAGCGCAGATTCCTACACCTGGGAAAGAATAATTCCACCAGTACAGGTTAGGGGCTTACCTGCTGGGGAGGAGCTCTATGGAGAAGGACCTGGGGGTCCTGGTGCACAGCAGGTTGGCCATAACCCAGCGGTATGTCTTGGTGGCCCAGAAGGCCAGTGGTATCCTGAGGTGGCCAGCAGGTCTAGAAAGCTGATCCTCCTTCTCTTCTTTGCACTGGAGAGGCCACTTCTGGAACGCTGTGTCCAGTTCTGGGCTCCCCACTTCAAAAAAGACAGGGATCTTTTGCAAAGACTCCAGAGAAGGGCTGCAAAGATGATTAGGAGCTTGGAGCATTTCCCTAATAAGGAGAGGCTGAGAGACCTGGGAACTGTTCAGTTTGGAGAAGAGAAGGCAGAGAAAGGATCTCGTAACAGTTTATGAACAATCTGAAGTGTGGGAGTCAAATCATTGGGAGGTGGGCTCTATATGGTAGCAAGCAACTGTAGAACCAGGGCAGTGGGCAGCAACTGAACAAAGGAGGTTCCGTACTAATATAAGGAAGAACTTTACTGTCAGGGCGATGGGCACTGGAACAGCCTACCCGGAGAGTCTGTGCAGTCTCCTTCTCTGCAGATATTTAAGACCTACATGGATGCCTACCTGTGCAACCTGCTGTATGAGAATGCTTTAGCAGCTGATTGAACTCAGTGATCTCCAGAGGTCTCTTCCAACACCTACAATTCTGTGTTTCCATGATTCTGTGATATCTTAGTAAATGGCTTCATGAAGGAGACAGGATCTTTTTCGGTTTGGAGCTGGAAAACTTATATTGTCTTCCATTCTTTTTTATGTTCTCAGTTTGGTTTTCTGTCTTACTAGGCTCTGCAGTGCCTTCCAGCAGTGTTTCAGCTATAGAAATGTGGATGAGAGGCTGTGGAATAGAGCCATATTTTAACCAAGTAGGAAGACTTTTATTTTTTCCTCCATAAACAACTGATTTCAGTGTATTCCCAGCATTTGCGGGTCTGCCAGTCTGAGAAGAAAAAAAAAAAAAAAAAAAAAGCCACCCAAAAAACAATGACCCCCACAAACCAAACAACAGGAATAGAAATAAACCAGCTAGTAAATCTTTCATTTCTGCTGTAATTTCTGGCTCTGTGCAGATGCAGACTGACCAAGCAAAGGAATGATTTTCTTAAAAGAAGCTCACACATCAAAATGCAGTTACTTTATAAGGAGTGTTGTTATGGCAAAAGCATATTTTAATGCGAAGGAGAAGAGGCGTGTTTATTCACACACTGTATATAACTTTACACTATTTGCATGCATACTTAGGCCATATAAAAAAACAAAACAAAACAAAAAGCCCAAACTGAAACAAAAGAACCCAAAACCAACACAAGGAAAACTCTGAAAACTCTTAAAAAGTCAACATTTTGTTGAGTTTCCCTTCTATGTTTTTGTAATACAGAACTGAAAACCATTTAACTTTTTTTCCAGATCTAGGAAGATTTTGCTGAGATAAAGGACTTCAGGAGTGAGTCAAAAGCCTGGTTTTAGTGCAAATATAGCATCTTGCAGTGGAGGGGAAGAAGAAAGTGAACTGACAGAGTTTATTTCTGCAAACTCTGTGACCAGATGATGTAAAGATAAAAATTTTCAGTCAGTAGTAAGATGCTTAGAAAAAAGGTGAATTCTGCTAAGAATTTGTTTTTTGAGGCCAGTGGTGGATGCTGGTGAGTGAACAAGGTGGCAGGTGGTTGCCATAAACAAGAAACAGAAAGGTGAAGGTTTCTAGGAGTCAGCCATCTTGGCTGCAAAAAAGGAGTGAATGGGTGAGTAGAAGAAGGCAGGAATAGGCACACTCCTGCTCAAATGAACTGCAACACCATAGCAATCTATCAAGCACCTTGATGCACATATTGGATTATGAACTAAGATGCGGAAGGTTTTTTTGTTGTTTTTCTTTTTTTCTTTTTTTCTTTTTTTTCCAGGGAGACTGAGTTTACTAAGAAAATGTGCATGTAGCAGTGCTAAGTGCATAAAACATGCCTCCGTTTAGTACTAAAGGAAATAGCTTGGTGTCAAATGAGATTTTTCAAGGCTCTTGCAAAATCCTGATTATCACAGAGTCATAGAATGGTTTGTGATGGAAGGGACCTTTAAGATCTCCTTGTCCCAACCCTCTGCCATAGGCAGGAACACCTCCCTCTAGACGATGCTGCTCAAAGCCCCGCTTAAAGAACTGTTTTGTACAATTATGTATTTTTGGCAACAATTTGGTGATTTTCATTGAAAAATACATTTAAAGAAGAAGATGCAGAAGATAGTATAAGCATCTTTTCAGTAGATTTAAAAGACACAATTTCCCATGAGAAATACACTAAATTTTCCTGCAATGAAAATACAATGCATAGGGTAAGGGCATCGAATTAATATTGCCTAGATGAATTTAAATGTTACATTCCTAAACCTTTGAATGTCTTGCTTTACAACCTTAATTTTGTTTTATTGTAGTTAAATTGAACAATGCAAATTATATGGAGAGGATAAATTTAAATGAAGAAGAAAATGTGTGTATATAAATAAATGTGTATATATCTATATATAGCTACATATGTATCTATACATATCTATATATTTAGATATATATATAAATTGCCCCAAACCACCCATAAAAGTAATGGATATTCTTCTACTAACAGTAGTTTGTCTAAAGATCTTCATGTTAATATTTTTCTTCATTTTGAGTAGCGACATTTTACTGCTTCTTAGAGCCTGCACCAAACAGTGTAGATAATTTCATGTTATCCTCATTATCATCTTTTTGAATGTGCTTTGCTGTGAGGAATTCACATAAAGAAAAAGCAAAAATATGTCAGGAAGCAAGGTTCAAAGGAATGCAAGCATGTCACCTGACATTGTATGTCAAGGCTGCTTCTACAATAGCAATTTATTTTGAAACTGTAGTGTGTTCTCAATGATCTGATTGCCTCCAGTTTACCATACATTGATCCAGCTTATTAAGTGGCTTTAGTTTGTGCAGATGGGCATCACTTTAGGGGAAACTGAGGTGGAAGCTCCTTTTCAGCAGTGTGACATTCTTTGACGGGGTACCATGAGTACAAAAATGAACTGCTTTTTGTACACTTTGTACTCATCTGCTGTTGAAGTGATGGAGTGGGTGGGAAAGGATTACTTGAGGATTATGAAGGAGTTTTGACCTTTGGCTTATTGTTCTGGGGAAGTGCTGCACATGTCAAGTCTGGCTGCAAGAATGGGTCATGTCTTCCCTTGCCTTTTTGGGATGCTGGGCTACAGGGCACTGGATCTTTCCATGCTGTCTTGTCTCCTCTACTGCTGTGGTGGGATGGGTGAGAATACCTAAACCAGCCTTTCTCTTCTTCTGGCTGGAGAGGAAAATCATTGTAGCTCTGATACAGGGAAAGATAGATGTGATCTTTCTCTGGACAGCTGGACAGCATATGCTCTTGCAGCCTGGAAGGCCATCAGTATCCTGGGCTGTATCACAAGATGTGAGCAGGATGAAGCAGATGATTGTTCCCCACTGCTCTGTCATTGTGAGGCCACATCTGGAGTACTGTGTCCGGAGCTAGGGCCCTCAGCACAGGAAAGTCTTGGAGCTGTTAGAGTGGGTCCAGAGGAGGGCATAAACTTTATCAAAGTCACACCTCTCTTATAAAGAAAGGCTGAGGGAGCTGGGCTTGTCCAGTTTGGAGAAGAGAAGACTCTGGGGAGACCTTGTCATGGCCTTTCAGTACTTGAAGGGAGCTTACAAGCCGGAGGGGAGCCACCATTTTATATGGTCTGATAATGGTTGGACTAGGAGGAATAGCTTTAAATTAAAAGAAGGGAGATTAGGTCAGATGTTAGGAGGAAATCCTTTCCTCATAGGGTGGTGAGGCGCTGGCATAGCTGCCCAAAGAAGCTGTGGTGCCCCATCCCTGGAGGTGCTCAAGGCCAGGATGGATGGGGCCATGGGCAGCCCAGGTTGGTACGGGGCAGCCCTGCCCAGGATGCGGTTGAGGTTGGGTGGATTTTGAGGCCCCTTCCAGCCCAAGCCATTTTATGATTCTATGTTTCTGTGATTCTACAATTCTATGATTCTTTGATTTGAGCCTGCAAATGCTAGTGCACAGGAGCCAAGAAGGGTGCAGGGAGCAGTAAGCAGAGGGCTGCATAAAATGCTGAGGGCATCCAGAGCTGGAGGACTTGATACAGTCTTGGACAGGTCTATAGCATTAAGGCCTGTCCAGGGGGCTTCTCAGATTCATTTTTCTTGTGAAAAAATAGAAAATATATTTAAATCTATCATTACTTTCACTTCCATCCAAGAGAATTAAGTAGCTGATTCCATATACCACAGGATCAACAACATCAGGGTCATTCTTGACAGATACCTTTGTGGTGCATATCTAAATATACTGATGATGTAGACTCTGTAATTTTGTAAGCAATCTATTACACTTCCACATTTTCCTTAAAATTAAACTTCACTTTACAAAATGCCTACCTTAAATATCTTTCATTTCAGATTAAGCCTGTATCTCCTTGTTGTCTCCATCGAAGTTGCTGAATAAGAATATTATTCCTTGCAATGAAAGATTGTCCTTGTGTCTATCACTAGGTTTTCCTACCTTTCTGTTGTCTGTTAAGGATTTCAAATATGTATATTTAATCATAGATTCCTTTAAATTGAAAGGGATCTTTAAAGATCATCTAGTCCCACTCCTCTGCAATGAACAGGAACATCCCTGGCTGGATCAGGTTGCTCAGAGTCTGGTTCAGCCTAGCCTTGAATGTCTCCAGGGACCAGTCTTCCACCACATCTCTGGGCAGCCTGTTCTAGCATCTCACTACTCTTGCCATAGAACACTTTTTCTTATATCTAAATGAAATCGTTCCTCTTTAAGCATGAGACCATTTCCCCTTGTCCTGTCATCACAGGCCCTGCTGAAGAGTCTGTCCCCTTCTTTCCTGCAGCTCCCCTATAGATACTGAAAGACCACTATCTGGTCACCTTGGAGCCTTCTTTTTTCCAGGCCAAACAGGCCCAGCTCTCTCAGCCTGTCCTCATAGGAGAAGTGTTCCATCCTTTGGATCATTTTTGTGGCCCTCCTCTGGAAATGCTCCAACAGGTCCATGTCTCTCCTGTACCGAGTACGCCACATCTGGATGCAGCACACCAGGCAAATTCTCACCAGAACAGAGCAGAGGGGCAGAATCACCTCCCTCGACCTGCTGGTCATGCTTCTTTTGGTGCAGCCCAGGATATATTTAGCTTTCTAGGCTGTGAGAGCACCTTGCTGGCTCATATCCATCTTCCCATCCACCAGTACCCCCAGGTCCTTTTTGGCAGGGCTGTGCTCCATCTTTCTGCCCTCAAGCTTGTATTGGTAGTGGGTGTTGCTATGACCCAGATGTAAGACCTTGCGCTTGGTTCTCCTGTGGCCACTGCTTGAGCCTGTCTTGGTCTCTCTGGATGGCATCCCATGCCTTAGGCACCTCGACCATACCACACAGTTTAGTGTCATCTGCAAACTTACTGAGGCTGCCCTCAATCTCACTGTTGATATTACTGATGAAGACCGTAAGTACTGCACTGACCCATGGGGAGCACCACTCATCACTGATCTCCATCTGGACATTGAGCCATTGTCCACCATTCTCTGGACTCAGTCCTGCAGTCAGTTCCTTGTCCATCACACAATCTATTCATCAAACCTTTCTCTTTTCAATTTGGAGAGAAAGATGATGTGGGGTATCTTTTAATAAATAATTACTGAACACCGTTTTACTCAAGGAGTATGTGTTAAAAGCTACAGAAAAGGCTATACAAAAATTCCTTCCCAAATAAAATATTAGTGCTTAATTTCTTGCTACCAATTTGAATAGATGCTGCAGTTAAGTATGGTCACACCCAATTCACAACATATGCACCAGAATGAGAGAAGAACAATTAGTCCTTCTGTTCTATTCAAATTGCATTCATTGTGAAGGAAAAAAGTTTCTTTCTTTACGCAGGAAGATTTTTAAAAGGGATTCTTTTTCTCTCTAGCTATGCCAACATTCTTTTCACATTAGGAAACTTGAACAGATTTAAGCCCTCATTCAAAGTACAGTTTGTAGTACAAACATGCTACAGTTGTCAACACACAATGCACAAACACACAGGGGCAAAAATAGAGTGGAGCAGACAAGAGCTCTTATTACTAAACTGCTGGTGGGAGGAGGAGTGAAACTATTTTTACAAACAGCCAGCCAAACTCATCGAAGTCTCAAAAAGTCTATATTTGGAGTAATTATACTCCAACTCTGTGTTACATCTTGGCTAATTGCAGCAAACATTAAATAATTAAATTATTCAGCCATTTCCCTTTGTGTGTGAGAAATGGCCTCAGATGGTCACTCTCATCCATTTCATACCAACGCAGCATAGCGGCACTGCTTATTAAGAGCATATGGAGGAAATATTTTAAGTGTAGTGTAAGTAGTTTTATACTGTCGTCCGTTTTAAAGAAATAAGCAAACTGCAATAATTCCTTGAATTTTTTATTCCAAAAAGAGTATTGCAAAATTCTTGTTATATCCAGACACTCACAAAATAATTTGACAAGGTGGCATAAAATTAGGTGTTACAAAGACTAATCACTGTTCTGTATGATTCCCAACCCAAAAAGTGGGAAAACTAATGTTGCCTATAATATTTAAGGTACATACTCAATAAAAAAGAAGTTCAGTCTCTATAAAATACAATTTACCTCAACACACTTTTGCTTAATCTTCTTGGATTCCACAGGTTGGATTTATAACAACCAAGGAGACAAAACTTATTATTGAAATTCCACCTGTCCCCATTGGTATGTACCCAAAAATGATGCCAAGTCTATCAGGATGTCAAAATGAATTCCCTCACACAAGAGCAGAATTAGCCTAACTGCAATCATTTGACATTATGCAGACACTCTTAGGAAAGGGAGAAAAGCTGAGCTGGGATGAATTTTGATCAGGGAAAATATTATGTAAAAATGAGGTGCTAAGATTTCTGCTGAATATTCATCACTGAAAAATACCTCATCAGTCTTCTCATTTAGTGCTTAGAAACTCTGGGTCAGAGTTGTGTGGCAACAGCAGTAATATATACACAAGGCTATCTTACTGCATCCTAATTGAATGCTTCAATATTTTCTAAATGGTTATACACATCACTAAAGACAGTATTAGTGGAACAGCTCCTGAGAGTCTTAACCTCAAAGATGACAGAATAAAACTAGAGTCATGCAATATTTCTGCATTGTCAGCCCCAAGTTGGTACTAAGGAGATCAAAAATCTCTTTTCTTTGTATTTGCTGGTGGCCATGTGTGCTGGTGTTAAGGTTTTCATGTATGCTGTTTTTTGTGAAGCAAGTTTGAATTAGGAACCGTTTGGGACCTGGATGAGGTTCTGGGTGGAGCTGCGAGGGAGGTTCTGGATGAGGTTTTTCAATATTCCTTAAGGTTATCCTTAAAAGAAGCATAAGTTGTCTAAAGTGGGGACTTCTGAAATTTAGTTGAAATTGAGAAATATTTTGAATTCAGTGTCTCAAATAGTATTATTATTTCCTATATCTGTCACCGGGTGATTTAATGGGTGATTTCTGTACAATATTATTTTGCATAAAATTGCAAAATAATCATTACTTTTAGTCTCCACGAGGCTTATAAGGATCTGCGTTTCTTTCTGGTGCCATAATGCAAATCAGTTGTTTAGTGTAGTAGTTAACATACAGTTTTTGAAAGGTTATTTTCCCCTGGAAAAGACATTTAGTTGAGGCTTCTGACTATTAACTTGGGAAGATTTATCAAGAGGACCAAAAAAAAAAAAAGGAAATAAGCTCCAGTATTCCCTGGCTGATGAATCTGTAATGGCAAATTTTATCCGATGGTTATAAACAACATTTAGTGTGCAGTTTGACAAGACATTGTTGTTCCTTGAGAACATAAAATTCATATGTGTAAATATTAGAAACATATTGTAATTAAAAATGCTGCTTTATTAGTAGGTGGTTTAAGAACTATGCAATTCTCCATCCCAGCAAGTTGGAAATAGGACAGCCACACTTCATGAGCTGAAACAGTACCAAGAAATTCAATGTAAGTATTCAAACTGGGAAAAGGCATCCATATAGACCAGACTATCGTGTGAAAACCCGAGATTTTCAATTAAAGTTCTAAGAATCTTTATTTCTAAAAGAGCAAATTTTAGTCTGAAATGTGCATAATTTCCTTTGTCACACAGTACATGAGATCATTCCTCAAAATCTCTTAGGAAGTACTAAGACTTAGTGTTCTAATAGACTGGTCTACGTAAGATTGAGCATTCCTTACACAGTGCCATTACCCAGGCAGTAGAAGGTGCTCTTGTAACAGTAAAAGATGTCCCTTGATTTGATGAGTGCTTAAAATAATTCTGCCCATCGTGTAGTTCAGCATCTTGTATTTCAAAAGCAATCAAGCCAAATGATTGCACAATCTAATTGTTTTTAATCAAGCAAGGCCAGTTTTGGTTATTGAAACTATGTATATATAGCTATACTTTTCAAACAGTTTCATTTGGTCTCTTGGGTGTCTTCATGCAAAGATTTCTAAATTGTATAAATAGATCCTATTGTTGTCAATGTGAGGGATTTGGCTAAGAGCAAGTAAATAAATGTCAGTATCACACATACTACATGCAATGCTAGAGTTGACACGGACTCTCTGTACATAAGAGAGGGAAATTTTGCAGGATTTCCTCACTGTTCCCTGGGACAACAAGTAATTGGATAATAGTTTTCTACACATTTCTTCCAGATCCTAATCTTATATCGATCTTTCTGTAGGGCTAACCACTGACCCAGTCCTTTTCCTTAAACACTACGCAATATCCTGGTATGATCTGGCTCTAAAACACAACCACTGCCAGCACTTCCACCACCCCAAGGCTCTCCTGAATTTACAAATGTCCAGTGAAATTTTCAACAGAGTAGCTTCATGGATTTACGCCATTGCTTTTTCTCCCTTAATCAAGTCTTTTATCTTCAGTAGCTGGCATGTCCCACATGCTGGTAAGTTCTGACAATTCTGATGGTGAAGAATATTTCCCTTTTAAAAAGATAAGAAAAGGTCACTTTACTGTGTTTAGTTCAGCTGTGTATCCATTAGGAGTGATAAGTATGAAATAATTTTTACTGTTTCACTGTGTCTTTACTGAAGAAGACTTCGCTATCATTTTTCAGTTGTTTAAACAACTTACCCGGTAGCTGAGAGCGTATATAGAATCATAGAATCCTTAGAGTTGGAAGGCACCTCTGAAGGCCATCTAGTCCAACTCCTCTGCAATGAATGGGGACACCACAGCTAGATGAGGTTGCCCAGGGCTTTATCCAGTCTCACCTTGAAAATCTCCAAAGATGGGGCATAAACCATCACATCACAGCCTTTTCTTCTCCAGGCTGAAGAGCCCCACCTCTCTCAGCTTGTCCTCATAGGAGAGGTGTTCCATTCCGTGGATCAATTTATATCCAACCCTTGCTTCAGTTCTCTAGAACAGTCGGAGCTGACCAAGCACTTTATGTCATTAGGTGAAAGAAATGGGTAGTTGCGAAAAGAGCTTGTGGCTGGGCTGTTGTTGGAGCTGGTTCTGATGGGATGTGTTTCTTGAGACTCAGAAAATGAAGTCTGTAGAAGAGAAACTGCTAAGTAACGCATGTTAATTTATCTGGAACATTTTGAAAATGGTAACATTTGCTGTAGAAATGAACAGAACAATTTCGGATGACTGGTACTTTCTGGAGGAAGATGGCTCTGGTATTCGGACCACACACAGGAAACATTCATATATTTTCACATGCTCCTTAGAATCAGTATACCAACCACCACTGTTCTCTAAGTTCCATTTTAGGATTTTTATAGATAATGATCTTTCCCTGTTTGAATATATTTTGTACCAGTAAGAAAATGCTGTGACCTGCAATATTATGAATTTAGAACGTAATGAAAGAACCATGAGTACTTAAACTGAAGTGCACCAGCATCTGAGTAGATTCATATCCACCTATGTAGATAAATGCAGCCTCATTTTCAGGGGTGTCTGGGCACCTGTGAAGAGATGGAGCAGCAGGAGGTCAGTAAGTGTGAAAGCCCAAGTGTTTTATGGTGAGTGCAGATGCCTATGAAAACTTTGGCAGCTGTATTTCGTTTTTGGCCTGAGGGCCTTAAGGGCTTATTTGACTGCAATTAATTAGGAACATAGTTTATTTAAAATATTTTTACACAACTTTTTAAGTAATACCAATATCTACCTGTAAAATAGAGTTAGCTTTTCAGTTTACTTGTGGCCTTTTCTACTAAATGTATTTTAGAAGGAAGAGTAACCTGCTTACCATGTTTATACAATCTGGAATAAAGTCTCTTAAATTTCTTGTAATATGAGCAAGTGCTAGTGAGACTAAATTAACTGCATGATCCTACATTGGCTTGTTATCTTGTTCCATTGCAAATTAAGGCATTTTAATGCAGTAGATTTGGAAATGAGCCACCAAAGAGAGTCACACAATTAGCAGCACAGATGTGACAAAGCAGTTCAGAAAAAAATTGATCAGCAGTAGGTAAATTTTATCATATACACTCAAAACCAAAATCTGAGCTGGTAGCCACTGCCAGTGAACTGCAGTGTTGGTGGAGTGTTGTACTACTAGGGACTTGCATCATATATGCTACATGTCTAAGCTGTCCATGTCTATTACTGTCTGTATTTCCATCTACCTTGCTTTCTTTTGTTTTTGTTTCTCAGTGAGTCAGCAATTTTGGTATTGCAGTTTCTGCATATAATTGCGTATAAAATATTCTGTCTGCATACAGAATATTTTCAGGGAGTTTTTGATAAACACTCTCAAAATTATCAGAGGTTGTCGTCTCAAAATTGACAGCACCACATGATTCAGATTCACTGATACATGTCTGCATGAAATGAAAAAGCATCAACATACTTCTGTAACTCATTTTTCTGAGGGATTCAATTTTAAATACTGAATGTAACTATCAACATGTAAGTGGAAAATATTAACTTAATGCTATTTCATTGGGGAAGTGGCTTTTCAGTATAGAACTATTTTAGGCAATGAAAAAATTATCCTGAGGGGTATCAGCCATTTGAACTGCAGGGTAAAGCATTCAAGACGTACTTTCTTTTTATTAGGGGGAAATGGGGCAGTAATTCTAAACATACAATGTACTGTAATTTTCTTAAGCACTTGCATGGTCATTGATACAGCACTTGACCTCTACATTCTGCAGCATGTAAATATTATCAGTGTACTTGTAGGGAAGGAAAGGACTATTGCCCAATTGTAATGATAGGGAAATTCAGGTTCAAAGAGATCACAGAATTACAGAATCACAGATTTGTAGGGGTTGGAAGGGACCTACAGAGATCATCGTGTGCAACCCCCAGATGAATGGTCTTTGTTCAGGTTGCTGAAGATATAAATGATAGAGCAGGGAACAGAAAACGCTTCAGATCAGAGATTTTTGATATAGATGTGCTTACTCTCTAAGTGATCTTCTTTTGCTGTTTTAGGCTTCCTATGCACTCCTACTGTACATCTATTACATACAGAAAGCAAAAATCAGAAGAAAACACACAAAAAATTACTCTGGCTTTTAATTTACTCTGATGAAAGAACCATTTTATAGTGGAGAAAGCTTTACCTATCGTTTCAGTGTTGTACTATAACTGAATTTAATCAGACTTAGAAATAAAGAAAAAGGAAAATACATGGAAAAGATACCTAAAATCTTCTCTCATAAAAGTAAAAACTACAGAAAGTTCTGATGCAAAATATGTGGGTCATTGCCAATGACAAATGCCACATCATTTACTATTTTTACTTTTATTATTACTTATTTTTTACTTTATTATTACTTTTAAAATTAAAAAGTAATACACAATGATTTACATTATAACTACTCGGAAAAAAACATAGTATTTCCTAAGCAAGTTGGAGCTTTTGGATAGAGCATCTGTCGCTATGGATGGCCATAGCAATTTACTGGGCATGGTGGTAATGGGTTGATAGTTGGAGAGATGATCTTAGTGGTCTTTTCCAACCTTAATGATTCTATGATTCTATCAAATAGGAAGCAACATTTTTCCCAGTGTTAAATTTTTAAGGAAATATTGACAACTATAGCTGTCAAAGGACTGAATAGTGCCTTGCCAAAAAACACATAATTAAGTACACAAAAGGATCGATTATAGCTCATTGAAACCATTGCTCCTTCACATCTGAGACCATTTCTCTTTGCGTTAACAGGAAGAATAGAAGGGCCTGGTATCAGGCAAGGTCTACCTAACTTTCTGTCCAAGGACCCTCAGTCTGAAATCTATTCTCTATCCTTTTACTTGTACTGTTGTCTTCTAAAGGCAATTTGCAGAAGGTTCCATGTAGTCTATAACCCCTCTTTGGTAGTGATATATTACAATGCTGATTCTCTATTCAATTTTCTTATTGAACTCTGCCTGTAAACAAAGCATCAGCTCTGTTCTCAGTTTGGGATGGCAACAGAACTGCTTGTCTGGGATCACGAGAGAATTCTGCAGTGCTAGGAAAATGCCCCATTGCCACAGCGAAAGGGAGGTCACTGACATGGCAGGCAGACATGAAAAACTACCTGAAGGAGTTTAATGCACCTTGGGAGTAAAGCCAGCAGCCCAAAGCGAGCCCACCGTGCCCTGTGAGGAGCTGGGAGCAGCCGCTTTGTCTAAAACGGATGTTTCCTTCCCCATCCACCGCTGTCCTGTTTATTACCAGTCATGCAAAAGCCACTTGGAGATGAACCAACGGAAGCGGCAGTGTTTCTGGGGTCCAGTCCTGCTTCGTGGTTTTGAGGGAGGATGAGTGAGTCTGTTTGCATTTATGTTCTAAATGTGAAGTTTTATTTACAGCCTACCGCAGTTGTCCTCATTAGCATTGGTATGCGCTACAGACTGGAAAGATGTGCCAACAAGTTTCCATACGAGATTTTTCACTAAAAAGAAGAAAAAAGGAAATTTAAAATGACATGATCATGTCTAGTCAGTCGTTTCTTAAGTACAGCATGGATTACTACATGGCAAGACACAGAATTATGAACAGATATTGTCCCAGATGAACTGCTACATTGCTCTACTTGATATTCAGATATTATTACTGCAATAACTTTGATCTTAAGAAGGCAGGGCAACTCACACATCCTCAAACAGCAGCACCAGACCCCTCTTATCTTTTGCTAGGCAGAATGTTCAAGTAGAGAAAATACAACAGATTAAGTAATGAATACATCTGAAGAATCATTCCTGCCTCCCTAAAGGCAGCTCTGCCCATTATAGCTAGATCCATTGCCCTGACATCTTACCGTGCTTGAACATGTATTTGTGCTCAATTTAACATGAGTTTATGCAAATGATGCACTTCTGTATGCACAGTGTCCTGGTCTCTGCTGCTTTTGACTGAGGATTGGCAGGGACCAGCTCATCCCCAGGCTCAAAGTGCAGTTTCCATTTGTCCATTCCCATGTGTATTCTCTGCGAGATTCGCTCCTTAAATGGATCTCACATTCCACCAACCATCCCTATCCCCACAACAGATACCCGTCAGAGGACAGATCATCATGAGTGGAAAGGAGCCAGAGTGGTCTTATTTCTTAGATGGATTTTTGGCAAATGAGCAGACAGTTTGGAGCATGCATGAAGTTATGAAGTGCAACTGCCAAGTCACAAGGCATTTTCCTTCTCTTGATCAGCTCCTCTCATCCTGCTCTGATACAGAGGTTTCACCACAGCTGCCTCATGATGTCTGTGATTTTTCACCACCCAAGTATTGGAGTGAGTTCTGGTGCTTCCCCTCCTGCAGCCATCTCTAGCAGCAGTGAGAGGGAGACAGCGACTACCAGGCAGAGAGGCTAAAGGAGGATTCATTAGCCTTTGTGAACCGAGCATGGTGCTTTGTATGAAAAGATGTAATGAATATCACTGCTCAGAGGCAGATGGAGCCAGGAATGATGCAGCCATTCTATAAGCTCCACAACACATTTATAGTACAGCCGCATCCCCTCTGACCTCATATTCATCCTCCTTTTCAAAACAACCCGCCAATCATGCACCACTGAGCACTGCTTTTGCAGTGTGCAGGATGACCTCTGAGGACACCATTTAGATATCTCAAAAACTGGGCTTCAGACCTTTCCATCTGGAAGTGCTGGATATCTGCTTGAAAGCTCTCTGACATCTTGCAGAAGTCCAGGCTCCTTGTGCCCCCACTCTCCTTTCCAAACTTTGCTTTATATTGAACAGAGCAGGAGGAAGTTTATCTTGTGCTGAACATGAGTTTAGTTCAGGACTTTGCAATTAGTTAGCTTGTTTCAAAGAATGCTGCATGTGGCATGCAGCAAATGACTGCAAAATGAATAATAAATTAACTGTAAAAAATGCGAAGCTTTTGCTTGTGACAGACTTCCAAACAAAAGTGTTGGAAGTAAGATGTTATTTTGATTCCTAACACCTGCAAGTGCACGAAGATTTATTTCCCCACCACACGCACATGCTACAGAGAGGTTTTGCCCACGCTGCAAACCTGCTCAACTGGACTGTAACTTCTGATTAAGCTTTCAGGTACCAAAGCAATAGCAACGATTAAGATGCACAGTTGTGCCTGCTGTAGTTACTCTGTGCTTTTTCAGCAGGTTTTGAATTTTCATATATGCATTTATTCTTCAGTTTATCCTGGCAGTGCAAGAAACATTCTTCACAAAATCATAGAATCACAGAATCATGGAATGGCCTGGGTTGAAAAGGACCTCAAAGATCTTTAGTTTCAACCTCCCTGCATGTGCAAGGTTGTCAACCACCAGACCAGGCTGCCTAGAGCTATGATTTGCTGAATTGATGTGTATCCTTTGTATACATTCATACAGGAATGAGTTTCTGACAGCCTGTTAAGAAGTATTGGAAATTATTTCTAATCCAAATGCTAGCATTTGTCTAAGTGTGCTATGAGACACTCTTCCTTATTTTCCTATTCTTTCTCATCCAAACAATTGGCTCCACCAGCTTGTGGAAAAAATTGTGTAATTACCACATAACATCTGAATCTAAGACTCTCATGATAAGCACAGAGAAGTGAATTAGTAGATGGGTCTCCCTACAGGGACACAATACATTTTTTTATTTGTAATATATTAAAATATGCTTTACATTTTAATATATTTTTGTTGTCCTCTTGCATTCCCTGAAATTAGAAAAAACACTGTAAATTCACTAAATAATTTTCTTCAGTGGGACTTATCCTGCTGGTCAAGATATGTTAAATACTTGCTCTATAAAAACATTATTAAGCTCACTAAATTCAGATGAAAAAAAAACAAGAATATAAAAGAAGTCAAAGAAACAATCTAAGTTTAAAATAAAGTGAGTCCTTCTCTTTTTCTTAAATATGTACTGTTAAAACAAAATGAATAGCTTGTAAAAATACTTTTTGGTATATTCTACTTTAGTTTTTTAAGACTTATATATGAAAACCTATAATGCTTACATGCATTTGACTAAAGATGACAAAGCCTTCGGAATCATTCTGTGGTGAGTGTGCAGACTCAGAAAGGATGCTCTCTTAAGGAAATGGCTTCCCTGTTGAAATCTTCACCTGGAAAGCAGATATGAGGATGATTCCCCTCTTCCTCTACTAACAGCTGTCTGAAGGGTACTTCTGGGCTGTGGTGGGCTCTAGCCAACTTTTAGGAGTTTGTCTTTGGCACAGTGGGACCCAATATGGACTGCAAATCAATGCCTAGGGGCTGTCCTGTGAGCTGACAGCATGCCGTACTGCATCCTTCCAGGAGTCAGCTTATTGTGCATCTCCTTATTCTGCCTTATTTTTGCCAATAGAGTATGAACTGAAGTCCTGCCCTTTGAGATTAAGTTTGGATAAAGGAAGAAAGTTTTTTACGACAAGGGTGATGAAACACTGGAACAGACATGCTTCAGACATAAATAAGACACCATACTTGAGTCATTAACATACATTTTTACATACATTTTTCTTGTAAATTGCTTGTGGGAGCAACAAAATTTTCATCCACCATCTTTGCTATCACAGTTAATATATTTTTGCTGTGAAAACTGTTAGGTTTGATATTTCCTTAAGTTTAACACTTCTTCTAGGTCTCAAAGTAGTGAACACTGAACAGCAGCTGTAGTTTCTGAAAGCTGTCAGTCATTTATGTGAAAGAGTTTGATAGCATTACTTTAGTTCTTGGGGGCACACATCATTACTTACATCAATATCTTCTGCCTTCTAGTTCTCCCCTGCAAAATAGAGGTAGAGTTGTGTTACTTTGCCTGCTTCAGAGAAGACTGGGAAATGTTTTCCTTCTTTTTTGTACTAACAGCCATGTTGCCAGGATTTGTGCTTGCTATTTTAAATTCTGTATTTAGTTAAAGTGGAGACTTTCCTCTCAATGTTCAGGCTATTTTATTTTCTTTTTTTCAAAGCCTCAGTTTATTTTCTCATCTTAAATTCTGTTTAAAAATGCCATTCAGATTTGTTAACAGTTGATTGCTTATGTTGGAAAACAAGCCTCAAGAAGATATCCAAAGCAAATGTTTTTTGTGCAGTTCTTTAGACTGTGGATACAAAGTGAGTGACTTGTGTCCTTTAATTAATATACAAAAATCACTATTTATTGAATTACAAATTTAATTGGCAGTACGTTAAGAATTCCAGAAATAACTGAAGATTTAAATTCCTATACAGATATGTTACTGAATTGTTCTGCCACAAATCATCAGGAAGAATGCTTTTGTTTATACAGTCTGTACAATGATTAATCCACATATTTCCAAATAAAGCTGATCTGGGTCTCTGCTAAGAGAGAAGGTTCTCTTCAGACTTTGTCAAAGGCTGAACCTCATCCATCCATCTCCGCACAAATGCATAGAAGGTAAATTACGGTCTCTCAGAGCAAGTCAGGAAGAACAGCTGGTGCTGTTCTATTCACTGTGAACTCAACTTCATGAATAGATACCAGGGTGACCAAGCACTGGCCTTGCTCTAAGAAGGTTTCACATCATATTAGGGAGAGTGTACCTCAGCGTACATACAGTTCAGCCAGCCAGACTGAAAAGTCAGAAATGAGCCTCGTCTGAGCTGCACTGAACATGAAGTTCTTTGATTTGTTTTCCAGCCTAAAAGAACTCTGAAAGAGTTTTTGTTGTGATATTCAACAAAATTGGAGTGGTGCATTCCTGTCTGGAATGTCTCTAGTGGGAAGTGAGGAAACAAAGGATCTGGCTTGCAGACCTTGTGCAGATGGGCTCGATGGCAGTGCTATCCATGCATCCAATTGACCAGGGAGGTTTGATCCCCCCTGTGTCTGTAGGGTTTTGAATTTACACCCTCTGCATGGGTAAATTGATGGATATCACAGACTTTACTCTGGGCCATGCTGTTTAAGAAATGCCTACCCTGGTTAACAAAGCTGAGCTCATCCTTCTAAGTCCTTAGTATTAATGATAGCCTCATCACCAACTGCTCTGATCTGCTGATCTGCTCCTCCTGTGCTGCTCTGCTTGCTGAAACCTGTGGTCTCACATGCCTTTTCTTTAGGCTGGCCTATCCTTTCTTCTGGTTATTTTTTCTCCTGAGTACTTCTGCTCTGCTTCTGCATGGTTTAATCTTTTGCATTTGTCACTCCACCAAAAAAGGGGAATGTCATTTTGTGAACAGCAGATCATGAAGTCACAACAGAAATTGTACAGACTGGGATTTTTCCAGCAGAAAATACTTTGCCTCCACACATGCTCATTTAAAAGCTATTTGTTTTCTTGTTTCAGCTGTTTCTTCTGGTAAATACTGTATTTCATTTGGGTTTTTCAGTTATTCTTTGTATTTTTTAAATAAGCTGGTTCATCTCAGCTTTTGGACACTGGATGCTCTCTTCTTCCTTTTTACCTGCACATTGCTGTTTTATAAGAACTGTGTGTTTGGTGTGGTAGGGTGCAGTGGGCTAGTGTATAACAAAAGAAGGAGTACAGTGGGGATGTGGTGAGAAGATTTCCAACGGTTTATTGAATGTGCATCAGAGAACGATTTTGTTCTGGAGCTTCCCAGTCCCAGTGCAAGGTTCAGTGCAAAGAGACGCTGATGGAAGGCCTAGGCCAGTGCTTATTCAAGTGATAATAAGTGATTCAAGTAAATAATTTATGCATTTTGATACATTGGCTAAACACAGTCCTGTGAATGGGTCAAAATATGCAGCTGTGTTTTCTGTTTTGGTACAGGAACTTGAAAATAGGAATAAAGATTGCAAAACAAGTGATCAATTTATGTCTGCAAGACCACTGTCAGTTGACATAAATACGCTGCCTGCAAATTCAAATGCAATGTATAGAGTTGCAATTGAATATACAATTCATTCTACATACAAGAGGTAAGAGCAACAGCACAATTAAGCAGAACATAAACCTTCCTGATAAGAAGCCTCTAAACATGTCCTTAAGGTAAATGCTGTCTTTGGTTCTGGTAAACATGGTGATCAGAGGTCACAAAGGGACATGACCAATCTCTTTTCAGTGGTCTGCGGGGACAAGACAAGGGAAAACAGCCATAAACTGAAGCATAGGAAGTTCTGCACCGGTATGTGAATGAACTTCTTCACAGTAAGGATGACAGAGCACTGGAACAAGCTGTCCATAGAGGTTGTGGAGTCTCTTCCTCTGGAGATGTTCAAGACCAGCCTGGATGTCTACTTGTGCAGCCTGCTGTAGGGAACCTGCTTTGGCAGGGGGGTTGGACTCGATGATCTCTAGAGGTCCCTTCCAACCCCTACAATTCTGTGATTCTGTGATTCTGTGATTCAATAAAAAAATTAGATTGTGTCTCCTTACCAAGCTTTTCTAAGACCTCGCTTACCAAAGAGAAATATCCCTAACTTCACAGTCACATCTTATTCATGTCATTGCTTTTTAGCAGTAGTCACATTTGCCAGTAACTGTCAAGAATGAAGCACAGGAAGAGTAAAACTTCATCAAAAATCTCTGATGAACACCTGGAGAACTCACTAAGAATTGCTGCCGCTGCCATCAAACCAGACTGGTGCGTTGGTTTCACAAAAAGACAGTTTATGTTTTCGTTGCCTCTCTTTTTAGTGTTTTAATAAAAATACTGAAAAGTAAAATGCTTTATTACTGATATATTAACTACAGCATATATTTTACTGGGGCTGCTCCAAAAGTAATGCCTTCTATTTTATGATGTTGACAACATCAGAGGTGGATGTTGGTGGTATAACAGTAGAACTTGAATCTTCCTGCCGATATCCTGTTGCATTTTGTTACTGTGTGACAGATGGCAGCAGAGGGGCAGTCTGACAAAATGGCGTCTGATATGGAAGTGTGGATGAAGCAAAAGTGTAACTGAATTCCTCCATGAAAAGAAAAATTGAGCTTACTGACATTCGTCGATGGTTGCTGAAAACTGACAGAGACCAAAGAGTGGATGTGAGCACAGTGAGGGGTGGATGGTTCATTTCAGAAGTGGTAACAGTGACATTGGGTCATCTCTGCTGGCACAGGTTTTGGCAATTGCAGCATGCAGGCTGTAGTTAATCACTGATGACAATGCGTAGCTAACAGTGGTGACTGTGTTGAAAAATATTGTTCTATAACTGAGAATTTTCTCTATCAAACAGAATTACTGTGTTTTTTGTATCTGTAGTAGGTCCCATGGAAATAAATAGGAGGCATTACTTTTGGAGGCTTATGAGGCTTAAGACAATTCCTCTTCACTGAGTGTGGCCCAGGTAAGCCAAAAGGTTGGACAACCAAGTCCTAAGTCATCAAGTTGCAGAATTAAGCACCTGACAGGAAGTGCCAGTAATAGGAGTTTCTAGCCAACTTCTATGCCTCAGAGTTATGATTCAGTTCTAAAAATATGTCGATCCCTGTCTCACTTACAGTGCATGGCAGACTGCAAAGCACTTCTTTATTTGATTTATATGTATGAAAGAGGATTTATTTTTGGAAATTAGGTGTTCATCTGCAATAGGTTAAATAAAAACCACGCAGTCTTGCAGATGTAATAGTGTCTTGGAGAGACTTTACCTGCAGTTTATCAGTGTCTCCTGTTGAAGAGACAGTTTATCTCCCATCCCAGTCTAGCGACTTTTCCTTGTGTTGCACAAAGGATCCAGTTCAGCAAATGCATATTAACCACAGGCATAAGCTCTTATGCTGAATTGGGGCCCTAGCAAATGATGCCTACCACAGTATGTTTTCTTTTAAAAGTAACTTCCAATTATGATTTTGATTTGGAGAGGCCTGAGATTCTCTTTAAACAGAAGACACCTATAAATTTGATTAATCTCTTTCCATACTGCATTGCCAATTTTTAATATTTCTTCACAACCCCTTTTCCATTGCATTTAAACTGCGCATTTTAAGGCAAAGTATGTTATCCTAAATATTCCCTTGACAGCTGCAGCTTAGCAGCTCTCAGACATTGGAACAGAGATACCCAGCACTGTGCTTGGGAAGTGTGTTTGCACTGATGTATTGATGAGGTGCAAGGAGCACATGCTGTTTATGTATACTTACAAATCTTTCACTGTGATTTTCCATCCTGTGTATTTGCTGCGTCTACCCAGTGGCTCAAGCAAAAATTTAGTATTCACAGCATTCTGCAAAAAACTTGTACATGGCATGAGAAAACATGTAATTTGTTTTGTCTAGATCTTGGCTCCTGTAAGGTTCATTTAATGCCCTGTATTTCTTACAGGAGTAGGCAGCAAACCCTCCATGTCCTGATGTGATTCCATAGATTTCCATCACATTCACTTTCAGATGTCTCTTTTCCTGACTGGAACAGAAGCTGCCCCATACCTTTAGTCATGCTTACTGAGCTTTTCTGGTCAAGGATGGCCACACGTAACTCTAGCCCTATCATAGAATCATAGATGACATCAGTGTCTCCTCCCTTGTCCGTTGATGCAGTCATGCCATCATAGAAGGCCACTAGATTGTCAGAACTTGCCCTAGGTGACGCTATGCTGGTTATCCCTATCACTTCCCACTCTTCCATGTGCTTTAGCATGGTTTCCAGCAGGATTTTCTCCAGGATCTTCTCTGGCACAAAGGTGAGGCTGATAGGGCAGTAGTTCCCTGGGTCATCCTATCTACCTTTCTAAAAATGGGTGTGACATTGCCTTTTTTCCAATCACCAGAGACTCAACCTCACTGCCATAACTTTTCAAATATTACTGAAAGTGGCTTGGTGACTATATCAGCTAATTCCCTCAGGACTCTGTGATGCATCTCTTAGGGACCCAAAGACTTATAGATGTTCAGGTTCTTCAGGCTGTCATCAACATGATCTTTGCTTACAGCGAGAGGAGCATTGCAATCTCAGTCCCTACTTTCCAACACCTCTGCTTGAGGGCTGTTTATAGAGCAGTCACTAGTGAAGACTGAGACAAAATAAAGTGGTGGAATACCTCAGCCTTTTCCTTGTCTGTTGTTACCAGCCTGCCTGTATTGGTCACTAGAGAGGGTATGCTCTCCTGGACTTTTCCACTTAATATATCTGTAGAAGTCTTTCTTATCCTTTTCCAAGCACCTTGCCAGTTCCAGTTCCAGTAGGGCCTTAGTCTTCCTAACCCCATCCCTGTACAGCCTAACAGCGTCCCTATGTTCCTCCCAAGCTACCTGTTCCTGCTTCCACTGCCTGTGTGTTTTCTTCTTGCTCTTAATTTTGACCAGCAGTTCCAGATTCAACCATGCTGGACTCTTGCCTTCCTTTCCAGACTTCCCACATCTGGGAATGGAAAGCTTTTGTGCCCTAAGGAAAGCTTAGCTAGCTTTTCCAGCTCTGCTCCACTCCTTTGTCCTTGAGGACAGATTTCCAGGAGACTTTGTTGACTCACTCTCTGAAGATCTGGAAATTGACTCTCCTAACAATTATCATTCTGATTTTACTCCTTGTCAGCTCTTGCCATGTCTGTCCATTGCTCAGCTGGTGAAGATATCCTTGATAAATTCCAGGAGCCTCTTGGATCACCTGGATCACCATGCTACTTTTCCAGCACATGTCAAGGTGGTTTAAGTTCTCAAGCACGACAAGAGACTGTGAACTCCTGTAGCTGGTGGAAGAAGGCTTCATCAACAGGCTCCTCTTGATTGAGTAGCCTGTAATAGACATCAGCCACGAGACTCCTTTTGTGGTCTCAGTCTCTAACTCTGACCCATGGGCTTTTGACTTACTCACGGCCATTCTTCAGGGACAGCTCTTCAGCACAGTAAGCAAGGAATATAGTCATATACACTTAATTTCTATAGATCACTTAAGCAGACATAAATCATGCAGAGCAATGGTGATTGTCCAGGACAACAGACTTCATCAGGTTCTGTTTCACAACAGCAACAAAAGATACCATAAGAATCTTTACTGACCTTGAAGACTCAAAATCCTATGACTTCACTGTCCCATGTATCGGCATAGTGCATCCTAGGAGTAAGCCAAGGCACTGAACTTATCCTGGGTGAGTCACTGACACCTAGGAACAGACTGAGGACTCCAAACAAAATGTTGACAGTGCTTGACCCTGTGTGATTTGTACTAGATGAAATCTTGATTTCGTGTGGCTAGAACGGATCAGTAACATTATTCATTAGTTTACTGGCGCCTCCTTGAATTTGGAATCGTGCCCAGATGTATCAAATCCCTAGAACTATTTGTTCAAATTGGCAAAGGTTTTGTCTCTTTTAACCATTAATCACTAAATTGTGGAAAATGTGGGAGAAAGAGCTAGACCAGTGTATGGTCACAGACATAATAAATGTCGTACCCAAACTATTAGATGAAGTCACATGTATTATTTGCTGTTTATTTATCTTTCATACACATCGGCTATAAATGAATTAGAGAACATTTGGTGTCAAGATTTGTCTGCCATAAGGAAAACATTTTATAGAGCCTCGACAATACTCAATGACAGTGTTAACGCAGTACCTGGAAGAACTCCTCTCAGTCATAGGGTGATTTTAGGTCTGTGGATGGAAAAGACAAAAAATTTGTTTCATCAGAAAAATTTTGAAAGCCAATTAAAACATTTCACTTTCACAAGTAGTGTGATTTGGTGGTTATTTTGTAAACGTTCCTTAATTCAAGCAAAAATGTTTTCCATTAAAAAAAAAACATTATTCTTTTGCTCTTTTGTTGCATAAGACAAGTCTGAGACATCCATTTTATTGCTGAAATCTCTTTAAATCTTGTGAATAACTGAGCTTTGACTAAAGTACAATCAAATAGCTTCTGTAGGATGAGTTCTATGGTTGCTCTTTCTCAAAAGATGTATTTTGAGCCCATATGATCCAGTATTTCAGGATTTCTTATTCCAAGGAAGTACTGATCCTGCAAGTACTTGCAAAAATTACTTTCAATGTGTAACATTTTGTGATTATTTGCAGAAAAAATACACTATAGAATACAACATATTGCTTTGCTATCTTTATAAAAATTACCATGGTTTGATTAGCTTGTAAAAACAGCGAATGTTAACTCTCAGGATGGGAGCTAGGAATTCCATGTCTCCAATAGCATTTGTGAAGTATTCAAAATATCTCTTGCTCTGAGCATCTGCCATAAAATCTTGTCCACCTGCCAACTCTGCAGGCTTCTGATCTTCTTCTGAAATCCAAGATGTGTTCTCTTTGAATTCTTCAATATCACCATAAATTTCCACCAGCCAAACCATGCGTTGTGTTGCATTTATGCAAGCACATGTTCTTCAGATCCTGGTTCTAGTTAATCTTTCTCTCTCCCTGTCTTCCAGAGGATGTTTGGAGAGACAAGGGATTACAGCCTTGCATTTGGGATATATTGATATATGATGAGGAGCAGAAAACACAATGAAGAACAGAAAAAACATGTTCATACATGATGCAAAACAGAATGTAACTCATTTTTTCTTAATGGATATGGCTTTGCAGTACTTAGAAGGAATACAAATCAGAATAAATATCTACTTCAGGGAAGTTAATATAACTCCAAATATCAGCAGGAATACATTTGTTTTACAAATCAACATTCTAACTCTTGCTATGTGTTAGAGTTGACACCACGTATATTTTAGAGGGTATGGTAGCACGGTCCAGTGTTTAACACAGGATTCAAGAGGATTCAAGTCTCTTTCTTGCTGTAATTTCACTTAAGTAAGTTACCTAGACTCTTGTGATTCACTTCCCTACTTCTTAGAAATGTTATGAAAACAAATGCAAAAATATTTGCAGTAAACACATCTAAAACAGACTGCAGTAACTAGTTTGCTTATCTTTCTGTACAGTGATATAATGGCAAATAATCTTTATTTTGTTTAGTTTTCCAGAAGGGCCTATTAAACACATGATGATGATCATGCACAAATTGCTGAATTCATTAGCAGAATGTTTTGAAGCTGTTTGTCCTGAAAGTGTTTTCTTACAGTTTGTTGGGCAGCTAGAGTGGTTAATTTCATTTTTTCTTGAGCTATTCAGAAAATGCAGATTGTTCTGTGGCCATGTGTGCAGAAAGCTTCTCTTGATGGTTCACTTAAAATGTATTCCTAACATCAAGGCAGATTACAAACTATTTCAAGAGATGTGCTTCCTGAAAATCTGGTATTTTTGAAAATACCTCAGAGTGAAAAATTTATGCTCTTCATTTTTGTTGGATGTTGCATGGTTATTTCAGATGAGCTGCTGCATGGAAATAAGACAGAAAGTTATAAAGAGCCATCTACCTGGACTCAAGAAACACCAACTTGCATTAATGGTGCCATTAAATCTGTCAACATTGCCAGAAGTTTTTGTAGTGCCTATGAAGGTGGATCCTGCAGCTCCTCCTTCAGGGATGTGAGTCGTGGTGAGTGGTGGTAGTAGGAAGATAGAGAATGGGATGCGCAGACCAAGTACCTTGCTAACTGCCCTCTGCATTTTGCACTCCCTGAGTTTGAACACAATGAGTTTGACATGATCCTCATCCTCTTCAACCAGCAATCTGAAATCTCTTGATGCAGCCAATGCTTTTGTAGACTCATTTAATTGCAGAAGTTATCCCTTGAAGGGCTGTGGTGAAACACAGATCCGTGTACCACCTGAGGCAAGTTCTGAGATAACACTGTGCAAAATTAACTCAATCTTCCTTTTTCCTCGCTCTACAGCTTGGCTCCTTTGCTGATTCATGGGTAGATCTCAGACATTTCAAAAATTTAAAAAAATAATAAGGAAGAGAGGATAAGAGATCATGAATCAAACAAAACTCCAACAGTAAAAGAGTATCAAATAACATCTAAATAACAACATTTCATGCAACTCGAACACCTCTGTACTTTTCTCATTTAGTATACTTGTTTCCCTCCCCCCCATTTACATCCTGGCTTACACTGTCTTATGGACAAGTTCCTTTGGATAGCAACCAAGACTTGTTCTCTGGGCAATATCTAACCTCATGGTGTGTTGTTCCATGGTTGAATTTCCTGGGCACTGTGGTGAGGTGAAAAACAAATCAGTTCTTCTTTCACCAGAGAGGGAAGCCTACATAATTCATTGTTCTTCAAGTTTACTTCGTCATCCACTGAACTTACCTTATGTGTATCTTGCCACCTGCCTACCCTGGCTTCTAACCTCTTTCTGAGAAGACATCCAGAATTTGACAGAATCACAGAAAAATCTAGATTGTAAGGGAACCAGGGACCAACCCTCTATTGAAAGCAGGGCCTTAGGTTTGGTTATCCAGGACCCTGTCAAGCCGTATCTGTAGCAGTGAAGAATGATTCTGCCACTGTAGTGAGTGATTCTACCACTTTCTCTGTGCAACCATTTTCAAAGTGTAGTTCTCATGGTGATTTTTTTTTCGGGGGGGGGGGTGGGGGGGTGGGGAAGAGAGGGGGCTGTGACATTTTTCTTGGTAACTTGTATCTGTTGCACTTTACCTTTTAGAATCATACAGTTGGAATTTTGGTTGGAAAAGACTTAAGACTGTCAAGGAGAACCCTCAACCTGAACTAACAAGTCCCATCACTAAATAGTGTCCCTTAGAGCTCATGTCTCTAAGTGCTCTCGGGTGATAGAATACTGCGATTAAATTCTTTATGGCTTTTTCTAGGCTGAAAAGCTCAATTCCTTCCAATTTTCTTTTTAAATCAAGTTCTCCAGCATTCTATTCATTGGTGGTTTTCATCTACCAGTCTGTCTCTGATTTTTCAATGTCTCTTTTGAGCAGGGAGAAAGCAAAGCTATCAAGCCAGGTGTGGCTTGACAAGTGCCACGTGCTAAGGAATAATCACATCCCTTAGTTAACTGGCTGTACTCTTGCTGATGCAGCCTAGAATACCATTTGCCTTCTTCTCTGCCAGGGCAGGCTGTTGGCCTATGTTCAGCTTGCAGTCTACCCATACCTCCAGGACTCCTTCTACTGAGCGGCTCCCCAGCCAACCAGTCTCCAGTTTGGATTGCTGCTTGGGATTATTCTATCCCAGCTGCAGGACTTCACATTTGTCTTCATTAAATTTCAAGTATTTATTGTTTTAACCTCATGTTAAATAACAGTCTTGTTGGCTCAGTATTCCAGCCTATTGAGACCTCTCTGTGTGGTGGTTCATCTCCTTCCAGCATATTTACCTCTTTTTTTTTTTTTTTTTTTTTTTTTTTTATGTCATCCATGGACTTGGTGTGGGAATTCAGCCCCCTCATCCAGACCATTTTTAACTAGGGTGAATAGTATTGGATCTCACGCAAACCCCCAAGGAATTCCAGACATGAATGGCTGTTGGTCCAATTTTGAACCATTAATTAACCATTACACTTTGAATTTGGAATTTTAGCTGGGTGCCATCCAGCTTGGTTTGATGTATTCTTTGGATTTCAATGAGATCAGTGGTATCACTGCAGATCTGTGGGCTACAGAGTCTTCTAGAAAAGGACAGATTGAACTTCCATATCAGAAAAGGCAACAGAAAAGCAGTAAACTTAGGAGTAACATTTTGAAGTGCTAAGGAAGAGGGCAAAAAAATTGGAATTAAAAAAAAAATTGAAGGAGAAGGAGGAGTGATGAAAATGGGATATAGAAGCGGCATGCACATATTGATCTCAGAGAATGACAGCAGCTGGCAACTGAGGTAAAAAGTTTTGCAGGTGTGACAGTTTGACTGGTAGTTCAGCAGCTAAAAAAAGAGGGTCTTTGAGAGGCATCAAACAGGGAAGGGAAGTGGTGAGCACACAGTCTGAAAATGAAGGAAAAGAATGGGAAAGGCTAAGGAAAAGAAGGAAAGAAATGAGCACTAAAGAAGAAGAGGTTCATTGGGTGAAACTGAACGTGATAGGGCAGCACTGACAGGCCATCAGATGAATAGGACAGGTGAAATGGAAAACATAGTACACCCAACTGTAAACATATGGGGTAGTTTGAATATTGTATTGCTTTACCACAGTGCAGCATTACCAACTGATTCTTGAAGTTTAAAACTGTCATATAAACCCACAGAGTGCCCCTAAGCTATTTTAACTGAAGTTAGAGATTTGTAATTTTCTTGGTATTTCTGAAGATTTTTTTTTTAACTCACTGTTACCACATTCCAATGACAAACAGAGCATCTTGTTTTGTAAACATGCCTATTTATTATCAAAACTTCTGTAAGAGTCGCCTGTTTCCTATACTGTAATAAATGCTAAAATGTTCAGCTGGAACCCACAGTATTGTTGGTGTAAAACATAACAGGGTGTGGTCATAGATTTTTGGCTTAATCTAGCTCCCACTGAAGTTATTGGAAGAACTGCCATTGACGTCAATGGGAAGAGAATAGGGCCCATGATAGGAACTACAGTAGTTACAACAATGTATTTGACTTATATAGCTCTCTCTGCCTGCCAGAGGCCTTTGAGCACTGCATGTAAATGAATACAAAACAATAAAAAAGATTAAAATGTCTCTGATTCCTGCAGGATTAGAACAGACAGTGAAAATCAAAGTATGCCTATATATGGGCCATTTCTTATGCAATGGTTCTGACTGTGTCATCACACAGTTTATGGCAGGTCACTGTGTACTTGATCTCCACAGAGCTGTTGTGGATGAATTCATGAAACTATTAGTCGCTTAGAATTGTCTTAGCATGCAAAGAAGCACAAAAAATGGATATTGATAAAAGAAAATATTTTTAGGCTTGCAAATCAGCCAGAATCAGTCAAATTCTTGGCCCCAACCATGTGCTGCTGAGTAGTGTCAGATGCTCACACATACACAAATTGACATTTACAAGGCATGCTGTGCCTAGTGCCAAGTTCAGAAATAAATTGCTTCTTTTGATAGGTTCACCAGAGCCTCCTAAGTACACCAGAGCCTCCTAAGATTCATTTATTGTTTGCTACTGGAGGGACTGGAATGCTCCTGGACACAGAACGAAAATCCATTCAGCTCAGCATAAGGGAAACTGCATAAACCAAAGTACAATAACTGTGAAACTGCAATTTCATAGGGTAATGTATTCGGCGTGCTGCATATGGTGGATTAGGTGCTTGGCTGTCATTAACAGCAGTGTGGGCTGCATTAATTAACTCCATGTGTATGCTGCTGAAAACCTACTCCAATAAATACCAATGCCACTTACCTGGGGAGCATAAAGAAGGACAGATCTGACCTCTGGAGCATTGCTTGTAAAGGACACAGCCTGGAAAATGCTGCATGGGGGTGTTGCTGATTGCTGGTGAATCTCCCCAAGAATGCTAAGTACTCTGGTGCTGATGGAAGATGAAGGTCTTCATTTTGTCTCTTCCCTTATCTGGGACCCATCTGTGATTAACTTCTGCAAATCAGTGCGAGGGAGTCTGTACATATCTATATTTCAAGAAATAGGATATCCTTACTTGATCAGAAAAACAGCACGCTGTCCTTTAGCCTGACCAATACTGTCCATGGTAACTCAAAGGAAACATATAATTCCCATATGCAATTCTGCAATACTCTATGCAATAATTAGATATGACACATGCTAGACACCACAGCCATGAGCTTAATTCTCAGAGCCTGCAAAGCCTATCTGAAAATCTTCATGAGGCTCTGAGAGTCAGCATTTGCCAAACTCAGATTTCTCAGGCTTTGTTCTCTTTCTTGGACAGTATTGCCTCCTGGAGAAAGTACAAGCGCTGACTTTGCTGACAGGACCAGATCTCAGTAGCACTGTTTTTTTTTCATAAATAGTTACAATATGAGTCTGGAAATTTGAAAATGTTGACCTGTGCCACATGATGCTGTGATATTTATCAAAGGAACTGAAGAAAAAAAAGTTTACTGCAGAGTGGCAAAGATTGTGGCGATGGTCAGAGTTCTGTTCTCTGTTACAGTAATGGAACAGACTGTGAGAAGCAGATGAGGCAGAAAACTTTTTCATAGTAATTGTTGCGAGAAAAAGAACTTGTGTGTCTTCCAGCTTCTCTGTTGTTTCAGACCCAAAGAAGGTCTTGAGTTGCTGTGGTGCTGCCACTAGCACTAATCATGTTGCTGTGATGGTCTCTCATAAATGAGAACATGTTTCTAGGGAGGAGTATGGTGCTCTAGCTTGTACAGATAGGAAAAACTGAACAAGTTCAGAGCATGTGAGCCTCTTTTGGCTCAGAAGAGCACCTCCCAGTTCACTTGTTTGTTCCAGTTTTATCAGTATGTCTAATGAAAGGCATTGCTTCATCCTGAAAACCTTGCTGTTCTTACATCCACATTTCCTAGTAGCTTCAGTAATATTTCAGATGGATTTGTTCCATTTAAAACTGGCCTCTGCATCTTCAGGCACTACTATGAAAAAGTGTTGAGCATGTGACCTGGCCTGGACTTCAGCAGTGACAGTGTTGGCAGCCGTGGCTGGGATGTCTGCTCAGATTCTGAGAAGGTTAGAGCTCTCAAGATGTACTAGTTGCTTAATGTCTCAAGAATTTCTTGCTGCCACCTGTCATTGTTTGACGCCTCCGTCTAGGGCCAGGCCAGAACTGTGAAGGCTTGCAGGAAGGATTTCTGTAGTCACACACTTGCATATCAGTTGCCACTCTTGGAACAAAGTGGTCCTGAAATTAGTTATTAATTTCATTGTCACTGCTCAGAATTCCTTTCTGTGGTTGTTACCAGCTGTGAAATGTGTTGACCTGACAGATTGGAAGACAGCACACGTTGCATCCACGCAGGCGTCTGTGTTGCAAACACTGCCCGCTGCCTAGCAATAAATTCCAGTGAATCTTTGTCTTTAGATAATGCTTATATTTTAAGGAACTATCGAGACAAATGAAATTTAAGACATAGAATGGTGTTGTCTTCCTCTCTTTATTATACTTGGTTTTAAAGGTGGTGGGAACTAGAAGGAACTTGAGGTACTGAGGTGGCTATGGAAACTCCGGGGGCAAAACTGGGAAACCTCATATAGGTAGTATATCCCCTCACTCCCACAAGCACACACCACTGCTTTTAAATATGCTACTTTTAAATATTTCCACTCTTTCATGGCTGGAAGGTGGAATCACCTTGTGGGAGGAAGAAGGAAATATGTTGAGTGAATACCTTTCCCACCCTTTGTCTTTCTTGCAAGAAAGAGGGCTTTGGAGACATTTCAGAGGCAGGCTGTTGAAAGTATGTTTAAACAGCAAGGAAGCCTGCAGGAGAAGTGGCCTGAAAGCAGCAGGCTGGGGAGGATGGAACACCATGAGGCTCAGAGAAGTGAACTCCCACTCTTGCCTATTGGTGCCTTAGTAACTGTAACTAAATAGTTCCCGTCCGTTTTTATTAGCGGGCTTTATGTGTTTAGGGATAAATGTTAAACGCTACAGTTTGGTGTGAATGTCAGCTGCGGATGAAAAGCAGATCCCAGCTGGGACAGCAAGGACATTACATCCAGACTGTGTTTGAGGTACATGAGTGGAGCTGTGTGGGAGAGATCTGACTGAGTTTATTGCTCAAGTCCCACTCAGGCCACTTCTTTGTAACTTCAGCTGAAGCCATTTGATCTACTTTGGTGTGCAGCTCCATTCTGCCCTCAGAAATACCTCTCAGCACAGTGACATTAATTCCTCCCTTTCTGTTATATCATACTAAAAATAAATGACAAAGAAACAGCTTCTATTATCAGAGCCTGCTGCTTGTGCTAGTGCCACTTGTTATCAAGGATAACACCCACACTCCAGCTCCCTCTGCAGTGTGGGGGATGCCTGAATGCATATTGTGGGCATGCTTGCCATGGGATTAAACCAGAAAGGTCTTGCAAGTACTATTAGAATTTCTGCCCCTAACTTGTTTGGACTCTACCCAAACAGCCCAGGTTAGGAGATAGATCTTTCTCAACTCCTTTCTCAGGCCAGATCTGAAGCAGTCCATTCTTGCCTCTGCTCCATCACAGAATCATAGACAGAATTATTTGAGTTGGAAGGGACCATTAAAGGTAATCTGGTCCAAGTTCCCTGCAATGAGTGGGGACACCTACAGCTAGATCACGTGCTCAGAGCCCCATCCAGCCTGACCTTGACTGTCTCCAGGGATGGGGCATCCATCGCATCATCTTTGGTCTCATTCTCTTTGCCCTACATCCTGAAAAAGGGAGAACTCTCGGGCTCTTGGCACTCGGAGTTGGATTCAAATGTATGTGAGAATGGATACCATCATTATTAAGACTGTTGAAGTTTATATTTTCAAATCTTCCAATTTCATTTGGGCAACACCATATTCTTCTGTAAGAACTTACTGCTGGTCACTGGAGACTGATGGAAGGCCAGACGTCAGCTGACCAAAAAGGGCTGTTTTTTGTGCTTCATAAGCCATAACACTGACATTAAAGGTGGAGAAAAGTAGCAAGGATCCATGGTTAGAAGTAATCTTTAAAATGTCATGAGTGTGTAGCCAATTTTAGAATTTTTGCTGCTAGATACATCCTTTGAAAGATTGGCTTTATGTGCAGCTGTACCATTAGACTGGGACATGCAAACAGAGATGGGACTAGCAAACACATCCAAAAGCAGAAAATGAAACGAGAGTTAGTTTATCTAAATTCTTAGTGACTGCAACCTCTAACACACTGGGGGAGCCACATACCATTCTGATGAAAAAAGGGTGTATCTCACCATGCTGTAATAACATAGAAGTTAATTCTCCCCAGGTGCATATTTAAATGTTCTGCACAAGCCACAAGATGTCAGTCTGGCTACATGAAAATTCAGCCTCAGCACTGCATGCTGATTCATTCAATGATTTTTAACTCTAATATCTCTAGTAATATAATCTTTTTCTTTACTTCTATGATTTGTCTTGCATTTTTTTCATTTTTTACTTCTTCAGATAGGACAAATATATTGAAGATAAAATTATGTCAGGGAATGTAATTTCCTTTTTTTAGAATAATTTTTAATATTGATATGTCCTTGGTCTTTACATTTTGGTTACTGATTTGCTATGCTAACACTTGCAAGTACACATACTGGCAGCAGGGATTAGATGTACTACTGTGTACCATTTAAGTGAAGCAGTTTGTGCAGTAGAAGCATTCTGTATTACACAAGTTTCGGGTCACTTTCTGTCCTCATTTCCCTATTTGATCCCTAGGACAGAGTTCAAATTTGAACATAAATTTCCTGAGATGTTTTCTCTGACAACTAAATGTATAGGTTTTGGGGACCTTCAAGTGCTCAGATCAGGGTGCCTGACCTCATCAGCTACAGAGCTGGAAGCCAGTTTGAAGTCTTTATTTTAACTTTCTTGATGTGATGGTTTTTCTGGCCATGTACCTGTGTCAGATGTGCCTGAAGGTCAACTCACTGTCTCGTGAGAGGTTCCTGAGGCTACTGATTTGACTGGACACTGGAAGAAGCATTTGGCTCTTAATACAAAGCTGACCAACAGCTGTTCCCCAGCAGCATCAAGGGGGCTGTAGCTGCAAGTGTCTGGAAGGAAGAATCTGGACCGTTAGCTTCAAGTGAGACAGCATTAAGTGTTTCAGAAAATGTTAATAATCCTGAATTAGTGTCTTGAGATTATGGATCATTTCAGGCTCATTCTTCATTTCAGACCAAAGCCTACCAAATCCTTATATTACACTAGCAATATTGAAACAATTTACTTTGAATATTTGCCGTAGAGCAGGTGTTAGTGCCAGAAGCAGGAGTTCCCAAGAGGAGATGTGGGTGGGTTTTAAGTATCAAGCAGCAGGACAGAGGCAGGTGCTTGGTTCTTCAGCAGCTCAAGTAATGCATCTGAACAGGACAACAGCCACAGCTCCTCACCCTGCTGTCTTTTGAACACAGTGAGAGCCAAGAGCTTCTGCCTTACAGCTGCACTGTACCCCCATTAGCTTGGTTCCCAGCTATGCTCACTCACTTTTCAAGAGCAACAACCTATCTTGCAGCAGGAATGTACAGCGAATTCCATATCTTCAGATTGATGTGTCGCTTCTGAACAACAGAGGGACAAGAAGTGCAGAAGAAATGCTAAGCTGCCGCTCAGTCACCCCGCTGCTGGCAGGTCAGATTTGCACTTGATCTACATTAGGGTTTAGAGGGATTATGGTAAATGGTGCAGCTGAGCTTGAGCTACTCCCTTCAAGGCAGAACTTGATGTTCCCAGCTGCCTTATTTGCTCTTTGACAGCCAGCAAATATTCTCAGTTTAGCTTACAGCTATAAAACAGTCTATTCTTTCTAAACCATGTTTTCATGTTCATTTTCTCTCTCTCTCTCTCTTTTTTTTTTTTTTTTTTTTTTGGCTAGAAAGGTCATTATGATTGTCCTGTAGCATTCCTGCTCTAGCAATGGCTATAACCCTACAAACAGTGCTAATTCTCTGCTTTACAATCATCAAGCAAAATAAAGCCATTCCAAAAGAGAGGAGGGGATTGGCCATATTAACTGGTTACCACAGCTTATTACATTACCACCTCTCACATGATGTACCTGTGGCACACCAAGGTGACTCATTTGTTTCAACAACCCATAGTGGCTATTTTACCTCACAGACTGGGGGAACTCTCATGGAAAATCGTGGTCCACTGTGCTTGCTTACTGTTGATACGTGGTACCCTGCTAAGCCACCGTACCTCTGTGCACTGTCATGGGCCCTGCTCCCTGATTGAATATGGCCCAGTGCTGTTTGTGCTGATCCATTTCCATAACTCAGAACAGAACAGAGCTAGAGACAGTCATCTCCACTGAAAAAGCATATTATAGCATGTGTTTCACATCCAAGAAACTTTTGCATACAAGGAAAGAAGCTGACGTTTCTCCAGATGTAGGTATTAAGGGATATTTTTTATTAAAACTCAGGTGAAATTCTGTAACAATAATGACACAAATTAAAAAAGAAGTCAGTATGTAACAAAGGCATTCTGTGTGACTTCTGAAACGCTTTATATAATATGTGTCACTCTGGGTCTGACATATATCTTCAATTAACAAAAACATCAGAAAGGTAAGAAAGAAAGCGAAGAAGGCTGGAAAAAAGAGCAAACATGCAATTGAAAAAAAAAAAAGTAAAATTTTGATGTTTTCTTTTTTTCCTTCTTATAACTGTAGAAAAAAATAATCTGTTGGCCATGGAACACTCATGCTTTGGATCATGCCATTGTTAAGTCTACGCATGCCTTCTGTTTAGAAATCCTGCTGCTATCAGAGGCTGTAGATGGCACTAAAGGACTGTGAAAAGCTCCTCAGAGGCAAAATATGAAATAATTCATCTTTGAAATTGTTTGGTTTTGACACAGTTTGCTGTTTTGCAGATAAGTTATTCAATTACTCTTCATTATTTATGATGAAATTCAGTTCTATAATCAAGCTTGCTACTGCTGTGCTCACTCTGTTGTTTGAATTTCAGTTAATTTGCCATCAGATGGCCATCCTCCTTCTAAGGATATTCCAGCAAATATAACAAGTAATAACAGCTGAAAAGAGTGACATAGTTCAGCAGCAGATGTAAATGGAAATTCATCTTTTTTTAATTAGATATTTGAAATATCTCTGGTCCATACATTTGTGTTTCTGATGATGTTCACCTGTTTTCTATGGATCTAATACACCATTGCTTTGGTAGGGCTTAGGCTCTGGCAAACCTTTAGATTTCCTCCTAGCACCTTCCAAGATCCACTTAGCTGTGCTAGAGCTGAATCGTACCTTGCAAGAATGACTGAAAACAAATCCAGGCCCTGATCTTGCAGACATGTGTTTTAGTAGTCTGACACTGCATAAGATTAGTTACATGCAGGAAGTATTTATGGAACTGATGCTGATGACGAAAGGCAAAAACCAGAAGGCCATACTTCCAAATAATAAAATAAGACACAAAATGTTTTTGCTACATAGAAGAAATTAATTACAGAATTATAGTCAGTTTGGGATCTGAGAGATCTGGATATGAATTCCAGCTCATTTATAGACATTCCCCTGTGACCTTTAAACAAGGCAATTTTCTTTTCTGTAACACAAAACAAAGCTCTTTGAGAAGAGCTACAAAAGCCTTGGAATATGTATTATTTGTTTCTAATGAGACTAGCTCCAGAGATAAATTCACTCTCTGCAAGAACGTGTGTGTGACTTCTGATATTCTGCCAGTGCAAGCAGGGACAGATACTATAGCTGCTACACTTGAAATAAAAGCCTAAGAAACTACAAAGGAGAACCTGCAAACTCTGTAAAAGTTTTGGTGTCTCTGTGCATGTGTGTTTCTCTCTGCCAGTGCTGTTGCATCATTAGTATCGGGTGCTCTCCATTTCCTGAGGTTCTTACTGCAAATGTTTTGGAAGAGCAGAAACACCATGTGCCGAGCCAACCATTGACTGTGCCTCCACCTACAAGAAACCACAGTTTGTGACTGCAAATGGTGCTTGCAGAATATTCACTTTTGCAGGGCTGGAAGGTTTTTGTGAAGTGAAAGCCAGTATTGTGTGGTTTGGATGAAGCTCTTTTGAGATTAACAGCAGATCAATAGGCTTCTCCATGGTCTCTTGCTATTATGAGGAGAGGAATGGAGATCAGCCTGAGATGTGGACAGCCAAATATATGCTCATCCATGTTCTCCTTGGTGACTTTGTGTCAGACAAATGGAGCCCAGAACTATGAGCTGGGGCACCCTGGGAAGAGGACAGGGGAGGAAGAAGAAGCCCTCACCCAGCCAGATTTGTTGTAGCTGTTGCAGTGGTGGTTTCATCTGCACCTCAGTAGGCCTCTATGTAGGTAAATAGAGGTAGCAGGGCCTCTCGACCCCACCATCACTCTGCTCTGCCAGGTCAATCTGCTCTCCACTGATGTCCTTGATCTTCAACACTGTAAGCAGCAAGTCTGTGCTGCTCCATGCTTTTTCCCTTTAGCTGTGTGAGGGAGAAACTGCACAGGAAGTTATTCCAGCAGACCTGAGTGGATGTGAGCTGTTGGCAAGGGAAGAAAGTAGGAAGAGCAGCTGGGGACAAGGATAACTTCACCTCATACAACTAGAGCCAGGATGGGAGACGTGGGAAAAAAAAACTCCAGCTAGCTTACCAAAAACAGAAAATAACTAACAGCCATTTATTTTGGAGCCCCTGTAGTTCCAGGCCTCTTGATAAAGTAGAGATAATGGAGTGTCCTTGCCTCACCCATAGGAGATGAGAGTGTTGATGTAAACATTATCAAGGCAGTCAAATGGGATGTGTATGTGTCCTTGGATTGGTAGCAGGCTGAAATGCATGTCTGTGTGGTTATTTCAGTCTAATTCAGAAGCTAAGTCAGAGTTTGAGTTACACTCAGCTCTGGGATGGAGCTGGGAAGCCAATGCTGTGGGTGGTTCACGAGTGTGCCGTTAAACTCACTCTGATCCACCTGGTAGATAACAGAGAGAAGTGAAATGTTTAGACAGACATGGTAAAAATGCAAATACTGACATTGACTGCTACATCTGAAAAAGTGCCTGCTGGTGAGAAATCCAAACTTCAAGCCTGTGAGTGTGTACTCGTCTGTTTACCCAAAAAGCTGGTCCAGCAAGGGGAGCAACTGAACAAGCTTCTCAGGTTTCCTCATCAATATGCCATCACTTTGTCCTTCAGGGACCACGGGTTAGCAGTGCCTGATCAATGCCTGGAACATGGCCACTAATTCATGACACACAGATTTCTATAGCTACTAGATGGCCTTGGACTACTGCTCGCCATACCTGGACTCAGACCAGTGGCTGGGCTGGTGAAAAAGATCATATTTTCCCTCCCACTATTCATGCTACTCAATGTCCCCTTCTCCCAGGGCTGTAACTTTGAAAGGTGGAAAAAGAAGCAAGTGAGCATTGAATCTTTCCGTAGTGTCAGCTTTCCAGTATGAGGAAAGGACACCTTCTTAATTATATCTGTAACAGTAATGTGCTGTTTTCAGATTTTTACAGGTTGGGAAACACACATACAGCAACGTTCACACACTTACACAAGATAAAAAGGTGTTTTGTTTTGTTTTATTTTCCTTAAGAAACAGCCCAAGAAATTGTGGTTGTTAAGGTACAGATAGCCTATATGTAGACAGAGTTTACAGTAAAAAATACATATGGGATTAGGAAGGTAATCTGTATATGTAGAACAGAAAAGAAACAGACAAGATACAAGCAGATTTTCCAAGTGATGAAGAACATCAAGAAAAGACAGTAGCATTAGTCACAGTGAGTTCATCTCAGTACTGTGGAATGGTACCTCATTCAGCTGAGATTTTTGAAAAGGTCAGACAGATTTACCATATTTTAGAAAAGAGAGTCTAATTGATTAGCTTGACTTGAGTCAAACCTGTTGTCCCACCTCCTTAAGATAATGGACACAAGCTAGCTGTAGAGTTTGGTAGCTGGTGGAAGAAACCAGGTAGAGTTTGCTGGGAATTTGAGTTGGAACAGTTCTACTCAGTCAGCACATGCTAACGTTTTATCAAAATTTTAAATTACAGTTGGGGGACCTTGAATTCTCCAATACCAATACTGTCATTGCTCTATCTATTCAATTAAAAATAGTGAAGTGACTTTCCAGTGGTGGTAACTTCGTTTTGCTTGTATCCTAAATTACTTTTAAATAGGGACAACTGGTTATGCTTTTCTTCTGGAGTACTCTGAAACATTTATAACAACTAAAATATCATTAGAAGCAATTCATAAAATTATAATGTTGAATCTGAACATCTGTAAATGTCCTAAGTGTCAGAATATTTCATGACTCTAAAAAGCTACCGGAGTGAACTCACCATATGATTGAGATCAAGGTACTTCTATTGGGATGCTTGTATTTTTCCACAGAGAATTTAATTATGATATATTAGGAGTTACCAATGTTGAACTCCTGTGTGAGTTTCAGTCATAGAAGAGCATTATGCTTTCACAGTCATGTAACATTTCATAATCTTAATTTTCTTAATTGTCTTTTTAAATTCTTGAGCTGCTCAGCTAATAGTATTAAAGAGATGTCCTCAGACAATTAGAAAACCACTAGAAAACAGTAACTTCTGCAAGTACCTAATTACATTAAACTGAAAAGTGATCTGCCTCTCATGCAGCCTAACTAGCACAAATAGCTACATAACAACTGCCATCCTCTTGGACTCAGTACTAACATACTTAGTTATGCTTTCCTTTTGCCCTTCTTCATTCACTTCATTTCTTGCTCTAGTCACAAAGTTCCTAGAATATGGACATCCACAGAGAGGCACAGGCTCCCTTTTGGCATAGATATTGAGGTATTTAGTGGTATAGGTATACATGTGGGGTGAGAAGTGTGTACACAAAGATGAAAAAAAAAGAATATAAAACTACTTGCTTCAGATTTGAATTTCCACATTTCTGTCTATCTGACTCACAGTGTGAAGTACTTTGTAACTTATGTTGAGATGGAGTGAGAAAAACAATCAACTGCATTTCATAATGATACGAGACCAATGGTTTAGTATTATCCATTGTGAACCAAATTCTCCAAAATTATACTGAATTCACCTTCCAATTAAATTTCATACTAAAATTTGAATAGATTTTTTAGCTAACAGTATAGCATTGGAACACAAATTCTTTCTGAAGCTGTAAATAAAAATCTCTGAGAACCTAATAAGGAAAAACAAAGTGGAAATGATGATGAAAATTCTTCACTCTTAGAAGCTAATACTGTGTGAAATTTCCCAGATAATGACCACTTACTTATGGCTATTTCTTAATCCATTTTTAATGCACCATCAACTTTGAAGTCCTTTCTATCTAGTATCATTCAAAATTATCTTGCTACATGGGCTGTCAGCATATATACAGCTTTGCTATCTGCATTCCAAACTAGAGAGCCAGGAAGAACTGTTGGGTTCGTATTGCCATAGAGAGTCACAGAATGGCTTAGGTTGGAAGGAACCTTAAAGATCATGAGTTCCAACCTCTGTGCCATTGGCAAGGACATCTCCCACTGGATCAGACTACTCAGGGCAGAGAATGACCATGAAGGAACAGCAGTTGAAGCGTTATGAGCTGACCATAGCCCCCATTCTTCCCTGTTGGTTTGTCCTTCATGCGGACTTACCACCATGTGCTGCCACCAAAAGCAGTGTTTTCTTCTGCACAGGGAATGTCCATCATTTCATTAAGCACTGATGCTATTATACAAACATTATTGCATTCTTGTATAATTGTGTTGTTTTTCATTTTTTAACAAGTTATCGTCAATTGTGTATACATGTATGATTTTGGCTTTGCAACATAAGCATTTTTTAATGGTACTAGCATAGGAGTGCAACATCCTTTTGTTTTTCTTTTTCTTAGGCTGTTCAATTGTTTCAGTGACATTATATGACTTTCATCATAGCTGTATTTATCTGACTGCAAGCATTTCCTTGCAGCAGCTCACAGCAAGCTCACCTTGCAGCAGCTTATTATTGTCAACTTGACAATAATAAGCAATCAGTAATGACAGTAAAGCAGCTTATCGCTGTATTGGAGCAGTTTACCTTTGTGATTTCAAGGACCTTTCAGCTTTGATGAAAATTCTTGTTTCGCTTCAATACACAGCAATGCTTTTTGTGACACATTGTATCATCAGTGTCAAAGGTTGATTATTTTTGCTTTTTCATTGTAATCCTGGAATATGCTCAAAAATGAAATTCATTGTCCTGATACACTAATTTTGACAAAGACTCTACCGGAAAATTTTTGGATCCTGGGATGAAATTCCTTTTTTATTCGATGGAGAAATAAACAGGACAAGAACTTGTATCTTCTGTGCCTGGAAAACAGTCCCTATTTGTTTTGTTTTATTTTGTTTTGTTTTTCTTTTTTCTTTTTTTATATACCTTATATATATATATATATATCTTAGAATATACCTTATATCTATCTATCTATCTATCTATCTATCTATCTATCTATCTATCTTAGAAATCCTCATTTTTTTCCTTTTGTAGGCTATGAGTATCCTGGGCCTGTTCAGCCTGGAGAAAAAAAGACTGAGAGGGGATCTGATAAATGTTTATAAGTATCTAAAGGGAGATGGGAGACGAATGGATGAGGCCAGACTCTTCTTAGTGGTGTGTAGCAATAGGACAAAGAGTAATGGCCAAAAACTTAAACATAGGAAGTTCTGTATTTTAACATGCAGAACTTTGCATTAAGGGTGACAGAGCACTGGAACAGGTTACCCAGAAAGGTTGTGGAGTCTTCTTCTATGGAAATATTCAAGACCTGTTTGGATGCCTGCCTGTGCAACCTGCTGTAGGGTACCTGTTTTAGTAGGGGAGTTGGCTCAATGATCTCTTGAAATCCCTTCTAACCGCTGCAGTTCTGTAATTCTGTGATTTTTTTTCTTCTAAATCAAACAAGGGGAACTACTGTGGTGAAGTAGAACTGCTATGCATTCCTCCTCACTTTCTCCTAAAAATTAACAGAACAAAATATAGTGTTAGAAAGACTGCTATGCTTCTGTCAGACAGGCTCCAGCAGATCAGGTTGCGTGCTGCCATTAAAGCCTGGAACACAGCTATGCAGGAGAAAATAAGGCATCTTGCATGATTTGGGAGCTCAAATAAGCAATTAGCAGCTCATAGCTTGATTTTTGTGGCTAGTCAGCGCAGTTACTATCCAGATCTAAATCAAAATAACACTTCCTCTGAACTTGTCATCATGAAGTCCTTGCGCCAGCAGCTGCCTGGCAAGACCAAATGAAAGGGCAAAAAATGTGTGATTGGGAGTTGTACATGAAATCAGACTTCTCAACAGCCTCATGTCCTGTGTGGTTGTGTGTCAGCTATGGAAGGGCTAGCAGGATTTTGGAGGCAGGTTGTGTCCAGGCTGCTTGCTGCTCCTTTTGAAAGGGGCACGTGGCAGCAGAGGGAAGAAAGGATTGCAGCTAGAAATAGGCCCAGAGGATAGTAAAAAGAAAATCAACAATGTTTAGGTCCACATTCTGGTGGGAGAACATGCCTCCATGGAGTTTACCTTGAGGAGCCCTGGAGAAGATTATTTTCTTCTGCCCCCTGACCCCACATCTATGGCTGCCTGCATCAACGCCCCAATTTCTTAAATCTTCTACTTGTTTCCCAGAGAACAGCCATGGCTGCAGGCTGAACCCTGCTGGATCATCTAATTTCAAGTCACTCTCTTACATATAGGTGCAGGCACTGACTGTCACAGAAAGCAGTAAGCCCCCAAATCCTGTATCCTTTAAGCTATGCCTTTAGCAACATTGCAAGATGTAAAAGATCTGTTTCAAGAGCATAGTGTTACTTAGAACTGTGGTCTTCATGAAAAAAAAGTTGCTCCAGATTTAATCTGATAAGGTAAAAAGAGATTCTGATAAGCCTGAGAGATTTTTTGGGTTAAGAAATCAGACGACATCTGATCATTAAATGTATTGCAGCAAAAATCTTAACAAAAGCAGCTTCTGTTAGCTTAGCACAGCAGATCAACAGCAACTACAGATAGAAATAATCCCAGAAATCTGTATATGGTTTAAATACAGTTGAGTATGTAATGGTCAGAATGAATTAGCAAGTAAAAAGGAAAATCTCATGTTGCCTTAAAGATGATAAAATAGATTTAGTGGTGTTCATTTCTTGCTCTCAGAACTGCACACCCAACAATTTAATGCATTGTGCTTTCCATGTATTTTCTAGGCAGAAAGTTGGTTGGTTGAATTGCTGTGCATCTAAGAGTTTCTTTCATGTTCTCTCCCATTCTTCTCTAACGTTAACTTCAAGTAAATAAATACAAGGTAAAAGCAGAGATACAAAGTATGAGAGCTAGTGACTGCACTTAGTAGTTGTTTTTATCTGGAAGTGCTCCCAGCTAGCAGGACTTGCAGAGGGAATTCTCAGCTGTGCTGCCTGGCTCTGATCAATAGTAGCACAGGATTTCTGTGCTGTCCCACACTGCTGGGTGGTATGGACACATGAATCTGTACTTCTTAGCATCTGCTCCAGCATGGGCACTCTTCAGAGCTGAAGAGCAGAGCAGGAGCCACTAAGAGCTGCTGAAGCAAGGCCAGACCATCTTGGCTAACTTATGAGGTGTTCCCAGCCATTTTTCCCTCCATAAGCAGCTGCGGATGGTGATCTTCTTTGATTTCAAGAGCTTAGGCTTGGAAGGAGCTGAATAAATCATGCATGCCACTATCACATATATAATTATATATGTTGTATCATCTCCTCCATTCACATCCTGCAGAATGGAGAGCATTTATGGATGTTTATGGTGTGCCTTGAGGGGTGAGGAGGGGTATCAGCTGCTTTTGGAACTCTGCCAGATGGATATGGTCAGATCTTGGATGTACAACCCCTGGGGCCGTGAGCACTTAAAAAAGCAGCATCACCCTTGAAGATTAGGGAAATTGTGGAAAAGGATCTACTTTATACTGTCCTTTCTATTGATTTTGCATCCACACCAATATGCAAAGAGCCAGGCTTAGAGGAGCATAAAAGGGCAAATTGGATCAGGAGGAGGTGGCATTTACCCCCCTGGGGACTCATGGACACGTGATGGCACAGAGTCCTGTTTCCAGCAGGATGACTGGACTAGCTGTCCACAGAAATTAGTGGAGAGTCCTTTGGTTTGCCAAAACAATCCAAGAGCAGCTTTAAAGAATGGAGACAAATACTTGGCATGGGGAGGAAAATATATTATTTGTGACATGTGCTCAGCTGGTTCTTTCTGTGGGCCTTTAGTGAGGCTGTTCTTGTTAAGGGTAGGAAAGTAGCATTTGCTGTGGATGAAACTGTATGCAATAAGGAACCTCCTGAAGCTATTTTTATTTTAAATGCATGAGTTGTAGGTAGCTCATTTGAAAGTCTAATCACTGGACAAAGGGATTATTAACAAGACAGTTAATTACATGAAAGTTCCCTCAATTCTAAAATGCCCAATTCAGTCTAACTCTCTGATAGCTGAACGTGCAAACTTGGTAAGG
This sequence comes from Lagopus leucura, assembly GCF_019238085.1. NCBI lineage: Eukaryota > Metazoa > Chordata > Aves > Galliformes > Phasianidae > Lagopus > Lagopus leucura. The sequence continues at coordinate 75,706,637 of NW_024962262.1, forward strand.
TCCTGGCTTGGGAGTGCATTCACTGCTTTTTCAGTTGATACAGTGATTCAGTTCAGCGAGAACAGGTTTTATTTTATTTTATTTTATTTTATTTTTTGGTGTGTTTTTTTTTTTTTTTAATTTGTTTTATTTTTATGGTTATTTTTCACATAAGTGGCAGAAAAAGATACTTCTGATAAGACATGAAGCATGATACACTCAATCATGCTGACTTCCAGCCTTTTTTGGTTAAAAAACTGACACATGCTGACATCTAGCACTGCCATATGACTATTCTCAATGTTTTCCATGACTTTTTTCCTGGATCTCGTATGTTTTTAAGTGATGTATTTCCTAGCCAGGAATTTTAACTGTGCTCTCCATCCAGTTGAGCAGCGCATTGTGAGATTCCATCAGAGCTGCTTCAGTTTTCAGAGAGCTTCTTGGCCAGTTGGCAATTCAGACACATATGGAGAAGATATCAGCTGGAGAGATTGCACAGGCCTTCATTTTTTTCACTCAAGACCTGTTTGAAAAATCCTGTCAATTTTGTTTTTAAGTGTATTTATGGAAATAGTCTAAAGCCTCTACATGTTGATTCAGTTTGCTTTCTGAGACCGCAGCAGATCATTTTCTGGTTAGTTACACTTGTTCAGATTGAAAAACCCGTAAAGAGTCAGTAAGACCTGGAAATCTAATTATTAGTTGCTTGCAGCTTCCAAGGGTGAAACCTTGCTCTCAGGTCCTCACCCCTCGCTACTGATTTTAATAATAATAATACTAATTCATGTGTAATATGTGTGTATTTTGGTCAAAAATTCACATTGCTTGATTTGAACAATTTTAGCTTAACAATTTAGGGGACAGATATTGTCAAGTGCTTCTGTGCTTCAATATGATTTCAGGGATCAGTGCACCCAAGATGTGAAAGCATTAGAGATGGCCTGTTTGTGGATGATTTTGCAGTGTTTCAATTACCCATCAGCAGGGGACCCTCTGGAACATGGTAGTACTATCATGGTGATTTCTGTTATGAGATCTAGGGAGGCAAAGGAAATGGCACATTTTTCATGTTGGTGATCATATCTTTTGACTCAATGTACGAGGGCTGCTTCAAAAGTACTGCCTCTTATTTTATCATGTTGGCCCATGACATCAGAGGTGGATGTTGGTGGTATGGCAGTAGAGAGAGAACCTTACCACCAATACTCCATTACATTTTGTTGCCCTGTGACAGATGGCAGCAGAGTGGCACCATAATAAAATTACATCTGACAGAGAAGTGCATGTGAAGAAAAAGTGTGTCACCAAATTCCCCCATGCAGAAAAAATGGCACCCATTGGCATTCATCAGTGCTTGCTGAATGTTGATGGAGACCAAGCAGTGGATGTGAGAGCAGTGAGGCAGTAGGTGGTGCATCTCAGCAGTGGTGATAGAGACAGGGGTCACCTCCACTGGTGCAGATTTTTGTGAGCACGGAGTGCAGGATCTTGTTCATCATTGGTGAAAGTGCATAGTGGTGACTGTGTTGAAAAATAGTGTTTTGTAGCTGAGAATTTGCTCTGTCAAGCAGTGTTATTGTGCTATTTGTATCTGTTGCAGTTTCCATGGAAACAAATAGGAGACATTACTTACGGAACAACCTTCATACAAACCCTATCAAAATTAGATATAAATTTCTGCTAAGTACAAGCTGTAAAACTGCGTGCTTAACAATATAGCTTTTGGATATATTCTGAGGTCAGCAGGAAACATAGCAGCAAAATGTCTAAGTAACTGGCTCTCAGCAAATAATTAATGCAAGTTGGTATAGTAAAGGCAGCTTTCAGTCGGTCTCCAGCTACTTTCACACTTCACTATCTGTTGCTGCACAATTCAATAGCAGACAGTTCTGAGATTTTGCCAGAAAATTCTTACAAATAAATGATTTTCTGGATATGCACTAGTAACTGGATCAGATGCTGTTAGCATTTTGTCCAGGGAGCCAACATCATGTTTGTAAAGAATTTTCACAGTTGTAATGCAGTGGTATCTTGCTTTTTTAATTTGAACTGCTCAGAACCAAGGTAAATGGAGGAATTACTCATTAAAAATAAATTGATCTTCTTTCTGCTAATTGTATTCATCGAAAGAAATACTCAAAATATTCATTTCCTGAACATGGCAGATGATGATGGTAGTGCAAGTATTGAGTGGGAGGCTGGAACTCTCTTTTAAACTACTTGAAGTTGTTCAAATAGATTTTTAAATTGAGTCATGAAGAATTTAAGAGACAATGTAAGAAGATTGTTTAACTTGTTACACATTTTATGTCCATTTGGGGAACGTTTTAATTCCAGTCCAAGATACAGAAAATGTCTTGCTCATCAGTTACCAGTTCTTTGTATTAAAAAATTCAATACCAGTATTAACTGAACAGTGGACCAAGATGCAAGAAGATTTATGGGTGAAACCTCCCCCTTGCAAGAAGCCAGAGCTACTTCAATTTTGCTATATGTCTGCTTAGCAAATTCCAGTGAATTTAAATGTTGAGTAGGCCTCAGAATGGCCCTCACCATATGGAAAAGTTTCATGGTGGGTGAAAGGAAAGGGACAACTCTCACTGGAACTGGATTCCAGCTTAGTGCACAAAAATCTCATCACCAGAGAAAGGACTTAATCAAGAAAGAATTAAAACTAAGAAGATAGTGCCCACTCAAACAATAAAATTCAAGCCCTGTTCAGGAAATGTGAAATCAGCATTTCTTTTTTACTTTTCTGTATTCATAATCATTTACTGCCTAGAAATTGAAATATTCAACTATTCCTGTTTAAAATGAAATGAATACCTGTTGACAGCAAAAATTCTATGAGCATTCTTATTCCTTTCTGAGATTTCAGAAATAACTTAAATGTATGTGGTGCTTCCTTGTCATTGGCATAGTTTCTGTCTCTGGAATTACTTTGGTGTAGGGAACCTGCTTTGGCAGGGGGGTTGGACTCGATGATCTCTGGAGGTCCCTTCCAACCCCTACAATTCTGTGATACTTGATTAAAGAAAGGATAGAATAAAAGCTGAAGCAAAGCAATCGCATACTTCATGAAGGAGTCAGGCATACATACATATATGTTTATTTCATATACAAACGTGTTCAGACACATAACCCTCATTTTATCCTTTAGAACTGAATTGTATTTTCTGTTAGGAGTAGATTTAAAGTCTCCGGTTGTTGCAATCAGCAGACGTGTATAGTGAGACCCTACCCTACAGAAGTAGAAAAATTGCCTAAGAACCTGACTTTAAGTTGATAACACATAAACATTAATTCGTTCATGTTCTATTGTGTACATGAACGCATGCACCTCTAAACTGCAGTAGTGCCTCATTGTCCAAAATCTCATTGATGTTGGTCAACAAGGAGGTTTGCCTCAAATGTAAAATGAAATAATAATTTATAAGATAATAGGAAGTTGAATCAGCACCTTATGTGGCTTGTTTAACATTTTACAAGCAGGACAAAGTTCAGTTTTAGAAAAGATTTGAAGAATAATAGCAAGATGGTTCATCACGTATTTTCACACATTTTCAGATTTGAATCCATATGCTTTTCCCAAGCAGACATGAAAATGTGAAGTGCTACCTTGAAACAATTTATTCTTATGTTTCAACTCTTCTGGTTCTTTCATTTGTGACTGTGTCTGTGTTCACTCTTCAGACATGCAGGTGAATTTCTTGGTTTTATACTACAGAAGGCCAAATACACTTTAAAAAAAAAAAATCTGCAGTGAAATATAAGTAGTCTTTCTGTACTGCAGGATGTGCATAACTTCTCTTTAAGTAAATGGGAACTATTTATGCTCAAGGCCTTGGGAAGTTTGCATAAGTAACAGATAAAATTAGACACAATTATAGAGAATTAATGAACAAAAATTACAGAGCACTATATTCAATATATGCAGGGAGCTCAATTTACTGTAATTAATGCACTATGTATACTTTAATCATGTTCTGGAGGCATCTCTAGAAGTGTTATTTCTGAAGTGAAATGCAATTACAGGTAGAGAGTGTGAGAAATTAATATTTATATTCCTATGCATTGTGGAGAAAGACAGTTGAAAAAAGCTCTTTCATTAAACAAGCCAGGACTGAAAACGAAGGGGAGGATTGCACAATGCACGACTGCACGCAATCGCTGAGAGATGAGATCATCAGCGCAGTTAGGAGTTCAGACATGTGGTTTGAATTAGGGATACCTACTTTCCAGGCGCTGAATGTATTTGGTAGAAGATGTCTCACAAGCACATGCCAACTGCTCTATGGAGAGTAACACCTCTAGAGATCTTGGAGTACCAGTGCACTACAAATAACTGTTTTTTTCCATAGCAGCATCTTTCCTATCATCAAAAAAATATATATATATATAAATCCTCTAGCTTGTAAGATAAGAATCCAAGCTGGATCTTAATGCATCACATGGGGTGTTTAGGAGAATGTTCATTTCTTCAATATAGACACTTAGTGAAAAAAATAAATAGGTAAGTTTTGAAGCTCAACAGTTTAGCTATTCAATACTATTTAAGTTAGACAGATTGTTAGACAGTTGAGTCACTGAAAGAGAATAGAAAATGCTATGTATCTGTTCCTGTGCTAAAAAGTATAATATGATTCCATGAAAGTTTCGAATAGCATTTTTGTAACTGCATAATCTACTGGAAAAGGTACCATTTATAACACTGATATTTTTTAGTCCTCTGTATATTTGCACTTCAGAAATACACAGCAAGGAGAGTCTTCAAGTGCCAAGAAGAGTAATTTAGACAGCTGCGAGGTGAATACAGAAGGACGGAGTATTCTTTTTTGACTACATTCAGTAATTTGTTTGGACCAGTAAAACATCAATTCATGCTAATGTGAGGTCAAAACACAGGCACTGCAGAGAACAAGATTCGGTGGTACAAGACCCCTAGCACATTCAGCAGGGCACTTTTCTGTACCCTCAGCGGTCTGCCTGTTGGTGCGTGCATGATTATGCATCTGCACTGTGCTCAAGGATGTGGAAAAGCTTCTAATGCTGGGTGTGATATTGCAGGAAAGCATCAGTGTGGAGTAGTGCTGTGACACATCTATGCTGAGAAGCCTTCCTAGACCTGGAAACAACGTAAGGTTCAACACAAATGTCTAAACAAGGGCTGCAAGATCCACTCCGGATCTGCAAGCTAGTATTTTCATTATTTGAGACATCTCTGGTCCCTGTTTGTAGTGTAATGGCAAAAATTCTGTAATGATAGAATTGCATAAACTCAAGTATTCTCCTTGGAACTGCTGGAAAGTTCATGAGAAATTTCCAAATCTATGGATTTGGTTTTAATATGCATATCTCTTGAGGCTCTGTTTCTTCAGAGAAGCTTTTTGTGAGTGAGCTCCTCTGCAGTGTGGCCTAAGAAAAATTCTCCAATTCCACCCACCTGAGGGAGCTTTTTTCTTTGTACACAACACTTGGTGTCAACTGGGATTTGGATTATGCCACAAAGGCATTCACTATCTGGCCACATTTGAGCTTTTTCTGCTTCTGTTGATGTTGATGACACAAACCCAATCAATTTCAGCTAAGGAAAGGTGTGTCTGTGCAAGCCTGCTCTTACCCTTATGCATAGACTGAAAAATTTGTCTGATTTCCATCATAAGATGATAAGAAAGTACACTATAATTGTGGCTCTGGAGATGTTCCCCAAAACGATATCACTGTTCTTTTTTCTCCAATGTTAAAAAAACAACACTGTGATTTAGTGTTGCTTCTTATGGTGTAAGAGCTTATAGGAGTTATTATATCACAAAACTACTTTCTGAATCTATAATCTGAGAAATTCAGCACCGCTTGAAAAACATAATGCCATTATTTAGATTTAGACCAGTTATTAGGAAGAAATTCTTTACTGTGAGGGTGGTGAAACACTGGAACAGGCACTGGTTGCCCTGTGATTGTGGATGCTCCCTCCCTAGAGGCATGCAAGGCCAGGCTGGATGGGGCTAAGAGCAAGCTAGTCTACAGGGAGGGGTCCTTGCCTATAGCAGGGTTTTGGAACTAGAGGATCTTAAAGGTCTTCCTTCTAACCCAAACCATTCCATGATTCTGATTATTTATTTATTGATTTTTCAGAAGAACACAAACATCCACCGGATATTGAAAGGCTGTGAAGGATTTTCAAAAAGAAGCAAAAACAGCTTCCAGTGATAAGACGATGTAACATACTGAGACATCCGTGGTTGTCATAAAATATCTGGTTCTTCTAGGGAATATTTTGACAGCTTTAACAGTGATGTGATTCTTGATTTTAGCAGCATTACACTTATTACATCTCCAAATGGAAAGAAAGTAGAGCAAGACACCATGTGCACAGGAAAGGTATACAGGCCCTTTGCATGCAGGTCCTGCAGAACACAGGTTACTAAACCAAAAGGGGAGATTTGCCAGCTGTCTTTGTCAGGCCAGTGGTGCAATAAATCCTGGGCTGCTGACTCTTTGTGCTAAGAAAGAGTTGCTTAATAGGGTATACTGTGCCATCAGGGAATGAAAGCTCTGAGGTGAGAAAATAAATGAGTGTTTAGTTCTTTCCAGGCTACAGTGGAACAGATACATGAGTACTGAGTCTACCCAAAAAAGCTGGGGTCGATCAGAAACATCTTTTGCTAAGCTTTTGCTTTTTGTGCTCTGTTTAGAAAAGGGTTTTCATTGTGGTGTCCAAGGCAAGAGGCAATGGGCAGAAATTGCAACACAGGAGGTTTCATCTGAACACCAGGAAGCGCTTTTCTACTTTGAAGGTGCTGGAGCACTGGCACAATATGTGCAGAGGCACTGGCACAGGCTTTGCAAAGGCTGAGGAGTCTCCTCCTTGGAGAGGACTGAAAGCTGCCTGGCCGTGGCCCTGGGCACCTTGCTAGAATGAATATCCATTGTAGACCAAACACATGCTCTTCTCATGCAGTGAGTGTGCATGCATGTACATATAAGAGGAAAGGTCTCTATATGATTGTAATTCTGTAATAGGAATGAGTAGAAAAGACAAACTCAGGGGGGAGAGAGGTCATGAAATGTACTGTTTTTCACTGCTTCCTGGGATGGCTGTTCATGGGCTCTGACACCACTCATCTTGTGTGGTTCAAAAATATGCTATTGCAGAGCTATTCTGTGTGCCCTGGAAATGCAACGACACTGTACACCTCACAGGGTTTATATTGCTTGGCTATTCAGCAATAACTCTGTGTACTGTGAAGGGGTGCTCAAATTCTAAGTAAAACCTACGTAGTTTAGATTCAAAACTGCCTTTACAACAGTAATAAAATGAAGCTAATAACTGACCTCCCTCCCCCAGAGCCTTTCATGGTTATTTAAAGGATTGGGTTGAGAAGAGAAAAAGAGTGAAAAAGAAAATGAAATAACAGGAAGGAAGGAAAGAAAAGCAAGAAAGCAAGAAAGACAGTAAGAAGAAGAAAAAGGACAATTCTCCCCACATCCTCACAGATTAGTGAAGGACTCACAAAAGGGTTTTTCAGTGCTGTGCTGTAATATCTTATTTTAGGTTCTGATCTGAAATCCTTTGACGTCAGCTAACTTCCACTGATTTTAATGTGCTCTGGATCAAGCCTGTCATGTGGATCTCAGACTTACTGTCTGTGGATTAGCATGAATCTGTGGATTAGCTTTCCAGAACAAACAAGTAACTTTAAAAATGAATTAGGCTAGTGTTTTAACATGAACATGTTTCAATATATATACCCCTGAGCAGATGGGTAGCACAGTGTTTTTGAAAGGTGTGTGATCAAGCCATTTTAACAGTGTGTTTTCTGTTGGGATTAACAGTATTTAGGTTAATGGAAAAGATGCCTGTCATGTGAAGCTAGAAATATTGGAGTCTAAACAAAAATCTTCTCCTATTCTGAAAAACATGTGGAGCTGCAGAATTTTGCTACTTTCCCTTTTATATACCTACCTATGTATCTACTTTATGTACCTAGAGAGCATACCCATTATATATACATAATATATATATATAAAATGTATATATATTACATATGTATAATCTTCATCAGTTTATAATATACATCATCTCTGTTAGATCACAGAAGACTGTATACCTATTAAAATAGAGACATACCTACCTTATGCTTGTATAACATTAAATATCTTTAAAGCTCTAATGCCATATATTATTCCAGAATCATGATTTCTTGACATCTTGGATATTCCATGTATTATAAAAAAAAAAATCACAACTTTCTCAGGTTTGACATCAACCAGTCTTTCAGTTCTACCTCATGGTTCTGTTCCAGTTTGATATCTGTGCGTGCACCTGTTGGTTGGTAGCACACAAGCAATACAGAAATCCTTAAGTAAGATACAGTACTCAGCCCTTAGATGTCCTCAGCCAGAAAATAGCCCTTGGTCTCTTTGGCAGTGCCTGTGGGGCAGTGTCATCTTCATGCTCTGGGACTGCTGATTGTACTGTGAAGGAGACCCATAAAAGAAAGGTCTCATGGGTGCAGGATCCTTGCTCTCATGCTGGAGAAGGGAGGGGTATGGTCCAGAAGATCCCATGCCTTATCCATGTGAAACCCCAGGGAGAAACCTCAGAAACACCCGATTGCCTGGTAGCAGACAAAAAAAAGAAGACTTTGCTTCTGGAACACTTCCTTAGGAAGCGTGACAGTAATGAGAACTAGGTGACATGGGAAGGGGTTCAGACTGCATCAACATGCAGTAACATGACTTAACTGAGTTGCGTAGCAGAGACATCAGAATAGCACACCAAAATAATTGGTATGAACAAAACCTGCTAACGAATTTAAGCTTCTGTTTGGCACGAATATGAAACTAAATTATCCAATACGATCTGAAAATGCTATGCAGTCCTCAAACAGAAAGACTGGAGTGCTTCTAAATAAGCTGGCATGCATTTTATGCTTAGCTTTTCCTGCTCACTTGCTTCTCTCTGTATATTTTGGCACATTCATGCAATCTTTTATTAGAAATGATTTACAGTTTATTATTAAACTACTATTTCAATTAAAATATGTCCTATCCCTCAAACAATCAATTTAAATAATAAAATGAAAACTGTGTTTTCTGTTTGCTTGTTTTACACATTTATGTCTATATGTTGTTTTTGCTTTAGGTGGAAATTTTCTGATTCAGCAAAGTCAATTCAAACTTTTTAGAATCCCAATGCCACTTAATGAGGCCTTTTATATAGTGCTATTTTATGGAGACTGCAAGGGATGCCTGTGTTTGTGTGCAAACTAAGAAGATAAAGAATTTTCTTCTTAGCTTGCTAATGCTAGTTTTATATGTATGATATTTTGTATTATATTTAAATATGGAACTGCCTATTTTAAACCATTTACTAAATTTGTCTAATCATTGTTTCGAGTAGTGGCATTTCGTGTGGCCACATCATATGATATTGCAATCTCTAAATTGTACACACTTGAAGATTCTGCCAAAGTATACAATTTAGCACACAGAAACCAATGGTTGTGGAAAAAAAATATATGTAGAAGTTAGCATATTCAATATAATTTCTATGGATTTTATAGTTGAGTATGTTGGCAGAAGCAATTAGAGGGAGACCAAAATAACACTTATTGAGAAGAAATGAATTCCAGAGTCTCTTGTGTTGTTATTACATATGTTATTTATAAAACTCAACAAAACACATAATATAGTCTTTTGGAAGGGAGGCTGGAAAAATCAGGGAACAATAGAACAGTGGTTCTGTGAAAGGTATGCCTTGCAAATCAGGTTTGCAGCTTCAGGAAAGGACATGAATACACATAGGGATCTGTTTATTATTTTCTTTTTGAGAGTGACTCCCAAAAGCAGAGAAGAGCATGATACAGCATACATCATAAATACATAGATACAGCATGCAAATTGTGCTGTACCTGCTGTATTTTTCCTGTCAAAGACCAGGCCATTCTAACAGCCTCCTGTTTGCATCAGTAAGCACAGCAACCCACTCTTGCTCCAGAAAGATGAGGTGTTCAGCGAGCCAATTCTGCTCACCCATGTGCCAGATGAGAGCCAAAGCCAATGGAAGGGAAATGGAGCTGTGTGAGGAGAGATCAGGGCTGGGACACAGCAGGCTCTGCCTTGCTGGGACCTTGCACCTCTACTGTCCTTCCCCATCTTCCCAGCTGAAATCTTGTTGCTCTTTACAGAGATATATTGCCAAGCAAAGACTAAAAATTCAGCTTGTTCAGAAGTGTTTCTTTTTCTAAGTTAATAGTTTCTTTCCCTTCGGGTATTTATGCTTCTCAGAGCAACTGTGTGCAGAAAATCTATATATTGACTTAGAATTAAATTAGCCCCATTAAAAGAGTGGAGCAAGATAGAGCAAAACTTTGGAGACAGAAAGTCTCTATCTGGTTCAGATTAGAAACAAGGCTTGTCTATATATTGGACATTGTTACTTTTCTTGCGTTCTTTTTTGTTATACTGTTCACAGAAAAAATGCTGAAAGCCATTAAGACTCTGCTATGATCCACATTCTTCTTTCTCCATATGCATGCAGTTTGTGGTGTGTAATTAAAACACATTTTTATACTTTATTTGAATAGAAGCATAACACTGACCTATCAGAAAGAACTTGTGTTCTGAGGTTGTAAGGGGACAAATGGTTAGTGTGCTTAAAACAAAGACACATTTTGTCATTGCATACTGGTGCACAGCTGCCAGTAACCACAATTGAAAACTCCTTTCTTCGATGATGAAATAACATTGATTTTACCACATTATTCTGATAATTTCTCCTTACAGATGTCAATCATAATCCTCTGTTTTCTGTGGCTTTTCTTCAGGTGACCTTGACTCCTTGCTAAGGGTTACTGACCAGTGTTGCTTGTGACAATCTTCTAAGAATTTAACAGATTGTCATCTCTGTAGCAGGGAAGTTCACCTTTGTGCCAGGGAAGATCACAGAACAGGTTCTCCTGGAAACTATGCTGAGGTATATGAAAGAGAGGGAGGTGACATGAGATAACTTGCACGGCTTTACCAAGAGCCAGAAGGGTGATCACAGGGCTGGAGCACCTCTCCCATGAAGACAAGTTGAGGAAGCTGGGCTTGTTCAGGTTGGAGAGGAGAAAGCTTCAGGAAGACCTTTTTGAAACCTTCCAGTACTTGAAGAGAGCTTATAAGCAGGAGGAGTATTGACTTTCTACATGGTCTGACAGTGAGAGAACTAGGGGGAATAGCTTTAAACAAAAAGAGGGGAGATTTGGATTAGATGTTAGGAAGAAATTCTTTCCTTAGGGGTTAGTGAGGTGCTGGCACAGCTGCCCAGAGAAGCTGTGTTGCCCCATCCCAGGAGATGATCAAGGCCAGGTTGGATAGGGGCCTGGGCAGCCTGAGCTGGCGGGGGACAGTGCTGCTCGTGTCAGAGGGCTTAGAACTAGATGATCTTTAAGATCCCCTCCAACCTAAGCCATTCTATGAGTCTATGGTTCTGTCTGACATACCTAGTGGCCTATGATGGCATAACTGCATCAATGGACAGGGGAAGAGCCACTCATATCATCTATCTGGACTTCAGTAAGGCCTTGGACATGGTCCCCTGTAATATCCTTCTGTCCAAATTGGAAAGATATGGGTTTGATGAATGGACTGTTTGATGAAGAAGGAACTAGTTGTGAGATTGCACCCAGAAAGTGGTAGACAATGACTCTATGTCCAGATGGAGATCAGTGATGAGTTGTGTCTGTCAGGGGTCAGTACTGGGACCAGTGTTTTTAAGTATCTTCATCAATGACATCAGCAGTGGAACTGATCTAAACAAGTTTGTGGATGACACCAAGCTGTGTTGTACTGTTGATATGCCCGAAGGACAGGATGCCAACTATAGAGACCTAGACAGGCTGAGAAGTGGGCCCAGGAGAATCTCATGAGGTTCAGGAAAACCAAGTACAGTGTCTTGCACTTGGTTTGTAGCAACTCCCGCTAACAATACAGGCTAGAGGATGTAAGGATAGAGCAGAGCCCTGCCAAAAAGGAACTGGGGATACTGGTAAATGGCAAGCTGGGCAAGAGCCAGCAATGTGCTCTTGCAGCCCAGAAAGCCAACCATATCCCTGGCTGCATCCAAAGAAGCGTGGCCAGTGGGGTGAGGGAGGTGATCCTGCCCCTCTGCTCTCCATTGGTGAGACCTCACCTGGAGTACTGCATCCAGATGTGGTGTCCTCAGTACAGGATGGACATGGACCTGTCGGAGCACATCCAGAGAAGGGCCAGAAAAATGATCCATGTGATGGAACACTTCCCATACAAGGACAGACTGAGTGCTGGATCTGTTCAGTCTGGAGAAGAGAAGGCCCTGGAGAGACCTGAGAGTGACCTTCCAGTATCTAAAAGGGGTTTATGAGAATGAATGGGACAGACTCATCAGTCACCTCCACTGATGCAAACTGTTAGGAACACAGCATTTAGGCTCTTGTTCATCTCTGGCAAAAATGCATAACTAATGGTGGTGACTATACTGAAAATGAGTGTTCTGTAGCTGAGAATTTGCTCTGTGAAAGAGTGTTATTGTGCTCCTTGTATCTGTTGCAGTTTCCAGGAAAAGAAATAGGAGGAATTACTTGTGGAGCAGCTTACGTAGTTCTAGTTATATGAAGAGATTAGTGAGGAACTTAAAACAAATGCCTGCTTCTGGTGAATTTTACTTGTCCCATGGAGTTTTGTTCCTTTTGTGCAAAGCTTTTCCTTGTTTTGCATGCTATGAGCTTTTACCGCCCTTTGCACAGTTACTGGTAATGATTTCAGTTATTGCTAAATAAAGCACCACCTCACCACCTACTTTCAGTTCAAGATCTATAAGAAAAATGTTTAGAAGGGGAAAAGGAACTCCACAGAGTAAATACTGTAGTTAGAAAAATATTCATAAAATTAAATGTGGAAAAATGGGAATTTCTTAATACACCTAAAAAATACTAAAAAAAATGTCTTGGAAATTACTTGCTTTTAATCTTTTAATCTTATCTTTTGCTTATTAGAGGAGAACAAGGTGTAATGATATACTTCACCTTTCTCTGTAGCCCTTATCACCATAGTAGCTATGTTTAGGTGCCAGATCATACAGCTGTATCTCCAAAAGTGGATTCTCTGTCACAATAAGTGAATGTCTGCTTAACCTAAAAGTTTTTTGGCTGATAGACTCTGCTACAATGAGATACTAGTATTAGTCAGGGAGGTGAGAGAGATAATAAATGAAACTATACTGCCAGAGTAACTTTGAGACAACTGAAGCTTTACAGATGGTCAGTTACGCAGTAGGAATTCCTATATAAATGCTTTACTTAAAAGAACTATGAGCATTTAAGGGAGAATTTACCTGACATGAAAGGATTGCAAAATTGTTGGTTATGGAGTCAACTAGTACTAGCGTAATTTTTCAAGTCACATTCAAATAATCAATTTCTATAGTTAAAAGGTACATTGAAGTCGACAAATTTTTATCCAAAAGGGAGAGATAGTTTCTTAAAGTAAGGTTAAAATTTCCTTTTGATTTCTATTGCCTTATATCTTTAGTGACCAACATTTTAAAAACAAAAACATGATTTGACCGGGAACTTAGAAATATTGAAAATAAATTATTTTAGATTCTCTAAATAAGACATCTACATGCCATACTGGGAAAATCACATTAAATATCAATAATCACTACTGAAATGCAAACATGATTTCCAACATAAAGTTGTAACAATACATGTTCTAAACCCAGAAGACCAGTAATTCCCCAGGCAAATCTGATAAGATCTGACAAATTCTGATTAGCTCTTACCATTGTACTTGAGATTTCAGATTGAGTTTCACTCCACAAAATCTGAGTAAAAACCTTTCAGTAATTACAGCCACTTTCAAAATTATCTGCAGTTCTGTAATGTATCATAATTTGACTAATTTATTATTAACATTCTCGTTCAGGCAATTTAGACAATAATAATGCCTAATCTTTTGTTCTGAAACCAAGACTTTCTGGCTGAAAAACTGGAATAAAATCTCCCTTTCTTGGCTCACTAAGTGAACAGTCAATTAGGACTATGACTATTGTGCATTTTGTTGAGCAACGTGATAATATTCTGGTAGCTAATTTGGAAGAAATCGCTAGAAAATTTGGCTAAAAAATTTGATTGCAAAACCTATACACAAGCAAACAGCAGTGAAAAAGATTATTTCACAAAGAAAAATGATAATGTCATTAGACGCATTTTCTGGGGTGTAGAATAAAATAAAATATACATCAAACTAAATTATCTCCAGTAACATCTAAAAAAATCAGATTATACAGTACGTTCAAAACAAAACTAAAAACAACAACAACAACAACAACAAAAACAAAGAAACCTCTCTGTTTTCATTTTCACTAGAGCATTTTCACTAGAGAATGAGCCATTTTTTTGTACATTTTTCTGGGCCAGCCCATGAAACATGCATTTAAATTTTGAGCATTCTGGAAACTCCTTTTGGCTGAAGATCACATCTGTACTGTCCTTAGTATCATACAAGAAATAGGACAGGACTGCAAGATCAGGTTGCTCAGAACCCCTTCCAGCTTGACCTTGAATGTCTCCAAGGGTGGGACATCCACCACATCTCTTGATAATTTTTTCCAGTGCCTTACCGCCGTCACTATAAAAGACTTTTTCCTTATATTCAATGAAAATCTACCCTCTTTAATCTTGAAACCATTTTCCTTCTTTCTATCACCACAGATTCTGCTAAAGAGACTGTTCCCTTCTTTCCTGTAGCTCCCCTTTGTATATTGAAAAGCTGCTATCAGATGATTGCCAGCTATGATGTTCTAATCAGTGGAAAACTTTGGGAATGATTAGTTTGGTTAGTACCTGTTGCAGGCGTCAGTAATGCTGTGGCTCTCAGTTATTCAAGGATTTGTTTTCCATTTCAGTTGCTCAAAGCCCCAGTATCACAGTGGCCCATACAGCACCTAGTAATGTGGCACAGGGTATTCCTAATATTATCAGCATTATTGTCACAAGTTATAAAAAACTTTTGGGTAAGATTTACCATCAGAGTAAAGATGAGGAAGGGTCTGAAGACAGTTTCAGTCTATTTTGGATTGGGATCATTTAATCTTCTGTAGGTTAATCGAGACATATTCATACAAAGTGCCTCACCAGAAGAATTACATGCGCTTATACTGGGCATGAATTTGGCCTACCTGGCACCAATCATTTTCTTGGCGCTATTGGGAGGCACTTCTGCAAATTCACTTACAGCAGCAGAATGTCAGAGCTCCTAAAACTGAAACAGCATCTTTCAGAAGCCAGGGCAATGATCTGAGCCCAGAGTCTCAGGCTTATCTGTGTAATTCATCATGCAGTGAGAACAGCTTTAGCTTTAGGATGTGTTTATCATTTCTTGCAAAACTTTTCACATGTTTCAAAAAAAGCCTACTGCAAAAAGTTCAGTGTCTCACCTAGATAAACTAATCTCACACTGTGAATATCTTCAACAGCATGAGAAGGTGGTGCTAGTGCTCATCCACTATGCGCCAGCCTTCTCCTGAGGAGACTGACCTCTCTTGGAAGTGGCCAGCTCTCTGTCTGCTAAGGCTGCAGCTTGGGCAGTAGTTGGAGATGATAAATCCTGCTTCATAGAAATGGGCCAAAGATTGCAACTGGACTATTACAAATCTGATTGGGACTAAAATCTGCCAGGATGTATTCCAGGCTCTGCTGGAGTGATGGAGAGAGGGATAGAATTTCTGTGGGGTTCAGTGAATCTGGGATTTCCTCTTCAGCCATCATCATCACATTTGTAATGTAATAATAGCTGGAAGCTACAGACAGAGGCACTATATGAGACAGAAGACTTTGTAATGTCTTCTAGATGGAGAACACTGATACACTGGGCCAGGAGAAGATCTGGGAGGAACAGAATAGGAAAAATAGCAACTCTGTTAAATAGGGGCTTTCCCTTTTCTGCAGAGGGCAGCTGGCTCATAACTTGACTAAATTACCCTGGAAAGTGGGAAAGCACTGCTTTCTTCTTTCATCCCTCTAGAAATTCAAAACCAGCTTTCTTCACTGTTCGAGCAATATAAACAATGAAGTGATAGATAATGGTTTGACTCCTAGTCCTTCTCTGCTTTCCTTGACTTTTCATTTGGGCAGTGACAAAGTCCCTCTGTTTTGACATGAACAGATTGTTTCCTTTTCTGCTGTGGTTCTTCTGGTCTGCAGTAAAAATGTGTCCTCCTGAAAATAGAAGCTTTTGCCTGCATGTTGGCTGTGCTCTTTATGTTTTGTTTTGCTCATCCTTCAGCTTCTCCCTTCTTAGGGCTACTGGAGATGCAATCAACAAATCACATTATTTCCAGTCATTTTTCTTGCTGAGCTAATCTGAGAATAGTTCTTTCCAAACATAATGTCTGGGACCTGGTACTGGATTATTTCCTCTCCGTTTATCATGATAAAAAAATGATAAGGGTAGGAACAGAAAAGTCCCACACCAAATTTAGCTAAAAAATTAGTGCCTTAATGCTCTGTGCTGTCAGACTGTGCAGTGCTGCACCGTATGTGCAGAGCTTCCTATGGCATATGGTATTTGAATAGAAACAAGACCCTTAGAAAACAGCAAATGCAATCATCAGGACCGCTTATAGGAAACATACTGAATGTCACTTCTCTGCAGAATAACTAAAACTGATAGGCAATGTTTTCCTGTGCTTTCTTTGTGTGTGCATGTGTTGGTTACATTCAGAATTTGAAATAGATATTGTTGTTCTTCTCCAGTACCTGTTAATTTATCAAAAACAGTCTCATTCAATCTCTTTCAGTCACCAGTTCTAAAACTGCATAGAAGTATAATTTATTAGAGCACTGACAGGAATCTGTGTTAGATGGAGTTGGGAAGGATAATAAAGACTGTATCTATGGAAAAAAAAAGAGCCATTCTGGGCAAAATTGCCAAACTTGACTCATTCTATGCACAAAAGATTGGAAAAGATATGAAAATTTGAGTGTGGAAAACAAAGAGAGGAAATGACTTTGCAGGACAGTAGCCAGTGAGTTATTTAGTTCTTTTTAAGACTGAAATACAAAGCAGCTTTAGTTATGTGACTTGGAGAAGTCTGAGGCTTTATTTTCAGACATAACTACCTAAATACATCAGATGTACTTCCACTTTTAATGCTTTTTTTTTTTTTTTTTTTTTAACTCTACTGCCTTTTTCAGATATCTCTGGATCTTTACTTGAGAGCTACAAAAGTACAAGGAAAAGCTATACTCTGACTAATATTATGTTGTTTACTTTCATATTCAGATTTTATAATCTGTAGTGAATAATTTTTTCATTATCCAAGCAGATACACTGAAAAGTGTGACATTTTTACCTGCAGGATTTGAAAGGGAGTAACAGTATCCTGACCGTTTAGTGAAAGGGGAAAGAAGAGAAGCGAGAATATTCTGAGACTCATTAACAATGTTATCTCAAACTGAAATTGACAGGGAAGAACTATATTCTAAGGACTAGATCCATAAAAATAACAATAAAGGAAACAGAGGCCATTATCGCATTGTCTGACCCAGGATAATTCTACATGTTTGCCACTGAGCTAATTTAGCAGGGATGATGGCGAAAGGCGATGTCCAGCATCTTCTATTAGATACCTTGGGGCAGAAGCTCAGAGAGGGACAGCAAGACTAAATCCCAGATGAAGCTTTAGTTGGGAAAATGTACAAGAAGTCAAGGGAGAGCAGTTAGGTCCTTGTTTCATATATAGCCATGGTTTAATTAGAAGATTTTGATCTTGTTGACTTCTCTCCTTACTTTTCTCTGCATGCATCAATCTCCCAGACATGAAAAATTAGGTTAGATTGCTCATGGCACTATTTGACACAATTTGGATGTAAGTATAGTATCTCCGCTTTCTCTCTTCCACTAGACAGTTCAAAGCCATGAATATTTTCTTAATAAAAGTTATGTGCTCATACATATGTGTGTATAAACAGCTGTTTCCTTCAGAAGCAGTTAGCTCATTGGCAGCATGTGGCATGGCTTCTGGGTAACCTGTAGCTTTCAGGAAACTTGGGTTGGTTTTGGTCAAGCATGAAAGAGAAAAGTAGGAAAAGCCTCATGGATTGCAATGTCAATGTCTGAATGCTCAGCCTTCTCAGTGGACTGCAAGGCATGGTCAGAAGTATAAATGCTCTATACTTCTCAGTGAAATGTAGGTGTTTCCAGACAAAAACAGACTGTGGTATGTTTAGATCCACCTAGAATTGCAATAGGGAACACTCAGCTGTCGTGTGTGTAATCCTTCCTGTCTGATTTGGCAAGTAATGCAGGGAGACAGATGGGCAGGTAGTGTGATCAGTTAGGATCTAAAGCTGAAAGGTACCCCTCTGGGCGGGAGTCTGCTCCAGCTACTGAAAGAAAATCTCAATTTTCTTTATGGAGGTGGTTGTGGAGTCACCAAGGCTTGCAGCTTGCTATTCTTTATGCAAGTGTTTCCTTAATGGGATGCTGCTCTATGGGAGGCCTGGGAATTTCCCCACCTTAGTCCCCAGTGTGCCTTGTCCAAATTGTGCCACTGTGCAGAAGGAGGCAAAAGAGCCATGGACCCCAGAAAAAAAGCTTTCTTTCGTTGGGAAGTGGGGAAAGAATGGTAACAGCAATACTGCTGCCTTTTAAACTAAGATGTTTCTGAAGGAGATGCTCTGCCCCTCGCTGATCAACTCATAAATTGTTGGGGATTACCTTTTTTTTCTACAGGATGGAAATACTCTCTTTGGAAGTCAACTGAATATTTTGCCAGAAAAATAAGATATGAAGATGTTATGCTCTTGATAAACCTCACACCAGAGAAATGAGGAGGAGAAACCTGTTGGCCTCCATACTCTAGCACAGAATGGGAAAAAATTCATTGATCTTGGAGGGAGTAACTCCCATCAGACAAAGCAGAACTTTGGCGTTCAGGAAAAAAACCCGCAGTCTTCACTGAAATATTACACTGGTGTCCAGTGTCTTTCTACAACAATGAATCACTTATAGTGACTGAATTAACAGTTACTTTCTTACGCTGACACTCTTATAAGAACTTACACTTA
Source organism: Lagopus leucura (assembly GCF_019238085.1). NCBI lineage: Eukaryota > Metazoa > Chordata > Aves > Galliformes > Phasianidae > Lagopus > Lagopus leucura. The sequence goes on from NW_024962262.1 coordinate 75,725,719, forward strand.
TTTATACTTAACTTGGTTAAGTGCAAGGAATAGTTTCAGTCTGCACATAATAATGCATTTCTGGACATCTTTTCTTGCCTGACCACATGAATGATGACTTGTACGGAATTACAGGACGTGTGGAGAGAAAGTTTTGGACAAAACCGACTAGTTCTGTTTACAAGACAGAAACATTTCATTTACCTGGCTGTGCAGAAATATAAGCTTTTTTTTTTTTTTTTTTTTTTTTTTTTCATACTAAGCTTTATATTTGCTTCCTATTGTAGTTTCAGCTTATTCCTTCAGATTTGCATCTTTATTCTGAGTGATTTTTCAATTGATTATGAAAGGACAAAAGGACAAGTCTCTGCCCATCCCTCAAAGCTCTGCTGCATGTTCCAAAACAAAGCAGCAGACTGAGTCAGAGGATGTGACATTTTCATTTGTGTAAGTCAGGGTTTCTTGACGCCACAGGTAATTATTAATTAGATGTTTCCAAAGCAAAACATGGAAATACTGAACAAACCTCTAGTGCTAGGACTGGCACATAGAAAATTTTGATTGGGAGTTCAGGATATTTAACAAAAATACAGAGGAAATTCAGACATATTCTGGACCAAGAACAGGTTAGAATCTAAACATATGTAGCAATAACTGAATGGACTAATAATGATTATCCAATAACACAGGAATATTTCTCTTCTAACCTGGCAGCATAGCAGTTAGAGGATATGAACTGAGTTCTACAATAATGTGTAGTCATCCAAAGATTTTTGAATGGTAACAGAAAACGCAAAATGAGTTGTGTACAAATTATACAGGTTGAAGCAACGTATATATACGAATCTTATGAGCCCTTGAAACCCTTGATATTATGATGAACTTCTTTCAACAAGGTCTTTATTACCCTATTCAGCTGGAGATTTTGAGCAGGGTAGATCTATAATCTTATGAATATTAATGCTTGCCGGGCTCTTTACGAGTATAGGAGTGAGTAGTAGTACTTAGCAAATGGGAACTGTATCTATGATTGTCACTATAACTTTCCCTTAGCTCTTGACAAGTTTGCAGGCTGCTGATTAATGTGATGTGCATTTAATTATGAGTGACTATTTCTAATCCTTGCAATAACTAGTACTAACTGCAGTCCTGTTGACAAGGAGAGTGATTTACAGGCGGAGAGTGATGCGTTCACTGGTTTGGCTGAGTGGCTATGGCAGCTGGAGGAAATCTGAATTTTCTTCTTCTCCGTGAATCTTTTGATCTTAGGGTCTGTTGGCCGTTTAACTCATTTCTTAAAATAAAATTACCAGCTTTGTGAGTGCAGCTTTTACTGGCAGTGATCACTGCAGAGGAGGACCTCTTCAAGAGGGTGGTCTCTTCATTTGCCATCCCCACAGCAAAGGGACTCTTCACTTATGTCAAGCAGTCGCTGTGCATTTCAGAAAAGACAGAGAATTCTTCCAGTAAACTTCCATGAGTGAGGGAATCATTAGATCATTCATTGAAGGGGATACAGACTTGAAGAGCCCTTTTGTTTCTCTCAAGCCCAAATCTTCTCTGGGCAAAATGCATAGGAGAACACAGCTTCTGGAAGAATTCAGAGCAGTACACTATTCTCACGCTTACAATAATTTTCCAATACACTACTTACTAATCCAATTTGTTTGGGAAAAGCTGTGGCTTACTGAGAACTGGGAGAGAATACGTGAAAGAACAATATCTTTGGTATTTTTTTGCCCATTTGTGTCCATCTGTAAGAAGCTAAATACCACTCACTTCCACAAACTTGACTTTGTAAGTATTGGATGAACAAGTAGGTGGATCAGTTCTCACGTTTCTGGCTGATAGCTTCAAGTTCTCCTCAGGTTTCTCTGGCCAAGACACAACCTACCCCCCAAGTCAGTGGTGAGTGCCCTGGCTGTCTTCTGGTTTCCTGCCAGCAGCCTGATCTGTAGCATGTATAAATCAGCTCAGCCAGACACTTCAGTGATGATTCACCTCAGTTAAGGATCTGCCTCATCTTTTTCAGATTATTTCTTCCTTCCCACGAAGACGGGAAAACGAATTTTCAATTCTTTTTAATTGAGTTTTCCCTTAGGTCATCTTCTGTGTTGGCTTCTGCTGTTCTCGTTAACACTGCATTTGCTCAGATGAAGAAATTCAACCCTCACATATTTACAACTCAAACTTTCTATAGGACTTTTTTTTTAATTTAACTTATGAAATCTGCTTATTAAAACCTGTGTCCTAATAGGACTCTTTCTCCTTTACCTTCCTCTTATTGGCATGTCACATTTATCCAGATTAGGTCATCAACTCTTGGCCAGAATTCGATGACAGCACAGCAAAAGCTTAAATTGGCAAATAGTTACTTCCAATTGATTAACATATCTATTTGAGGAAGAGTTTTCTTCTTGTGAAGTCTCTGACAGTATTCTGTGCCCTTAGAGGACATCGTTTCAGTATGATTCAATTTCACATTACAATGTTTCCAACCTAATTACAGAGCTATGCTGGTTACCCTACAGGAGGACAGCTATTCTTTATAATCTGCTTAATTTTTTATTGTCATTTATACCTGGTTATACTTGGTTACCTGGTACTTTGTACCACCTCCACAAGGGTGATTAGTGTAGTTGCTAACTGAAAAAAAGTTTTTCATTACTTCTTCCACTGCTGCACTTAACAAAATCCTCCAGTTTTCTCTAGATTTATACCCCACAACCAGGAAGAAAAGGTGAAATTATTCACCTGGCACCTGCTGAGATATAGCAGAAAGGTCAGTGGAATGACTAAGTGACGTATAACCTTACTGTAAGATCTTAAAATAGAGTGTAAAATAATACTTTCACAGTGAGAGAATCATAGTTCTGCATAGCAGTGACTCAGGGATTCAAGCAAAGAAAATAAAGAGAATAATGGTTTCACTGTTTTATGTGGTCACAACATAATCATTGCCAGTTTGTTCCTACACTAATTAGTTTCATTCAAAATGTACCAACCCCCTAAGATTCTCTCCTTTGGGCATAGATACAGATACATACAGTCTAGCTATTCCTCTGTGGGTGTAAACCACTCAACATTTTCTGAATCTGACAGTACCTGTCTGATTTATAACTGCACAAGAACTAAATTAGTTGAGTCTAATCACTGTAATAAAACAATATTTTTATTAAAAAGAAAAACAACCCTGAAAACTATATTATATAAAACTTGTCAATGAATCTGTATTTATATAGATAATATCTCTCTTTCTCTCTGGTGTGAATAAATGAAATTTATTCAATGAATTTGATGAAGTTGTAGGGAAAGGCTGACAATATTAAAACTCTGCCAGAAGTATAACATTAGACAGCATTCAATGTATCCATTTTACTAAAATACAACTCCAGAGAAAAACATTCATATGACAAAAAAGAAGAAACATGGCAACAACACAAGAGGGTTCTGATAGCTGGTTAAATCATTCACTGTTTTCCATCTGTTAAGATAATGGTGACGTTAATAAAATGGTTTTCGATATGTTAATATGGTTACTTTTTTTTCTGTTAAAAGGAATCAAGCATAAAGCAATGTGAGAAATAAATAAGTCCAGAAGAAAAGAAAACCTTCATTAAAAAAATTAGTTTTATTATTTGTTTCTTGAAGTTTCTGAGCCATTAGCTCACTTGTTGATGCTGCTGTACTATTTAATGCCTTTCATTACAGACTATTATCTCAGAGGCTGCTTCACTGGATTATTTTCGATGTGATATGGCAATACATGATATATTATCCAAAAGCCAGGTGATGCATTTCAATTGGCATGTAGAAAATAGAGTATACAAAACATATCCATTACAGGTATAATTGGAAGAACACTGACAGGATAAAATAGTGGCAACCTTAACAGAGTGGAGCAAGTTTTAAATAGAATTGAAATGAAGCATTAATTTGAGAGTGGGTTGTGTTTTGGTAAAAGATTTATTGAGTGAGATGTGGTACATTTTTGGACCTATTAGATAACTGATCACCCTTGTTTTCAGGTTGGCTTTCAGTCTCGAAACAGCCCTTCTTCAGCCTAAGCTCAGTAGTCTGAGCTTGAAACTTCATCAACTGTAAGTTGTGCTTGCTTCTATCCATGAATTTAGTCCCAGTTCACAGACCATCTAGCAAGATTTTTGCATTTGTGTGCATGGATGAAAATAGGAAGGTCTTGCTAAAGATAAAATGAAAATACAAAGCTCACTCTGCATGAAAGATGCACTCAGATGACGTGTATTTAATTCATACTCTGTCTTTGACAAGTGTTGCATTGGGTCTTTAAGTGATAGCAAGTCAGGCATGTTTTTATTAGTTTTTCCAAGTCAGTCATCTGATCAGCTAGGAACTGCAGTAGTCCCTCTTGTATCCCAAATAGTTTTGCATCACTGATCACTTCCCTTTACTTCAGTGATGGTGAGAAGGAACTTTTTGCCTTAAGCAAATCCCTGGTAGCAATTTAAGGCATTTCAACATCTCACAAGATGTGAGAAAGCAAATTCAACTCTCTCACTCGCACCTCTCTAAATTGGAACTCAGTGTACTGGAGAAATCAAAGCAGGACTTATTGCTAGACACAGTATTCATCATTCAGCTTGGGCATGAATTTAATCATCCTGGAAATTACTCTTAAGCAGATCTAAAATTTCATCAGTTAGCTGTTACAGACTGCACAACAAAGGTGGAAAGCCTGAACTTGTGATTGGTTTGATCAGCACTGCTGTCATTTCTAGTAACTCTATTTGAGCTTCTTATACATCTCAGCCACATGGCATCACTTCTGGATTCCTGGCTGCACAGCTATTTAATACGCAGAGAACTTTTCAAACAGATGGTCATTTAACAGTTCTACTCAACAAATCTACCATGCTTGCACATCTAGGCACACGTACTCATGAGCTTTATGACATTGCCTCTGTGAAAACTATCGAGAGGAAGAAAATCTATGTTAACAAATATAAGTTGCATATTCCATCAGTAAGGCAAGTCAGCTTGTCTTCCTGCTGCCAGTGTGCTGGGCCTTATGACTCAAAATACGCTCATTCAACCTCCTGTGAAGGAAATATTGAAATCCAAGTTCTCATGCCACTAGCAGAAATACATTTTGAAATAAAAAAGCCCATCCAAAGCCAAGTCACCACAGAGTGATCTCATTCTGTGGTCTTCTTAAGGATTTTGGGAAGGAAATGCACCACAGTAGTAATTAATAGCATAACATTTCAGCTGTAGTTGTCTGACTTAGAAGCTGTCTGTCTTCTTGGACTACTGGTTGGGCTTATCATAGAGTGTTATGCAGAACAGTGAAAACACTGATTGCCACATTTATCCACCTATCAGCAGTGACAAGCCTGAAGTCAAGTGGAATTGAAAAAGACAATATTGGATGTGAGATTAGGCAGTTCATGTGCTATTACTGAAGTGATGTATCTGTTGACAACTCACTAAATTATTATTGTACCAAATTGTGCCTGGCTGCTCCACTCATGTGCAGAAGAGGCAGTGTGCACTCCTAGTATGAGTGGCAATTTACAGAGCCTCCCCTTCTATCACAGGGTCTAAAGGAATAAGGAATTGGAAGGAAGGCAGGAACAATGTAAAACTTATCTAAACATGACACTCAAATTAATCAGCTGCTGTGGCACTTTAAAAACTTAATGTTATAGAGATTGACCCTTGCTGGGGGTATAAAAAGGGCAATTCCATAAACAAAGGCAGCATTGTAATGCTTGGAATGCCATTACACAGCCTTAATAGATACTGTCAAAATCTAAGTTCTCAGTCTTGCAGTGGTTGCAGTAGCTGATAATAAAGAACTTTGCTAATACTGCACTTTTAATATATTGAAAACCTACAGAGATCTGATTTTTCTCACCATTATCCCCTGAAATAGTGAAAGGCTAACTCAGTGATGAGTTAATAAGAAATAAAATATTCCAAATACTCTTTTATAACTTATAAATTATATACTTAGCAATCATCAACGCCTATAAAAAGCCCACCTTTAAAAAATATATATATCATTAATCCTGTTTTGGTTTTCACAGTATATTTGGCATCAATTTCCCCTGCAGTTCATAAATACTAGTGGCCTCTGTGTTTGTTATTGCAGTGAGAAATATTTATTGCCTTCAATACTGGAAACTGCAATGAGGTCAACACTTAAATATATTCATAGTATCTCAATTCTCTGATGCAGTAAAGTCGCAGCATGTGAAAGCCAAAGTCAACAGCCTGGTCTTTTCCTAACTTTTCTCTAAGAATTTTTTGAATCCTTTGATACTGCATTTTTCAAAATTTAATCCAAGAATAATGAAGAGGCAATCGGGGGAAAATGGTCAAATGATGATTCTTGCCCCATACACCATATCTGAGCAGTTCAGCTGCATTTCCCATTTGCAGCCTGTAACCTGTGCTGGCAGAGGAGCTCCCGTGTAGTATAAATGCTGAACAGAACAGGCTGAAGTGGCTGACAGTGACCTGGATAATCCATGGAGGTTTAAGATGGGCTCACTATTCCTGGATCTACCGCGTGCCTAGGTTTCATATGGCTTGTGCTTGGCAGATTTTGTTTGTATTGGATTTTGCAAGGCAAAAAAAAAAAAAAAAACAACCAACTATCAGAAGAGATGTCCAGCCTGAACAAGTGAGGGAATGATTGGCCCATTGCTTTCTTCCTTTTCTTTTTTTTTTTTTTTTTTTTTTGATTCCTGACTATGTGGGATTATCCTGTTGAATTTTTTTTATATTTCTACTCACAACTTTCAGGGAGGTTTGATTTAGTGTGCACTAGTCACATGCATCCAGGAGCTATCAGGTGCTCAGGAGATGCATTATAAAGGTGACCAGTGAAGGCATTCAGGGCTTGAGTGCCATTTTTGGATCCTAGTGAGGAGAAGGCTGCAAGACATCTGGAAATCTTAAGCGAATGTGCAAAATTCTTTAGCTTTGCCAGGGTAAGATCTCGAGTGAAAAACAAGGATGTGTTTGGAAAAAGCCAGATTTATGATAGCATTAAATATAATAATAAAATCTCATAGGTGAATAAAATAACAATACTCTCATTTTCTTATTAAATAATCTATACTTTTTTTCCTTCCTGCCTTTTTATTTGTGGTCTTTAAAGATAATGAGATTATGGAGGTGGTGCAAATGAGGTCCTTAGGCACCTCATCTGCGTTATGAAGTGAGATTGTCAAGAGAATCTCAGCACAGGGCAGGGGCCATGTAGCTTGAGGAGGGAAGGACCTGATGGAGAGAGAAGCTGCCAACTAATTTTCAAAAGTAACATATAAACCTCCTTGGGAACAGAGAAGAGAGGGTTTTTGATGAAAATCAGAAATCCACTGAATTTACTGTAGAAGCAAAAGAATACCTGCAAGGATACAGTAGCTGGGTAAGGTTGTGTATAAATCCATTTAATTTATATTCCATCTTTTCTAGTCACATCAAATTTCCTGCATTCAAAAAAAGTTAAATATTCCTGTCTTCCATACTACTTTGAGTTTCAAAGTGATTTGGTTTTCTTTGGGGGAGCTTGTTATGAATACAAGGTCTAAGCACTTCCACCTCAAAGTCCTGGTTAACTCATGGTTAATACTCTCCTTACCCTTAAGTAGTCATCCAGAGGGAGATCTTAGAAAGTACAGACTTCCTTTACGATTCTGGCTCTCAACAATGTGCAGTGGATTGAAAATCTGCTTCATATCAGAAGGAGTAACATACAAAATGACTGCTTCAGTCATACCGCTTTGTGCTAAACCAAATGCACTTCAGTGGCATTTTGTGCAGTGCTCACTTAACAAATTATTATAATCATGACTTCAATGACAATGGTTGGAGAAGGTCTGCAACTGAAAACCTAATGAGTTTCCTGGCTTTGGAGATGATAAACGCTTGCATAACACACAGATGGGATGCAGTAACAATCTTTTGACAAATGATGTTTATCCAATCTTACTATTTCAGCATTTCCCAACATTGAGATACTGTTGCTCTGCAGCAATTTAAGCAAATTTCTGACATGGCTGTGAGATAGAGGCTGTAGTCTCATTTTACAGTGCAGGAGCTGAGGCACTGGAAGACCTACTCAAATTTCTATGATCTCTACTGCCAAAATGCAATTAAATCTAAGTTTCCCAGTTTCATGTCTCAATTAAGACAATTTTCTCTTCTATATATTTCTCTGCTTAGTTAACAAAGGTGGGATTTGTTGCTAACAGAGTTTTGAAGGATAATAGATTTATTCCAAAACCTGACAGGTTATGTTTTTATGATTTCACCACTTTATGTTATGTATTAATTGATATCTATATAAATATAGGCATCAGTTCTGTAAAAATACAGCAGACACAAGCACAGACAAATATGTGAGGGACAAGTTATGGAGTACTCCACCCTTTCCTGTACTTAGCATATAACATGTTCACACAATACCAGTCGTGTTCTAACACCCAAAGTCTGTCTCCGTGCCCTTAAGGAACTTTGCATTTCATGTGGAGAATCTGTGGGATGTGTCCTTATGTCTGACAAAAAAATCTGTTTGGAGAACTGACTTGGAAGGTCATAAACAAAGCCAATGGTGAATATTTGTAAAGAACCCAATAAGGCTATCACTATTAGTTAATCACTAAAAGCATTTGACAATTTTTGCTTGTTTTACAAGCCAATCTCTAGTGATTTGAAGGAGAAAGTAATACATTTCAATATCTTTTCCTAATCCAGCTAGCTGGAAGTAGAACTTACACTTTTGTCAAATAGGGCTTCAAGAGAACATGGCCCACTTATTGTCACAATTTAAAATAAGATAGCTTGAGAAACCACGTCATCTGACTTGTAAAATACCTTGAGAACAGTAGGAAGGAAATATAAATAGAAATAGTGTAATCTGTGTGTTTTCACTTACATCCAATAAGTACCAGATCAGATGAGCAGCCATTCTGGGAGTACAAACAAGCTCATGTGTAGCAGCTACAAAGAGTAAACTTCACTTCCTCCTTGAGAATGAGATTATTTCAAGGCCATATCCTCTTTGACCAGATTTATTTTAGCTAGGTAAAGGCACAAAAAAGAAAACTGTGTACTTCAGCTGAAGAAGTATTGAATTGCAGGAAATGTTTTAACAGTTAAAGAAGAGGTAGTTGAAGTCTTGGTGAAAAAGTGACATGGAAACAAAGGAAAGAGTTGAAGAGTTGACTCACTGACTATACGCTGTTTGTAAAAGTGGTTTTACTTGTATCAAGTGTATCTGTCAAGGCATCCCCTTCATTAAAGGAAGAGTATGCATCCATGTCTGAAATAAATCCTTAATAGTGTTTATAAAAGTGGTTTTACTTGTATCAAGTGTATCTGTCAAGGCATCCCCTTCATTAAAGGAAGGGTATGCATCCATGTCTGAAATAAATCCTTAATAGTGAAAGACTAAAAATTATTATTGTCATCTTTTTTTATGCTGAGCATGGGTCAGTACTACATGGACACTCGAAGGAGTTGCAGCCACAAATCTGTAAAATAAACTCACGTCATGGATCCAGCCTCTGGGCTGGATGTATTCTCCCATGTAGCCTCTGCAGAGTGGCTCTTTGCTGGTGAACCTTCACATGCACAGCAGTAATATCTACTTTTACCCTTGTTTTGTTTCACTCTGGTGTGGTTTGTTTTCGTAAGTGAAGTCAAACATGGTGGGCCTTCACACTGTCTCTTGCTCTCTGTACTGGAGGAAGCAAACTTTTTTTTCTTGAATTTTTGTTCTGAGGTTGGAACCTGTGAGATTTTATCCCAAACTTTCCTGATTTGACCCAGACACCCCAGCCGAGAATGAGGAAACTGGAGGCACTCTGTGAGGCAGCTCCAGTGCCAGGCACTGGGCATTTCCTTGAGGACAGTGTCGTGACATGGCTTGGTCAAGCTCTAAGCTTGCACATGGGTCTGGCCAAATGAGTGCCATGGCTAGGAAGGGCAGGACAGTGGGAGCTGGAGCCAGGTCCTGCTGGGGCCTTTCTGAGGATGACAAGGCTAAGGCTGAGGAATCTGAAGCTTACTGGTGTTCTAGCCATGGGTAGGTGAGGGTGGAGAAGCCCCAAGAGGTTGGCAGGGAGAGTCAAGGTCATAAGTACCATCTGTGTCCAAGCAGTGAGCTGTAAGAAAATGGTAAATGCATTTACAGTGTTTACTCATCTACTCCAGTGATACTGTGTTTAGAGGAAAAAGGAAGATGGCGACACGGATGAAGGGACTGAGTCCACACAGCAAGTTTGCTGATATTACAAAACTGGGAAGACTGGTTGACACACTAGAAGGCTGTGCTGCAGCTCAGAGAGATCTGGGCAGGATGGAGAGTTGGGCTGTTAGAATCCTGATGAGGTTCAACAAGAGCTAGTGTAGGGTTCTACACCTAGGGAGGAATAACCATATGCATCAGTACAGGCTAGGGCAGGCATGTCCAACCCAAGGACTGTGGGCTGCATGCGACCCAACACAACGCACAGTGAGGACCACTCCCTGGTGACAGCTTTTCTCCACTGAGTGTCTGGGTGCATACACAACAACAACAACCAAATATTGGCACGTTTGATCAGCACTGTCTGGGCTAAAAGCAGGACACAGGAAGGGCACAGGGCAGCGATGTCTGACGTGATTTCAAATAATTGTAGGCAGTTTGATATACCATCTAAACACAGTCCTGTGAACAGAGAAAAATAGATTGTTATGCTTTTTGAGATAGAACTCTCCTGCCAGTATCCCACTGCATTTTGTTGCCATGTGACAGATGGCAGCAGAGGGTTAATCTGAGTAAACAGCATCTGACATGGAAGTGCATTGAAGCAAAGGTATGTCACTGAATTCCTCCATGCAATAAATAAATAAATACGTACATAAATTGCACCCATTGACATTCATTGACTCTGCTGAGCATTTATGAAGACCTAACAGTGAATGTAAGTACAGTGCTGAGTTTCAGCAGCGTTGACAGCAACAGCGGGTCACCTCTGCTGGCGCAGGTTTTGATAGGCATGGTATGTAGCTATTTGTTCATTGCTGGTGACCTAATGGTCATGACTATGTTGAAAAGGAGTACTTTGTAGCTGAGAATTTTTTTGATCATGAAGAGCGACTGTGTTCATTGTACTGGTTGTAGGTTTTGTGGAAATAAATAGGTGGCATTACATTCAGAGCAACCTATGTATACGTGGCCTGCAGCGGAGAGGAACTCCATGGAGAAGGCCCTAGATGTCCTGGTGGATAGCAGGTGGGCCATGACTCAGCAATGTGTTTCTGTGGCCAAGAAGACCAATGGTATCCTGAAGTGCATTAAAAAGAGTATGGCCAGCAGGTCAAGAGAAATGATCCTCCTCCTCCTCCTCCGCTCTGCCCTGGTGAGGCCACTGCCAGAACACTGTCCAGTTCTGGGCTCCCCACTTCAGAAAAGACAGGGATACCCTACAAAGGGTCCAGTGGAGGGCTACAAAGACAATTAAGGAGCGTGTCCCCTATGAGGAGAGGCTGAGAGACGTGGGACTACTCAGTCTGGAGAAGAAAAGGCTGAGAAGGGATCTCATAACTGTTTAACAAACATCTGAAGTGTGTGAGTCAACTAGTTGGGGGTGGACTCTCTTTGGTGGCAAGCAACTGTAGAACAAGAGGAAATGGGCAGAAACTGGAGCACAGAGAATTCCATGCTAACACAAGGAAGGGCACTTTCAGAATGATGAAGGACTGGAAGAGGCTGTCCAGAGAGGTTATCTCTACAGAGTGTCTCCTTCTTTGCAGATATTCAAGACCCATCTGTACACCTACCTGTGACTTGCTGTAGGGAACCTGCTTTAGTGGGAATTTGGACTCGATCTCCAGAGATCTCTTCCAATCCCTATAATTTTGTGACTCTGTGAACAGTGGCACTCCAGACCCTGACATCTTTCTCTATGATTTATTTAGGCATGGAGCTGTCTGTCATCAGCTTTCTTAGCAATTAAGATCTTATTTGTATGTATCATTAGATATGAGACAGTCTTTTCATTATGTCATCAGCTGCTGAACATTTCCTTACCTTGTTGTTTTACTACCTAGAACCTGCCAAACCTGTATTCTATTTGATAGTCCCAGCTGTTTGTCCACTACAGAAACTAGAGCCAAACAGGTGCATCTTGTCTTGCAGTGCTTACTCCTTATGTGAACTTCTACCTTCTGGTGCTGGGTTTCTCTGTGTTTCAACTTGAAATAAGTGTAAACTGCGATCTGATTTATTTCTTTGAACTGGTGTCTTACTATTTTTTTGGCCCTAGCCTGGCTGTAACATGTGGCAGCTGAATCTGTCACTGTCTCCTTCACATGCATGTTCTTGAAGATTCATTCCACTTTGGTACCTGCAGAATTAGGCCAAAAGGTGGCTCTCTGGGTGTAGCTCACTTACTCACGGCCATTCTGGGGTGAGGCAGCTCATCTACTGGTTCTGTTCATCCCTTGGCTCTGTTCATTCCATCTTTTGGCCTTGCTCATTTGTGTGTTCTTGGATGAGTCACGCTGAGGAAGAGTTTATGCTTAGAAATGTGTTGCAGAAGGGCAGAATTACTGAGCATACTGCTAAAAATAAATAGCTGCCTAATAAAGATATGACTGTCTTTGTAAAGCTTCCTATGAAAGCCCCTTTATGCTCCATTTTTCAGTCATTTTAGATGAATCCCTTTACAGTTTCTGCTATATATTTTTTCCCCTCTCATGAGACATTACTATTATACATGCCCAGATATTTATTATGAGTAGATTATAGGAAAGCATACTTTTGTTTGGATGAACTGCACTGAAAACTTCAAAGGCTTTCAAAGGTACATACTGCCCCACTCCAGCCTGACTGAGAAAATATCTAGATCTCAGTTAAATAAGAGATAAAATGCAGAGCTGGCAGCACTTACCTGATTTATACATTTGACTTTGGTCAAGGTTATCTACTTTTATTCAGTTGGAGTCTGATTTATTCAGGTTTCCTTTGTTAATCGACTTCCACAAACTTAATTGAAGTCATCTTTGAACTTTAAGTTCTCTCCTTTCTAGGACAGGCATGAAGGCCCCTGCCTAGGAGTATATTGAGGAGTGTAGTAGTTTGTCCTGCTCACGTGTACAGCCTCAGGTAGGCTTTGCTACAGTCTCTATGGACAATGTTCCCAGCATTTGCTACACTGGGTATGCAGGCAGTATTTAACTCATTTCAGTATTTTTAGCATGGATTTCAGACCTCATAATACAAAACAGCAACATGGAGCATGTTGTAAGAAATGCTATACTAAGTCATACCAGTGTTCCTCTAATTCACTGTTTGTTTGAGATAAGGCAAGAGGAGATCCAATTTAGGAGTGTATGTGAACATATATATACTATTTCCTTACAGCTCATCTCAAACTTGTGCATTGTGAATTGTCCTTCAGGAGGGTTCCCCAAGGAAGTGGTCATGGCACTGAGCTTGCCTGTATTCAAGAAGATTCTGGACAATGCACTCAGTTACATGGTCTGATTTTTGGGTGATCCTGCATGGAGCATAGAGTTGGACTTGGTGATTCTTGTGAATCCCTTCCAACTTGTGATGTTCTATGATTCTGTGATTCTACAAGAGATTGATGACGCACTGAGATTCTCTGTGCCCTTATCATTCTTGTGTGGCTCTTTAGCTGACAAACTGGCATGGCATTTGATAGTTGACACAAATAGAGTTGGTGAAGTTTTACAGTTTTAAAGGTAGTAGAAACTTCTTGGATTAGCAAGACTAATTCTCTGGTTGCAGGATCCCATAACAGCTTGGAATTCTTCTCTTTGAGATTTGCTGTAGAAAGTGATTTTTCTCCCTCATAAAATCATCTGCATAATATGTATGAGAACCCTAAAGGAGAATTTTCTTATAACCATGATAAAAAAAATTAACTTCCAGCCTATTGTACAATCAATGAATTTACAGATATTATAGTTATGAAACATACCAGAGAGTTTGGCTACACAGTAATTATACCCAAACAGAATAAATAGAATGCTTACCCATATCCTGGGCTCATTACGAAACTTCAGAGGAAGGGATATAAAAAAAAATCCTTCCCCCACTGGTAGTCAGCTCTTACGTGGGTCTAGGAGAGGTGCAGCCAGGCTACACCCCTTCCAGCAGCACAGGTGAATTGCCTTCACCTGTGCTCCCGTGGCTGACTCATGGCTCACCTCAGGTGATCAATCAGAGATTCAGGCTGTGATTCAGCAGTTCCCATACAGCCTATGCTTACTGTTGTCAACTTAGACAGTTTGGTACCTAGGTTGCCATTTTCCTTTGACATAAAGGACTGTTTTTTCACTGTAGTGTTTATCTACCAGTTGAATTTGCATAAATACAATAACTGCCTTTTTAACTGTCATGTTAATACACTGGACAAGCCCAGATCTTCTAGTATGCTTTAGTAAGGCAGGTTTTATGAGGTAACTCATCATCCTAGCCACCTTTGTTGTGTATGTTACTTCTGAGATTTTCTTAAGGAATTTGTCTAAAAGTTCAATTGGTGTTGGACCTTTTCTTGTCTTAAATAATCCAAAATAAACTGTTATGGGGATAAAATAATACATGACATAACTGTTTATATTTGAAAGGATATAGCAGACAATCACTCTTCCTCCTTCCCTCCCAAGCGACGTCTCAAAATAACCACTGTATATTGCAGTGCCTAATAAGCAGTGAAAAGAAACAGAAACATATTTAGGAGACGGATCTCTCTGTTTCTTTTTTGCTTGGTAAATATCATAGTCTGAAAGCACAGGAGGAAACGTAGTTTTACTCTGGAAACCATCCAGGCAGATTGTGATGTAAACAAGTGAGAGATTGAGAAAAGGGAAGTAAATACTGTCAGCTTTTCCTCTCTCTCCTTGCTTTCAGCACTTATACCCCTTTCTGGGAAGACAAAAATTGACAGGACTACTTTTCCTCTATTTTATTTTTTTGTGTTTGTCTTTATGTGTGTGTGAGTGCATTTGTCTGTCGCAGTTGTTTTCCTGCACTTCTTATGTTTTCAACTGCCCACGCGTCCACAAGTCTGCAATATCTGTATTGACAAAATACCTTCTCATTAAAAGCAGCCTCGCTGTTTGCAACCCAGTAGGAGTTGGAAGTTCATGTATGAAGGAGCGGCTCCAAAAGTAATGCCTCCTATTTTATTATGTTGGCCCAGAACGTCAGAGGCAGATGTTGGTGGTATGGCAGTAGAGGATAAACTATCCACACCAATATTCCATTAATGTTGTTGCTGTGAGACAGATGGCAGCAGCAGAGGGGCAGTTTGACAAAATGGCATCTGACATAGAATTTAATATAAAGCAAATGTGTGTCATTGCATTCCTCCATGAAAAAATTAAAAAAATTACTCATTGATATTCATAGTAATTTCCTGAATGTTGTTGGAGACCAAACAGTGAATGTAAGCACAGTGAGGCAGTGGGTTGTGTATTTCAGCAGTGGTGACAGGACCAGCAACAGCGACAACCTCCACTGATGCAGTTTTTGACGAGAGCAGCATAGAGCCTCTTGTTCAATGCTAGTGAAAATGCACAGGTAGTGGTGGTGATTATGTTGAAAAACAGTGTTTTCTAGCTGAGAATTTGCTTTAACAAATGTTATCATGCTTTTTGTACATGTCACAATTTCCATGGAAATATATAGGAGGCAGTACTTTTGGAGTGAACTAGTATTTTTGTGTTAATGGAGTGTAGACATATCATTTCTTGATATTGTTTTCCCTTGGTTCCTTAACTTGTATATATTGGCTTTAGTGTACTGAGATAGGATTTCTACCTCTCATTGAAATATAAGTGAAGAAAATTGTTTTAAATGTCAATTTTAGTCTGGTTTATACCAAATATTGTCTCAAATATGAATAGCATTCACTTTTTCAGATTTTAGTTTGCTTCACAGTAAACTCTGCAAAATAATATTAGAAGTGCTTGAATGGTTTTAGGTGTTGTTGGGTTTTGGCTTCTTATGGTAGCTTAATTCTTTTACTTAAAGAATATAAACTTATAATACTAGAATAAGACTGTAAAGAAAAATAGCCCTACATATTTTAAATGTCTCAGAGCTATTAATGGTTTTTCTTTTCTGGTATCATAATTCATCCATGACCTATATAGATACTGCCAAGAATTCTGGAAACATTCTCGTGTGCTGTTTAAAGCCTTTTTATATTCCTTTAAGATCCATATATACGTAGGTCACTCTGAAAGTAATGCCTTCTATTTATTTCAATGGAAACTACAACAGATAAAAAGAGCACAATAACATTATTTGATAAAGCAAATTCTCGGCTAGAAAACACTATTTTTGAACATAATCACTACCATTAACCTATGATGAGTGTACGCAGATGAGCTCATAGAGATGCTCTTTATTTCATGGTTTGGCAGCTATGCATGGCCATTCATAGTGTGGCTTATCTTTCATGTCACTGTTCACAGAATTACAGAATCACAGAATCACAGAACTGTAGGGGTTAGGAGGGACCTCCAGAGATCATCGAGTCCAACCCCCCTGCCAAAGCAGGTTCCCTACAGCAGGTCGCACAGGTAGGCATCCAGGCAGGTCTTGAACATCTCCAGAGAAGGAGACTCCACCACCTCCCTGGGCAGCCTGTTCCAGTGCTCCGTCACCTCACTGTAAAGAAGTTCTTGCGCACATTGGTGTGGAACTTCCTATGCTGCAGTTTCCAGCCGTTTCCCCTTGTCCTGTCTCCACTCACCACCGAAAACAGTCTGGCCTCGCCATTCTGCCCCCCACACCTTAGATATTTATAGACCTGGATCAGGTCCCCTCTCAGTCTTCTTTTCTCAAGGCTGAACAGACCCAGTTCACTCAGCCTTTCCTCATAGGACAGATGCTCCAGGCCCTTCACCATCTTCGTGGCCCTCTGCTGGACTCTTTCCAAGAGATCCCTGTCTTTTTCGTACTGGGGAGCCCAGAACTGGACGCAGTACTGCAGATGAGGTCTTACCAGGGCAGAGTAGAGGGGGAGGATCACCTCCTTCGACCTGCTGGCCACGCTCTTTTTAATGCACCCCAGTAAGCCATTGGCCTTTTTGGCCACAAGGGCACACTGCTGGCTCATGGCCAACCTGTCATCCACCAGGACACCCAGGTCCTTTTCCGCAGAGCTCCCTTCCAGCAGCTCATCCCCCAACCTGTACTGGTGCATGGAATTATTCCTCCCCAGATGCAAGACTCTACACTTGCTTTTGTTAAACCTCATCCGGAATGCTGAAATGCACTGCCCACTGCCTCACTGACCTCCTATTCACTGCCTGGTCCCCATTGATGTTCAATAAGTGTTGATGAATGTCAGTGGGTGCCATTTTTTCCACCTAGAAGAATTCAACTGGCTGTTGACAAATACCCCCAAATTCTTTTCTTCCATGGAGCTTTCAAATAGAATGTGATGGAAGACTGGCAGGAAGATTCAATCTCGGTGTGCCTCTGATGTTGTGGGCTAATGTAATAAAGCAGGAGGCATTACTTATAGAGCAGCATTCATATCTCAAAACATGAAGTAAAGAATCAAGTTATTAAGTGCCTGGTCCTGCTCTTTGGCCACAACCCCAAACAATGCAACAGGTGTGGGGCAGAGTCATCATCCCTGGAGGCGTTCAAGAAACATGTAGACGTTGTACTGAGGGACATGGTTTAGTGGCATATTGGTGATAGGTAGACGGCTGGACTGGATGATGATCTTTTCCAACCTAGGTGATTCTATGATTCTATGATTCTGCTTAGCTACAATGAGAGTATCCTATGTAAATATGAAACTGAAAATAATTGACTTTCATTGTTTTGTGAGCTTAACATTCAGACAGAAAAGTTCAAAAAGCCAAACCTTTTATTTACATAGGTTGCATTTCAGAATTGATGACTTTCATTTTCAGCTGTGCAAATTACATTTTTCATTGCGTCTCTTGCTTTTTAAAATAATTTGGGCTCTTGTCTTTCAGAGCTTCAGAACTGCAATCCAGCAGCTGCGTTGTTTTTGCAAGAAAACTGCATACAGCGAATGGCCCACATAGTGTCAATCAAATTGATGCAAAGTTTAAACACTGTGGCTCTTGGATTGAAGTTGGAGGTGATCTGTTCAGATGAAATTGTAGCAACATAGCCTCAAGAATGAAGCAAGCAGCCAGGCTGTCTGAGTGTGGGTGAAATCTGATGAATTATATTCTTCTTGGGCTCCCTCCAGAATCTCAGTCAGTGTCAGTGTAATTTGTAAGGGCTGTGAATTCTAGAAGGAAAAACACATCATGTGCAACACGTGTACGTCGTACTTAAAGAAGTGAGGAATGTGTGAGCATTTTCTGTGGATGAAATAAATGGTATTTAGTTTCTAAAGAAATGAAGTTCTCTAAGCACTTTGCTTTTTTATTTACTTATCTTTCATTACAGTAAATAAGCTTATTGCGTTTAAAGTAAGCAGGTTGATACTTGTGTCAAACTACTATAGCAGTATCCAATAAAAATTGGAAACTGGTCTCTAAGAACCGTATTTGCAGTGCTTGTGGAGTTATCAAGAATATTAGCTGGCATAAATACTGACTGTGCTGGCATGTAAACCAGATATAGATCCATGCTTTTGGAAATGTGGGCTACATCCTTGCACTGTCATAGATGCTGTCTGTGGGTGGCCTCCCTCTGTGCTGCTGGGTACCAAAATGCTCCCACAGGGTTTGGAAGCTGTGTAATTAGGGGAAAAGATTTGACAAATGTGTCCCGGAAAGCAGTGAAACAGATACAGCTATAGGAATTCTACTTTTCCTCTGCACTTTTGGTTGAAGAGCATTTGGAGTGTGGTAGCAGCATGCAGTCAATATGAATGCTGAAGTAATAAGCTGGTAATACTACAAGAAGCTGGACTACTATGGGGATGGCTTTTCTCTAAAATCTGCCTTCTCAGGAATGGGGCTTGCTGCTGCAAGGTCTTGGATTGCTGACAAACAGCAGCAGAGCATGCAAACAAATAACAAGAAGTACATAGAATTATAGAATCGCAAAATCATAGAATGGCTTGAGTTGGAAGGGTCTTTGAAGATCATCTAATTCCAGCCTCTCTGATGTGGGTAGTATTGCCAGCCACTGAATTAAGCACCAGCTCAGGCTGCCCAGGGCCCCATACAACCTGGCGTTGAACATCTCCAAGGTTCAGACATCCACAGTTTCTCTGGGCAGCACGTGCCAGTGCCTCACCATCTTCTCACTGAAAAATTTTCCCTTAACATCTAATCTAAATGTCCCTTCTTTTAGTTTAAAACCATTCATCTGTATCCTATCCCTATCTACTAGTAAAAAGTTGTTTTCTGTCCTGTTTATAAGCTCCCACTAAGCGCTGGAAGGTTGCAATGAGGTCTACCCTGAGATTTCTCAACAGGACTAGATTCCTCAGTGATTCTTCATAGGAGAGGTACTTTGATTGTCCTTGTGGACCTCCTCTGGACCCATTCAAAAAGTTCCACATCTTTCTTGAGTTGACTATAAACAGTCATGAGACATGCATAATTTTTTGCTTCAGTACTGCAATCATACTGTGTTAATCAGATTTTGTTGTGTCACAATTTGGCCTGATTTGGCCTACTTCCATGACAGGTAATGAAGGGACACACAGTCCCATGCCCCAGGAAGAGAGCAAGAGGGGAGAAAGAAAAAAGGTAGGGAGATGGGCCTAGACAAGAACAGAAAATGAAACAGAATAATTCTGAGAGCTGTAGTTCATTCTTCTCTTCTGATACCTGGTAACCGGAACTCTTTAACTCCCAGTGCACTACAAGATGTCATGATGTGGAATACTGATGAGAGATCATAAAACCACGACATGTAGTCACAGCAACAAACAATGCATTTGAGTGTTACTAACATGATCAATGCAGACATTTTGTGGTACTGTCTAGAGTGCTGTTTTTCCACGTACCAGCAGGAGCTCATATTAGACAACTGTTATGTTTACATAGTTACGCTGATTTATCAACCAAAACTCATAGAAATGAAAATAGTAGCTAAGCCTCAATCAGTGATGAAAGTTGGCACCTAGCTGTATGATTAAATATAGCACCAAGAGAAAGAATGACAACTGGAAGAAACACTTTATCTAGAGTCATAATTTACTATGTAAATAGCTTTGTTTTGTGTATTTCATCAGTGACAATATAGTCTTGTAACAGCGAGGACTGAGAAACAATGTGAAAACTACTACACAGGTATTTCGAAGGGAGAGGAGGCCTCCGTTTCTGAAAAAATTGCTAATCAGACAAATGATCTATACTTATTTCACGGGAGGTAACTAGTTTTCTATTATGGTAAAACTTTGAAATTTGATTTACGGAGTGGGAAAAATAAGTAAAAATTACTCATCTAGCATTTTTCCTGCTTTTGCATGCTTTTCAGAGAATGCTGAGTTTTGGATTTCTGGAGAAATGACAGAAAAACAGAACTCGAGGTCTTCAGTCTTTCCATTGTCTTCTCCTGTGACATTCACAAAGCTTTTTGTCTTATATAACAAGAGGCTACTCTGTGTGGCTTAAAGGCTATCCTCTTTATTGACAGATTATGGATATTCTTAGAAACTTACTTTTGAATAAAGTAGCAGGATATAAATGTATGCTTTTTGGTTTCAATTTTCAAAAATGTATATGTTGTAATGTGCTATGGAGGCATACTGCAGTGTTAATTTATGATGCCTATATAACGTCAGTTGTGCCTAATAGAGTATTAGTGCTTGACTTCACACTCACTCCTTTCTGTACACTGTTTAAACTTGTTTAACAGTTAGTGTTAATGAAAATTGGTATAGTGGAAATTGCGTTCTGTGTGATGCTATCTTTACATCTGGTTCCACCACATGCGGGTGTGTATCAGTGGCCAAAAGTCCTCATGTACAGCGCAGAACCAATAGGTCTTATCTTCTTCCTTCCCACTACCTCAGCTGCAGTGTGACTTTCTGAAAAATGATTTCCTGGTTCTCTTTGTTTCTCTGTTCTCTGTCTCCTCCAGACTGGCTACTCTTTAGACTATTTGTTCCAGCCCCAAGGTACAGCAGTTTATCTGAGAACTAACAAATCACCCTTCACATTCCTCTTATTAACACACGGTTTGTATTATCCAATTGTCCTAGGGGTGTTTCGTTTCAATATCAGACAAAGTTTAGCTGATGCGTGTAATTACTTTTCCTGCATGTAAAAGCAAGAACTAAATTTAAACACAAGTTTTGTATCCATTTTCTAAAAGCTTTTTTAATCAACAGTTAATGAAACAACCTGTCATCAGACAGCTGTACTGCTGAAATGACATGAAAAGCAAATCCATGGAGTCAGTTTGTTTGTAGACTTTCACCTAAGTTTGGAGCTAGTGATGATTTGTTGTTTTTTTCTGCAGTTTAACTTTGTTTGGTCTAGCTGGAAATGTGACAGTAGTGATGTCAGTATTTGCCAAAAGCTATACTTTTACAGGAAACCGTAATAGACATCATTCAAGGTTTTGACAAGATTTCACACAGCATAACAGGGCAATGCAGCTCAAATTCATCATAATAAAAGCCTTCGATGCCCATTTTGGGTGATGTGCTCATAACCTTACAGATGGGGTCCATGTGTAGTTGAATGCAACTATTCAATTGCTTTGTGCAAAATGCTTGAACAGTGTGACAAATGTCTGTTAAAATGGTTTGCTAACATTGACTTAGAGGTATTAAAATATCAACACCATGTAATACAATGTTGCTTCAGGTCACAAGACATCAGAAAGCACAGAATCATGTACCCCAGCCTTTGCAAGATTTTTTTCCAGAAACATATTAGGGACTATGTCCTGTAGAAGAGAGAAGGAAAGAGAAATAAGGGTTTCTTAACTACTCAAAAATGGAAAGAACTGAGCTGGCTCTGTTTTCCTTGCAGAATTTCCAGTGTGCATTCATTTTGACTGGGCAGGTGGAAAGAGGTGTGGGCTTAAGCTATCAGGAGGTCCCGGGCATTTTTGGGGCCCTTTTTTCCTGGGGTTTCTCTTAGAACTTCATGGCTGTCTGATGGGAATTGTATTCATGTGATGTAGTGGTTACCATGTGCATTAAATACTCCTTATATCACTTCCTTATTCATAACAATATTGTTCTCCTCTGATCTGCAATGCAATGTACTCTCCAAGCTTTCTCATTGTTTCTTCCTTTCAGATACTTTCTTAGCAAGCCACTATCAGTTTTGAAAGAAGATGCTTCATATTTCCCTGCCTGAAAGGAAGCATTTTGCCTTATAATTCCCTTCCACCCTTTCACGATTTTCACATTTTGTTTTTCCCCATCAAATGGCAGCTGGACTTGAACTACTGGGATCAAAAGCCTGTGTGTGGTCTTCCTTTTAAGACTGCTAGGACTTTTAGTCTGCAGTAGATACTATTAGATGATCAAAATCTTAAAATCTATCACCTGAATTTTTGCATAGAACATAATTATTCCATTGATTTAATTAGACGCGACGAACACACATTTCTTTGAATAGAAATTAGCTGACGATGTAGTCTTTTTTATTTTCCCCAGAAACGACAACTAGAACAAAGAAAAAAGGAAATAATCCGAGTAAGCAATCAAAGTTGCCAGCTCAAAGAATCTTCCTGTGCTTCAAATAAAGGCCATTAATTACAACAAGGCTGAAAATAAATTTCTTTGCAGACTCTGGTCCTCACTGAGTGTGTAATATATGTTCACTGTAAGAAGCTAAAGGGCTTCCAGAAACATTCTAAGAAATGTGAATACCAGTGTATACCCAGTAGGTCATTTATTAAACACCATCTTCCCCTTTCTCTTCTTGTCCATCTACTTCAGCATTTGCAAGGTATGTGGATTTGAAAAGGTCTACACCAAAGTCACTCTTATTAACTCTGAGTCTGCTGATTCCGAGTTATTACAGCCTACACTCTATTTCAGCAATATTTTAACTTCGGATTACTGCTGTTTTATATTTGTTATCTGCTTTGCAAATTTTATGAAATAATGAACACTTTTTTTTTTTCTGTTGTTTTTTTTGTTTTGTTTTGTTTTCACATGGAAATAAACATATGGAAAGAAATGTTTGTTTTTAGGAGGCTTGCCAGTTGATTCCATGTCTATGTTATTACATTTGTGTTAGTAAAGGCTAGTGCCTGTACCTTTAATGGAAAAGGGGAAGATCTGTGAGTATGGTTCACTCCTGTGGGAATCTTGTTTTGAAGTTTGAATAGTTCCCTCAAAGCTCAATTTTCTCCAAAAAGCATCTTACTACTTGAGAAGAGGTTGACTGTCATGTCAATGTCCTTGTACATCATATTGGAGCTTCAGATATGTATTTAGCTTTCCTGGGTGTGATCCTTGATGCTGAAGGTTTAGTGATGCTGAAGGTGAAGTGAGGTTTATCTTGGAAATCTGCATAAGTCTAATATGTCATCTTATTTAAATTAAAGTCTGTCTGAGGATAGGTCAAGCTGATGATGTTCTGAAGGAACCACTAGTGGGGTGAAGGATGAAATCCTTAGCTTTATAGAAAAGCTTATCAGTGGCATAATATCAAATCCTTGTAAGACAACTGTGTTACTATGTACTTCACATCCTCAAGAATACATTTACTTTATCTTCTGCTTTTTTGTACTCAGCAAATATCCTTTGGTGGGCCTGTACCTGGCTGTTCTTTTTGCTGCATAGTCTTAAGCCAGTCCACTGCTTCAGTGCAAGACAGTACTGATTGCCAGTAGAATATTCAACCTGTGAAGTTGGTGGAATTTGCTATTAAGTCTTGACAGTACTAAAGACTGATTTAAATTCTGACATTAAATTCTATTGTTGACTGTTTTTATGCTAAAGTGCATGAGCTGAAGCTTTGTCATTGTCATGGTTTTATGATTTTTGGTTATCAGTATTCCACACCATAACATCATGTAATGCACTGGGGGGTTTGACTTCTGATGCTTGAGTTCCGAATGTTCGTCTGACGGAGAAGAACTACATTTCCCCAGGAGGCTTTGTGGTCAGTGAGGAGATATAACTCTGTGCAAGGTCACCTGATTTCTTCTTCTTCGCCTGCTCTATGCTGTCTGCGCTTCGCTGTCTGCACTTTGCCGTCTGCTTTTCTTCATTCACTCAACTGGACTGCACTTCTCACCTCAGCATTGTGGTGAGGCCTATCTACCATTCAGACAAACTCTCTCTCATTGTATTTTGCTAATACTATATTTAGTAAATCATTTGTTCCACCTCAGATTATTGTTGTTGTTTTCAATTATTTTGGGGTCCCCTGTTTCCCTTTTCTGGAAGCACGGATCCGCAGATCCCTCCGCCCTGCTGGTCACGGAACCAGGCCGAACCAGCCCGGAAACTGTTGACTGTCATTTACTAATTCTCAGGATCCTGAGGTTGTCATGAAGTCAAAAATTCACTCTTGGATAATAAGCGTAGGCACTAAGAAAAATGATAATGTACACTGCATGGTTGTGCAAGACAGCTTTAACATCAGTTGTGCTAGAAATTCTAGGGACTGATCAAGCTCACACTTTCCTTCGCGTTCTTTTACTTGCTAAATGATACCACTACAGAAAAGTGATACCAAAAGCCCTGCTATGAATCAGAACTATCTTTTTGATATGATAAAAGGGCAGCAATCCACTACAGCTGCATTATGACTGTATTGCTGCAACTTTGCAAAGATGACCATGCAATCAGAACATTTTGCTGACGGTGATTTTTCAGGCAACCAAATTTGCTAAATGTACAAAATGCAGACCAATCACTCTTCAAATGTTTTGACCTACTTTCTCCTTGAACTCATCCCAAAATAACAATAATAAAAAATAACTATGGAGAGAGCAGATTACACTGCTCTACAATTTCACTGATGGGAATGTGAATGCCATTAAAGTAAAAGTGCTTCCTGCTGGCAGACCAAGTATGTATTTGTGTGGTTGTAACTCCTCAATGCTCATTCAGTTTTTGGGAGAGATACAAGGCCAGGGAAGGACACTTATGCTGACTTAAACATGCTCCTCTTAATTTTGTATGTCATGCTATTGTGTTTCTTTTAATTCATCTGTGTAAAAATGTGTGCTATGGAATCAAGAGTGGTTTATAAAGTTAAGCCCAGTTTTCATACACCTTAAGTTAAATTCCAGAAGTCTTTTTCTCTTAACAGTTTGTAGTTTCATTTGTTTGATGAGCTATTACTGATTCCTCTCTATATTTTTTGACAGTGGTCTTCCTGGATATTCTAATTTTTGATTCTTTAAAAAAAAAAAGTCACGTAATTCTTTTGGACTTCTGCCTTTGTTCTTTCCTTTCCCTTTTAAAATATGTCCTTATCTTTGTGGGAGTAGGCGGAAGGTGCATGATTGCTCAGAGGTATGTTTTAAAAGCAGATCTGCAGATTCTGCTTTGTAAAGGTCTGCTCTGAAAATCCTTAACATCTCTGCTTTACTGGCAAACGTATTAATGAACTTTAAAAAGAGAGGGAGTTGACAGGAAGAACTAATCCCTCCCAATCCAAAACAAAAACCCAGATCTGCTGCATTTCCTTCCTTTCAGCATCATACAAATTGTACACTTTCAGTGTTCCTCCCTACGTTTATCTTCCCAGCCCCTCAGGAGAGTTACTCTGTCATTTCCAGTAGGAAGATGATTTGCATAAACCAGTTCCTTTTCATGATTAGATTCAGGAAATCAGAATTATAATCTGATGGCGTTTTTCTTTTGTCCTAGAAGTTGTTAAAATGAGTCATCGGGCAACCTCTAATCCCATTTCTAACCATATACGGACATGTATGGGACTGAAAATGAAGGCAGTTTTGTATTGGAGGAATTCAACCCAGTTAAGTGCTTTCTAGGATTTTAAATTTGAAAAGCGTTTACTTGCTGAAAGGTAATTTCATGATTTGTTTAATCAAGTTTGTGTAAGCTAGGAAATTGTCCTGTGAGCATGATACACATTTTGAACAGCAGAACTTCAAAACGTCTTAAGAGTAAATGATTGAAGGAAGACATAAATATGCATATGCAGTAGTGTTGTAGGTCTCCCACTAAACTAGCTTTCTGCAGACTGTGTGAGTCCCTGTGCTCCCTTTCTGTCAACAAGTAGTTCTACTGACCTTAGTCCGAAGGAATTCTCTGTTCAGCACAAATGCTCTTTTTTCTGCCTCTTGGTATCATAAATCCCGGGTGTAAGACTGCTTGACTAAAAAAGAAAGTACCTCCTACCAGCATCAGAGGGCAGTATCTTCAAAGCAAGCACACACTACTACTTTCTTTTCCTGGTCTAAGGTGACTGATCTGAGTGATAACCTTCTTGTTTGACTCAAATTTGAGAGCTTCAACTCACTTCTGAGGATGATGCATACAATTTATTAGGTAGTATTTCTCCTTCTTTCATTGGTAGGAAACAAATGGCAAACTGAAAAATCATCTTTTTAAAACTAGAAATTTCCTTTCTATAAGCAGTGATGGATAAAAGGCAGCAATTTTAGCTGATAAATGAAAGTTCCTAACAGGAATGAACATGAGGAGAATTTCATGCAACTTGGTCCATTGTGCTTTACTTTTTAGAACACTGCTATATAGGAAAATGATATTTAGATTAGAATCTCAAGACCAGAGTCTTCTTTTGGTTGCCAGCAAGTAAAGTTACTATGAGAATGGTGAGGTGCTGGAACAGGCTGCCCAGAGATGTTGTGGAGGCCCCATCCGTAGAGGTGTTCAAGGCCAGGTTGGATGGAGCCCTGGGCAGCCTGGTCTAGTACTAAATGGGGAGGCTGGTGGCTCTGCCTGTGGCAGGGAAGTTGGAGATTCATGATCATTGAGGTCCCTTCCAACCCTGGCTGTTCTGTGATTCTGTAATAAACATGTAGTTTCACGCCATGCTGATTCTATATATATGTATATTTTTATAATAGCCTTAGTTTATAATAGTTACGGTTACCACTTTTTAAGAATTAGTTTAACCAAATGCAGCAAAACTTAAAACACTGGGATCACAAATCTCCAGTTGTTGCTGAGCTGATAAGTTGTGTAAAGCTGGCTTATGGAACACAGTTGGCTGTAAAGCCCAGCACCTTGATGGGCTTTGATTCCCTAGCCTGCCTGCCTTTAATGTATTCCTTGGAAGTGATGGTGGACTTTGCCTACAAGAAGGAAGAAACATAGTCTGGGATGATGGAAATGTTTCTGGAAGCACAGGGCTTTCACAGAGCTCCATTGCTTGTCAATAGCTTTTTAGTACAGCTCTCATAGCTGCAGATGAATAATTCTGAATAGCATTTATTTTATGTCTATGTTCACGTTCTTCCACATTTGCAATAACCTTCACCTCACACATATAGTATAAAATTTATATCTGATGTGTATGGACTAAGAAAATGAACCTCTCATTCCTCTTCAGGTGTTTTGTAGGGATGAGCTGTGCAATAGGACCTTATGGTACAGATTCAGGGGAAATATTAGGATTGTCTTTTATAGTTTTTTTAGTGTTTATAATAGGAGTTTCTGTATAATCAAATTAGTGGTAAGCATCTGTCATAGAAGTATGATTTTTGGCCAAACAGTGCAGATTCGAACAGCTCTATAGAAGCCATAAATGTCAAAGCTACTCCCCCTTCAGAGCCTTTGGCTTTATCTTAAAGAAACAATGACATTTCATGTGAGAGTAGAGTTAATATACTATTTCTGTTTCTTCTGCAGCTCTATGTAGCACCATAATGATACTGGCATGCAGTGCTCACTTTTCCCAGTTTGGTAGGTGTTTCATACCTGAGGCAATGAGACCTGACAACTCAAGGAAACACAGCACGTAGGCAAAACTAAATTAAGTTTTAACTCAATGACAGAAAGTCACTGAGCAGAGTTAGGAGTGGATGGGCTGTTATCTTTCATTGCTCCAAGTTCTTTAAACAAAGTTTGTAGTAGAAATCTTTTTACGATAAGCAGCTGTTGCACCAGGTTGTTAAACCTAAGATAAATCTCCTTGCTGAACAGAATCAAAACCAAAACCAAACTATTGATATCTGGATGGCTCTTCTGTCCCAGGAGTCTGCAGCTTGCTATGTAGAGCTACATTTTAGATATGCATATAGTCTCTGGAGAAAGGGAATGTCAGTGCTTCATAGGTTGGCATGAGACATCTGCATCTTAATCTCTTAAGCTCTTGTTTAACATACAGAAGTTGGACAAATTGCTCATTCCCATGCACAGCACTGAAGTTCCCTTCATGCTTTTGGCATTCTGCTCATCTCTGAACACCACGGAGCTGGGTATGAGCAGACACTATGCAGAAAGGGGTGCTCTGGCTTTTCTTTTACCCCTTTTTTTTTCTTTTCTTTTTGGCAGATTTTTCTGCTTCTGCTCCATTTATACTGACAGATAAGCCAGCAGTCATGGTCTGTGCCTCACCTCAAGCCCCCAGCTTGTGCTACTTTCTTCTCACTAGGGTTGTTTTTCGATTAACAGCAAGGATTAACAGCAAGCTTTAAAGCAGCATGCCTTTCTGGAATGATTCTCTTCCTTAACAAATTTAATGACTTATTGAATTAGAATCCTAGAAAATGTAAAGGATATGTTCATGGAAGATCTTTCCTTGATTGTATTCAGCATGTTCATCCATTTTTAAAAGTGGCAGAATGGAAGGAATAAATAGTGACTATGGTTCTGCATGTTTCAGTTGATTTCCCCATAGCGCTCAGCTCTGTCATTGAAAGACATGATACAATTAACAAGCTCACATCTTTCTCCTTCATCCTCTGCAACTAGTTTGGTATTTCCAAGTCATCACACTGGAAGTAGAAAGTGGAACAATGACACCTATTTGATGAGGAGGAGGCAAGTGAGTAGTATGTTGATGAGAACTAGTCTTTATAAACCCAATTACCTTCCATATGACTGGATATCTTGTATTATATTTTCATGGCATTTCTTTTGCTTTTTGCTTACACCAGAAGTGTTTGACCATTGTGGATAAAAGGTGATTTGTGGTGCACCCATCTTCTCCGGTTGGCTTGATACATTTTCTACGCTATTTTAACAGTATAATGGGTTTAGCACTGCGTTAAGGTTTTCTGCTCAGAGCACTGAAGGGTACAAGGTAGTACTTTAAAAACCACAAAAACGAACACAGAAAACCTCCCTTCTATGTGGAATTCTTCCGCACCTTTATCTAGATTCCCAAATAATGTGGATAAACCAATGCAAAATTTGAATGTCCTATAATTTCAAGAAATAATCCTGATAATTTGCAACTAGTAAGACAGATTTTTTAGGTTTTTAAAACTTAAGTAAAGTAATTCTCATGAGAAAAAAAGTACTCTACCTGTGAGCTGCTACAATTCCCATGTCTCATTTTTCACGTTCTAAATGTCACTTTCTTTTTGTAATGAATTGGGCAGGAAACTCTGCCCTTTCCTTTGAATGACTCATGATGTAATGTACTTACAGATTAGAAGTACAATTTGAGTAATGTGCTATATGGCATTAGGTGAGGCTTTGCCCATTCCATCACATTTATCCTAATGAAAACTCAGCACTACATCATTTGTGCTAATATTACTGTTTTTAGATCATTAGTACAGCAAACTTTGTTGAAGTTCATACATGGGTGTACTTTCAGGGTAGGATTGCACTTTTCTTGTGTTAAAATTTTAAACTTGTTTACCTACAAATGTAATTAATTACTAATTACATTTTAATAATTGATTAATACATTGTAATAATTGATTGCAATTAACCATAAAAGTACTAATTAATGTTTCATTTGTTGCTGTCAAAGAACTCCAGGTGGCATGCAAGTGCATATCGATTTTAATACAAAGTAAATTCTGATCTTGCTGATCTGGATTTCAGCACTCATAAAAACTACAGAACAGAACAAGACTCTTCGATAGACTTGGTGAATAAAGGAACTCTTCCTCTGGAAAAAAAACAGAATGTCCTATTCATTGCAAATTTACATATTTCATTGTTTCTTAAGCCATTAATACACAGAACAAAAGAGACCATTTCAGTAGTATTTTATTTTAGAGAGATGTTTCATGTGTGGCAAAAAAATGAAGTGACAATTCTGATGCCTATTAAAAATGATAGTCTATCTGCACGTGAAGTCTTCATTTTTACATATCAATTCTGTTTGCTTATGCCAAGGATATGGGATATGTCTAGGAGATAGGAGCATTGGAGGAGTGTGGGCAGCAGCTCACTCTGGTTAAGTTATGTGGCTGGTTTTCTTTTATAATAAGTGGTAAGAGAAGATCTCTGACAGACCAGAAAGAATTCAGAAGAGCAGTCTTACCAAATTCCTTGAATTGTCCTATTGAATTACAAACTGAGCCTCAGGAGAGCTTTTGGTCATTGGACTTTTCAAGCTCTTCTCAAGACTCTATCCATGTTGGCTTCTCTCCTCTTTCATATAGAGAAATATGTGTCCTTTGAAATTAATTCCAGCAGAAGCCATTATTTTGAGTAAAGGAGAAGAAAAGAAAGCAAAAACAGTAATGGAAACATACGGCAGCCTTTAGCAGGGTCAGAAATGAGTGGCAGGTTCCCTGTCCTTTGGAACCTTCTGCATTCCCTTTCAAAGGAAAGCGTGGTTCATTCTTTTCCTTTCTTTGCATGAAAGTTCTTTGCATTTCAGTTCTCCAGCTGGGAATCATATTCTCCCACCAAGCCTAGTGCCTTCATGTCCTCTGCCAATTAGGTGAAGCTACTGTACGTTCTGCAACAAATGCTGATATATCTCAAAAGAGCTCTTGAAGAAGCAAAGGGTTGATTTACCAAGGCTTAAGTGAGAGCAACATTAGCCCCCAGGGTTAAAAATGGATCTGTGGCAATACCATACCAGTGTTCTCTAAGGAGTGAACTTCAAACAAAACTTTGATCTGTACTTTAATTGACAGACACATTTTTTTCCCTACTCTAGCAATACCCAATGAGGGAACATTATCTTTCCTATAATCTTTATCTAAGTGAAATGTTAGAGTTCCTGGGCACAATTCAGTTTGCAAATGTCTGATGCCATTTGAGACACTCTAGGGACCCACCTGGCTCCAACTGCCAGTTCAAAAGTGCACAGGTCTACTGGAGGTCTTGTCTCACATCTGCCATCAGATTGCTAGCATTTAAGACCTTTCTGACATCTCAGATGACATCTGATGTATGTTTAGGCAGTTGAACCAAGCTAGTGCTGTGCATTCATAAATACCAATCTCAATTAACATCATCCCTAATTCCACATAGAATAATTTAAGTTTCAGTTTGAGCTTTTACAATAAAACTAGCTTCAGAACTTATACACCTGTTTTCTCCTTAATGCGTTTGGTAACTGAATTTGTATGCATTCTAAATCTCAATCTCTTAATCGGTACCTATTTTTTTAATGATTTGCCACAAGTTATGTGTTGTTTATATGATCTATTTTCAGTTTTGAAATACATAACAGCATAAAAAACAGCCAAAGTTTGTTTTGGCTCACTGCTGCATTCATTAGTGTCCTTGTCAAAAGTTAACCTGGAGTATCTTCACTGGGACACTGCCAATAGCTTTAATGTGCAATGGTGGAATGTGAATTTAACCTGAAGGGCTGTGATACGTGATTAATATAAGCTGAAAAGTGTCTGGAAACTAAACTTCAATTTCTGGAAAAAACAGAATGGAAGCTGAGTTCTACAGCAATAATCTTCTGTTTAATTAAGCATAATAAACTGTAAATAAAGGTGTTTATAACTTGCTACTGAGGACTGAGCAAAAGATGATGTTATGGTTAAAATTATTGGTCTTCACATCATAAATTACTTGGTTTAAATTAAAAGTTACTGCAGGCTCCTCTGTCACAGTAATGTTAAAACAACTGCCATACTTAATACTTCTGCATATGGAAGGGTTGAACCCTGAAAGGACAATATGTTCACTATTTTTTCTGAAGTGCTTATCAACTTGCTTCAGACTTTTTCCACAGACGGCTTGTCTCTTGTCTGACAGGGTCAAATGCCATTATGGCTAGGAAAGCTGCTCAGGGAATGAGAGCACCATTTTAGTGCAATTTGGTTGACCACAGCTGAAGAAAACCATACATTATTTGGAGCATGTGACAGATGACTCCGCAGCATCCTCTTCTGTCTGGGAAGCAGCTTGTTGAAGGGAAGGAAGAAAGCTGTGCCTGAGCTTATACTCACAGCAATAAATGATAAACGACCTCTGCAGGTATGAGGGTCTGCTCTTGCACCCTTGTCCTAATGGGAAGCTTTACTGAAGCAACACTTCTGCTTTAAAGAATCTTCTGACATTAACTGACATATTGTCTTGAACATGGAAATCACCATGCCATTAACAGTATATTTCTCACACTTCAAATAATAGTTCTCCTAAGAGAGTTTCTTCTGTAGCCAGCCACCAAGAGTTCTGCTCTGTCATAAGCTAATGAGGCAATGTACACTTACATGTAAGCAGCTCCTCTTTTCAAAGATAGTTTTTGGTTTTTTTTTAATTGTAAAAAACAATTGCTTCTGGTACTCATAATATGTTTTCCTCTTCTCATTGAATGACATGCAGCAGGAGAAAGGTAAACTTAGAAATTCTCTTACAACTTCATCTCTCTCATCTCTCGAGATATTACCTAGGATCCAACACTTGAAGTATAAATTCTGTCATTAAAATCTTTTCCACTTAAAACAAGAAGCCCAACCTATTCCTCTCAATAATTTCCTTAATTTAACACAAATCTATGAGATTGTTGCCTTCTACAAAACTCTACTTTATTGTACACTTGCTACCCAATAAAAATGCTGCATGACACTTACTGGGACTGTTCATTTCAACATGACAGCCAATAAACTTGACTTACTATCTGTGTCAGTATTGTTTCTGGATCTATTTCTCTTCAGTCCAGTGATTTTGTGAAAACTGGGCTCTGTGGTGGATCCAGTCCTTCTAATCAACTTTAGCCTGGATACGTGAAAACCCAACTGACAAAGTAAAAGGGAGGCACTTCTTAGACCAGAAATTACATTGATGTGGACGGAGTATTTTAAGATAATATGTACATCTTTAGCCTGAATACAGCGCAGAGTTAAAAAACTGGAAGTAGTTCTGATTAATTAAAAAAATTTAAGTGTTATAAGAGAGTTGTTTAAAAAAGGACTTATTTAGAGTGAAAGAGGCTAAAATAATGACACAAAAAGGCTTGTATTTACATATTACATACTACATCCAGTTCAAGTACTGACTGGAGAACTATAGTCAACAGAAGCACAAATACACTACCTATGCCGAATTAATGATTGTAAATATATGTTTTTAAGTACTTTTTTTTTTAAGAAAAAAAATCCAAAGCCATCTGGTTATGATAGCCCTCCTTTTGTTTTAGAAAAAAGGGGAAGAAAATAAATTTTGGAAATAATGATTAATTTATGTCAGTCAACTCAAGATACCTTTATCATGTCATACATCAAAGATACCTTAATCATGTTATATATCATATATTCATCAGATGGGGCACTTCCTAGTGATGTTACAGCTTGGCCTTACAGTTCTTGTTTCTTTCTTTTTAAAAAAGGACTAGACAGTTGATTGTCCTTTACAGTTTATTCCCCAAAAAATACATGGATGGATTTGATTAATATGGCTGTATACAATGAAAGATTTCTGTGAAGTCTGTTTGATATGTCAATCTATTTTAACTAGTTTTCAGTCATAAATACAGGTTGAACACCTGTTTCTATGCTCATCAAGCAAGGCTGAAGAAATACAGGGGGAATCTGCGGCACCACTATCTCTTTGAAGTCTGCTTTTAAGATGCATCCACTATCAACAAACCAGCAGTAATTGCTACAGCTGTTCCCTGACAAAAAGCACCCCTTTTTTTGGAAAATCGTTTCCAGCAGAAGATGAGTGAATTACTGATAATGTTGAGATACTGCAAAGTTAATAACAAAAGATCAAGGAGAATCCTGTCAAGCTGAGAAAGTCTTTGAAAGCACACAGGAACATTTCTGTGCTTATCTTATGTATGGAGAACCAAAATATATGAAATCATATTCCAAGCAAATTAGCTTCAGTCCAGGTAAGTATATCTACTTGTATCTTTAACCATATTAAATGTTCTATTATGGGAAAGAGAGGTTTGACTTTCTTCACTAAAGCAACAACAAAATAAGATTTACTGTTAAGAAGAGTTAAACAACTTAAATGTGGATGGAAATCTGTCTTGAGAATTATCTTATGGATTGTATGGCCAAATATTCAATGTGTGTGGAAATGAAGCAAGAATTTGGATGGGTGTTCATGCTTAGATTCTTAATATTGAAACATGAATAAAAATAACATCATAAAATATTTTACAGTTTAAAACCAGTGTAGATGATCTGTGAGTTTAAAATGATCAGTGTATTGAAACATTAATATTGAGGATTAGTACCACTAAAATCAACTCATACTTTCACTTTACTCCAAATTCCTGTCTTTAAAGCTAGGAGACTTAAATCTTGTGAAGAATTTTTTTTTCCTCCTCCAGCAAAACTAATTTTACTTGGATCAAAAATGAAGCCTAAGATTATATACCTCAGGCTTGTTGAAAGCCTTTGTTTTGAGGAGTAAATCTCGAAAGAATTTTTGATGAAGTGAGAATGTTTGTATTTTTATTTGCTTAAATTTGATACAAAAGCATGAGTGATTTAATTCTCGAGAAATAAAATACTTGACCTGAAAATATTTTCCCCTTATTTCTAGACTTAAGACAACTTCCCCTCCTTGAAATATGTTTTGTGTCATACAAAGTTTAAAAATAGCAATAGTAACTTCAGTTAAAACTCAGTTAATCAGTTTACTTGCTTACCTCATTTTAAGAAGCATGTTACTTCCAGTGGGGAAAAAAAGAAAGGGTAATCTTACCTGATGGGTTTTCTTCTTTGAAATTAGAGATTTCTTAGCAGTCAGTTTTCTTAAACTAGTAAGCTTTTTGTTTATGGCTTGTTACTTTGCTTAGCTAAGTTTTTTGGATTGAATTTCATATTTAGATATTATGATTGCCCTTTAGTTAGAACTCAGGCAAAGTAAACACACACCACATCTTTACCTTGACCAGTCTTTTGGGAGAAACAGACCTCTTAGGTACATTGTACTGTTTTCATAGATATGTAAGTATCAGAAATTAAAGTTGTGCACTACTTTAATTTTATAGGAAGTGCATGGATGGGGAGAAACCCATCTTCTCATTGCTGAGCTGTGAGTTTTCTGTAGAGTACAGAGCACTGAGGCCTGGGTGAGAGACAGGAATGTGTATTTCTGATGCTACATAGAATGCTTTATACAAAAACATATGCAGACATGTTTTAACACAAGCTCTGTTACATTTAATGTCTGTGGATTCACTTCACTGCTATGGATGCACTTTGGTTGAGTGGTTTGGTTGATAGAATGTAAAGACTGCAGTATATGAGAATATCTGATGCATGTCTGTCAAGGATGACAGGCAAATGATGCCTTTTCTGCTATCATGTTCTGCCTGGTATAGGGAGCTGAGCTTTCTGTCACTATCTACTCTCATGTTCCCTACATGTTGCTGGCCATATTATACTTTGTCTGAATGCACATTTATTACAAAACCTGTATACTACTAGAGGACTGTCTCTGTGAAATATAATCTCCAAAATCAAGAGCATGAAGGCCACACTTGTTGCCAACATAAAGCTGCAGCGTTCCGTGGATTTTTACCCCTTTTTCAAGTGTGGCCTTATGAATTATCGTAAACTCTGCTAAACATTAGAAAAACAAAGTAGCATTGACAGCTTGGTCAAAAACTGGAGACATATATTATTATTCAGTTTGGTGGTGTTCAGACCTGCTAGAGACTTTTGGTATCTAGATTGGAGCCAGTATGTGCAAAAATACTTCTTTGTGTATAACATTAGAATTGAACATACCATATACTTTAAATTATGAGGCATTGGAATGTGATCCCAAACCTAATCCAAACATTTCCCCGTCCAGCCATCCTGACTTGGAAAAGTTAATCATAAGGAAACGACTCACAAAAAGGACTCAGCCAGTAGCTGTCCTCTCAGTAGGCTATACTGATGTTGTGAGACGTGATGTTGGCAGAACTGGCTTTATATGTCTTACCGATCTGACTATCTGACTGAAAATAAATAACTCCCTCCCTTTTTTTTTTTTTTTTTTTTTTTGGTCTGGGTGGAACAGGAGAAAATGAGACAGAGTGCTAAAAGCCACACTGTATTTCAGATAAACACATGCAGCAACCAAAAGCTTTTTGGTTAAGAAAACCAGCATCAAGGTACTATCTTCCACTATCAACTATTTTAAAAGAAATGTGCTTTTTTCTTTGTATTCTCCTTGTCCTTCAGATTTTTTTTCCCTATCTTCTGCCATTCTGTGGTACAGATATGTTCTTTGCTTCACACATATCTTGACTTCCTTTTTATTTCTTCACTGGTAACTCTGATTCTGCTGTCAGCCTCCTTGCTTTTTTTCCTCATTAATGCAGTGCATCTCAACCTCATTTTTTGTCAATGCACTCAGGCAGACCCAGCTCTAAATGCACTTTTTCCTTCTGCTGAAAGCACGGAAGATTCCTAGGAATCGATTTGACTTCCCAGTTTCTTCAGATAACATCCAAGTCCAAGCTGTTCCCAAACCTTTCATACCACACCAAGGGAGTGGTTTGTGGCATATTCTTTACTCTGTGTTCATTTCAGATCATAGTCTTAACGCTCCCATGTTTTTTGCTTTTACCTAGTTTCTTTGAACATAGCAGTCCAGCACCTTGCATCCAGGCCATATTCCTGTAGAAGCAGCTGTAGGAGTAAAAACTGAGCTGTGCCAGTTCTGATAGGCTTAGTTGTGATGAATGGACTACCAAGAAATACATGGAAAGTATTTGGGAAATTCACTTTTTTCCTTCATCATTGCTTAAGAATTCTGTTTTTACTACCAAGCAAATGGAAACTGAACCTAAAGCAGGTCTTTCAAGATCTGGCATCAACTGTTTTTTCAGTCCTCTAAGTAACAGCCTTAATAATCACAGAATCAAAGGGATTGGAAGGGACCTCTGGAGGTATTGAATCCAACTCCCTACTAAAGCAGGCTCCCTAAAGCTCTGTCACCCTCACAGTAAGGAAGTTCTTCCTCATGTTCAAATGGATCTTCTCACGTTCCATTTTGTGCTCATTGCCCCTTGTCCTGTTGCTGGGCATCACCAAAAAGAGCCTGGCCCCATCCTCTTGATTCCCATCCTATAGACATTAATAAGTATTGATAAGATCTCTTCTCAGTCTTGTCTTCTCCAGGATGAACACCACAGGGAAGTTACCCAGTTTGAACCA
The DNA here is from genome assembly GCF_019238085.1 of Lagopus leucura. NCBI lineage: Eukaryota > Metazoa > Chordata > Aves > Galliformes > Phasianidae > Lagopus > Lagopus leucura. The sequence goes on from NW_024962262.1 coordinate 75,763,073, forward strand.
GTGAGATTAACTCCTCATGGAATTCATTAGGGATCTGCAAAGAAACACTGTCCATTTCACATTAACTCCACAGTGTTTGAAAATTATCTATGTATCTAAATGAAAGTGGGAGGAAGATAGGGTTTCACTAGTGTTTTTTTTTTTTTTTTTCCCATCCACGTCTGTGTTATAGTTATTAAACTCTAATAAGCTGATCTCATTGTACTGAATTAGGTTCTCTTGAAACTCTCACTTAAACAGTTAACCAGATTTTATTTTGGCAGCAGCAACTACAATTCCCAGAAAGAAGGATCCCAAGCAAAGCCCAGGGTGTAGTATTTTAAAGCAACTGTTTTAAGAAATCCCAATCTCCTTTCTAATCTATAAAGCAGATTCCTTGTGACACTTTTATACAACGGAAGTTTCCCTTTTCACTTTGAAACAGAAATAACAGAGAATAACAAGAAAGGTGGGAATCTTGTTTACAGCCAAAGTCAAATTTCTATTTTCTTGTTTCATCTTTTGTCTAAAAATGCAAAAATGAAATAGTAGAAGTCTCTTTTCAACTTTGAGGTTCAGGTGCCCATCTCCATCTCCATTGCACATTTATACTGTCTTATAGGCAAGTGTTTGTTTATGTAATATGCAATTTCCTGCTCTGTTTGGGAGGCTAACCTAAGAGATGTCATACTGTCTATATCTACATTGTGCAAAAGGGCTTCTCTCAACAGACCTTTCATCTGCCTACTGAATTTTACTTTGAATTGACAATGCATTCCCATGACCGCGGTTTGCTAAAGCGTAAGGTAGATTAAAATCAATATATATAAGATACTCTATGCACTACTTGCAGGTTTTTTGCTTATTCTTCCTGAAAAATGAGGAGAATCAAGAAAAATCAAAATTCTTTCGGTACTTCTCAGCTGCTAATCTGAGTTTGTACAAAGATATATCAGAAATAATTCTGGGGAGTAATTCTTTGCAGGTTCTCATGGTGAGTTTTTAAAATATTTGGGAGTTGAGTGTATCATATATAAAGAAGCTTGTTTTTACTGACCACCTTATTTATTTTTTGTGTAATTTAGGCTTAATGATACACACTGAATTATATCATTCTGATTTTAATGCTAGCTGCAGCATAGTTAGTCATCATCTAGAGACAGAAATAACACTTTTATTTTGTATCTCAAATTTACCTGCTAGTCAGATGCTGTTACGCAGCCAGTTATTTAAACAGGTGATTCAGAATACTATGATCACAGCATACACTGACAAAGGTATGTGCCCATAGTTGAAGAAAACGTTACAAATACAAAATCATAAATGCCACAAAATCCAGGTGAAGTCAGTAAAAAGTTTCACATAAATTTTTGGATGTTTCAAATAATAACAATAACACTACAGTGGATGGATTTTAAATTAAATTATGAGCAAAGCTATGCCAAATTATTGTTATAAACTGATTTTTAAAATCCAAACATCATCTTGCAATTTGAGGACCGCTTTATGCTTTATGCTCATTGTGACACAGTGCATTCATTATTTGAATAGCAAATTCTGAGCAGAAATTAATTGTTGCAAGATTTTCTACAGTTTGCAGAGCGTAATACCATTGTTTGAAATTTGCAATCTGTTTAGCAAACTGATTGACTTCACAAGGAAATGAATGATTGTACAGCATAAGAACTTCACTGGACATGTGTTCTCCCTCATAGTTTATAAAATTAAAAGTTTAGTAACTTTGCATGCTTAACAAATGGTTAATATAATTTATATATGGAACAAAACACTGAGAGAAATTGGTATTCCAAGTTCCCTAAGATAAGAAGTAAACTGAAACACTGGGGCATACTGCTGGTGGACTTCATGTTGTTATTGTTGCTGCCTTCATTTTAAATCACATTATACTGATTTTTTGTTCTCATTTTGGGAACTCCTCATGTCATACCTTTTTTTTATCTCAGATTCATGAGAAAATTAAGGTTTTTGTTATTATGCTGTGTATGTGTACATTTAGAATCAGTGTGTGCATCTGTGTGTGATTCCTTCCCTTCTGACTCCAGGTTCTGTCGATTGTATTCTACTGGATTTGATAGAGATGTTTCAAAAATGCTAACAGCTTCCAGCAAAAAGTAGACTTTTAAGATAATGAAAGGACTTACAATTGCAACCCACAGCAAGAGAAAGCTAAAACTTGTATCTTGTATAATGCTGCCAAGGAATCTGCACAAGACAACATTTGCTGCTCCCACAACAACTTTTCATTATAACAGTGATAGAAAAGCTTGTAAAATATAGTTGCTTAAAAAAAAAAAAATATATATATATATATAATATATATCATTATTTTTATTTTCAGAGACACGAGAAAGTATCAGGGAGACAAATGTGGCTCCTTCGTATGCTAAAATGCTCTTGATTTAGCGTGATGAAATGGTTTGTTTTTAGCAGGTGTTGCCATGATAACACATACTGCAGTTTCATATGATTGAGTTGTTCTAGTCAAGGGGAATCATAGGCAGGCTGCTTGAACCCTTTGTTTCATGATCCAAAATTCATGTGATATAGTATGAATCTTTTCATTGACTTTATCAGCATTTAATTCAGGCCACGTTTATATTCTACGTTCGTAGATTAAATCCATATGATAGCAAGAACAAATAATCTGTTTATATTCCAGGAACTAGAGTGCTATTATGCCATCAAAAAGATTGTCAAAATAGATGTACTATGTACAGAGAATGTTGTTAGCTCACTGTTTTGTTTCCAGTTAATTTATTTTTAAAGGTCACATGGGTTTATTTTAAAGGTTACCCAAACAGAGTTTAAAGCAAGCCAACGCCATGCATACCTTCTGCAGAGGCATTGGTTGCAATGTCTGAGAAGTGTGGGGATCCATTCCCTGTTCTGGGAGAGAATTATCTATTTAAAATTTGGAAAAAAATTATATGTCGGATGGAATAAGCAATCATGATAAAGACTAGGAGGAAAACAAAACCATGGTACAGGTCTTTCTGCTCTGTGACAAGTGGTACTCATATCTAGACTGAGATTTTGGAAAAGTGGAATTGTCTGTGTGTAGACTGTAACTCAAAGCACGTTGAATATAGCATATAACAGAAAGGTTTCATGTAGACCACGCATAGACATTTTACTGATTTTTCTTAATGTGGCCTTGAACAACACAGTCCCTTATCTGACAGGTACTGATGATATAAATGCACCAATCATACCAAATTCTGCAAAGTGTAGCACGTGTAACTATGCCAATAGTTATGAACCCAAGCCCAGAATTGCCTGAAGTCCTGAATATATACGGAGCCAGGACTGAACTGCTTGTGGTCTGACTTCATGCTTTGCTCTTTCCATGCTGGCACACAGCTATGTGTGCTGTGCCATTGGCACAACAATACAGACTTTCCCACTATTGGGATGTGTCACGTGTTATCAATTTAAGGATTTAGGTACATCGTATATGATCATGCAGTTAAGACACATTTAATTGCCCCTTTTAAGAAGGGATAAGTTATTAAGGATATGTTTCACAAGGTAATATGATATGTTTGATGGACACTGTCTAGAGAGAAGGACTGAGCTGATCAAGCATATATCTCAGACAATTTAGTTAAAAGGCAAGGAATCGCCTCTTTAACATTCTGAAATTGGCTTTCAGCCACTGGATGCATTGACATGAAGTATTTGTTAAAGCTCTGTAAAAATGAAGATTATTTCCAAGTGGCTAAACTACATTTGTACAGAAGAGTGTCTGACTGTCCCTGCAAAAATGCTTAAGAAATATATATACACTGCTCAGGATCAACACCCAGTATGTAACTGGTGCAGACTTTGTTCCACGTCTGCTGATCTTCTCTCAAACTTGTCAGTAAATAACTGAAAAAATCTCATCAAAATTGTGGAACCTATGGAAACAGCTTTGAATTCACTTTAAAAAATGAGAATTAAGGAGTCCCATTCCTTTTTTTTTTTTTTTTTAATAAAGGACTCATTACTGTCAGGGACGGGATTCAATTTTCCTTATAATTTCAGAAGATATTACAGTCATAAAGTAACTGTACAGTAAAAAAAGTATGTATTGAGATTTAAACTGATATGAATATATGCAGATATCTATTTCAATCTTTCATCAATTCTGTATTGGTGTAACTTTTAATACTCTGTTTTATTAATACTGCTTTCTCTGAGGACTCACAAAATGCCGTTTTTAAACTCATACATTTGATATATGTGTTCCCATATTCCTGAAGTTACTTGGGAATGCTGGTGTTTTTTGTTTCTCAGCAGAATATAGTTCGTCCATCTTTGCTATTCTTCTCTGATTTTGAGCCCATTGGTAGTAAAATCAGTAGTTTATGATTTCTATCTCCCAAATAGGATTTTTCCCCACTAATACTTATCTTTCAGATATCAGCTGAATTCCTGCAAATCTTTAACCATAAAAGCTATTTTATACATAAATGTCAACACATTGCCATTCTTTAAATCTTAGTTTGAAACTTAGTTTAGATTTCCTTGGAAACTGATCAGATAAATGATAAAAAATCATATTAGGTAATATTAGATTCTGCAGCCATACATTGCAAGAATATATTTATAATATTTTCTATTTAGGTGCCCTGCTGTAGCGTAATCTTTTACTTTTTCAGAAGACAACTAGGTCAAATTTATTTTTGTTTCTTTTCCTTTGCTGGAAGATTTAACATTGAAATACGTGAAGTGGGTTTGCTTTGCTATTCTGAATAAGAATATATTTTTTCCATAAATGATGGAATGATTAAATGATTAAATAGAGTCTCTTGTGATTGAAGTGATGATGAGCATTTGCAAAGCCCATAGATATTTTTGTCTAATTAAAAGTGGTAATGAGCACTTGATACTGTACACAGACTATGCGAACACAGTAGAGGATGAATACATTATGTCAGTTTGATTGAAAACCTGTTCTGTTGATACACCTTGTAGGTTCCTTGGTTCATGCTATTGATTGCTTGATATTAGTATCAAAGTCCTTAAGTCTTACAAACAGTGAGGTTGCAGACAAAAATCAGAATTCATATATTGTGCTATGGAAGTGTATGTGTCCCATGCTAAGTCTTATGCAGTGATTGCTTCTTCTGTTTAAGGACTGAGAACCTTTGTATAGATTTTACAATCCAAGAGCAACAGTGTCACAGTAAAATGACAATTTCCAGTCACTGGATTTTTGTTGTTTTCTTGGCTGCTGGAAATAGATCTGGATTCACATTCCATGGGAAGGACTTGTTAACAGAGGCAGCAACAATTATACCTATTTAAAAACAAAGTGAAAAAAATACATTTCCAACATTTTCAAGAAATTTGGAAAAGTCAACATGACCTTCAGTTTTGTTTGGTGAAACATTTCCAAGGCTGACCAAGTAAGGAGCTGGACAGTAGGAAAAGCAGGAGGTCCCAGGGGTGCTGGGGACATGGGCTCCAAGCTGCCAGCCTGGCAGCCCTCCTGCAGTCTTCATGTTTGCCTGGTGAGCCTGAGATCCCAAATGTTTAGGAGCCTGGAGCCTGGGATCTAGGCCTCCTAGGATGAAGCATGTTGAAAGACCAAACTAGGCCTCCTCATGTACCTGTAAGCTGTAAATTATGGGATGCTGGAAGATTTGAGCCCAGGACAGCCCCATGCTACTTGAAAGGTCAAATGAAATGTCACCATGTCCAGACTCCCACATTCTGAAGTAGACAGGAAAAAGGCATCTGGAAGGCAGCCTGCCAGGGGAGTGATGAGAATCGAAAGAATGTTCTGTCTCTAGTGAATCTAGTGAAAAGTATTCCCTGGAAAATTTCAGGACAGCTGCAACTCTTCTACTGATGCTCTCTTTTGATAAAATTTTATTTTGAGGTATATGGACAAAAAGATGATCCTGTATTGATTTTGGTCCTGGGTCCAGAAAAAAAGAAAAAGACTGGGAACTTTCCCCAAAGGATGCATTTCTGCTCTGACCTTGTGCATACTCTTCTACTAAAATCAGTTATTAGTTTGCCATAATAATCAATTACATTGACATTGAATTGTGAATAGGAAATAAATATCCTATTTACCTTTTCCAGGACCTACTTGTAGGTATCTCATGAGCTAGAATACTTGAAAGTTAGGGGGGCTTATGAGAACTGGGCAACATTTAAACAGCACTTCTTCCTCAAGATCAGTGCATCCCTAAAAATAGGAAACTGGCGAGGTTAAGCAGAATGCCTGTGTGGATGAGCAAGGAGCTTGTGAATAAGATCAAAGGGAAGAAAGAGGTTTATGAAATGTGGAAAAAGGGTCGTTTTCCTGGGAGGAATATAGGAGCGCTGTCAGGGCCTGCAGGGAAGTGACGAAGAAGGTTAAAGCTCACCTGAAGCTGAAGATGTCGAAGGAGACAAAGGATAATAAGAAGGGTTTTTTTAAAGTTAGCAATAAAAGGAAGACTGGAGATAATATGGGTCCCCTGCAGAATGTGGGAACTGGCCTGGTAACAGGGGTTGCTGAGAAGGCAGAGATGCTGAACACCTTCTTTGCTTTGGTCTTCACTTCAAAATTCCCACATGGGACTCTTGGACACTGGAGAGAAGAGAGAGAGTCTGGGAAATAGTGAGCTTCCCTCTGATTGAGGAGGAGGTGGTCTGGGAACATCTGGGTGGGGATCAGTGTGCACAAATCCATGGGCCTTGATGGGATGCATCCATGTGTACTGGGGAGCTGGCAGAGGTGATTGCCAAACAGCTATCATCTTTGACAGGTCTTGGAGAACAGGAGAAATGCCTGATGGCTGGAGCATAGCCAGAGTCGCTCTGGTCTTCAAAAAGGGCAAGAAGGAGGATCTGGGAAACTACAAGCCAGTCAGCCTCACCTCTGTCCGTGGAAAGGTAATGGAATAACTTGTTCTAGATGCCATCACCAAGCAATTGGAAGAGAAGAAGATCATCAGGAATAGAAAGCATGGATTCACCAAGGGAAAATCGTGCTTGATCAACCTTGTAACCTTCTATGATGGCATTACCAGCTGGGTAGATGGGGGGAGAGAAGTGGATGTCACCTACCTGGACTTCAGCAAGGCTTTTGATTCTGTCTCCCACAGCATCCTGACAGTGAAGCTGAGAAAGTGTGTGATAGATGTGTGGATGGTGAGGTGGATTGAGAACTAGTTGATTGGCTGAGCTCAGAGGATTGTGATAAGTGGTGCGGAGTGTGGATTTGTGACTAGCAGTGATCCCCAGGAGTTGGTGCTGCGTTCGGTCTTGTTTGTATCCAATTCTGGGCTCCCCAGCACAAGAAAGACAAGGATCTCCTGGAGAGAGTCCAGAAGAGGGCCACAATGATGATAAAGAGCCTGAAGCATCTCCTCTGTGAGGAAAGGGTAAGCAAAGTGGGTCACTTCAGCCTTGAGAGAAGAAGACTCAGAGGGGATCTAATTAATGTTTAGAAGTATCTAAAGTGTGGGAGTCAGGGAGACATAGTCAACTTTTCAGAGGTCTGTGGGGACAGGGCAAGTGGAAATGGACACAAAATGGAGCATAGGAAGTTCCGCACCAATATGTGAAGGAACTTTTTCACAGTAAGAGTGACAGAGCACTGGAACAGTCTGCCCAGGGAGGTTGTGGATTTTCTTTCTCTGGAGATATTCAAGACCAGGCTGGATGTCTACTTGTGCAGCCTGCTTTGCAGGGGGGTTGGACTTGATGATGCCTGGAGTTCCCTACAAACCCCTATAATTCTGTGATTCTGTGATCCTGTTTATCACTGGAAGTGCAACTGGGGAAACAAGATCTGGATTCTCTTTCAAATCTCTCAAGAGATTTGAAAACGATTGCTCATAGTCTACTGCTGCAATTATACTTTTCAATAGCCACAGGTCCAACTGTAAATAAGCAATGTACTAACAAGATCACTCATCTTAGATTTGAGCAAGTGTACAGTGTTTTCAGGTTTAATGCTTAAAGGGGTTTCTGCATGTATGGGATGGAAATGTTAATTAACAAGTGTATTTCTTGCAAAAGAAACAGATCATGTTCCTGAAATGTCTTAATGGGACATTACTGTCTATTTTGTAGTTGCATATTCTTGAACAGAAAGCGTAGTGAAACAATTTTAGCCACAATCTTGCATTTGTAATGAGAAGTGGAGGACACTACTTGGACCATTTACCTCTAGTGGTCATTCATTTTTATGCTAGACTGTGGAGTCACTTTGCTTTATTTATTCTTTTGGCCTCTGGTATTTTTGCTGTTCCAGCTTATTTTTTATTTTTATTATTTTTAAGTCTCCAGTGGACTGGAATACAAACTCTGCAAATTTATCAGGTTATAATGGATGGCCTGGAATGATTAATGTCATGTGTTAGTTTTGGAGTGGTTTTGGGTGTAGATATGCTGCAGACTGCGGTGTTTTATGGAATTTTAGATTTAAGTGCAGCCTGTCTGTATCCTTCACATATTGTTTGCTGGTTGTTGCTGATTAATCACATCTATTGCAGCTGTCGTACTGGAGGGATTTGAACAAACCATGGACTTTTACATTTTTCCCCTTTTTGTAGTGCCACAGTACAAAAAATGTTTGAACAAAATGTTCATTCTATCCTTTAAACATGTTTGAAAGGTAAGATTAATTGACTGTGTTTTCTATTAATACATTTCAAGTTGGATAAGTCTAATAACTAAGCTTATTCAGTAGCCTTTACCTATTCTATTAAGACGAAAACCTGGAATACTTATTTCCTTCAGTATCCCTATCCCTATTGATGCTTATGGAGCTACTCAAGTAACTGGAGGAGTTCTATCAAATTTTTAGGCAGAACTGAGGATAGAAATGATGCCTATGTTTTTATGAAAGTACCGAGTGCAAGTTGAAGATTCCCTTTTTTGTATTTCCTTAATCCTTGTTTTCTCTTCTTATTCTTAGAATTGCTTGCTGGATAAATGGTAAATCAGGGGCCACAAGAGGGTCCTCTCCAGTATAATTAGATCCTAATGTCTTTGATGCAGGCAGGCATTCATTGTTACTCTACACAACACTTATCAAGGCAGAACTCACTTTTGTAGAAAAACGAAAAGATAAAAGTCAAGATTTCCAGATGTCTGCTCTTTCTGGAAAGTTCCTATTTCCATATTTTAACACTAGTGATATTTTTTTTCAGGGATACTTGTCTATTCTGCTCCTCTTGTTGCCTATGTTACTGTGGGGAGCTTAGAAACTTCCCAGATTATTCTCATTTTATGTATTGAGTAGGAACCAAGTTTTAGACACACTTTTCAAAGAAAGTATATCAAGTTGTATTTTTTTTTTGTTTGATTTTCCATATATACTCACCATTTCTGACAGTGTGTTGCTTTCTAGCACAACCCAGTCCATTCCCATGGTCTGTTCTTCTTACTCACTATAAGCAGCACAGAGCTTTTGATGAATTCTCTAGTGGTCCAACATGAAGACATTTTAAAATCCTGGAAGTGAATATACTGTAAAAGAACTTAAAGGGAATTTATACTAAGGCAGATCATGTGTTTTTTTTTCCTGGGATCAGTGGCATTCCACAACTCTAGGGTAAGATACTGCTTGAAGTTCACATGGGTGTGAGTGGGAAAATATACATGAGGAAGTGAAAAATAAACATTATCTATTAAAGAAGGAAATGCTTTAAATTCAGTGAAGATTTTAAAGATTAATATCATTTTTTTTTTCATCTATTAAATATTCACCAAGATCTATTCTATATCTAAATATATCTAAAAAGATCTATTCTGGAGTAAGAATAAATATAGCTTTCCAGTATAGCCTTGAAGTACTAAATATTGTTGAATGTAAGTATTTAAGTCACATACATTATTGTTAATCTTCAGAAGAAAACAGAAAAATACATATTTTTTATTTGAGCTGTTTTTGTGAATCTTCTGGGAAGTGGAACCTCTGTCCATGTGGGAGGCACCTGACTTTACCAGGTGCTTTTTAATAAACACCTCAAGTTCCTGGTAGGTTACTTAAAAATCTCCTTTAAATCTACATATGTAATCACTTCTTGACCAAGACCCTGCATTTCTATATTGCTCTGAGAATGGTCTGCTTGTGCACTGACATCTCTTGTCTTGAATCCTCATTGCCCCATGAGCATGGTATGAGAATAAACTGCACAAAGAACAGATTAATTTTGTTTCCTACCCTCAGGTCATCTGCATTCCTAGTCTGTTTCTTGAATAATATATCAAAATCCTTTTGATGTATCTTGTTACTCCCATAATCCTATTCTATTTCTGGACCTCAGAGTTGCTACAGTTTAAATAGTCATCACAACTAATCACATCAGCAGGATATGGCATATATCATATCAAATACAAATAAAATCACATTTTTAAAATATTTTCATTTGGTATTTAAAGTATCTCTATTTTACAAACAAGAAGTGATGGATTATGTTATAACTGGACATGAAATATCCTCTTCATTTTGAAATCAATCTCTTTGAAAAGAAATGCTGAATGGTAGAGGTTGCATTACTGGTATACTAGGGATTTTTAGTAAAGTTTGGCTTCAGATATTATGTGTGAAATTAAATGTTGAAGTCTTTTTAGAAAGTAATATTGAATGAAAACAGATAATTTGTACAGGAAGTTCTTTACTTCTTGTTTCCGGGAAACACCGCCTCACCAATCCTCTCCAGCTTTGGATATATCCATTATTTTTCTCTTCTGCTTCATGAACTGCCTCCCACAATACAATGCCTAGCACTTTCTACAACCCAAGTGTTATATAAAGGCACAGGTTTCTATAGATTATATGCTGCCTTAAGACTTAACATTTTTTAAGGGAAGTGTTAGATTCCCACATCTAAATGTAGGGAAGATTTTTAAGAAATCGTCAGTTTGCATTGGATGCTCAGCCTTTTAGTTGGCTATTGCTAAGCATCCAGAGTTGAGCATACAGACTAGAATACATGACGGATGATAGGAAAATGTAGCCACAAGCAATTTTTTGAAATGGACTGGTTGGAATGACTTTGATTTTGAATTCCCAGTTTGACAAAGAGTAGAATTTCTTGATTTCAGTAATTGCATTCTCTAAAAAACAGGCTTCATTTAAAGTGTTCCAAAAGGGTACACAGTGTCACTTAACAGCGCTGAAATTATTGGCTACTGTTTATGGCTGAGAACAATTTTAAACTACTGAAATTATAAGTGCTGAACAATGCCATGGTACTTGTGAAGACAATATTTCTTTCCATAAAGACAAAAGACAGATTATGCATCTGCTGTTACAAGTGAAATCTGTCACTCCTCCTATCTTTACCATGAAAACTGTATTTTCTCTAACTATATATATATATGAAATGTTTTTAATCAAGATAGAATCCAAAGAGAATATAATTCATCAGGCTATGAAGATCAAGTTATTTTCAAAGAAAGATGCTAAATGATTTGCTTTCTTCATGTCTTGCACGTTCTGTCAAAAATCATTGAGAATTTCAAAAAGTCAGAATTGACTAATTGAACTAACTAATAGCTGATGAGTCTTTTTTGATGTATGTGCACATGCTCTTTGAAACAAAGGAAGGAGGGAACCAGTTTCTTGCCATGTTTCTATTAAACATTGTTTTGCTTTTTTTTTATATATTTGAAGATTAGGTGATCAACAGTTTAACAATAATTTAATAATGGTTAAATTAAGATCCCAAGGGTTAGCAGTGAGAAATGTTGAGTTACATTTTTTGTTTTCTGTACAGTATTGTTGCAATTAATTGCTAGTGGCCTGGCCTCATTCCTTTGGGATTTTTGGTTTATTTCCAAACCCGCTGCATAGCCTTGCAGTCTTTGAACTATACCAGGCCTCAGACAATATTAAATCTTACTTCTGTGTAGTAAAGTTTGTACTGTATGAGAACATCTTGCAGTCTCCTGATAATATCTGGTAATCCCGAAAGAGAGGGATACGTCATAATGACTAAGTTTAGGAAAAGTACAATAAAACTTTAAATAAAACTGATTAAAACTGAAAAGCAATTACTGAAAACTCCGCGTGTGGGTAAATTCCGAAACACATTGTACCTTACAAAAATGATAGCATGCCTTGGAATTAGCATCTGTAAACTGAAGACTCTTGTTTATCCTGTAAATGCAACCAGAGTGACTGAAAGAGGATTAAACATGTCTTCCTTGTGTTACTCATTCAGACATTTTGGGCCAAGATATCTTTTTGGCAACACTAAGATTTCTTAGAGCTCTGTGGTCTCATTTTCTTGATTTGCTTAGTACATACCTTTGTTCTTTATTTTCTCAGTGTACTTCTTACTAAATTGTCAGCAAAAAAACTCTGGTATCTGTTATATGAAGACCAGGATTGTGTTTTTTTTTTTGTTTTTTTTTTTTTAAAACATATTATTTTTTAAAAAAAAAAAAAAAAAAAGGCTGTACCTTTGTTTATGATTCATCTTTGTTTTCCCATGATTATCATTAAAATCCCCTGCAATTTCAGGAAGAAAAAATGAATAAAGTTTAGGTTTTGTGTTGTTATTCAATACCAAAATTACTGGGGTTAAAATTAATGCATGAGCATCTTTAAGCTGGAAATGGTTGGGAAGTTATGGTGAAATTTTTTTCAGTGGAAAATGTAATTTTAGAAATTTCTTGTTAAAACACCAAAGCTCTTTATGGATATATATAATTCATGTAGATACAATTTTGTGGACAAGCTTTCTAGAACAAATGGGAAATAGAAGGATGACACAAGCTGTCATTGTAGTATATTCAATAGGCTAATTAACTGAAAGATGTAAAATGGATGTCTCTTCTTCCCTTTCTAGAAACAAATAGGCACTCTCATTTCTTGATTTATTATTATTATTATTATTATTATTATATTGTTATTATTATTATTTTAATGCTAAATTTGGAATTTTCTTAATACATATCTCAGTAATGGTTATCGTTATATTATTATGATTTTTCCTCTCATGATTTTTCCTGCTCAGCATGCCTAATTACTCTGAATGAAATATTCTTCTAACAGGGATACACAGCTTCCTTTAATCAATCCTACTTCTTCATAGTCACCTGGAATACCCCATATGTCACAGTCATAACCTCAGTGTCTGGTGCATTTTCCAGTGCTGGACATCTCCTAACCCTTTCCTGTTGTGTCAACAAGGCAGATTCTTGTCACTGTGTCAAGGTATTTCAAAGGCATTTGAATGTTCATTTATTGCTGTTGACTGTGTAGCTGGCATAGCTGAGATCCCTTTGGCACAGAGGCAAAGGGCAGTGCAATTCGAAGAGTTGAGTTAAACGGCCCCCTCTTCCCCACCTCCTCCATCTCATACCCCATGACTCAGGACACTTCTCTGTTGCAGTGTCTGATGCACGGACTCAGAAGCAAATGATCTAAACTGTTTATTGCAAGTTCTCACATCACCTATATGCCCTCACAAGTTTTCTTTTTCTAGTTTTCCCATCCACCTTTACATGTCAGCAGCGCATTCTGCAAAACACTCTTCAACCGTTCACACAGGTGCTTATGCAATCAGAGCCGTGAGACGTTTCTTCTTCTAGAGATGCTCTTGGTTCTTATGCTGTTTATCTTGCTCCACAGCTTCTGCTCTGAACAGTTTTTCTTGTATTCCCACACTCCGTCACTCCCAAAATACCATTACTGATATTTAAAGCTGAAAACTCTAGTTAGTCTCAGAGATAAAAGGATGACAATGCATCAAATATGGCCGTGGGTGAAAACTTCCTTCTGACAGTAACTTGCTCTTTGACCTGATCTCACAATTAGCAGATCATTCTCCCTGAGATGCACATGACTTCATCAACTGTTTCCAGATTGCCATCCCTTGTGCTCTGTCAGTTTGTTCTGGGCTTTGACTTCCTATCACGTTTTTCTCCCGTTGATAGTTTTTTCTAACCTATTTCAGGATCTGATAAGATTACATTAGACAGAAATTCCTTATTGCAGACATTTAATACTAGAAATACACATCTCAGCAAATCCCTAATAGAACTGAATCCAGTGCAGTACTTCAGGATTTTCATAATGGTTTAGTTTTTAAAATGTCTTTTTCTTTTTAATTTCTTAATACGTCAGGCCTGACTGCAATTCTTTTCATATGAGATGATGTTGCACTTAATTGGCCAATTAGTAGGCCTTACGCACCATACATGGTCTGCCCTACTCAGTAAGACAGCCTGTACTGTAAATATTCCTTCACAGACAATATAATGAATTGCTGTCTTCCACTGCATTTCTTGTGCACTACTGTGTCTTGTTTTGCTGTCTATACAATAAGTTAGAGACAAAGTCCCATCTTCTTCACTCTCAATTCCTTTGTAATTAGAAACAGAAAAGATTCTGTAATGCCACTATTTGAGCAAATCCGAAACCCCAAAGAAAGGTAAGTTCTGTTTAGTTTTCCTCATTTTCACCTACCTGTTGCTTCTAAAATAGGAATTGAACTGTAATAAAATAAAAGGATGGTGCAACACATGATTAGTAATGTTTATGCCTAAACAGTGAGAGAGCTAGTCAGATGTGAGCTGACTCTGGAAGGGCACCAGGAGACAAGCGCTGTTGACTTTTCCGTTGACTCCAAAATGCAACTACCCCTGCATTCCTGGTAACTCATTTGAACCAGCTGTCTGTGTTCCCCTTGGTTTTAGGCTGTTTTTCAGCAGTACTGTGATGGCTTATGCAACGAATGTTTGGGAAGCAGAAGAAATCAGAACTGCATAGTTTTTATTTTTCATTGGAAAAAAATCAAGCTATTTTCTGTAGTAGTAACCAGGGAATTTGATTTCACACTATCTCCTTGTCTTTGAAATGAAAAATAAACTCATACTAAGATGTCACTGGAAACTTACCCATAAAGAACATACTGCCTGTACTGTAGGATATGAAAAGCACAAATTCGAAGAGCACTGTAATGGTGGACACATTACACCTGCATATTGGAGCTGTATCTTTTACATGTCCCACTGATCTCAGTGACGGCTGAACAGAATATGCACTTGTTCCCTAGGAAAAAAAAAATGCAGAGAGCTTAGACTTATGTTACAGTATCTAAGGAGTAAATTCTTGTGTGCCTCAGCACACTCTGTTACCTAAGAAGAACAGAGACACTGGATCTGAAACTGGAGTTCAGAATAGACATTCAGGGTAGCCTCTTACTTTGGGGTAGAAAAGGGGATGTATCTTAGCCAACTAGGTCTAATGTTTGAATGAGGTTAATACATCCTGCTTGATCAGGAAAATCAGGGAACGTCCAATTTTGTAGCCAGTGTTGAAAAAATTATATTACTATCTTATGGAGAGATGAAGTTAAACACAGAAAGAAAAAGAATAGATGATGCAGAGAGACTGTGTCATCTTACACCACAAAGTAAAGATGTACATCAAAATCATATCATATAAATGCAGTATTTCCCTTTCCCTTTCTGTTTCTCTGTAAACTGAGTACTGGCAAGTGCGTATTTGTTGCTGTCTGAATATCAGCAGTGTTCTGTTTTTTAAAGCCAAACGCAAATTTGTCTTTTTTCATTGCTCTCTTGTTCCCTGTCATGACACTGTCATGTGTCATGAACTATACTTTTCAAAAAGATGTAGGGCACACAGGGGACACTATAAAGAAGTATATAAGGAAGCAGGTCATTTTACATGACCTCTAATGACAGAAGTTTGGTAGGGGCTACATGTAGTGGGTCTATTTACTCCAGGAATTAGTTACTCTTATGCAAACAGCGTAATGTTGAGAAGCTGAGTCACTGAGGAAATGGAGCAGGTTTTGAAAAGTGATCTCTTGCCATTGACGTACATGTGAGAATATAAATGTTTTTGTTTTACGGGAATAGAACATCTTAATGAAAGGAGCTGGAAGGAAATCCAGCATAATCAGTAGTACACATCACATTCATTTTTTTGGCGTGGCTTTTTCAGGAATTCAACATGTATCAGTTATTTTCATTATAGTTTAAATGCACCATTCAGACCATAGTCTGTTACCTATTAAAAATGGTACGATCTGAGATGCATCCCTCCCACTTTCTCTCTTATTCAACCAGGCAAATTAGGTCTCTGGGTAGCAAAGACCACAACCACAGCTCCTGATGTGCTTTCCTGCGAGAAGCGCAGTATTCTGTGAGACTGCACTTCTACCAGCTGAGGGTTTCACATTTGCAAGCAGGCTGAGGGTATAAACAGACATTTTCTGGGAGGAGATAGTAGTACACACAGCACAGTTAATGGACTGTTTTCTGAATGGAACAGCCAAAGTCAGCTTAAAATATTTATATGTCACTACAAATACAAATTCCCCTTTCTCCAAAAAAAAAAAAAAAAAAAAGAAAGGGAAACAGAATAGGAAATGGCACTTAAAAAGGTTACTGGGAGGACGCAACTGCTTTGAGTTGTAGCCTCAGATCAACAGAAAACTCAAATATATGCATGAAGTCCATTTTGTTGAAAGAGGCAACTAGAAAACATTGCATTCCTTTGCCCACTTCTGTGGGGACTTGAGTTCCTCCCAAAAGTCTACTCTCTCAGTTGCAGGGTATGTTGCAAGAATTTTCAGCTTCCCCCAGCTATCCTATTCTCTTCTGGACATGCTGCCCAAGAAATCTGCGCCAGCACTTACATCAGCAGAAGTGTTTATGTGCTGAATTGCCACTGGATGAAAGATAGAGAAGACTGGCAAAAGCCTACCATCAATAAGCAAGTTAAGATAAAATACGATTTACAAGAACAGTGAGGCAAAAAATAGGAGAGGAGTCAAATTCTCTGCATTGGTTTGTTCAGTGACCTTAAACAATGGACATCCTGTAAATCTTTTTATTTTCCAGTGGTTTCATTTTCAAGCTTTTAAAAAGACTGAAGAGCATTCAAAGATTTTTATTTTTTGTTTATCTTTCATATAATGGTGGGAAAACCATCCCAAAAATCTCAGTGGTTCTATAGAATGAGACACAGCTGAAAATGCTTTCCAGAAGAAAAGATTATTTTTTACTGCAGTGCTTTGCACTCCTTATTTCATCAAACAAAATGGAGTTTTTCCATTCTTTTTCAATTTCAACATTTTTTTTTCATGTTCTCTGACTTATCCTACAGTGTGCAACATCAAATTTTGATGACTTTGTACTAACTCTCATGAAAATAGTTTATCGACTTCTGATTCTTTTGACCATATTTGTGCAAAGGAAAAAAATATCTACTTTAACTGCTCCAAAATATGATTTGGCCACTAAGTGAAGAGGGTAGGGAAACAGTCCCAGTTTGCTTTGAGTACTTTGATGTGGTATAATCATGACCAGTGGAAAACTGAGATTGTGATTGTGGCTTCATAGGGCTGGAGGTTTTCATGTGGGTTTCGATTCCTTTTCAGACAGGCTGTAGCCTTTAAGCCAGAAGGGCAGTGCCAGGCCACATCTCTCCTTGCACAAGAATCATCCTGGCCCTTTGCCTCCAGGAGAGGGTCTGGCAGGGCTGGCAGAGCTGCATTCTAGATTTCTGTGTTTGGAATAGCAAGGTGTGAGAAAAAGGAGGACCTCTTGCAAGCAGTAAAGTAGGGCAGAATTAAAGCAATCGTGGAACACAGGCAGTGGTGCTGATATGTTAAAACAGTAGTGATTTCTAGGCTTTTAACCATGGTCACACTGACATTTACAGCTGTAAAATCAGGCTGAAACAGTGATCTCTGATATTGATACTCAGAAGGAACTTTTTCAGAGCAGTCCAGACTGATGTTGGCTTTAATCACAACAGTTTAGGAAAAGCTGGACTCTCTATTAAGCACTGAAAACCTCAGTGCATAAGTCTATTGAAACTGAAGACTACTGAAATCCCTTCTTTCCAGAGAAGGCCATTAAAAACTCTATTCCCTTAGTTTCACCTTATCCTCACTGTTGTAAATGAGATCACTTTCTTATTAGGTCCATTCTACTCTTGAGTACTACACTTGAAAAGCACACAAGAATGCATTTAGTGGCTTAAATAGCTGTATTAGTTGTTATTCTGTATATGACAAAAGCAATAGCTGGTAGTTCTCCCGAAATATCTGGTCATACGAGATTGCTCTGCACAGCTAGATGTAGTGTCTTCAAGGAAGATAAAATGAAGTCTGAATTCCTACCAAAGCTTATAGAATTGTAGAATCATAAGGTAAGACCTCTACGATCATCTATTCCAACCATCCACTTTCCATCAATATTTCCTACTAAACCATGTTCCTCAGTGCCACATCCACGTGGTTCTTGAAGACCTCCAGGGATTATGAGTCCACTATCCCCCTGGGCAGCCTGTGCCACTGGTTCACCACTCTTTCAGAGAAGAAATTTTTCCAAATATTCAACCTGAATCTCCCCTGACACAACTTAGGACCGGTATATCTCATCCTATTGCTGTTACTTGCAAGTGGCCAAACCCAACTTGCCACAGCCTTCTTTCAGGTCATTGTAGAGAGTGATGAGGTCTCCCAGATTGAACAACCCCAGTTCCCTCAGCTGCTCCTTATCAGACTTGTGCTCTAGACTCTTCACGGCTTTGCTGCCTTTCCCTGGACTTGCTCCAGGGACTTAAAGCCTTTCAATGGGGGTCCAAAATGGGAAACAGCTCTTGTGGTGCGGTCTCACCAGGGCTGAGTACAGAGGGAAATCACCTCCCTGGTCCTGTTGGCTACATTACTTGGTATGAATTTGGTATGAAGTCACTGCATCCTGCAGTAGACCTTTCACAATGCGTGACAGTTGCATAAAGTATATAGGATCAGGTAAACCTGGCCGCTGTTGTGCTAACAGGACAATGCATTTCCTGCTAACAGTGAAACATCGAGAATTGCTACTGAATGTAGCAGCCTTTTCTTCAGTTTGGAGTGGCTGTAGAAATATGGGTGAAATATATATCTACAACCTAAATGCCCCTTGAAAAGTGCATTTCCTCTTGAGACGGCTGTGTTAATGTTTTTTCACTTCTCCACTCCAGTGACATCTCATAAAAAAAGAGTTCTGCATTACCATGTTATTTAAAAACACGACACTATGTTTTACCAGTAAAATCAAGCCCCTTTCTGTCTGACCAAGTGGAGGAGATGCTACCTGTTTTTCCAGCCAAGATAATTGAGCTTTCAGCAGATGTTACTGCTGCGGTCACTTTTGCAAAGCCTGTGCTGACTGGATGCCCAGGAGGGACTGGGGCTGTGCTGAGGTTAATTCAGGCAGCCATCAGCCAGGCCGCTGTGCTGTTTGCAGCCCAGGCAGGAGCCAAGGCCACCACTGCTGTTTTGGCCCCTGTATGCAGGCAGGGCACTCACTGCTGGCATGGCTGCAGGCTCAGCTAACGCTGTCTTGTGGGTACAGAAAGGAATTGATTGTCTCATTTGTTTTGGCATCCTGGAATGCAGAAGAATTAATTAATTGTGGTTTAAAAGTGCTGAGCTCTCCCGAGACTTAGAGAATGTGCCTTTTCATCTGAATACTTTCCCCTTTAAAACCTCTTTTCCTGATAGCATACACATTTTTCAGCAACTACTATTTTCCTTTACATAGCTATATATACACTCGCTCTCCACGTGCTGAAGGAACACGTGTCTGAATGAAACCACACATACCATTAAGCCAAAATAATACTCTCCTGGGTACATCTGCTTCTCATTAGTTTTTCCCTCTGTTATATACATAGGCTTTGCTTTAAGTGTCATTACATTAGTTTGTATTACAGTATTATTTTCTCTCGATTGTGTACAAACATTGTGGCCAGATACTGCCCTTGGAGTTGCATGTATTTTTTGCAGGGCAGCATTTGGCCATTACATTTGTATACAGCATGCACACCTGTGTATATTCACATATTAAAAAGAATATCATTTTAAATATGTTCTATGCAAGTTTAGGGAATAAAATATTGTACAAAAAAAAAAAAAAAAAAGGATGTATGACATGTGAGGTTGTGAATGCCCCCTCCCTGGAAGCATTCAAGGCCAGGCCTTGAATGGGGCTTTGAGCAACCTGGTCTAGAGGGAAGAGTCCCTGCCTACAGCGATTGGGTTGGAACTAGATGATCTTAAAGGTCCCTTCCAACACAAACCATTCTATGATTCTATGATTCTATGTTTTGTACCTGTGTTGTTTTAGCATGCAGAAGATTCTCTCTGCATAAGGACATGAGAGACAACTACAGTACTTTCAGGTTGATGGGATATCTGTGCCTGCCTGAGCTCTACATCTGCTCTCATATTTCTCCTTATTAAAATTTATTTAAGCACTGCTTCTCTCTAAACACCTGCACAGCTGTAGCTGCAAAAGAAACAAACTACAAGAGAAGTATTTCCACACTGTTCCCTGTACAATAATTTTCTGAAATCCAAAATTACTCACATAGAATAGGAAAAAAATGAGGATTTTCCCACACTGCTCTGCCCTGGGAGCCCTCACTTGGAGTACTGTGTACAGGACTGGGGTTCCCAGCACAAGAAAGACATGGAATTGTTGGAGCAGGTGCAGATGAGGGGACGAAGATGATCAGAGACCTGCAGCCCCTCTCCTACAAAGAAAGGTTCAGGGAGTTGGACTTGTTCAGCCTGGAGAAGAGAAGGTTCTGGGGAGATCTCATTGTGGCCTTCTAGAACTTGAAGGGAGCTTATAAACAGGAGAAGGACTAACTTTTACATGGTCAGATAATGATAGGACAATGGGGATAGGCTTTAAGCTAACAGAGGAGAGATGATGGTGGCAAATTTTTCACTGAGAGGGCACAGCTGCCCAGAGAAGCTGTGGTGTCCCATCCCTGGAGATGCTCAAGACCAAGTTGAATGGGTCCCTGGCAGCCTGAGCTGGCAGGATGCAGCCCTGCTCATGGCAGGGGTTGGGGCTGGGTGAGTTTTGAGGTCCTCTCCAATCCAAATCATTCTGTGCTTCTGTGACTGCCTGACCTTGCCTTCAGGAGGGCTCTGACTATCAGGTGACTCAGCCTTTCACAGTCGCAAGGAAACAGGGTGACAGGGGAAAAAAGGAAGCTGATCCCATTTTCTGTGTCACTGGCCCAGATGTGAGCAGTGGTGAGGCACATGTGCAGGTTAAGGATGCACATTTAACTCACAGAAAGCTAATTTTCCCACAGTTGACAAGCATTTGATGTCAAGAGACAGGAAAAAGTTGCAGAACACAACTGTGCTTGCCCTCCAATCTCTTGGGACACACTCAGGGAAGTGACACTGCCTGAGCAAAAGAATGGAAGGAGGGAAAAATATGCCCAAGAATGACTGTTCAAAAAGCCCTGACCTTTGTGGACAGGTTGCCCTTTAAGTCAAAAAGTCAGCATAACCCTGATTTAAAGCCTTGTTAACAACATAGTGTGGTAAGTAACAGTGTCAGAACACATTATATTGTTATGTGATTAAATTAACTGATGATTGAATTATCTCAAAATTCATGATAGCATTGTTGCTCATAAGTAAAATGGAGAGTATTCTTTAAAGAAAGCACCTTCAGAAATGTAACCTTTAAGACAGTTATTGGGGCTTGTCTACTTATCAAAGTTTGGATATGTATTTTCATGAAATCAGAAAGAACACTTTTATAAGCAGTGCAGCACTTATTTCGAATGTAGTTCATTTCAAGAGCTCATTGCTAACTAGGAATTAATGTGAATAAAATTACTTCAGGTCACTCAAGAAAATAAAACCCTTTTCAAAAAATGTATAGTGAACTAAGGGTGCATTTGCCAACATTTTCAGGGTGATTCATAACTTCTACTTTGTGTTTACAAATAATGCTTGTGAAGGCTAGCATATAAAAATTCAAATTAGGATGATTTTCTCTTTTTGAAGCCAGAATAGTTAATCCTTTAGTCGAATTATGTTTTTGTAACTGCTGGACAGAACAAACTGTTTCAGTTCCAAAGGACAGTTTAACTTTCAGTATAAAATTTGTTAGGGTCTGTGCTTTCAAATACATTGTACACTGGAAGCAGGAAGTAGTTTCATACTATTTGTTAAACTCTTTTATATCAGTTTAATTTTCAGTAGGTGGTGCCATAAAACAGTGTACAAATTGTGCTATGGAATAATTCCACAAATAGTGCTATGGAAAAATTTCATAAAGTAAAAGCGAATTGTTTCTAATCACATTAATAACAACACTGAATCCAAATTTATTGTGATTCATGATACAGAAATGCTGCAATTCAACTATGAAAAATGAAGTTCACAGAATTCATTTTCAGAGTTCTAGGTAGGCTTTTGCTATGCAGAAACTGCAGAACCTTTTAGGGAATTAGTAATTAGCCTAATGCAGAGGTCTAATGCAGTTTTACAGAAAAATTTAACTATTTTGCTGACTATGCATGTAAAATTGCACTTATTTTGCTGAGTAAAGACAGGAGATGTTAGCAGACTCAGCACTTGCTTAAAACATGTTGACTCAGAAGTCTGAAAGGTTTAAAACAAAGAACATTCTACATATGTTATAAAAGCATAGAACAGGGAGAGGGAAATGGTTGATAGCACTATCATTGGCACTATGAAGCTGCACTTAAAAGGCTCTGATAGTCAGTACTAGAACAGATTAAACCTGGGTGCTCAGAAACCATAGGGATAGCAAGATAAATGAATTACACAGATTTTCTTTGGCAAATTGCTGGGCACCTTATGGAAAACTCTGGACTAAGCTTCAGTAGCATCAAAATTTTGTTGGGTTCTGGATGTCCTTGAAAACACTGCTTTAGATGCAAAAAAGATGGTACGTCTGTGTCTTGTTTAATCTTGGATTCTATTCTCTGGCATCCTATGTATTTCCCGATCTTCACTGATAGCTGTATGCATTAGATGTGTGTATGTATATACACATAAATATTTTTTGGGCTGCAAAGCACACCTCTGA
The DNA here is from genome assembly GCF_019238085.1 of Lagopus leucura. Taxonomy (NCBI): domain Eukaryota; kingdom Metazoa; phylum Chordata; class Aves; order Galliformes; family Phasianidae; genus Lagopus; species Lagopus leucura. The sequence goes on from NW_024962262.1 coordinate 75,785,921, forward strand.
TCCTTGTGGCAGCCACTTCAGCTTCATGCTGAGTGCACACCAGAAAGAAGGGCCTGGATGCTAGCAGAGGACGATGTGAGCCAAGATCTGGAAGGAGTTCTTAGCACATAATGATTTGAGGGTCAGCTTACTTTGTTGAATTCCTGCATGTGGTCCAAGTCAGTGGCTGAGTGAGAGTACCAAATGAAGATATTCAGGGTTTCTACTCTAGAATTAGGCCTCCTAAATTGACTTACTTGTCTGTGAAGCAAATCTGTGCTCTTCATTAGGACTTTTACTGATTCATAGAGATGCAGGCTGCTGTGAATTAGTTCAGTACCCTGAGTGTGCGGTAGATTGTGCTAATAGCTAGGTTACTTTCCAGCTTCAGGATCACAACAACTGGTCCTTCTGCAGATCAGTTCTCATCCTCTTTAGAGTCTAAATCTGCTGGGAAAAGTCTGAAGCCCATTTTCCCACGTATTTTTCTAAGTCCTTGGGGCACAGCATACCCTCAGCATGGCCCAGAAGCAGAGCTCCCTTGTGTTCCTGTGTATATTTTTTTGGGGGGTGGGAGATGGAATGGTGTGCGTGGACAAATAAATGTAGTAGTAGTGCAAAGCTGTGTACTCAAACACTGCCTGTCAGGCCAAGAGACTTGGCAAATCAAAGCTGCCTTGGGCACGCAACTCTCCCTCTTCCTCTCTCAAAGGGAAGAATTCCTTCTCAAAGAGCTTCCCCAGCCCCTGCATTTCCAGGATCACAAAGCAGGTGAGTTGCTAAAACAAAATTAGTTCCACCTCATGTAGCAAATACTGCAGGGATACTAGAAAAAAGGATTTTAATGAACAGGGGCAATGCAGAGTTTTAGGCATCAAGAGAGATACTTGTTTTTTTCAAAATGCCTTTTAATTTGATTTAAAGGGAAAGTCAGTTTTCAAACTATCGGCAAGAAATCAAAACAGTTTGTTCAATCCAAATGTATTCAGAAAGTCTTTTCTTTAGTAATGTTTAATTTTGTTTCTGGTCCAACTGAAAGCAATTTTTTTTAACTTTTTCATAACTGCCAGCAAATCAGAAATATATAGATATGCCAGAGCTTTGGACTCAAAATAGTGGATAAAAAACTGAAAGAGAAAAACAAAATTGGCAGCCAATAAGATTGTAAGGAAATAAATACAGCTAAATTGTAAAATTTGGTGGACACCTGAGTGCTTCACAGAATATTTAAGTAGTTGTGCATATGTGTGCAAGAACAAACAGCAGAACTGTGGGTCCTTTCAGTGACTTCTGTGAAAAAGAAAAATGGCATGCTTTCTATTGTCCAGAGCTTTTTACATTCTTTATACCGCCTTGTATCCCTCTCTCTCACTGCATTGTCTATGGAAAATAAATAAAAAATAAACCCACAAAAAACAAAACACAGCTAGGATGAGCATGAATACACAATGTTCCCTCAATTAGAAAATATTGTTCTCACTAACCACTTGCAGACGTGAATCTGAATAGCACATTTTCAACTTAAGTCAGATTCAGAAGTGGTGTAAATGCAGGAGTTCATTACACTTTGTGCACATACACTTTGTGCACAGCTGGATGTCAATATTACAGACTGCTTGCAGTATTTCCTGTGCCATCATTGTTTATTTTCCTATTTTTCTTATTTTTTTTCTTTGTTACAATGTTTCTCGTACATGTAACCTTCTTTAAGGTGACAAGGGATTTTCTTCAAAGAAATGAGATGAGGTCTATCTGCTCGTTCTATGTTGTGAGTTCACTATAGATACCACGAATGCCTTCTTTATTGAGTCTCAAGGAGAGATGTGCTGGCATCTCCATTACTACAACAGACAAGTGGAGTTCTCCATCATTAATCTGTATGTATCTTTTATTTTAAAACTTACTGTCCTTTATTCTTAGCATCCTCACACAGGGCTTCACTTTTACCTAATCCCAAACATAATTTAACATACAATTTCTTTCACAGACATCAATATGTGGATGTGTATCAGAGGCTGCAGTTTTAACATAGCCTTAGGCATTCACAATTCCTCCCCAAAGAAACGTGAAAACAGATTAGTATGTGAAATTCATCTCAGACATGGTATTATTTCTTCCACTTCAGCAGTAGATTCTCTACATACCTATTTTTGAACAGGTTGTAGAAGGATTTTAAAGATATTACTAATTTTGTACATTAATAGATTTTTTTTAAATGAAAATTTTAGCCAATTATGCTAAATATTTGATGCTTTTTTCTAGTGGCTGGAAAACCATAGAATGGGTTGGGTTGGAGTAGTCCTTTAAGATCATCACCCCTGTTACAGGCAGGGGATCACCATTATGTTAAGAAATTATTAATCAATTTCCACACTTCCAAAACTTCCTATAGCACCTTAAATTGTGTATTGGTTTTTACCAGTCTCCAATCCAAATATCATGGATATCTGAGCTGCCCATTTACTCACCACAGCCATCTCCCTTTTGTCTAACTCTGGTGTTTTCTGAGAGTCACCTTCTGTTATAGCCATTTGGGTGGTCCTGTTAGGACTATTTTTTGCTATGCATGCCTGAATCAAAGATTTTTGACATTATTTTTTTTCCCTTTTGCAATAAATGGGAAATTTCTTTCTGAAACTCGTGAGGAAAGTTAACAGTTTTTTTTTAAGTAACACCTAATTGGCTCACTGATTACCAGTGGTACTCAACAACCATCATTTTTTGGACAAGAAACAATAAATTTGAGGTTAAGGACAGCTATGAGGATGGATTTGCAGTTAGGGTGCTAGAGATGTGTTTTTAGTTCTTCCATCCATCGTATATTTCAGGTATGATTTTGCTCAAATGATTTTCTGTGTAATTCATCAGCACATTATGCCATGCCAGAAACACTATAAATTACTTACTCTGAATCTCCAGCTGAGTAAATTATCCCACTGAGTATATCTATTCTGGACTATATTTTGCAATGTAAGCACATTCTTTGTAAGTATAGGGAGATCACTACTGCTTTGCTTCACACTAGCTCATACTGTGCTTACGGAAGTGAGAAGATGATGAGCGTTATGACACAAGGGATCAGGGAGTATGCAAACTGACAGCAGTCTGCTGCTGAGGGTTGGAACCATGAACACCGGAACCATGAACACCTTTTGAGTTAGGTACTAATAAGAGAATTTTCCTGATCCTCCACCATCCCTCCATTCATCCAACCAAGAATGCAAGCTTGCCAATTCACGGACACTGCTTCTGGCAACAGAGCTTAGAAAACAAGATCCTGGAGCAGGCTCAGAGAAAATTCTTTCTAATAGCTAATGGAAGATTAATGTCAAATTAAGAGAAATAATTCTCTAATGGCTTTCTTCTTGTATTGTGTTTCCTCCTACCTTGGAGTAAGAGAAACACCAGATTTCTGTGACTTTCAGGATACTAAGGGTGGTTCTTGGCATGACTGCAACCAAATTTGTCTTTACTGGCACTCACTAACTACACGTGAGCATGATGCCAGCATTTTATTCTTTCTGCAGTGTGGTCTGTATATAGCCATTTTATTACATGTGGTAAAAACGTGTGTTGTTCTGTCCTAGCAGGAGCATAGACAACATCATCAGAATGCTAAGAAAAAATTGGTCAGATTGCCTAAGCATGTATTTCTGACTCAGCTCAGATTCTGACACTGACAAAGCTGTAATAATTTTCAAGCTTGAGATCTGAGCTGAGGGAATCCCATTCTTTTGACTGTGAATGACTTTTCTGACTCTTTTGTGACTCCATTGGACCCCAGGGCACATGGAAAAAATGTGTTATGCCCAGTCCTGACGTTGTACAGTTGAAAGAACCTGTATTCACATGCTGGAGCTGAAGTGGATGTATTTTCACATCCACCAGTCATATTTATGTATCCTCATTAACCACCACAATATCCTGGGCAGCTGGGAGGGGAGCTGCCATAGAAGTACCATTCAGCACAAGGAGCAAACAGCAGCCTAACTGTCAACATGCTCTGGGAGACAGGGCATTGCTGTGACGTGCTCTGCATATATCCATATTATTGTGCAACCTGCTTTTGCAGTTGCTTACAGTCAAGTGCCTGGTACCAATTATGAAATATTTTCAGAGTTGTCTGTGTGCGCAGAAATATGACGGTGTAAGATCTTGATTTTTAACAGCAAGAAATGGATGACTGAAAGCTGCAATAGCTAGGGTGTATGGGAACTGTTGATCATGGCCTGAACCTCTGATTGACCACTTGAGGCAAGCACTGAGTCAGCCATGGGAGCACAGGTGAAGGCAACTCACTTGTGTGATCGGAAGGGGTGGAGCCTGGCTCTACCTCTCCTAGGTCCCATGTAAGTACTGACTACAACTAAGGAAGGATCTCCTTCTAGAGATTGCTCCTTGTGGAGTTTACTGTGAGCCTGTGACATCAGTGAACACTTCCATTTATTTTCATTATCTTTCCATCACGATAATCTTACTAAGCCTAACCTTTGTACACCTATTGATTGTACACTAGGGATTAAAGCATTATTGGCTCTCTGTATCTAACTTATACTAACAAGTGATCTAACCATCCAGGCAATTCTAACATGAAGAATTACTGCACTAAATAAACAAAAACATAAGAAAGTGTATATTAGAAACCATCTTTGAGCCATATATTATGGAGAGACATAAACTATTTCCAGAGTACCTGACACCTTAGCCACTTCAAATACAACTCTCTCATTTAATCCTCTGTGAAATTCTGATCAGAAGTAATTGAGACATTATGTCTTTAAGTAATTTAATAATAATTCTCTGTCTTATAGACTAGGATTTAAAAAGAAATTTGAGAAACACTGATTGTCAAGGCCGGTTCAGGAGCTGAAATCAGGCAACCAATTAGGTTGTTCTCATAGGAAAACTGCAGTGATAATACTCATATTCAAATACCTCTGAGTCACTATTCTCCCATCTACTGCTCAATCAGAATATAAAACACCATGTCAGTATTCTTCCTGGCTCAGTAGGCTTCCTGGAAAACTTGGTTAAATTTTCTCCCTTCTGTTCCCTTCCCATTGGATTGTTCACCCAGGAGCTTTCCTTTCTTTTTTCCTTCTATTTAATTTATAAATAGTAACTTTATGAGAAGGGAAGGGATGGCATGGTTGTTTGTTTTTTTTTACCGAAGCTAGATTTTATGGGAACTCTGTCAAGTGGTAGAGAAACTGTGACTAAAATTGCCAAAATTTCTCAGGTATGGGCCACGTGGATGATTGTGAGTGGGACTGCAAGGAGCGTGATGATAGTTCTGTATCCATAAAATTATTTTAAAATACACAAATTCATGTTATCCATTAAAAAAAGTTGTTAGAAGTAGTATGAGAGACATGTAAGCTGTATAATGCATGCTACAAGAGAGAAACAAGGTGATAGGAAGATGTAATGTGAATACAAATTGTGAGTGTTAGAATTAGCAAAGCCTAAACAGAAGAGCTTTAAAGATTTCAGGTTGATTTCTTCTTCCTCTTCTTCCCTATACATTGAAGATGATTTTATTAAAAGTCAGAATTAATAAGCAAGGGTACTTCAACACCCATTATTAAAAGAAATGTGTTTATTGCAAATGTCTTAGCAAATGTGAACGAGGGTAGTTGGAGTCCTGCAACGCCTCATCACATGCCTCCATCCCACTGCTGGAGGTGCATGCTGGGGCACCTTGAGCACAAGTCTGACACAAAAAATTAGAGATTTGCAGGCTTGACATCTTGGAGAAGGAACGTATATGGGTTCAGAGTAGTCCCATTTCTGTGTGCCTTAGGTGACACTCTACGGAGATCTAAATAAGTTCCTTAAGAGTCTTTTGTTCTGAGAACATAGTTCAATACATAAATACAGATTAATTGTTTTAAGTTCCCAAACTGTCTTGTTCAGAGCTTATTCACTGCATACAACAGTGCATGGATTAGTATGTTTCCTTACATATCTGAGTTGATCCTACATCCTTTTAGGCTGTTCTACCTCAGTCGCCTTTTTTTTTTTCCTCCTTCATAAGAATTTAATGAGAAAAACTTTAAATCAGTTCACAGAATTCATGGAAATGACTGAGTTTTCCCGATTCCAGGAAGGCAAGACTCATCTCATTTGGCCTTGGGTGTTTACAAGCAAGGAGAGAAAAGGACAAATTTTGGATTTGTTTGACTTATGCTAGTTAGATATTTATTAGACATTTATTGCAGGGTAAGATGACCCATGGACTACACTCTTTTGAGTATATTAAGTCCTTGTTATTTATAAAGAGGTCCTCGGTTGTTTATTCAATTAATCAGATGAATTATCCTGGATAATGTCTAATGATTTTCCAATGAGTACAGAAAATTTGTCTCTAAACCTCAGTACAGAATTGCCTGGAGTAATGACTAATCTTGTTAATATTTCAGTTTTCAATATTTTTTTGGCAAATCTACTCAGATTTGGCAACTAATACAGCAACAGTATCAATTTCACTAGATGCTTTCATCAGTTATAACCCGGGGGGAAAAAAACCATCAATAAATAATAATTTGTCCATATACAGAACTTTACACCTGATTCCATATTGAAAACAATAATGGTATTCACCTCTTCGGGGAAGAGAGAGAAATTTCTGTAAACATAAAAGAAAATTATTTGCTGAATCCACTGATGCTCTTGATTTCATTCATATTTAATTTAATATGGTACAAGAAATCTGGCAGTAGTGCTACTGAGAACTAGGTGTAGTTAGTCTCTTTTTGTGTCAGACACTGAAGATATATGCAGTGCAAGTGACTGTCTATGCAAAGGGTTTCGCCCTCAATCTTTAACTTTTTCAGCAGATGAAACACTGACTAACTTGTGATAACTGTGAAGCAGTTGTTACTGACTGAGACACCGCCTGGTTGTTTTGTGGTAGACAGACAGAACCTCACAGCGTGATAAAGGTTGGTGGGCAGGCACAGTTTTGAAAGTGTCCACTATTGGCTCTATCACTTCAAAAGAGAAGGAGCTGAAAGAAAGCAGTATGTTTTGTAAGCACTATGATCTTTGATGCTCCCATCTAAGTGACAGTGCTGTTCCCTCGTTTCACACTTATTTTATCTAGTACATTTTAGAATGAATGTGTTTCAAGTGTGTGTGATATAAAAGTAGTACAAGGAACATTGTTTCTCAGTTGTGTTTCAGGGAAGTCTTACTTTTCACTTCATAATGAACAAGAATGCTGGAAATTCATATGAACTGGCAAACGTAAGCTGCCCATGCAATTCAATTAGGTAAAAGACTGATAAAAGATCTGATCAAATTTTCTAAGCAAATATATAATATGCATGCTTCCTAGCTAACTGAAAAAGGTGAGTAGTACTTCTGAATGTCCACAATCAGTTCAAGAACACTACTGGAATGAAGAGACACAGCTTGGAATAATCTTCCCTTTGTGAAGAACATTATACAATTTAGTAGAAAAAGTAAACTAATTTCAACTCATCTGATAATGTTTCAAAGAGAATGAATTATATTCAAGAAAGAAATGCTGACAATTTCTTAAGGAAAATTTCCTGAGGGAAATGTTTTATGTCAAATGCTATAGGCTTCTGGAATAATTTCCCTCTACAGTATTATATTTCTATATACTCCTCCATATTCCTTCCTTCTTAAATTTTTCAGGGTTTTTTCCATTTGAACAGCCACATATGTGTTGAACTAAGCTGCAAATTGCAATTAGTTTAACTTTACTAATTAGATCATTCTTTAGTTTTTCTTTCCTTCATTCTTACAGCTGATGCATCCATTTAATGGAATGGTGTACATAAGAAAAAAGCCAAACAATAATGGAATCCCTACACAATGGAAGAAAAACAAAAATCAAAACAAAGAAAACTAAACCAAACTAGACAGAGGGTAATGTGTTTCAAATGAATCAGGAAGACCCATCTGTACTCTGACAAACTTTCATCACACTGCTCGCTGAATAGTAGGCCTTTCAGCTTGATTGTACAGGCAGATGCTTAGAGTGCTTACATGGCATAGCTCACACTGAAAGGTTCTTTCCAGTAGAAAGAAAAGCTTACATTTTGGTGTAAAAGGAGGGTTATTGCCACTTTGTCCCCTTTCTCAATAACATTGCTGCTACAGTAGGTAAGAAAGTAAGATAAAAATGTTTCTCATAACTCTTTTGTATTGTTTCCTCCTTTTGCTTCTCATATCACTTCTGTTCCCTTTATCGCCCTGGTTTCCCAACTGTTCTGCAAGTGATTATGCATATATGTGTATGTGTGTGTATATATATGTATATAAGCAAGGTATTAAAGATGACTGTGAGGGCAGTACACAAATCGAGATGGTTTAATACTGTAAAACAAAAGCATAGCAAATTAATTAATTTCATTAACAGCACTACTTTTGCTATTGGTGGAGTCTTGCACATCATTAATCATCATTGCTACACAGATAAAAAGCTTAGACTTCAACACTCATCTTTCAAATTGGCTGTAAGTATACAGTACCATGGATTTGATGTAGCAGTTAGTGCGGGCAGCTTCTATCTTTGCAATTTCTTATTCATGGATGTTCAGGTGATCAGACTTAGGGCGCTCTTTGATGAGCACCAAAATGATTGATCTTCTCTCTTCATTGTTTTTCCTCTTTGAGCTTCAAGTTTTTAATGCTCTTTCACCTTCCTTCCAAAAGGGGTGGTTTTCTCTGTCCTGCTACTTATTTATTCATCATGCCAATCATTCTTTTGTATCTGTCAGGATGTCCTCTGTATTTACAGTCCCTTGCATTTACTGTGTCCTTTGGCAATGTTTTGTCTATCCTACAAGCAGCTACTCTCATTGTTTTTCCCTTTGGCAGTGAAAGTACCAACAGGTTTATATGCCATCACATTATTAAAAGGAGCTCGTATGCTGTGTTGGTTGCACAATTTTACTACGCTTATTCAGATTGAAGGACAATTAATATTAATTATATCCTGAGTAGTGTACTTATAATTTCTAAGTGTTACATGCATTCTGTTTCAGGAAACAGACCATCATTTCAGGGGTGGAGATGGAGCGATCTACCTCCTTGCTGAAGCAAATGAAATGGACTCCGGTACCTGAGTCTGCTCAGGTCTGTCTTATCACATTGCTTTGGGCAGTCCAAAATGCACGGGTTTGAATTCAGATATTTTGTCTCTGGTCTTTTACGCTTCTCAAATTATAGCAAATACCTACAGCAAAGTGAGGAGCTGGACTACTTCACTCCTGTGGAGGGAAGGATGTGATGTGGGGTGGAAAACAAGGATTTTTATCACAACTATTATATTCATAGCTCCTTCCTCTGTCCATGACTTTTTACAGCCTCCTCTCAGGAAGGCAAATATTCTCATCACTAATGAACAGAGATGCTGCATCTATCATCCACCCCTGGACAGAAAGAAAACGTGGTAGAGTCAGGAGTGGGAACTACCATATCTCCTGCATCACTGGAGTATCATCACACTTTCCTCCCCTGCCCAGGCCTGATGGGCTGTCAATGCCTTCTCAGGCTGATGCCTCTTGCTGATTAGCAGGGAAAATCTCCACAGAAGGTATCCAAGTGCTGTCAAGATTTGGACAGCCTTCTCTGCAGATTGCCAAAGAGTCCAGCATTTCCTGTTTACATTCTGTACATACGCATGAGGACACCCTGAAGTCACTCTGCACTTACAGTGTTGCAACTAAAGTAGATGTATTCTGGGAGGGCTTGCACTAAATGTGTGGTATTTTTCCAGGCATTTTCATGATCTTTCTTTCATGGCTATTGAAATAGCTGACAAGATCAGGCAAAATAAGCCAATCTGATGTATGAATGGCAGTGTTTATTTAACATAATTGAAGGTAACATTACCAGAAGTTGTGTGCTTTTGAAAACAGCGATGTGGAAGAAGTTTTCTTCCATTTTCTTAGAGGTAACCCAGATGAGCACCTCAGACCTTTCCAGGGGAAGTGACGCAAATAGGACCACTCTGATACAAGCAGCTGAGTTGGGTTCAAGTACACAGCCGGTGGACCTGAATGCACAAACGTGCCCAGTTTGTAAAAATGAAGCAGAAGGATGTCACCCTAAAGGATGTTATGTATCATTTGTGTGCTGAAGATTCAATTTCCAGCTAATGTGCAATATCTGCAGTAATCAAAGATTTCTCCAGAGGTAAAATTGACTGGCAACTTAGCTTTGTTATCCTGATAAGGAGATACCATGTTGTATTTTTGCCTTCAGAAGGAAAAAGAACACAAGACTTATCCAGTGCTTGCTTATGCTGACAAAGTGACTGAAAAACCAGTGCAAGAAATAAATTGAAGTGTTGCAATAGTGGCCTATAGGGAAAAGTGCTAGAATAATGGAGGCTGGGCTGCCCAGCATTGCTCTGAAACAAGGAGGAGAATGTGGCCAGCTGCTCAGGCAGAAGCCAACACAGTTGTGATGCATCTGCTCATTGAAGTGAGGCTGGGTGAGAGCCTCAGTTATTCTCTGGCTGTGCGTCTGTTCCTCTCTAGTGGGAAGATCCCATGACTGTTTGCTTCTCAGGCTTTGGCTTGTTATGTGGTTGCAGACAGGAATATTTCTTTGCATCCATTGATTTGTTCTTTGGAGGTTGCAGGCATCACATGAAGCAGATGAGCAACAACAGAGTCATGAGCAAAGGCAAGAGGGAAAACATTAGAGTCCTGCAAGACCTTTCTTTGCTTTTGGGAGACAGCTTATCTCCAAATAGTTGCATTTATGTATAAATAATAAAAACCACACTAGATCCTTTGCAGGCTCTTCTGCATCTCAAAGGAAAAACTAATAGATAGTAATGGATATAAACTGCTTACTCATGCACTGCTTATGTTTTTTACATTAATAAGATATTACAGTAAATACTGACGCAAAAAAAGAAAAAAAAAAAAAAAAACATTATTAACATTCCTCTTTACCCACATATATATATATCTGTCCTGCTATTCTCCCTGAAATAGAAGGCTTCTTAAATTATTCTCAAGAACCAAGTCCACTTGATGTGCAAAAATGTTGTATGAGACACAGGATATGCATTACCACAAAACTTTAAGGAGGGTTTTCCACTTAACTTATGTTTGAAAATAATCAAAGAGCTGGTGAGAAAAAAATACTTTCTTGCCTTAAAGAGCAACAATGAACAATGTGGATCCCCAGGACTTTGCTGCACTGTTTCCTTCAGGTCTGCTTTGGAGACCTTCACTCTCAGTTTATTCTGCATTTTCTAGGCATAAAGTAATAGTAGAACTTTACTGTTTGGCTTCCCTTGAAAGAACTTGTGAAGGGACATGATGCACTATAATTAAAAGTGGAAGGAGAAATCACTGTCACAGGCTTCGTTAATTAATTCAGCATCTAGATTTGACCTGTGCCAATTTGAAAATATAAAATTAATTTGTTTAATATGGGAAAGTCATTCAACAGTTTGATTGCACTAATAGAAGGAACAGATGCTCACCCCTTTTCTGCACTTCCTTCTCTGAAATCTGACCTCTTGAAAGTTACCTTCATATGGATTAAGGTTGGACATTTTAATGCCTTGTCCAGGGATTGTGTATATAATGATTTCAGAGAGATGCTCCTTCTGCCAAGAAGAGTGCATGATCTGAGGAAATCAGAGATTACTGCACGGAGAGATGGTGTGAAGGGAGTGTGTTCAAAGAAGAAGAGGCTAAAGAGCAAAGACTTCTTAGTGCTACACCTATACTTCTCAAGAGAAAACAGTCATAGAACAGATCTAAGTCGCATTGTGCCCTCCTATTACTCATGTAATTTGAAAGGAATTTCAAGGCTAAATTGTTTATGTACATTCAGTTCCTTTTGATCTTAAGCAGCAATACGTTATATAGCAGAGTCCTTATGAAATGTGAGCACGTGGCAGCCCAGCTCAGAACCATCAGAGCTTGCTAACTCCTCCTATAACCACAGCAGAAGCAGCCACTAGGGCCTGCACTCTAACAGAAGGGAATCCTTCTCCACTGCATGCAGGAGGATTACAAATTATCTTACCTTCCTAGGTCCAAGTCAGCTAACAAAGTAGTTAGGCACAGAGGTGTCGAGCCCAGCAACACCTTGATGTATTTTAGAGTGGAGAACAGTATGTCAGACTGAGGGGGAGTTTTCCAATACTTATTTTATGGCAGTTTATGATAATTACTCCCTCTGAGAGGCTCCCAGATAATAAGAAATATATATTATTTATTGAGCATTCTATGTAGAGACAAAGGAAACAAACCTAATCTATGACTTTATATTTTAGCAAAAGAAATGTCTTATTCTCTCTGGTTGATATTCATATTTATGTCCTCTGGCAGCCACAGGCAGTGAAAGGAGATGTCACAGTGGGAGAAGTTGCAGGTGCATCCACGTCACACCTGGTACTACTGATATTGAAGCTTTTATTTTTTCTGTCAATTTGTCTGCATTCACCAGGTGATCACATAACCTTTCACAATCACTGTTTCTTTTTACAGAGGAAAGGAGGAAACCTTTGCCTGAGAAAATCTGTGTGATGAACAACAGCTAATTTTGGCACCTCCAATGAGAGAGCTTACCATTTCCCTCAAGCCATCATCTCAATTAGAGGGGCTTAGCAAAGGTTTAAAGGACATTTGAGCTCTCTTCTTCAGGTGCAGCCAAGCACAGGAAGCCAAGCTTCACGGGAAGAAAAACATCTCTAAGTACCCAGTAGAGCCCTGTATTCAGCAGCCAAGAAGCTCAGAGATCACAGACATATGTTGAAACCTTGAACATCTGCAGTTAATGGGGAGTTCACATGGGTTCAGTTTGAAAGAATAGCTTGCATTTTTCTTTCCTAGTCTGATAACTGATCAAACACCTACTTGCAGTTATTGCTTCCAGCAGTGGCAAATTTGCACAGATTTGAAAGGAAGATGAGCAGTTTTCTGACTATGATAGTCCTGAGTCAAATCTCAGAAGCACAAATACATATTGCTTCATTAGCAACAGCGGGCTTTGGATCAGACCCACTGTCTATGTACCAAATTATACAGTGTTATTAAGAGAAAAATTTCTTCCTGGCCTCCCGAGTAGGTAAAATTTAAGCCCTGCAGCATGAGGTTTTAGTCTCCCATTTTACTGTAGTTTGCATAGCTTGCCAGAGCTTGCATTATGTTTAATGTTTCCCAGGCATTCCAATCCAGTTCTTCAAAACCCTGCTTAAATAGAGTCCCTGCACCAGTGGCTTCCAGGTTATACAGAGCAAAAAGTAATCTTTGTTTCGGATATGGACTAAGATGAATTCACTAAGTTCTCATTCTGGGACTAGGAAAAGGAAGAAAGTTTGTAATATTTCCACTGTTGTACAAAATTCAAAATTAAAAAAAGAATGCTTAACATTAATTCACTTTCCTAGCCTTTAATGGCTTAAATCCAGCCAGTGACTGCTTGATCAAGTAAATCATATGGCAGTGTTTACTCCTTAAATGACATTGGTGCATGCGTGAATGTACAGAATTTTTGTGATGTCATTGCAAGTCACTTGGTTGCAAATACTAAACAATAAAATATGTGGGAGGAGTTGGTGATCCTCTTAAGTCTTTTATCTTAAAATAATCAGTTCTTTCTTTTCCCTCCCATTACCATTTGCCCATAGTCAGTTCAAATTCTTTCTTAGAATACAATTTCATTCCAGAACTTGTACTGATGATCTACATGTTGTTCTGATCAATTCCTTTAACAAGATGCTTTGTATAATGGGATTCCCATTTTTCCTCTTTTTTTAAGTCTCTGCATATGTTTCAGTAGCATTATGGAAAATAGTTACATAAGAGGGAAGCTTATCCCTAGCTAGAAAAGCTAGCATGAAACTGGCTTTCTCAGTTTTGTCCATTGCACAGCGGAAAAGACAGACTGCTGGTGTGAGAGTAAAGATTTTAAGGAAGAGATTAATTATAGTGACAGATTTGTATATCTCTGCCTCCTTACCATGCACCCTTTGACTACCGCAATGTCTACTCTTCTTGAGTAGAAAGGAGAATTGTGTGGTGCTCACAAGGATGAGATGGACACAGCCTTGGGATTTGCCTGAGGATCACAGAAGACCTAAGGCAGATCTTGGAAAGAAGACGTTCCAGAAGGATATCTCCTGTAGTAACCACCCGCTCACCCATCTTTTCTGCCAGCTGCATGACTGTATAGCAAAGCAAACAGGAACAATGTGGAGGAGGAAGGTGGGAGCAGGCAGGAAAAACTTTTTCCTGCTTCAGCTCATCTTTATTTTTTATTGATAGCTAGCTGCTCTGGAAAAATAATTTTGGAACATGCAAAACAGCAGGAACCACAGAGGTAACATGTCCCCACTCAGGACTGATGCACTGATGACATTTCTTTGGCAAAACAGAGGACCCCACAGAAGCCTGCACTGGCAGTTCACATTTCGTGTTACTACCATGTCTCAATTTTCTGCGGTTTACAAGTCCTTCTAATAACTCTTAGCAGAATATCACTACACTGTGATGTATTAGAATATGAAGATCACATGTATAAAACCAAGAATTAAAAAGTTCAATCCATAAGCACTCTGTACTATTTCCTGAAAATATGTGAATATCAATCATATTGCTTCTATGAATCTGTGGTGTTAATGGGTATCTCTTCAAAGACAGCAAGGGAGTGCTGCCCACGTCCTTCTGGCCTCTCTCACTGTGGGTTTTGATGTGTTTACATTACTCCATGCACACACGGAAAAGTATTTAGCATGGTAGCTAAACAAAAACAAAAAAGAAAGGAAAATAAATCTAAAGTAGCAGGATGGCAAATGGCTGAATGGTGTACAATGACAGTGATGGCATTTTGGTTGATGTGACTATGGCCATACAAATATTCTTTTGCCTTAGAGATAGGAGTGAGAATTGGTGTTCACGTGTAGCTCACAGAAGTAACTCAAGAAATGGAGGAAGGAATGGTAATCCAAACAGTAATAAGAAGAGGGAATTGCAAATCATTCCAAGGACAGCATATAAATCAAATTAATTTAGGACATTTGAATTTTTCTGCAACTATATACCCTGAGTATACTTATAAAACTCAGAGTAAAAAAAATGTTGGGCCTGATTTTTGTCAAAATAAGATCATATTGGGACATTTTACTGAGGTAAAAGATTCTTAAACTGGAAATGATTTATGATTATGTCCACCTTCTATGGCTAGAAAGGACCTATACACTGAGAAATAAAGGTTGTATTTTTGAGGCAGTCTTCACCAGCTTTGAATAAAATTGCAGAGAACTCAGTGTGATTTGCCCTGAGGGATCTGAAAAGCCTGTCAGGAACAAATTTGTAGTAAGCTCACATGTGTATTGGCAGGCTTGTTGTCAATAAAATTATAAATGTCAGTTGCTGTTCCAGAACAGGTGGCACTATAAAAAAATTGGCTATGGGAAATGTATGCAGCTTACAAGGAAAATATCCACTTTTGCAGATTGGGAATAAGAAACTTTGCACAGCTGATTTGTGAACTAGTGGTATTTTTTAATGTGTTTTCCTTAAAGCTGCTTTGAGAAGTTCATGCCTACAGATTTCCCCATTACTGTTTGGTTTTGTTTCTTTTATTCCATAGTTCAATGTACCAAAGCCTAGAAAGTGAGATCTGAACCATATAAGAGTCTCTCCATGTGTCATCTTAGATGCTTGGATCAGCAATGGGAACAGTTTTGTATTGCTGTTACTCCATTAATCACTAAGCAGTTGCTCAGAGTCACTCTTGCTTCAGTCTGAAGCAAACAAGGACAGGATGAGGTCTGTGGTCATACGGTACCTGTGACAAATGATTTACTGGTTGGTTTACATCACATATCTCCTTAGGGCTTATTCTTCCTGTGTTTTAATTTTCTAAAGCAGTAATAGGCTGATTACTGAGCTTTATTCAGCCTCTTCTCCATCAACAATGGCTTTTATTTGGACTGGAGAAGGTGAATAATAAACTGAAGCCTTGTACTCAAGGTTATGGAAAGCCTCTCTTCCAGGATGTCTTCAGATCTCACCACTGGGTATTTTTAGAGACAATTTGCAAATATGGCACTCATGAAGGTCAAAGAAATGGTGCATATCCAATGTGCTGCAGCTGAAGTTACTGCAGCCCTTCTATTGTATGCTGTATTGCAAAATGTACTTCAGAGGACTTACAGATGAATGAAATAGAAATAAACATATAGACACAATGAATGAGAAAATAATTAATGCATTTTTACCATTTTGCATTATTGTATTTGAATAACTTCTGCCTCACTTGATCTTCTCAGAGCAAGGCACAGTTGCTCCGTCAAAATCAGGCTGCCTTCATACCACTGAAAAATACTCTTAATTTTAAAAGTTTACAAGACTCCTTGGAGTACTCAGATCTGAAAAACTGGCCACAGTCTTCCCTGGCAAAACAGGCGTGTTATATTATACCTTCCCAACTTTGAATTACTCCCTTGGCATCTGGGGGCCATCTCTTTGCTGCAGGCACAAATAAGTACTCATTCTGACACTGCTGACTGATTTGTTTGTTTGTTTGCTTTTAAGTATCCTGACAGTTCATAGCATTTCCTTTATGAAACAGAGGTGCCTTTCAGAGACTGTGCCTAACCGGGAAGCAAGTGAGGTTAATTAATATATTAGTTTCTCTGTACCACCACTACATTCCTGTACGGATATTACTTCAGGACTGGAGGATATTACCCCACGCACCTACACAGTGCAACACAAATCCACTTGTGAGATAATTAGTTACATCTTTAGGATGAAAAGAAGAACCACTAGAAATCTGGATCTTTACATAGTTTACTGCCCTCTCTTCCAGTGATAAATAAATAAATAAGTTGGCAATTCAGACTTATTCACAGAAAGCTGCTTGAAGTTATAAAAGAAAGCTAATCCTTGTGCTTTGCCTGTTTCAGTTATGCATGGCTGGCAAGGACTCTTGCTAATTGAAACATTCATTTAGGTCATTTGGCACCCTTCCTTCCCTTCCTGCCTCCACATCCTCTGAGCGTGAAATGACATCTGGGGTGTGGGTTCCGTGTCACTGGTGCCAGTGCACTCCAACCTGCAAGCAAAATGTAACCTTTATCAGGTGCCCCATTAGAGGTTAGTAACAATAAAAAATAGTCCCTGCAGGAGCACTGGGGAAGCATGCATATAATAGACCACAAAACACCCACAGTGGGCAAAGCTCAGGAAATTCCTGACCTTAAAAATGTCCTGTTCAGTTTCATGTAAAGAAAGAGAGAAAAAAATTAATTCTCTCCCAGGCATTAAAATCAAGACTATTAAATTTAAGAGTAGGTCGAGTTCTTTCCTTGCATTCAATTGCTTTTGTTGAGTAGCGATATATTCTGGTTCCTAGGAGCACTCCACTGTTTACTCTGGTTACTAAAGGAATAAATTGTTCTAAGGATGCAGATGTCCAAGTAGTTAACGTTACAGCCTACAGCCATTGCCAAGGAAATAGGAAAACCTGAGTTTCCCTTCTGCAGAACTACTTTGTTAAGCCATATTTCTTACTTATGTCATCCTTAGTTTTCTCCTTTTACACAACATCCCTATGTGATGTTGATGGGTGCTGAAGCCTGTGTGCAGATGTCATGGTTCAGCAGCCACGTGTTTCTATGGCATAACAGAAAGTTGTATGGTAAGCAGAAATTTCTGGCTAAGGGCTTCAGAAGTAACTGCACTTGTAGGGGGATTTCCAATTCTGTTTTCCCAGCTTCGGCACCTTAAAGACAACTAGAAGTCCAGATATAAGTTCTGAAAGTGAAACTTGTCCAGCTGGGCACTCAAATCAGTACTTCAGTTGAAAACCACTGATAACACTGGCCCCTAGACACAGCCTAGTGGAGAGCCACAAAGACAATTAAGGGCCTGGAGCGTCTCCTGTATGAGAAAAGGCTGAGAGACCTGGGGCTTTTCACCCTGGAGAAGGGTGAAAAAGGAGAGACCGCACAACTGTTTATAAATATCTAAAGGGCAGGAGTCAAGTTGATTTCAGTGGCAAGCAACAATAGAACAAGGGGTGATGGACAGAAACTGGAGCACAGGAAGTTCCATACTAATAAAAGGAAGAACTATTTTACTGTGACAGTGATGGTGCACTGTAACAGGATGGCCAGACAGGCCGTGGAGTCTCCTTCTCTCAAGATACTGAAGACCACTCTGGCTGTCTACCTGTGTGACTTGCTGTAGGGAACTGCTTTAGCAGTGGATTGGACCAGATGATCTCCAGAGGTCCCTTCCACTACCTACAATTCTGCAATTCTGCAATGCTGTGATAGCCAAATAAAAATACCTGTAAAATTACACCATACAAAGATGTCCTTTGTATTCCACTGTTTAATTTTTTTTGAGACTATACTTATTTATTAATATACATTTTAAAGACACTAACATCTATTATTTCTGTTCCATGTATATTTTTCAAGTATGTGAATACACACTTGTTAAAATATGCAACATATTGAAAACATCAGTAGATAATTAAATGCATTTGTGATGACTTTTTTTTTTTTTTTTTTTTTTTTTTCACTTGAATTGTTAGCAGCAGCCTTTGTATTTTAAATTGTATACAAGAAATACATAACAAGGTGTTTTAGCTGATGTTTCATTCATCACTTATTTCACACTGGCACTGGTTAGTCAGATTTCACTGTGCACCAGGAAAGATTCATTTCCTCTCATGGTCACTGCGAGTAATACAGTGTCAAGCAGAAAAGCAGCCACAGGTAGAGTGAAAAAGAAGAGGAATTCTATCTACTGTGTCAGGTAATGAAAAGACAGGAAATTTGAAGTTGAATCCAAACCTAAAATATAAACAATCAGAAAGTTAATACATTTTTGGATCCCTGCTGAAACATGTACAGTTAGAACTGAGGTATAAAAGGAGATTGACTCTTCTCATTTTTATAGCAGCTACTATAAATGATCAGGATATAACACTGGCAGCGTAAAAGGAAAATGGGACCTATGTTACAAAAATCGAATGTTAAAAACCCTGACCTCTGTTCCTTGGAGTGAATCTCTTGAGGGTGGATCAAAATAGGGGATACAACACTAAGTGTGCTCAGTACCTTCTCTGCCTTGGTGTGGTTGTGGCTCTTGCTGAGGCTCTCAAGGCACACATTCTCTCCTGATGGAAAGCAGATGTACCTCTGTGTGATCCTTTTGATGCGTATAAGGTCTGCCTAGGAGATCAAGCAGGATGAAAGCAAAGATCTGCTGACGGTCATGTTCTGATGAGTGAACTTTGCACTCTGTCCATTCAAACAATCACACCAGTGTCTACCTGTCTTTGCCTACCATCATCTGTGACCTTTGATAACCTGGACTCTGACAGTGGTTTCTATTTAGGAGTCCAATATTTCAATTGGAGAGCTAGAAATTTCCCCAAGTAATCTTTGCGGTGTCACAAAGAAAACACTTCTTTGGACCAGGCAAGAGATACTGATCTTTGACACTGTGTCTATTTTAACCATGGCCACCCATTTAATATCAAGGAGTATTTTGTGTAGCTCAGCTGTTCAGGTGCAAATCTTGTCATTCAGCATCAATAGCAGACTGTGCTGAGGTCTCCAGGCCCAGTGACAAGAAACTTAAAAAGCTTGATCTGGCTGGAAATTCACAGAATCACAGTCTGGAGGGGACCTCTGGAAGTCATCATGTTCAACACATCTACTTCAGCAGAACCATCAAGAGCAGGTTCCACAGGACTGTGTCCAGTTGGCTTTTGAAGATCTCAAGGATGAGATTCCACAACCTCTCTGGGCAATATGAGCCAGTGTTCCATCAACTGCACAGCACAGAAGTGTTTCCTATGTTCAGATGGAATCTCCCATGCTCCAGTTTGTGCACACTGTTTCTTGTCCTGCCACTCAACACCTCTGAAAAGAGTCTAGTTCCATTCTCTTTGCACCCTCCCTTCAGGTACTTACATACATTGATATGATTCCCTTGGGAGTCTCTTGAGACTTTTTTCTCTAGGCTGAGCAGTCTCACAGTCTTTCCTCATAGGAGAGATGCTCCAGTTCCTTCATCATTTTTCTGTCCCTTCCCTGGACTCTTTCTAGTAGCTCCATGCCTGTCTTGTACTGGAGGGCCCAGGACTGGATGCAGCACTCCAGATATGGCCTTACCAGTGCTTAGCAGAGAAGAAGGATCACCCCTCTTTGACCCACTGCCATTACTTTGCCTAATGCAGACAAAAATATCGTTGGCATTCCTAGCACCAAAGGCAAACTGTTGTCTAATGATCAAGGGGGTTACTTCCAAGATAAAATTTAGGAAATAGATTAACTGAGTTGGCTTTAGAAATATTTTCAGAGGGTTTTGTCTGTTTTCACTCATAACAACAATCTGTGGGAGAAGTCTCAGCTGACTGAATAGTCTCAAGACAGGCCTGCATGTCTGTCCAACTGACCAGTTCATTTGTGTATGTGGTGCCACTGGTGTTAATAACTCATGGTTTCCTCTGAAATCAAAAGTTTCTCTCAAATTCTACTTCTAAGAAGGGAATGCTGAATGGTTTTGATTGCAAAATAGCCTTTGCTGCTACTCACAGGACAAAACAATTTCTGAAAATAATTGTTTACAAGATTGCTTGTAAAGTTTGATGCCTTGCCAGATGATTTATCTGTGCCTGTCCTGAGCCTGCTCAAATGAATTGTGCAACCCTTCTGCAACAGAATAAGAGTGGTTTAGTGTTTTTTTACTGGACTCTACTGTCCAGACAGTTTCCAGGTCACACATCTAGTAGATGTAAGCGGACAACCATTTTAACAACCACACTTGCAGTGCCCATGGAACTGCTGTTAAAATGTTGCAACTCAATACCCTATTATTTTTTTAGCATTGACTCAGCTCAAAGTTGTCCTTTTCTTGTTGTTTTCCTTATTTTTTTGACTCTATAATTACTTTAACTCAGACCCCATGCTAAGACCACTAACTTCAAGGGCTTCTTCTCCTGTGAGTAGCTGAAACATGAAGATCCAAGGCTTCAAGCCAGGTCTAGTTTTCTATTGTTCTGCTATGAATGGAGTCACTCTAATTTTAATCAATGTAAGTAGAGGAAGCATTTGGGCCTTCTCAGTGCAAATTTCTGAGCGTCAGACTGGAAAGCAAATAAAAGACAGCTACCCTACTCTGTAGTCTCTTTAAGATTTGATTCTCAATTGGAATTTTGAAAAATGTTCATTGGTGGTTTTGAAACTGAACAAAAAAATCTAGACTTGGTAAATATGAGAGAAATGTACTGCAGGGAAAAACTGCAGGTATAGCAGCTTCATTTAGGGTGCTCGGATAGGATAACGAAGGAAATAATTCAATACACTTATTGGGGATATAACCTTACTTCACAGGCTAATTTTCACAGCTAACTTTTGATGTACCTTTTGAATAAGTTAACTGTTTTGGACTTTTTAATCATTAAGTAGAAGACTAGATTTAGGGAGATGACATAAGGAATATCAACACATAGTTTTGTGGCATAATGTATACACTGTTGAGAAACCTGACAGAATAGAGCTGGGAACATTCATAGATCATTTACCCTCAGAGGGAAATGGTTTTGGAGCTATGAATGTTATTTCAGATCCCTTCTTCCCGGTCATGTGGTTTTGCTCAACACATAGCTCATTTGTTTGGGTAGTGCTTTGGTTGGCAGAATATATCTTTGAGCAAATGTTATTCCCAAAGTGGGGGTCATGATCTTGGAAGTGCAAGTGGAAATGGGGTCATGGGAAAAGCAGAGAATTGTAGGAATGTGGGGAAGTTAAAGTAATCTATATATGTTTATGTTGACAGCAACCACAAAAATGGTTCCCTGAGGAACTCAAATGAAGTTATCACAGGGAATAGCAAGGTAGAATTAGAAAATTTTAGGCTTGCTGTTCTTAAATAAAAAATCTTTAGGTTGTTCAACTCTCTTAAATCTAGACTACGAGACGTGATACTATCAGTCTTTGTGGAGAAGATTCCTCTCAGTACATGGAATATACCTTCGTTCTGGCTATCAAGAAATTTCCGTTCCTACTGGTCTTAAAAATTTCACATATAATGTTCCGCAGGTATTCAATAACTTTTTTATCTTAATCTTTTTCAGTAAAACAAATATTTCCATGCATATGTTTGTTTATTTTTCAACAGAGTGCTCTTCCAGTCCTTAAAGTTTACAGGTGGAAAAACTAAAGCTAGAAGGGAAATTTATTATCAGAGAAGAATGGGTTTGCTGACTACGTACAAACACTTAATCCAACATAATTGGCATAGTTCTACATTCTAAGAGCTTACAGCAGTACAAAGCTGTGTCTAAGTTGATGCAGAAATGAAGTTGAGCCATGTGATTGCCTCAAAAAACCTGGCTGCTATAGGCAATGTGGCAACTGGCTTAAACACCTGGTTGCCAGATACATTGGAAAGCAACTGCTGTGTTCATCCTTCCTCATTGTATGACACATGGCAATTAGTATCAAGAAGAGCTGTTGGAGATCTGAAGACAAATCCACTGCATTCTTATAGTTCTGTTTATCCCTGTTCAGTTTAATGGTCCCTTTTCCACATACGGCAGTGATTGTGCTGACTGCATCATAACAGAACCCTCAAGTATTCAGCAGTTGATTTTCTGGCTGTTAATGAAGGTCCTAAACACTTGATTGGTATTTTGGTCATTTGGGTTGCCTGCTTGATGTAAGTTTACTACTACTATTTAATTTTCCTGGTGAGATGTGCCCTCAGCCTATTTACCTGAATGGTACAAAACTCTTCCAACAGCGTGTGCCCTCAGTCCACTCAGTAATTGGCTCCCTGTTCAACAGATTTTTAATGAATATCACAACTGAACATGAATAGTAGTAAACAAGTAGTAAAGTCAGAATTTCTGATGCAGACTCCAGTCCTGAGAACAAGCCTGGGCTTGCCTAATGATGGTGCGAGTCCTTTAGTGAGATACCTTTAGCAAGAGGATTGCACACTTCTATTAAAAAGACTGCTTTGCTGCTAAAATGATATCATTTACAGAAAGCATTTGTCTCATGTAAGCTAGATAGGAGGAAGTTCTATATAATAAACAGCATTACAGCTAGAATATTTTCCTCTTAAGAAACTTCCAGCCTCACTTTTTAAGTGCAATGCACATTCAGCAGAAATTAATTAAAATTCTGAAACATTTGGAGGTCCAGAAACTTACAGAGTTCTTATGTGAGCAGATTTTAGTGTGTAAAAGTGAGAGCCACTTTTATGTCCCCTTACCTTTATGCATTGCTGAGATGCCAAAGGAGTGATAAACATGGATAGGAATTGGGAAACCAGAGGTAGCAAATGCATGGGTATCCTCCTTCCAATTTTCAGGGAAAGCAAGCTGAAAAGGCATGCAGACTTAATCAACAATACCATATACTTCCTTACAGCTCTGTTCATTTTCCTTTGTGCTATAGGAAGAAGAGGAATGACCTTAAAATGACATGGTTCAGTGCAAAGGAAGACCTGACCCTGACAAGGTCTTGTGATACTTTTCCAGTACGTACCTTCCCCTCCCCCCTCCTCCCCTCCTTCCTGTTCTTGTCCAGATATACTTGGTGGGAAGTTTTGGGTTTCACTGACAACTGAGAGATGAGTGGAGGTGAGAAGAAGGGGAAAGAAGGCAGCGAAATGGTAGTAGTTGGGGTTTCTGAGAGAAATGTTCAAGGATCAGTACAGTGTTTGTGATGAAGTGAGAGGCTGATTATTGAGCTATTAAACTGGCATTACTAGACTAACAAGTTAACATTAGGCTTTTGGACATCTTCCTCTTTTCTTTAGATCACTTTTTTTTTTTCAAGTTACCTCACAGCCCTGTGAAGTAGAAATGGTATTTCAAAATGAAAACTTATTTAACGGAGCAACTAGTAATCAGTGATAAGTGGATTACATGATAGTCCAAATATATAGACTTTCATAAAAACTACACTGTTTTTAAAAACTTCCAGCTATGAGAAAATAAACATATATTGAAAAGATGCAATCTTTTTGAAAATAAAGGCACAGCTCTCAGTTTTGCAGTTTTACAAATATTCTTGTTTTACTTTTGACTTGTATTTCCACTTGGACATAATGATACACAGAAGAGATGAAAAATCCCATATTTCCTTTAAAAAAAAAAAAATAATAATAATCTGGAATTCTGGTGTGCCAGACTGAAAAATCATCAGTACGTCAAGACTGCCTGCATTAAACAAGTTACCTTCTGCTTTGTGTGACTGGCAAATGATACATAGGGCACTTTCTAAAGTGTAACCTTTTCTGCAGATTTAGTCTTGCAGCCCCAACAGGGATTAAACAGCTGAAACCCAAGCCCCAACGCCCACAAGGCCCAGGAAGTCACGTCAGGGATGTAAGTATCTGAGTGACCTTCACGGATAATGCTTCCCTTGCCAGGACAGAGGCTGTATTTCATTTTAAAGCTGGGTAGCATGTGCAGTAGTCTGGAAGCGCTGTGAGCAGTATTACGCAGAATGTAAATGGCAAAACTCTGGTACTAGATGAGGAAATTTAGTCAGTACTGATACGAGTTATCAGCAGTCCTTCAAACTGGCTTGCTGATCTGTGTCTATACTAGCCATCTCCCTGTGTCATGTTATTCAGGGTCTAAACATCACTGTTTTTTGCATTGAAAGAAGCTAAGGTACAAGCAGTTACTTCCCCCACCATCATGTAACACTGTCCATGCTTGTATTAAAGACAGAATATATTTGCCTTCTCTGTATATTGGTCAGGAGTAGAAGTTACTATTCCTTATGAAGACTAAACACTGCTGCTTACTATTTCCAAAAATGTCATGTTAATGTAGTCTTAAGTTGTAGTTAGCATAAATAGACTGAGGATTTTTTTGCCCTCCTATAGTCTTGATACTGATTCTGAAAATTAAGTTGTACTTAGATAATTGTTTCTGCTCAGTCTTATCCCAGTTGTACTAAACCAATCAAGGGTAGTTTCATCAAAAGCACAAGAATGCTAAAGCTGACAAGGACATTTGTATTTGAAAGACAGACGCAGCAGCAATGTGACCATTCTTGAGAGTTGTATGTAATTCAATTCACATGACATGAAAAGTGACCAACTCACTCTATTTCAAGCTTACAGAGACACTTGGAGTGGAATATGTGCAGGCTGGTGTATTGCAGTGTCTGAAATGAGGTTGTGACCGAGTCCTGAAAGCCTCCCATCTGTTCCAAAGTCAAGAAGCAGATAAATTACCCCAGATGAAAAAAAAAAAACACACCAAGTGAAAAGGAACTGGTTTAAAAGCAGCCCTAAACACCATGGACTTCTGCTTATACAGAGAAGCAAGCTCTGGAGGCTGGCTAGAGGAGAGTTCTCTACTTAGCACTTTGGATCCAGGCCCACGTCACCAAGACATGTATTCTCGGAAAACTCTCATTTTTAAAGGGCAAAAAATATCTGAACACTTTTTGTTCCTGAAATTTGTACTCTCTCTTTTTATTAGTAAGTATTTTAAGGCTTATCTTTGTGTTTGGCTTACTTCGACCATTCAATTACTAATGACATAATTTGTCTTTGAATTTTTATATCACTTCACAGCTTCTCGCTTTCCCACAAAGGCACTGGTGCTCAGTGGTATTTCCACCTCTTCCTACTTTTGTATCCGCATTTGTGCCTCCTCAATATAGAACAAATTCAGCCAACACAAGTGTACTCGATACCAGCTGATTAGCCTTCAAGCTCAGGCTGAAGAAGTGCTTTGGTACAAAGTTCTGATTATCACCATTTTGAAAATGTTTTGTGGGAAATAAAATTCTTCTGGTTTTCCAGTTATGTTTTGCAAACAAAGTATTCAATTTAAACTGCTATTCAGAATAGGAAAACTTTAAACATGTACACATGCCTAGTTGAAAGGGGCTATGTGATAAAGGGAAGCTAATGAGTTTCTTTGAAGTGCTTTCAGATCTTGCCTAATCATAGTCTACAGGATAAGGACTTTTGTTGTCTAGCTATTTTGTGGCTCTCTGTTTTGTATGCCCTGACAGAACATCATTTAGAAATCACACAGTGTTGGTTTGGGTTTCTAAGACAAGAAAGGCATTTTGTTGAATTTCAGAGTTACTCCATCACATCTTTGTGGTTTATTTTGGGGTTGCTTACCTTTCATTTTGTTTTGGTGTAGAAGGGAGAACGTAAATGACTAGTACACAGAATTTCACAAGTATTGATTACATACTAACAAGATGGATGACATGGAGATGACAGCCATGACATTTTACAGCAGAAACTCTCTTCTAAGACTATCCTGAACAGTGCTATCTTTAGGAATCTCTCAGTTGGCCCAACAGTATTGGTCTGAGCTATGATCTGTAGCTACATGAACAGGACAGGAAATGATTCACAAGGGGAACCTTGTATTTAGTTTTTGTACAGCAGATACTGACCAGGTCAATGAACACAATGAACACAATGAACACAGTGTAATTCTGAAACTGCTCCATGACATTACAAAAAACATTATGAGAGAAAAAGAGAAGATAATTTCCGAGTCATTAACAGTATCTAATGTACTGCACTATTATTTATTCACTTTCAGGAAGAGGAAAAACTGTTGGGTCTGGTATTATTTTCAGAATTAGTCGTATCTAAGGGACAAAGATTTGAACAATTGTTTGTTTAAACAATTGTTTGTTTGAACAAATAAATTTGAACAATTTACTGTTTTGAACAATAAATCACACAGGCACAGTGTGATTTATATTGCAGGTTGTTGAGGTTAGCATCTCCTTCCTCTTTGTTTAGTAAGAAAAGTATATCTATTTTTATGGAAAGTTGTAACACTAATGACATGTCCTGAACTCCTGACCAAACACAAATAGCACTTTGCATGTTTGAACACAAGCAAATGAAAATTCTTTGACACTGGGAGCCAAAAGGATATTCAGAGTATAAGTAGTCTGTTTCTGTCAGTTTCTAATTTAGGCTTTTTTTTTTTTTTTTTTTTTTTTTGAATTTTAATTACTTCCATATAAATATGTTTACTTAAATAAATCAAATCTTTTCTATCTAGTTTAGATAGAAAAATTCTAGATTTAATTAACATAATCCACGCTTTCAAACATGGGCCTAAAATAGCTGTTTATGCATCAATTTTAATTTGTGATGTGCTGACCCAACAGACATTTTGATTGAGGAAGTTCCTTCCATCTTTTATTACCTTTGAAAATAAACCCACTTAATAAAGTCCTAAATTACAGAATAAGAATTTAATTTTAGCATGAAGGCTCTTAAATTCAAGGGATTTGGCACAGAAGCTGATTCAGAATCACAGAATCATAGAATGGATTAGATTAGAGGGGACTATAGAGATCATCTAATGCCAACCCCTGCCATGGGCAGGGCTGCCCCCCACCAGCTCAGGCTGCCCAGGGCCCCATCCAACCTGGCCTTGAGAGCCTCCAGGGATGGGGCACCACAGCTTCTCCGGGCAGCTTGTGCCAGTGCCTCACTGCCCTCTGAGTGAAAGGTTTCTTTCTAACATCTAACCTATTTTTTTTTCTCTTTTTGTTAAAGCCATTCCACCTTGTCAGACTGTAAAAGCTCAGTTCTTCTCCTGCTTATACGGTCCCTTCAAGTACTGGAATGATGCAGTGAGGTCTCCCTGGAGCCTTCTCTTCTCTAAGCTAGAGAAGACCAACTCTCTTCATAGGAGAGATGCTCTAGCCTTCTGATCATCTTCATGCTCTCCTCTGTACCCTCTCTGCATCTTTCTTGTGCCACTGGCCCCAGGCCTGGACTCAGTATACTCCAGATGGGTCCTCATGAGGGCAGAGCAGAGGGGGACAATTACTTCTCACGTCCTGCTGGCCATCCCTCTTGTGCAGCCCAGGATACAGTTGGCCTTCTGGTTTGCAAGAGCACACTGCTGGCTTGTGACAAGGTTTTCATCCATCAGGATCCCCAAGTCCTTCTCTGAAAGACTACTCTCAGTGAGCTCTTCTCTCAGTCTTTACTTGTATCTGGAATTGTCTGAATGCAATATCTGCACTTGGACTTGCTAAACCTCATAGAACCTTACGTTCCCACTTTTCAACCATGTCCAGAGCCCTCCCTTCTGTTGTATCAACTATACCACTCAATTTGGTGTCATCAGCAAACTTGCTGAAGGTACAGTCAGTCCCACTATGTCATTGATAAAGATGTTGAAGAGCACTGGTCCCAAGATGGACCCCTGAGAGGCAACACTTGTGACCAGCCTTCACCTGGCCCTAGAGCCATTGTCAGCAACACTTTGGCTATGATCATCCAACTTATTTTTTATCCACGTAATAGTTCACCCTTCAAGTCCATATCTCTCCAATTTAGAGATAAGAATGTGGTGCAGGACCATGTTGAATGCCTTGCAGAAGTACAGGTAGATGACACTGTCCTTCTTTGTTCATTGATGCCACCACTTCATGGTGTGGCTCAAATGTAAGTGATGATAATCTCAAAATAACTTTTAATTGCAGTGGGATTATCATCATAATGAGACATTTTGTTTTTTTATTTTTGTGTAAGCTGGCCTTTGAGCCAATTTTTGCCTGTGTTATTTTAGAGACTTCACTTGCCATAACTTTTTAAATTTTTTTGTTCTGTAAATAAGTTTTTAAGGGGTTAGTATATCACAATCCAGGAATAAAACACATTTGTGAAAAATAATAGAAGTCAAATGCACCTGCAGAATGACTGCTGTAACTGTATGCTTATGTATAGCATACTGCTTAACCATCCCATATTTCCATGCCTTGTGGGATGTCATGATATACGGAAACCTGTCTGCGACCACAGCTGTTTTTTTGTTACTGTTTCCTGTTTATTATTCTATATTTAGAACATTATTGCATGAACACTTCCTGTTCTGCTAACAGTTCCTACTAATTTAGCATTTTTTTATGAGCATCCATTTTACAAACCAGAGCTGCAGTGTAGCAAGGTATTTGAATGTGTCTCAGTTTAAGAATGCAAGTAGGCCCTGTACTGAAGAGCCTTAATTAATCAAGGCAAATATATAAAGCACAAAGAAAGTCAGAAATATAGTAAGATTCTTCAAGCAAAAGATAAATTAGGTTTTTTTGGAAACTACTGTACACCATGACAATTTCTGTAGACTGTTGGCAGTCATTCAAAGTTTCTAAAGCCCAGTAGATTTTCAGTAATGGAATTTTTCTTTAGAGCACTTTATTTTAAATTAGCCATATCCCTATCAATAACAGTAAGCAATCTACATGCTTGATTCCAAATTCTTTATTTTATTTCAGAGCTTTATGCAATGTCTTCTTACTTGCTGTTACTTTCTTGTGGTTGTTTAAATTGTGCATTGAATAAAAGAGGTGAAACGGAATATACTTATTTTGTTAGCAGTAAATGTTCAGTAGGCAAAGTTCAAGTTGTAATGTTTACTGAATGTACATAAATGTCAATATTCACGTACATGTTCAAAAGCTCTAAAATCTAAAGTGTCTCAGTTCTCCTTTGGGACATTTTGTTGATTATAAATAAAGAAATACATCTCTTCATCCAGGTATAAAATGAAACAGATAACTACATATGCAAATTTAAAATTTATATTTGTTATATTATTTATGGTATAGAATGTATACAGTGTATCATATATATTCTACATAGCATATATAAGTGCGTGCAAAGACATCAGCATCATATAACTTGATCACAAAAGTGAATGTGCGAGATAGACAAAAAAATCTATACATATATAGAGAAGGTGATATGGCCTCTTTAAGAAAACAGCACCTTCCTTTTCCAAGACTAGATCATTCCTTTTGTTGGGTTACAAGTACAAGATATACAAAACCAGAAAAACTGTTAGCGGGTTTTATTCTGCTGCTTTTTTGCCTTAACTCTTGTCAGGAAATAAGTTCCAAGGCAACATTTAAAAGAGTTTACATATCGGCTATTATCAACATTCCCACATTGTCAGGAGAGACAGTGAAAGTAAAGTTTGCTGTCTTCTTAGCTGTCTGGACAGCCTCTGAAAATATTTATGTGAAAAGTAAGGAGTATCCTTTCTCAGTGCATTACATCTTGCACGGGTTTCTGAAGCTTTTGATAAGGTGATTACATCATCTGCCAAATGTGACCCCTATCGAAACTCTCAGCCTTCTTCACACATCTCAACAGTATCACCATGGACTGCAGCATAAACCAGTGCTTCATAGTCTTCCCTGCCTTTGCTGAAGCAGAGGTTTCACCTACCTGCACTGCAATCCACTGCGCTGAAACAGCACAAATGAATTAGCCAAAAAAATGCTTCCATTGTTATTAGTTTCCCAAATTTTATTTGCTACACATTCATTTTATTCTTTGTAAAGTAAGTAGCCCAGTCTGGGGATGCATTTTGCATTTTTCCATGCTCTGGAATGCACATGGACTGAACCTCTATCTTCCTTCTCCCTTTGGTGCCCTAGAAATAGGTAGGAGTAGGACAGCGCATGTTAAACATGTGCGGACAACAGATGTATGTTAAATATGTCAGGGCTTGTTGATGTAGCACAATAGTTGGGTAAACTGCCACTGTGCACCAAACCAAGCACAGAAACTGGCTCTTGGCTAAAAAGATGGAGGTTACTTAGACTGGTTTTCCAGCAAAGACTCACTGTATGTGAACGTGCAAACAACCCTTTCTTTGTTTTCACTTGAAACTAAAGACATGCAGACTGCATGATGCTACTGTGGAAGGCACTACATAATATTCTAGGATTTGATGTTTACTGTGATGATTAATGATGCGTTCTGCTAGGAGAGCTCGGTGTCGTAGCAGTGCTGCCAATTTGTGTAATTATCTGCAATAACTTCCCTTGAATCCTGAGCAGCATTTTCATGAATGGAGAAAACTTACTCAGTCATTAAATAGGTCTATATTTATACTGCAATTTTCAGTAGAGATGTGAGATAAGTTTTCCATGACTATTTTCTTTAACAGTATTAATTACTTCTCTTAATTACTCTGTCTTGCTGAGAACAGAAACAAATTGTTGGCCTTTTCTGATTCATATACTGTGAGTACTTGGGTAGATTGAGATTACTAGAAGCAGCGGCCACACAGTAGTGCCTCAAATCCTGAAAATCTGTTCCTGGAAAAAGAAGAATTACTCTTTCCTAACCCATGGGACTGGAGTTTCAATTTGGTGCTGATATCTAGCAAGCATTGGATATCAGCAGTATCATGCTAAAATGACTCCCAATTTTTTCAGTAGTGGCAAATTTATTTGTTACTATGCAAACTAATTTTTCAAATAAAAATGAAATTTACTAACTCAGTGGATATCTCATTTTGAGAATAAAAATTCCATTGCAAGACAGCACATAGTTCATGCAATGTTATCTCTTTGTGTATGTTTTTATGTGTTTTAAAATGTGTATTGTAAAATTGTAAATATTTCAGTAGGTGTAGTCACTACTTATTTGGCCTCCTCCCTTCACTTAACACTAATTTGAATGTACATACTGTATATATATGTATATATCAATATACTGACTAGAAAATGTCTGTCTTCAATGATATACATCAAGTTTTTGGTGATTAGTCTCTCAGCTTGTTATTTGCTCCTTTTCTATACAGGAGTTATAGAATCTTTTTAAGCAATTATTATTTTTAATTTGGAATTAACGGAAGTTAAAACCTACCATTACATTCAGATTTGTCCAAAAAAAAAAAAAAAAAGGAGAGAGACACAGTGAGAAAGAAGAGAAGGGGGGAAAGAGAAGAACAAGAAAGAGAGGAAAAGAGAAAAAGCTGCTAAGTATTACATTCAAAAATGAGATGACTAGAAGTAATAAAGTGGCTGAGAACACAGGAGTAATGAAGTTAAACTATAAAATACTAGAACATGCATAACTATTCCAGCAATAAGAGAAAATGAGAAAGGAAATGTTGTTTACTCTTTCTTTCTGCATTCTTTCAGTCATTTACAACTAAGTTTAATTTTAAACCTATGAGTAGAACTATAAAAGCTGTTAGGACATCATAATGCTTTCAGCCAAGCATATATCTGCTTTTATGTTTTACATCTAATACTGACATTTTCAGAGAAGCATCTGTCCTACCAGTGAGACAAAAAAAACAGTTCACCTCAGTCATGGAAAGCTTTCCTTTAATATACATATTCTTTACTCTTAACAGCACTTGAAATCCACTTCATCAAGGTTAGTGTCACAGCAGGAAGCAGTTTTCTAAGGAAAACACTGTTCCTTTATTTCCTTTAGGTGGGCTCAGGATGGAGAAAAGTCAATGTTAGAACTTACATTAATAAAACATTTATTTATGTACCTTATTTTTAGCAAATAAAAATGACACCATTTAAAAATCCTTACAAACTGCCTACACTGGTAAACTCTCTTTTTGTGAATCTCTTGGAAGACACGACTAACTCTTTACCCAGTCCAATTCTTTCTTGTCATACTGTTAAAAAACCCACAAAAACAAACAAACAACAGCAACAACAAAAACAGCCCAAAACAACCAAAACTCAAAAACAACAAAGATGCTAAAATGAATACTGTCTGTTTTTATCTCAGGTTTGCACATGCTAAATAATATTATGACCAATTATTATTTCACTTTCAGGGTGATTGGTGGTAAAGCCAACAGGGTTGGTTTTGACATAGGCTTTTTTCTTGTCAGGGAACATTTTGTCACAGACGAATTTAATTACTGTTTCACTGTATCATATTCTCTGAAAGACAAATAGTAAGTAAGATGCTTCTTACAGCTCCCAAAAACAGACCGTCATTGTGCTTTGGTCTCAGTTAATTGCCTCTGAAACATATCTCCCATTAATAAGCTTTCCCTTCAAGTCAAAGATTTTATTGGATCATCTTTTCTAATGACCTGCTAAAATCTTGGTCAGCAATATCAGCAGATGAAATTGGTGTGGTTGGTATTTTATAATTAAAAATCTCCATCCAAAACTGTCCATATTTATAGGTTCTGTGGCTGCTATGCAAACTTTAGTCCCAGTTCATGCATATTTTGCTTCTGTTTGAAAGGGCAACTTTTTAAAGAGAAATGTGTGTTGTGCTCAGTCATTTCTGTTTATCTGTAGATTTCCTTTCATGATTCTGTAGCATTCTGAACATGGCCAGTAAGAGGGAATGAACTGCAGTGGCCTAAGCCTGCTCTGCATTACGTTGGTGAAGATTAACAAGAGTGTTTTAAAAGTAGCTTAAAGCCACTCCTGCATACATCATGGTTTCTGTGAAGGTGAAACTAAAACTCTGTTCCAAAAATTTGTGTGACTTTCCAAAATGGTTCATAAATCCTGAAGCTGCCCATTATTTCACCTCAAGTGGCCTACTAATATGAGCATGTACTAAAAAACTCTCAGTAAGCAAACCAAAACCTCTCTTCCTCTGTCTCTGCTTTTCTCCTCATTACTGAATCTGAGGTTTATTTTTAACCATATCTAAAAAATAAATTAATCTTCCATATTAACCTATCCTCCTCGCCTACTGCAGGAGTGTGGGGCTGTCCATTCCCAGAAGATAGGGGGCTGCTGTTGCACCATATGGATAAAATCTCATTTATGTCTCTGCCTTCCTTGCATAAATCAGTAAGCCAATCTACCCCTCCACATCAAAAGGTCACTGCCAAAAAGAATAGCAAGGAAACTCCTCCAGGCTTGCTGAAAAGCATCCAGAAATAAAGCATGTCAGAAGAAGTGACAGTGATTAAATTAGCAGCCTAGAGACTGGGGTTATTTTTCTTAATATCACATTATTCTTTTTAATGAAATGTTCTCACTTTCTGCTCACTTACACTCATTCTTTCACTGTTTCTCTTTTTGTTTTCTCCCACATGGGAAGCAATGCACAGATGTTATTATTCTAGAGCCAAAGGTGGCTTTCACTGTAGTTCAGCTTCCCTTCATGCATCAAGCCAGAGATCTTAAAATACTGAAATAAAAGCCCTTGTGTCTTCTTTATATTTACCAATCTATGATCTTCTCATGCCAAAGGGCTAACAGGCTGCCACAGGACATAAACCTTTGCTGTGGGGGGTACCCTCACTACTGGGCTGTCAACCCAGCACTATTGCCTCCTGATCCCTCTCTCAGGACACAAGGGACACAGGAGAGATGCCCACACGGTGTTGGCTAGAGCTGCTCTTGGCATGCCAATATACACATTTGCATGTGATAAGTTTGCCTATTTGGATACTTTTGTTTGCAGCAAACTGGAAGTGAAATAAGAGTGTCCAGGGTTATATTTAATTTTGGAACTCAATAAAATAGTCCATGACCTCTACTCAGAGCAATATCTTATCCCAAACCACATCCCCAAATATTTCAAGCTGTTTCATAGATTTATAGCTGGGACGGATCACTTTACCATAACTGCTGTTTCAGCAAAATTATGTAAATACATTTTTTTTTAAGGAAGCAGGAGGGAGAGAAGGGTGATTCCTTCGTATTTTGTACCTTTTGATAAAATTCTAAGTTGGGAAGTTCTTCTTGCTCCCTGCAGGAGTTCTAAATGAGTGACAGTTTTGAAATCTGCTATGGATTGCAGTCATGTATTTATGTCTTGAATTCATCACTTGAAAGACTACTTTGACAGTAATGGTAAATGTCACCACATGCTTTGAATAGGCAGTTCTCATTAATGCTGTAGGAAGATGAAGTTAGGGAACACTTGCTTTTAAATGTTTTGAAGGAATTTGACATTTACTTCCTATACTTCTACATCTCAATAAATATTTTCAACTCAACCACAAAGATTTAAGCAGAGTGAACTTCAAAGCGCGAGACAGACTTGAGGTCACTCAAAATAAGCACTTTAGAAATGGAGGAAGAACAAAGAGTTTTTTCTTAAAATGTGGAGTGGTTAATAAGTTTAGATAGTGTGAATCATAAATCTTTGGAAGACACTGTATTGGGGCATCTTTGTTGTCTAGCTGTCTTTCCT
The DNA here is from genome assembly GCF_019238085.1 of Lagopus leucura. Taxonomy (NCBI): domain Eukaryota; kingdom Metazoa; phylum Chordata; class Aves; order Galliformes; family Phasianidae; genus Lagopus; species Lagopus leucura. The sequence continues at coordinate 75,820,855 of NW_024962262.1, forward strand.
CTGCTTTGTGGTCAAGTAATCCTAATTATCAGCAAAGCAATCAAACATTTAGTATAACTAGGAATCGTAACAATGATCTGTCATTTTCACACTGTGGCAGAACATCATTTAAGAGCTTTAGAGCAAATAGGCGAACTGCATCTATTTCTACATGTACAAGAGTTGTTACAGAGTTTGTAGACAAAGCTTTCTGAAACAGAGAATGACACTACAGCAAAAAATGTCTTTGACCTTAGTTTGGTGTGAGAAACACTAAGCTTCAATAATTTTCAGTCAGGCAGAGATCTTGGTGAAGTAACAAAGTTTTTATTCATTACTGCAATAGTGTGTGCACATCTCCTTATGGTGCAGAAGAAATTGTGTGCTTAATCAGTGAAAATTAAATAGCCTTCTCTCTTTTTGTAAATACACTTCTCATTAAATACCCTTTTCTCTTTTTTGCAGGTAATTGCCTTCCTGTTTCCTTATTGGCCAGGTACTCCAGGCTTACAATCTACACAACGCACCTGCTAATCCATTTCTCCATACAAGACCTATCACCAACCTATTGTTTTTCAGATCATTTTGTATGTTGATATGGATTCAGGAGGGCAATATTTCTTGAAACTGTTTTATCCTATGCCAGGCTCTTCTCACCCTGCTCTGTATTTTTCCTTATATTTCTACTTACAAAAGCTATGTTTAAGAAGAAACCTGTATCAGAAAATATCTAAAGGTTAGTAAGCCCCAATTCCTGATTTATTTTCCTATTATGCTGTGCTAGCAAGCATAAATTTAGTTATTTAATTATGTTTATTTAGCAGTCTTTCCCTTGCATATTCCTTTGCAAAAGCTCACATTGCTCATGTTTGATCACCGTGGGTGTTGCTCAAGTCTTCAGGATTAATTTCTTATCCCGGTCAGAATGTCCTAGCCTCTGCTCTATGCTGCTGCTCAGCATCTTTCTTGGAGCAGTCATTTTCTAATAAAGTTATAAGTTCAGTAAGGGCCTATATCTTAGTATTGAAAGTTTCCACTGCAAAACCATAATCTAACTCTCACATGTGGGATGGACTTACACTTCACTTTCTTCTAATGAAGGCTGATTCCATAGGAAATTTCTTAATGGAATGTTAATTATACAGACATTAACTACAATGCACTGTCTATATTTTAACACGATTTTTTACTATCCTAGTCTTGATAGAATCAAAAACTAAAGCAAAAGTGAAGTCTGAACGGGCATTCTTTCTGTACTTACCCATCATGTTACATCATTTAGTGATGCTGATAAATCATTTGAAGAAATTTCCAGCAAAACTGACTTTTCCATCAGTTTAAGTCTTTGAATCAATGCTGCAGGTCATTTTGGAAAATAGCTTGTAGACAAATACAAGGTATCAAGCTTAAAACAGGTGTAACTTGATGAAAGTTTTTGACCAATCTTTAACAAGACATAGACTAACAGTTTAAAGTCTTCCTGGATTTACAAATCAAAAGACAGGAACAACCTTTTCCTCTTCTAGACATCAACACTGCAGAAGTCTATGCCTGCTAGTTGCTTAGGCTCTCCTTTTATAGGGAGATGAAGAGGTACTGTTGGGTCACAGTTCATCTCATCCTTATGTAGACATCTGAAACAGTGCTTATTTTTCTCCATCAAATGTAGAAAGTCTAGACAAGTGGCTCAGACAGAAATGTTTTATTACATACATTTGAAGCTAGGTAAAATGGAATGAAACTGTAAACCCAGATGTCTTAGCACAATGAATTCAGTGCAGTCTTAAGAAAATCCTGAAAAAAGCCTCTAGTGAATGTTCTGTGTACACCAACAGCATTGTTTAATACCTCAAATATGACAGCCTCTCTGAGATAGCATATATGGGATCTCAACTTTCAGCCTTGTGGTTCAGGGGGAATAATACTTGCTCTGTATGATAGACCACTATAATTCTGAGTAAGAAACTGCTCTTTCAGGGAAAAGGAAGATTCAGAATTTGACAGCTTAATACTTGTGTTTCTCTCCTCCACATCTCTCCATCTCTTCCTCTGCATGCAAGTCTATTTGTAAAGCTAGCTGAGCGTTCAGCTGTTTGGCAAATGACACAAAATACTGGTGATGACGGGTCCCCAAGCAGGGGAAAGACCAATGATAATTGAGTGAAAAAGTAAGACTTTATCACGGAGATCTGTTTCACGGAGATGATGTCTGCCTAGGTCCACAGACATGAGCACTTCTGAGTGCATGCTGTCTTTGCTGCTGTGTGAAGGCTGCAAGGGGAACCAAACACCTTGGAAAGTGTTTGAGCAGCCACTGCTGGGAAAAAATAATGAGATGGAACACACAGTACTGGGAACAGCACAAAGCTACCTGCAGAAGTGGAAGGCTAACTGTTATTGTGGGTCAAAGGTGCTCACCAGTGCAAGGCTCATCCCAGGATGGAAACCTGGGGTGGTTGAAAATGGGCTCCACAGGGGCTCTACAGAATATGGCAGTAGGCCTGCCTGAGTTCAAGAAGTGTTTCGACAGAGCTCTCAGACATAAAGTTTGGTTTTTGGGAGGTCCTGTGTAGAGCCAGATGTTGGACTTGAGGATCCTTCTGGATCCTTTCTAGCTTGCCTATTACATGATTTGATGACTCTATGAAACCAGAGAACCTGCCCTGGGGCTGAGAAGATTGCAGTATGCTTTAACACTACATCTACTGCTAAGACCACTTAAGGCTCTCGTCATGTGTGTCCTAGCTACCACCATTGGGTCACAGTGTATATATACACACAATCACAGACACACATGCAAACACATACGTATATACATACCATATATGTGGATATAGCCTAGAAACATATGCTCAGTGCACAAATGTATATATTATATATACACAGATGCTATGTGTGGGTATATACATAATGCATATACTATGTATGTATACTCTCTGTATATACACTGTGTGTACTCTCTGTATACACACTATGTACACACAATACATATACACTATGTACATACACGCTATCACAGAAGGCACAGTACTGATTTAAGGGTAATCAGATGGTAGTGATACCAGAGGGCTGGAGTACACCTGCCGTGCTGGTGCCCATCCAGTCCAGCCACAAAATGGCTGTGGGGTCTAGGGTATTCATCCTGCTTGTCCTGCCTGAAGTTTGCTATGGGCAAGCTGCTCTCTGAAACTGCTTGGTGGCTTTGGGACCCCTTTGGAGCAAGCACAACAGCCATGAAGATGACCGATCTTGCCAGAGTAACTCCTTCAGTCTCCAGCTATATTTCTCCTAGCACTTTTTGAGGAAGCAAGTAGCTTTCTGAAGGACAGGCTTTTTACAACCTGCAGTCCCCAAAGCTCATGCAAAGCTGACAGAAGCCTGTGCAAATCTAAGAGGAAAGTTTAGTCATATTTTGTGGATGCTAGATGGCAGTATTGCATTTCTTAAACAATCAAATTTTAGTTAGTGGAAAATATCAAGAATAACAGCATTCTGAAACTCTGAACAGTAGAATACGGTCAGTAATGAAAGCTTAGCTAGACTAAATATTCATATAATTAAAATATTATGTTTACTAAGAGCTTGCCTGGAACAGAAGATACATTATACTTCTTGGCTATGTGCTTCTTTACCACTCTGTGTGAGTTAACTGACAGTTGACAACAACGCTGCTCATATTTTATGGGTCTTCAGGGTTAGACACTTGATGCAAGCCACTTTCTTGTGATTTACAGCTGTGATGAGGAGCAGCACTCTGGCAAAGAGGTGGGTGAACCTTTCTCCACTAACGCAAGGATTTAAATCTTGTGAGATTTTATCACAACTAAAAGAGGGAGACTTGGTTATCTCAGTTCACATGTTAATGGATAAGAATCTACATCACTGAGTCCTTGATCCAGAAGAGCACTTGAGCAAGTATTTATCTCTAGGCATGAGTAATTCATGGTTTTAATAAGATTACTCATCTGGTTAATGTTTGATGAACAATTAAGGGCCTTTCCGGAACACAGCCTGACACAATCATTGCAATTTGGCAGTCTCTGCAGGGAGGCCAAAGGCTGAGTAACTTCGTTCAGTTGCCCTCTTCTCCCTGGAATCTATGGTGGCTCCACATTCGTACTGATATTGAATGATATGACAGTGCAACTAGACTCTCAGCTGTATCTCCTGCGCTAAGGAACAACCATTAGAGCTGCAAAGACAACGATATCATAGGGCAAATTGGCTCTGAAGAGAAACCCTAGCTCTCAAGTGGGTTTGGTCAGTCTGATCTCCAAGTGGTGGGACTTATACGGTAGGGTGGCAGTCATGGGACCTACAATAGCTGGTTTCCAATCTTTAAAGTGCAGGAGCAGTGGAAAAAGAACTCCTAAGGAAAAGAAATAGGTAGGAGCTGAAAAAAGAATTCCTAAGCAAAAGAAATAGATTGGAGCTGGAAAAAGAAGACAAAGCTACTTGGTTGCTTGGGGGTAGGCAGTTCAATCTGATGGAGTTCTCTAGCTGGAAAATGGTGTTAAAAAGATGGTTTTGGATTCCAATCCCAGCCTCAGGCATGGGGAAGCTACACATCTGCCTAAGCCAACAATAAGGAGAGTTCAAAAGAAGCTGAGAGATGCCAAGAGGGTAGATAATCAATGGAAGATCAAAGTTTAAGGATGGATGAAGGTAGAATTTTCATAGGAATGTTTGCCTTGAAAGAGAAGGTAGTGGGAGAGTTTCTGTCTGTCTATTATATTTTATTGAGATATTCTGGAGGGATGAACTCTGACAAAAGGTTGCAAGGTAAATTTTACCTGTCCAGGAGAAAGCAAAAGTTCTGCTTTAATTACTTTAGGAGGTGTGTCTGGGATGGTGCTGTATACGGATGTGAAAATGAAGCAAATGGGCTTATGAGCTTGTTTTGTTTTGTTTTGTTTTTCCACAGGAACTGTGGTTCCTTGGAATATTCAGCTGAAGAAAAATGTGGAGGGAGTGGTAGCTTCTTTTGATTAAAATTTAAGATGAACTGATCCTATAAAGAGCAGAGATTTTATTTTGTGAGTATAATGAGTCTAATTTAACTGCAGGATTTTTTCAACACTTTTTTTTGTCTCTTGTTGCAGCAGAAACATAGGTAAACATAGGCTCTAGCTGTGAGCAACAGCTTAAACATGCATAAAATAAGAAAATCTACCTGAATTCAGGTTATTTTTCTAAGAATGAAACTGTAAAGTGGGGGCCTAACATGAAATGTGTTCTAGAGCTTAATCTTTCACTACATAACTGGTACAGAGGCAGTTATACTGTATGCACCTTCGTGTTATTAAAATCAGACTGTATTCCTTTGACTGTGATTGGAATGCTGTTTTTATAAATAACTGTTGTGTAAGACAGAAAATTAAAACCGTAGCCCAGCTGCAATGTTGATATACTTTTGGTCACCAGGTTGCTGTTCAGTGTTGAATAAGACTCGATCAATGTTATTTACAGTCTTCATAACAGGTTTATAAAGTGGAAGTAGATGTAATTCTTTTGCAGATCTCATCAATTGGAACAGTTTAATCTCTGATAGCATCAAGTGATCAGTACTGCAATTGGTCATACACTGTTTGGTCTGGCTTTACTTTAGTTCTCCTTTTTCTCTTACCGTGGAATATTTTGACATTTGTTGAAACATCCAAACTTCCAACTTTCCATCTGGAAATTGATTGAAACAACATAGTTTATTTTCAACAGACACTGAATTTCAGTATGTCAGACTGCATGTTTCAAAGCTGATTTTTAAGCTCTGATCCCTCCCTGGAGTTAACTTTTAGATAACCTATGTACCCATTCTTCCATCTGGACAAGGATAGACTGAGCTCTATGTAGCTTATCACACAGAATCATAGGACATTCTGAATTGGAAAGGAGTCAAAATGATCATCAAGAACAAGTCCTGATGCAATACAGGATCGCCCAAAGAACAGATCATGTATCTCTGAGTGTTGTCCAGACACTTCCAGAACTCCATCACTGGTGGCCGTGCCCACAGCCCTGTGCATCCCGTTCCCCGTCCACCCCCTGACGCAGCTCCATGCCGTTCCCTCGGGCCCTGTCGCTGTCACACAGAGCAGAGCTCAGCGCTGCCCCTCCGCTCCCTGTGAGGAGCTGCAGCCACCATCAGGGCTCCCCTTCGTGTCCTAAAGTCTCCACTCAACGCTCTGTTGCCACACGTCCTTCCTGTTGTACGCCTTGCCCCATTCACTGAAATAGTTCCATCTTAGAGTACTTGTTAGGTGCTATAGATTATTTACTTCTTTGATGGGGATATCTTCTGTTTTGGGTAAGAATAAACTTTGAGCAGAAAGCAGACGCACATTCTGCAAAACCTCATAAAGCTGAAATACTGGCACTGTTTTGTTGGAAAACATGTGACGTGATATAACAGTCCCTTAAAGCCTCAGACCTTACTAACCTCCAGTAGAAAAGGAAGCATGCAGAGAACTGACTCTTGCTGGACAGCTGACATTCCTTTAGTCCTAATCTCTCAATGGCAAGTTTCATAATGACATCTTATTGAAATGTATCGATTAGTACTAGAGATGCTTGACTGCATTTTCAATCAACGCAATGTTATTAAGAAAATGACTAATTAAAATAGCATTCACACCTAGGGTTACTTCAGTTCGTACACCTTGCCAATCAAGAAAACACTTTTTTTTCCACGTTACTTTTTTTTTTTTTTGCATCTAAAGTACAAGTCTGTACAATGCCAGTTTCTTTAGCTTGCATATATGCACACAAAATATGCAGGCATGCCTATAAAAATTTGACCTTAGCAGAGTATCATGATAATATATTGTCAGCTTCTAGTCTACCAAATGAAAGCTGAACTCAAAGTCTTTACACAGTCCCACGGTCCATCTGAGGTGTGCCTGGAGTTATGACTGCAAGTCATGCTTGCTAATCATGGATGAAAGGAAACCAAATCACAAAACACATAACAGGGTGGTGAACAGTCATATGGAGGACCTGTAGGCAAATTATTATAGCTATCAGGTTGTTTTTTGTTGGTTTTTTTTTTTTTTTTTGGTCATTTTGTGGTGATACAAGTGGAAAGAAGCATGTGAGATGAAAGATGTAACAGAAAGCTCTAAGATCTGAAAAAACCTAGGAGTTTAATTTCCCCTTCTTTCAATGACTGTGCACGACAAAATAAGTGAATGGATGAAACTTTAAATCTCCCAGCCAGTTGTGTCTGAGGTGCTGAAGTGTATGCAAGAAGCTAGAAGACCGTGAGGAAAGCAGAGGTTATGCTAGGGAGGAGGATACTGCAGCCAAATGGCAAAACTTTAAAAAAGGAACTTAAAAGCTGTTTCTCTTTCAAAAGCTTTAATGGATCTGTAAAATTTCTCTGTACTTACAGATTTAATGCCAAATGGTGAGACTACACTTAATAGTAAAATTCTAAGTGGAACTTTAATTATACTTCCAGTGCAAATCTCAATACAACCTTAATTACATACCTCAATAGAATATAAAGATAGCTAGAACTTGTTATTTTGTAATAATGCAGTGATTTTTAGAAAATGGGCTGGAGGAAGATATTAGGACATTTATTTCATCTTTGTCAGAATACACAGTTAAAGGGAAAATTAGTATCACTGTATGTGAAAAAGAGTTTTGCTTGCCTGTAATTTAGTCAGAGGAGCTTCACAGTTTCTAAAGAAATTTTTTGAATACTTGATTCCCAAGTCAGTTAAATAAGTTACTGATGTAACTCATCACAACTTGCTTATTTATTTATTACTCAGTGACTTAAATGGGAGTCATACCAAATAAATACAGCCTGTTTTGTTTCAGTATGCTGAATAACATCTGTGATTACAAAAAATTTAATATTGCTTGCAGAATTTAATTCAAAAAACTACTTTTCCTTTAAATCAGACCTGAACTGTTACATGATTAAAGTTTGTTAATTATCTTTCACAGGACATAAAATAGGTATATCTCATGTATGTTATATATGTAGTCCAAACACATAGTAATTGCCTCCTTGGGTAGGCCCCCACAAGAACATCACTTTTTTATTGTGTGGGTGAGTGAACACTGGCACAGGACTCTCAGAAAGGCTGAGATGCCACCATCCTTGATGATATTCAGAAGCTGTCTGTGTATGGTCCTGGGTGTTGGACTGGGTGGCCCTGCTTGAGTAGTTGTATTGGATGATGTGACTTCCAGAGGTCCCTTCCCACGTCAGCCATTATGAGATTCTGTTATCACTATGTGAGCACAGCACTAACGGGGAAGAGAAGGAAAGACAGTTGATAAGAAAACCTTATTTCATTATGTTTTTTAATATTCTGATTACAAATAATAGCCAATAAACTAGTATGGAATGATATACAGGGCCACTGGGTGCTTGCTAACAATAATGGAATAACAGTTTTCCCACTTGGACAAATTACATTGAAGATGATCTAACTTGGGGCCTCTATAGGAGAATTAGTATCAGCAGACTTTCCAACAATAAAAAAAGTTTCTCCGAGATTTTGAAAGCTTACCAATATCTGATGACTCTCTTGTTTCCTTATAAACACTACTTTCCATGTGCAAATTTATTTTTGGTGGTTCCAGAAAGGGAGAAGGGAGAAAGGTTGTTTAAATGTGTTTTCTGTCCAATCCCCCTTGGTTCTTCTTTTCCTTACAATAAATGAACAGGATGATTCATTTCCTACTTGTTCTCTTGGGTTATGCTGAAATTTCAGAAACCTGGCTACTCTGCCCTGGAACTTCCTTCCAGCTTGGATGCCCAGCTTTCCTTCTGGTTGGTGGTGGACACAGTGAGCAATTATTTCTCATTGTGATCCATCCATGGGCATGGATAGGGAATGGAAAACCCTGTGGGGTAACAGTTGAATCCATGCAAATTCATTAATTTCCTCCAATAGACAAGATCTCATGTTTCTGGAGTGACCATGTAGACAGTCCCCCCATTCTCACACTGACACTGACACTTAGGTCAGAAATACCCTTTTTATATATCATTGCTCATCACTGATAGCAAGACTCCCAATACCTTTGCTCTTTTTTTTTTTTTTTTTTTAACTGATAACATGATTGTTATCAGATACAGCAGTAGCATTCTGCAGAAGAAAACCAGAGTGTTACCATCATTGCCAGCTCGTCAACTGTCAGAGTTTTATCTTGTTATTTTGTTTACTTTGGAGCAATATGCCTTTCGGATATTTTTAAAGCACAGTCTTAGTCTGATTTTAGATCTGGGGCTTCAGATATTGAAAGGCCCGCATAATAACCTCCTCTCCTGCTTTATTGCAATTTCCTAGCTTTAATTCTTATGAATGCTATTGGTTCACTTGGTCAAAAGATAGTCTTGCCCTCAACAAGATGTTTCTTTTCTCATCTGTAATAGCTTAATAGCAGAGGGCCATTTGGGGAATGCACAAGTTACCTTCTTCTTTCCCTCACTCTCACCTTCTACCTCTTCCCTTCCTTTTTCTCCCTTCCCTTCTCCACATTTTCTGGCAAATAACACTCTATGTGACTTCAGTATGGCTTTTGAACTGAAATTAGGCAATCATGCTGTATGATACTGGCCCCTGCTTATTTTATTTCCAAAACTAAAATGGAATTTTAACAAAGGCAATCTAACAGTCATCTTCCTATTGGATCTTGTGCCAAAATCCTGATTATGGCACTGCAACTGTTTAACAAGTTATAATTTATACTAATTTCATCCAATTTCTTAACCCTTTCTTCTGCTTTTGTAGAATCATAGAATATCCTGAATTGGAAGGGACCGCATATGGATGAGACCTCTTTTGTTTTTAGTTTGTTTGAGAAGGGTAAGAAAATTAACTCCTGATTTTTGAAACTGATATCTTAATTTTAAATCATTCTAGTCAACTTTTCCCCCTGTATTGAAGGATACTGTGAATTGGAATTTCAGTTCTAGCTGACATCTGGTTCATTGCTGATGTCTCATTTCTCTTCCTGATTATGCCCTCCTTTCCCCTCACCCTTCCCCATAGTGACATTTATCCTTGTTATCAGATTATGGACATTTCTTTCATCTTGCCAGTCTGCTTTTTATCCCCTCTCCCTCCTCCCCTGCCAGTCTCTGTCCACTCTGGAGTTCTAATACAACATAAGCACTATACAAAGTTCAAGGGGAGAACACCATCAGATGGCGTGTTTCTCTTCATCTGCCCCAGGGTGCTGCCTGTTCTTGTTTGAGAAGGAAAAAAGGCAGCTTGGGTGCTTACTGATAAAACTTTGATACACCAGAAGGGGGCAGTTAGAATAAACTCATTGCTAAACCATATGGAATATGTTCTGGAAAAACAAATTGCATTAAGCTGAGGAAAATGCAGCTGTGCAGCACTTTGGCACGTGGAGAACAAGCTCTACCTGACGCCAATTCTTCTGTGTGTACATACTGTACAATCTGAGAGAGAACATATAACACAGCATTTGGTGTGCTGAATTATCACCTCATTCAAATCTCTGGGCAGATGTTTAGCTGCATGTACCCTGTCAGCTTTGTATCAGGTCATGACCAGTAACAGGATGATACCTTGCTGGAGCCAATTGCATTTAGGCCTGTGAATTTAGTGTGAGTTGAAGAAAGGATACAGGAGAAAAAGTTTAGTCAATTATAAATTTCAAGTATAAATGCTTGGAGAAGATTTTGAGCTTGAAAAATATTGAGGGTTGCTGCAACTTATTTATGACTGCAGAGGAGGCAAAGCAGCATAGCATGGTCAGCTGGAGAACATGGTAACCTTCAGAATAAATTGCTGCTGCCAAGCTAACAATGCAGGTGGGTAAGTGAAATGCCATCTATACTGGGATAAGTTTTAGTCCTCTGGTGGCTTGTGCTTTGGATATCAAAGGTAAGATTTTGACTGTCAGATCTGTGGCTCAGCTTGTTTTTCAGCATACAGAAAAGTGCAGGTAGCTCATGATGTCAGCACTCTGGCAGCTGCAAGAGAATGAGATGTCCCTTTTCTGTGAGACAGGCAGAGAGGTTTTGTCTGCTCTCTGTAGCACAATACTTGCCAAGGAGTGATATGGAGAGACTTTATAGAAAACTGTTTTTTTTTAATATCCTATATATGTTAAAGTTGACAGTCTCATATCTGTGAACTGAAGGTCATTGCAAGCAATATGTACCAGCTTTGTCTGGAGAACACATTTCTGACAATATATAACATCATCTTATATTTGGAATAAGGAAAAAGCCTAATGGAGTCTCTGAAAGCTACCATTCAAGCAGAAATCCTTGTCCTTTGGGGTAAAACCCAAACCCTTCAAGTGAAGCTTCATAAAGCTCCCATGTGAAGCTTCCAAAGGCCACAATAGCTTCAGTATGAAGATATTAAAGCAATGCATATATACATAGCTAAAACATCCTTTGCTGAGAACACAGTTTAGATGGCTAATATTTTTCTGCATTAAGCATAGGAAGGTCAAAATCATTTTCCTTGCCAGACTTCATTAGTACAAAATAGCTGATGGTGAATTTTCAGGGGTGAGAGAAAAAGAGTACTTAATGTTTAGGGACTCTCAAGAGAATATACGACTGGAAAAGAACATGAGAAACTTGTTTTCCCCCTGGATCAATGATAACCTGGAACCACCATACTGACAGTCTGATTAATAATTGAAAATAAAACCATGCTCTCCATTTTGTAAAAAAAGCATTTTGTATAAACATTTTCATTAACATAAATAAGAAATAAATTAATTCAACTTTAAAATCACTTTTAATTAAAGACTGGTTATTTACTGTTATGGAGGGTACCTGCATTTGTGTGGTGTGCTAGTTCTGATGAATCGTTCCTGGTACTGATAGCAGCAGTAAAATCTGAAGGAGAGAGGTATTCCTGTTCATGCATGGAGTGCAAGGGAGGTTTAAGAAAATAGTACTGTAGAAATCAGTATGATTGTTGAGCAAATAAAATGAATACGTTTAGAAACTTGCCACAAACCAGAACAAAATGACTATTACCTGGTAAAAATACCTTTTAACACTCACTTATTTGCCCTTTCTTTCATGTAGTCCAACTGGCCATGTGAGTGTCTCTGTGAGAGTGGCAGTGAAATCCCTGCTAAGTTCTGCTATACAGTACTTTTTGGTCCTATGGATGCTTGCGGTATATTTTACTAACACTGGACTAGGTTGCCTGTGTGTGTGAATTTCAGACTTAGAGCAAGGTGGAACAGCGTTTTACTGAGGAATATAAAGTGTTTGTGGAAAAGAGTCCCATTGACACAGGAGCATGGGAAAAAAAGTGATGCAGAGTCACAATTACTCCTTCTGCTTAAAGTGACTGAAATTCCTGTATAGGAAGTGTGCACCTTCCTCTATAAGTAATTCTAACATCAGCAAAATAAAAATAGTATGAAAAAAATAAACTGTTAAGATAAGTCAAACTTACTGTCTATTTTTAGAAAAGTCTATTCACTGGGTGAGCTGCTAACCTTTCAGATGAATTTTCAAGGCTATATCTCTTTTTCAGTTCAGATATCCATAGCTGACACTTATTCTGAGATCTGATTTTAAGTTCCAATTTGTGTTTCCTGGTTTTCATGCCTATTTTTAATGCAAATTTGAGGATTTGGCTGCTATGGACTAAGGCCTAATAATTACAGTTTTAGTTGAAACAGGATATGTGGACTCAAATCTCTATTTGACAAGTTTTTCCTGGGAGAATGAAGTAAAGCATTTTAGAAGTGTGAATGCTAATTTAATTGCTTGTTAAATGTTAAATTATGTTCTGCACACAGTGCAAACAGGAAAGATGTCATTTTTATTAAAAAGTTAAGGTTTTGTTTAAGTTTAACAGTGAGAAAATACTAAACATTTTTTTCTACATAACTGTGCTTTTTTACTCTTGAGTTACCCTGTGGTTCAACAGGCATAATGCATAAATAAGTTGGGTCTCAGAAGTACACATCAGGATTTAATAAGATGGTGGAAAAATATCCAGTTTGACTGGAAGTTCATGTCTTTCAAATAGCTTTACTATCCTTCTTTAAGAAAAGCAAAGTATCCAGCCTTCTTTTCAACAAAAAAAGAGAAGACACAGGTGAATTTTTTTTCTTTCAGTCTCTAAAACCTATTGCTGCATCAAATATGACTGTTTTGCAGGCATAAGTTAATTTACAATAACAATCCTATGCGGTCCTCCTGAGTCTGCGAAGTTCAGCTGAGGTTATTCCATGTTAGCCTCTATAGAAAATATTCCACAGGCAAAGCTGGGTGATAACTCTGAAATCAGTATCAGATGATGAGTCCAGATATTTTTGTAGCTTTAGGCATACAACACTGTCAGGACTCTTACGCCAGATTTTTGCACAAATATAGCAGGACGTTCACATTGTGTGTTGGAACTTGCAGAACAGGAGGTATTTTGTAAACATTTGGAGGAGGGATGTCTGAGTATTTTGTTTTAAACAGAGTTGATGTTGTTTTTGTTGTTGTTTGTTTCATACTGTTTCGTAGCTAATACGACACTTTTCCAAATTGTTTGGTTTCCATATTACTCTAGTAATCACAGAACAAACTTTATCACTGTTGTAAGGAGAGAGAAAGCATCTCTTTTCTCACTGTATATATGTTGATTTAAGGCTGTTCTTAACTCCAAGTAGGCACACATCTGCAGACCCCTCAGAGTTGTACTGGGAGACATACTTCTCTCTCTTTTATTAAGTAAGTATATTTTGTCTCCTGAAAAAAGATTTTTTCAGTCTTCACCTTCTCAATAATCTTTGTTTGTTGCTCATATGCAAAATAGTGTCAGCTCATATGTTCCACCATAGTCATCTAATTTCCTGCAACTCTTGCTTGCAAGAGACATGAGAAGCAGTACAGCTTTGCATGGGAGGCTTGTTTTGTCAAATGTTTTGCAAAATCCACTTCAACTGTCATAAGAATTAACTTCTTATCAAATCTTTATTATGTTTTAGCTCCAATTTCAGTACGATTCTTGGATTTGCAGCATACACCAACTCATCAGCCAGAATGCCTTTCTCTGGAACATGTTTTTTCAATTTCTGAGCAAAAACTGCAGTAACCTCAGTTTTTCTTCATCAGGTCTGTCATCGTCATTTCTTTATTAATTTTTTTTTTTTTTTTTTTTTTTTTCACAGCTACATTCTAGATGCACTTTCAGTGATGTCAAATGATCTTTGTAGGCTTAAGACATATCATTACCAGCACAAACTGATCAGGTGTATAGAGTTCAAACTGTTCTCAGTTCATGAATCTTCCATCAATAGTAAGTGTTTTAAACAGCCTATTTGGAAGTGATCCTAGTGTGCTGACTTTATCAAAAGTATTATGTGCATATTTATTCTGAGGCATGTATAGTCCTTAGCCATAGCCAAAAAAAAAAAAAAAAAAAAAAAAAAAGACCCTACACAGCTAAGATCATCTTATATGTTGCAAGAGTGCTGTCTAGAGCTGCTGGATATCTGTGTTGGAAATCCGCATGTGTGTTGTTCAGGCACAGAGATCGACACCTTAAGAAGAGGCCAGCTTTGCTGAACACACTGAAGACACTACTGAAAGCTTCAGACTTGATACACTTGAGCATGAGATTTCTGTGGACTTGCCTACATGTGTGAGGTACATTTGCGCTGCCCTTATATATTGACCCTCTGGTGCCCTGTGCACACTAGAGTCAGAGCTCATGGGCACAACCAAAATCATTTATTTAGTATCACTAACTGTCCAGAAGCGTAGCTGTAGCTTTTGTCCCACTCTCTTGTAAGACTTGGATACTGGGGCAAATGCATCTCTAACCTTGTGCTAATGCCAATTATTAAATCTACATCTTTAACCAAAGTGAGTCAGTTAAATAATACATGTAAATTATTCCAAGTGAGTCACGTGGTCATTTGTTCAACAGTCACATTAAAGACTGTGATGAAACCTTGATTGAAAACATTGTCATAGGGCACTGCTGAGGGAAACAGTGTTTGTCACAAGCAGCTATAGTTAACTGCTGTGACCTGGAACATAACTTTCAAATGAGCATGGAGTCGTATGGAAATAAAAGCATTTAATTGTGAAGCAGAATGTATACGATGGTACATATTAAAGCCTCTATACTTATCTCCAAATCCATCTTCTCTCTGCCCTGACCCTGATGGTTAAAGAAGAGAGTTTGTAGATCTAATGTAATACTATACTTACTTGATTTTTTCTAGCTGAGCATGCATTTATCTAGTTTTTTTATCTTCCTCTGTCTCTCTGAGTTTCTGTAAAACTGCTGAATAGAAGCATATGCAAACTCAAGTGGTTATCTAGTTGTGTCAAGACTTTGCCTCAAATAATTGTGCTTTGAGAAACTAGATTTTGACATGAGAGAGGGTACATAATTCTCACCCAGATCATTGCACTCATGGAAAACCCTTTGCACAGAAAACATGGTTATTATTAGACTTAGTGCACCTGAAGAAACTAAGTGTTTGTGTTACAATGCTTCCATCTTCTGAGACTGAAAAAAAAAGGCAAGAAACAAGTTTATTGCCAGTTGGATGTTTTTGATTTTTTTTTCCTTCTGAATTATGATTCATTTCTGCAATATTTGTGCTGTTTTCAACCAACATAACTGCAGCTGATCGTGAGGAAATAATCAGGTAAAAATGTGCATTCTGAGAAGGAAGACAAAGGTTCCTCACAAGAAAATACTGGTTTTGGTGACACTGACCCTACTGATTGTCAAATAATGATTGCTTGGCTAGTAATGAGTGGAAATGTCTCCCTTTTGAAATCCAAGAATGAAAGTGGAGGGGAAAAAAACACTCTGCTTATTATCAGCATTTTTAGTATAAAAAGTCAATATTCAAAATGAGATATACAACGTATTTTATCTTTTTTATTCTTTAGACATGTTAAAGATGTATACAAATTAAATCTACAAATACTTGTCTTGATCACAGCGAAAACATTTCTGTTGTGGGCAGCGATTGTTACAGCAGTGCTATGTACTGGGTGCATTCATGTTCAAGATTAAACAAGGCTTTGAACTTCCAAGATGGAAATGGTCCCGACACAAGGTATTTTCTCATTATAGGTGGTTTACTGTTGGTTTTTGTTTGTTTGTTTGTTTGTTTTTAATGTGGCAAATGCTTGAAATTTCCTGTCACTGCAGATTAACATGCTGTTGTCTACCACAGTTGGAGCTGTGTATTGACTTCAGCCATGTAGTATAGACAATTATTTTATGTGTATGAGCTTGCAAGTTTCATGAGGAACCCTTCTAACCTGATACTGTAGTAAAGAGCAGGTTGGTGGACAATGGAACTCTTAAATGTCTGTCTTTACAGGAGTTTGACAGAATGTAACAAAAAGAATTTTAGGTCTGGGAAGGAAATAAGGATTCTGTTATATGAAAAATGGAGGGTTTGAAATGTTTGATTTTAGTTCCACATCAACACAAAACACAAAAAAATACTTAATGAACACACAGAAAAGAGAATTTGGCAGAACTGGAACTTGAGCTTGAGTCTTCTCACTTTGTGCTTTAACTGTCAGGTTACAGTATTTTCTTGATAGAAATCAGAAAGGATTCAGTATTTTAAATCTTTCTGTAAACTATTATTGAACCCTTGACAGAAAAATTTAATTCTTCAATTTAATGCACTTCTTTTTTCTCACATGCTTATCATTTTTCCATTCAGGCTTTTTGCAAATATTGATTGAGTATTGTTATGAAATCTACTGTCCAGTAGTATGGAGGCCGCACTGAGAATCAGGGAAGTTGCAGTCCATCAGTACAGCTATTTCTTTAGTAATAGTCCAATGAATTTTCCAACATGATATTTTGAAATCATACAGATTATGATCCAGACCTGGCCACAAATCAAGACAAGAGTTTTGCAAAACCAAGAGAATTTTTTTTACTTTTTTTTTTTTTCTTATCTAAAAAAACCTGGAATTATCCCCTCTCTGTTGCAAAGTACACTTCAGTGGAAATATCACTCAGTGGTGTTCAGTCTTTAAGGAACTTCCTTATTCCTATCAAACAACTGTAAAATCCATTTTGAAGACAATACCAAACTTCAGTAAAAGAGAGTATGCTGGGTCTTTTCTCTGCAGAAAACTGTGAGGCTATGCCCCAAGCACTTCCTGTGTAGAAACTTACCTCAGTTATTCTAGAAGGGATGAATTAGTTATGTTCTCTTACAACAAAAATAATCTCAGTAAGTTTATGTATCCTTGGCGAGTTGGAGACATAAAAGTTTCTGATCTCCTTATACCAAGGCAGAATTACCTGCCGTGCTCCTTATCTGATTATCAAGTAGTTTCACAGCACTGACTGACTGTGACTGTACTAACTTTCCCACAGGTTTATAATGAAACTTTTGAAGGTATTTAAATGTGCTCCAATTATTCAGCTTCTAGTTGAAGCTTTTATTCAGAAGAGACAGTGATATGAAAACCTATGCATCCATGAGTTTCGGGATCTGTATTTAGAGTATTTATTATTGCAACATCAGGATGACTTCTTTTGTAAGTAGATTGATGAATTTGAAGGAAATCTTAGGAATTTGAACTTACAAGGGGTGACAGATAAACCTTGTCACCTGAAATACATATGTGTATGTGCTACAAAATTTTTCAGATTAGCTAATCTATGTAATTTCCTGAGTTTGACATGCTCAACTAATTTTGTTTCAAGCAAGGAACACCCTTTCCTTTCCTCTCTGTCTCTCTCCCAAACACACATGCATACCACACCTTTCGTATTTTTTTTTCTTTTTCATTAAGGAGGCAGATAGTTAGAACTGTGTTAAATGTTTGAGTTGAATCTTAAGTTCATTTGAATTGAGTAAGATGCTGCTTTGAACGTGCTTTATATAATACTGACTCAACGTTGTTTTGAGCAACAGTGAGGTAGACAGATCCTTTCCAGATGTCTTTGCAAGCCTTGCTCTTCCCTATGCCATCTGCCCTGAGGAAGGAAGGATGAAACAGAAATCCTCTGGGCTTCCTGGCATCTCCCAAACTGTGGGGAAAGCATAAAGAAGTTTACTTCATGATCCTCTGAAGGTTGGGAAGAAGAGCCGACTGATGGTCCGGCAAGGCATAGCACAGTACATCACATCACAGAAGAAACAAAAGCAGAATGGAATAGAGCAGCCCACTCACCTCCTGGAAAGGGCAGGGAGGAGAATTTTTGTTTTGGAAAGAGATAGACTAAACTGAGGAAAGATGAAAAGATTCATTTACTGGTAGCACACAAATGACACCTCTGAGCACAGTTCCATCTGAAATCAGACATCTATGCGTGGGTGAGCAGCAGGAATGAATAGTCAGCTTGTGAGCCTTACTGGGTGACTGATGAAACAGTGAGCACCTTGCTTATGGTATGTAAATAAAGGGGTAAAAAAACTAAAAGCTGAACTCCAGGGTTGGCTTATGAAGTAACTGTGATGGAAACCCTGTAGTATTAATATCACTACATTGGTAATCTTTAACATACTTGTTTTCATCCCAAAGCTGAAATCAATTGGCTAACCATTTTAGGTGGAGATAGATTGACCTTTTCTTTTTTGCCAAATGGTCTACATATTGCAAACTACATTCATACCCCAATGTAACCCGTAGAGAGACAGACAATTAAATACTGTGGCCTTAAGCATAAAAGCAGACTAACTCAAAAATATCATTTGAGTGGGATTTTTTTAAGTCCTGTGCTGCTCGTATTCTCTGTATGAAGAAGACTGGAAACAAAAATTTACTGGAAATCAAAGTTTTTTGAAAACAGAGATACTGTCTGTCTGTTCATATAATCAACAAAATAATCTGTAACATTTTCTTTACTGACACACATTATTATGCATGGTAAGCACTCAACTGCTGAGCTGAGGTTCTAAGTGACCATGAAATAATAGTGTCAGTGAGATGGAGAGTGAGACTGTCAATTTAAATGACAAATGCTTTTTCAGTGCAGTAGGTTGTCATTAATCCTTCCTGTGTTGCTCCAATGGGTTGATTACTAGCAAAGGTTTATTTCTTGGACTGCTGTCTTTTGAGATGGATGTATCATGCTTCTATTTGAGACAACATTGGAAAAAAAAAAACAACTAACCCACAACATTTGGATGGATACATTTGAGGGTACGTCTTAATTTATACTAGAGGTGATGTTTGGTGAGTTCCTATAATGAAAATCCTTGAGGGCTGGAATGGATTCTCCTGAGGCTGTGGAATTGCTGTTGCTGAAGATTTTCGTAACTTGACAAAGATATGAGCAGTCTGATGCTACTAGGAGGTTAGTATTACTTGGAGCAGGAAGCTGGAACAGAAAACCTTCAGAGGACCTTTTTCCCACAATTATTTTCTGATTTTAAACTATGACAATGGCATTATATTGGTAATATCAAAATTTCATAAAAATATCCCTTGTCTAAGTACTTTTTTTTTTTTTTTTCCTCCAAGGTTTACTTGAATGCTTATAGACAAACCATTATTTCAGTCAGTCTAAGCCTTTTATTCAGCATGGTAGTTTGATGCAACTATGTCATTAGTTATATAAAAAAATACTAAATTTAGATATTTTGGATCAGTATTTTTTTCCAAACTTCCAAATCTTAAAAGATTTTTGATTGTTATTGGCTTGCTCAGTTACATCCATCATAAGATATGTTTTCATGATCAAAACTTAACTTCTGCTGAATTATAAATACAGTCAATAAAATATTATCTTTAGTTCATGTCCCTTCCAACATGAATATCATATGAATATCATATCTTGAATGCTGCCTCATCTCCCTTGTATTTTCTCATGCTCATGGAGCACGTATATGAAATGCTGGCTGCAAACATGTCTACAAGCACTGGAGATTTCCACATTTGAAAGGTTATTTATATTATGTGCTCCCTTTTTTGAATTTTAATCCACACTATGAAAGTTACATATGTCCTGTTTGCAACAATGTACCATTCCGAAAAGAAAAATACAGAGATACTGGGAAAATCAAAAAAATTGTTAATAGTTTACTCCTATTGGCAAAATGATGACATTCCACTAAAAATGATTGTTAGAAATATTATTTAAATGAGTTGCAACTTGAGTTGCTTATTGTCACGTGGATATGGTGCATGTTGTAACGTCAGGTATGCTTATGTATTCTAAGGACAGTAATGTACTCAGGAATCGACTATGCTTGAACGTAGCTGCAGTTTTAATACACAAGGGTCTGCTCATGTATCTGCACATGTATTAGGTTCTTGAGGACTTAAGGGCAGCAGATAGAAATAGATAAATAATATAGGGTATACTATAAGATCACAAAATTCTTCTGCATTAATTTGAAATTTAGGATGAGGGAACTTCAATCAAAATGCAAATCTGGTGGAAGAAGGCAGTAGTTCCTTCTCTAAACATTAATGTGCATGGGAAAAAAGAGTCACGAGGGTTTTGTTTGGTTTCCAGCAACTAATGCTTGTAATGTTTCCCAGAATGCCTAGAAGTTTATATACAAATATGGGCATAGGCTTTATTCTTTGAATCCTATTTTAAGCTTACTGCTAAGTCCAAATATACACGGAAGAGCTGATGGGAATTTCTAACATTTTGAAGATAACCAAAAAAATTAACCATTCTAGCTCTGCTGTGGACAGAGAATTTAATTCTTTTTTACTGTAGTGCCTTGAACAGAAGACACTATTACAGCCAAACAGTGAACTCAAAACAGACATTAATAACATAAGTGCATACATCCAAACCGAAAATATGTATATAAACAGCTGTTGTGAAAGGGCATTTATGTAGCTAGTCAAGATGTAATATATGACTTCTGCAGGAACAATAAGAAACAACTGAATTCAGTATCATCTGTTTTATAGTGTTTGTGCAAAGTCAGGTCTTTTGCACAAACACTTTGTGAATGATTGAATATTAGCATTTTACCATGAGCATAGTAAGTCAACATGCAGGGGATCTGAGACACATTAGTGGATGTAAAGCAACACAGAAATTAATAACAGGTAAGCCTAAACTGAAAAATATAAAGTTTGTCCTGCATTTGTTTATGTGTTGGTACAAAGGAAATTTTGAATGTCATACTGTATTAGTCTGATGGCACAGCTTTTTCCCATAAGATCTACAAATTCAGGTGTGATCCTTTTTTTTTTTTCCAAAAAAGCTCCTTTTCTTGCCAAGCACAATGGACCATTCCCCACATAGTGGATAAATCCAGCCACAGGTAAATGAGATCTTCTCTAACCAACTGAAGATCAAAGAAAGTTGATAATCTTATCATGTAACCTTCTACATTTTTCACTTTTGTCTAGGTGTTTCACTTTGCTGTGAAGTTTTGTATTAAACTGTACTTATTGCTGCCAAGCAACCAGAAGTGTTGATATTTTAATTATAGTATTGACAAATTAGACAAATCATTGTTCTTGCAGTTGTCCTCAACACTCCAAATTACTTTGGTCTTATACACTGTACACAAGGGAATCTTTTCACATAGCAATTGCAATGGCTTTACCTAGAAGTCTATCTTTCAAGAAGGCAAAATTCCAGACGACCCAGAAAGCAAATGTTACACGGAAACCTAGACAGCTGGAAAAAAAATTATTATTTTATGAACAGAAATAATAGCAGAGGAAGGGGGAAATATTATTGTTTTTTTTTCTAGAAACCTCAGTGGTATTACAGAACCTCTCAAGAGCTGGTGCTTGGATGGTATAAAACAAAGCCTCAGTCATAAGTTGCCATTTCCCCCCTCTCTGTGCTGTAATTGAGAGAAAAGAGCTCTCTAAAATTAATCTAGAATTAGCTTTTGATGTCAGTGTAAAAGCTCAAACAGTTGTCAGAAGCATCTGTTGATTTTTGTGGCACTGAAAACAAAATTTAGTGAAAAAATGACATGATATATACCTAAAAATGAGAAAGACTTGAATGAAGAAAATTTTCTTCCTTTTATGAATCATATTCAAAATATTTATTACTATCAAAAGTGATAATACTAATTCTGAGCTCCTATTCGGACTGTCAGTGATATTATCTCCCATATAATGTCACTCTCTCTTGCCTTTTTACTCAGTGTCTCAATAACCATTCATTCAAAAAAAAAACAGGACAAGAGTCTTTTTTAACCAATAAGCTCTTTTTCCACCTGACAGCTACAGTGGGTGAAACCTGAGCTCTATCAAAGACAATGGAAATTCTCACTGAGTTGGAGGTGTCAAGACAAAATCTGCAGTGTTGTTAAATTTGCAACATTTCTCCAAACCCACACTGCTGTATCAAGTAGCATTGAGGCAGAAGCAAGCTGAATCCTGCTTCTGAACAATGCTGGGGAAAAAAGCCTGTAGCCATGCTGGAGTGGTACCAAGCATCAGTTAAGCTATCTGTCACCGTGATTTTTCTAACACAAAACTGACAGTGGTCTAAAGTGATTACTTGGTGTTTGGGAGTCAGACTGTGGGCAGATTGAGATCTTCTGTGCAGTATAGAGAATAAATAAATCTTCTCTTTAATATAATCCACACTGTGAGAGTAGTGTAGGGTTGTGCATGAACAGAGGTACAGGCGACTGCATGTAAATGAAATTTACTTACTGGGAGCAGTGAGATGAGAGTCAGAATCTGATATAAATTCTGCTGCCATGAAACCAGAATATAAGTAGTACTGTACTTGTGTACCTTTGTGGTGCTGTTTTTAAAACCTTAAAAAAGCCTGCAAATTTTCCTTGCAGTTTTGAAGTTCGATTGCCATAAGTATAGGTAACTTACTTCAACACTTTTCAAATACAAAATATGAATACAAAGTAATGGATAAAGGAATTTGCCAAGCTGTGAGTGGAAAGATCTTCTCCTGAGAGTGGATCCAATTAAATTCTATGCTGAGTCCAATAAAACCGATTGGTACATAGATTAAAACCAAAATCTATTCTTCTCTGAATTTTTACTGACAGTCATGACCTTTGACAGGTTCAAGCAGTGAATTTTCCAAGTTGTGTTGGAGGGTGTTCTATAAGTTGCAACACAGGCAAAAAGGAAAAAATCATAGCAGATGAAGATGGGGAGATTCATGTTGAGTCTCCTTCCTGACACTGTATTTTCCAAAGCAAAAAAGCAAAAGCAAAAAAGCCATTCATCATCATAAATCAATAACAAACATGTTTCCATAACATTTTTACTATTCTGATAACAACAACTTGACATTTTTGCATTGGCTCGGTGAAGTTTTTCCTATCCATTGCCTGCCAGAAATAAAAAAGTTCCTTAATTTTAAGCCTTCTACTGGAATCCATTTCTTTTTGATTATCAGTGGATGTGCACTCAGGATCACTTAATGTTATTAATTCTGATCATTTAATAGTACAGATCATATACAGAAATGGTAATAAAATACAGAAAATTGATAATAAAAACATTATTCTCCTTCTCTTAAGTAAAGTTATTGCTTGTGAAAGGTACCATAGTGACAACCATAATGCATAGGATTTTTTAAAAATGTATCTACTGGATTCAGTACCGAATCACAGAATCACAAGGTTGGAAACGACCTGCAAGATCATCCAGTCCAACCACCCTCCCATTCCTATCAGTGCCACAAGCTACTAAACCATCTCTCGTAGCTCATCATCCAGGCGCCTCTTGAACTCTGCCAGGGATGGCGACTCCACCACCTCCCTGGGCAGCCATTCCAGTGCCTGACCACCCTTTGAGAGAAAAAGTTTCTCCTAATATCCTACCTAAACCTTCTCTGGTATAACTTCTTGCTGTTTCCTCGGGTCCTACTATTTGCCTGGGAGAAGAGGCCAGACCCTTTTGCACCACAACCTCCCTTCAGGAGTGCAATGAGGTCTCCCCAGAGCCTCCTCTTCTCCAGACTGAACAATCCCAGCTCCCTCAGCCACTCCTCATAAGACTTGTGCTCCAGACCCCTCAGGTAACAATCCGCAAAAATTCTCACAAAGAATCCTGCTTCTGACCTTCTGAAAAGAGCAAACCTTTTCACTGGGTCTCTACACAAATATGACTCCCCAGAAGTTCTCTGTCCTTTTCATCTTAGATTGACACTTTAGATCATATTACTAGTAATTATTTACATATATTGGACTGGAAATTGTATTTTAACCACTGATATATATTTTTCTTAGGACTGGAAAATGGCCTCCAGTCTGAAGTGTATGACTGCGCAAGTTTATCTTTAATCTCACATGCCTGCTGTCTTCACATACTCCAAATACTTTAAGAAAATAAAAAAACCTGGATGTATTTCATATTGATTGCCATCTGTTTAAATCAGGTTTTGCTTAAATCCATTTAACTTTGGGTTTGTTCCTTTTATATACTTAACCTAAAGGTGAGGCCAGTTTTTGTTCAACAGTGATGTAGCATTCCCACCCCAGTTGCTCCACCCTCCTCCCCCCCTAAAAAAAAAAAGAGGAAAAAAAAATATTTTAATCCATTTTCATTGTGTGGCGGCATGAATATTTGCAGCAATGCAAGAGAAAGATGGAACCATTTTTTCCACCCTTGATGTTGGCTTAAATTGATTAAATATTTTGCCCTAGGCATTGGCAAATCCACACAAAAGAAAAAACTTATCTAATTGTTAGGAAAAAAAAGTTCAGGGGAAGCAGGAGTATCTCAAAACTTTCCATATGTTGGAGCCAATACATCGTTAAACATAAATCAGAAATAAAGTGAGCTTTGTTATGCCTGGTGCTTCAGAACATCTTGTCAGAGATAAAGGATCTTTCTGATTGGGTTGAAGGATTTGTGGTGGCAGTTCCTGCTTTACCTAGCTGGTTTATTTACTTCAAATAATGATATTGATTCCTTTTCAAATACAACTTATAGCTCAGATATGTTTTATTTACCTGTTTTCATCCCAATAGTGACTTCAGTATCTTTTCCAAAATAAACCAAGGAAACCATGTTGTTGTTTTTGGTGTTCTTTGTTTGTTTTTACATTGAAAAATTTAGTCAACTAAAAAGTCAATTTTATATGACCCGAATTTGGAAATTAGATAATCTAAAACACCAAAGAAAAACATGGGAGCTTGCATAGCATTCTGAGGTTTTCCTGTCTCTAGTGGACAAATAAAAGTGGTCATAGTTTCAAAGATTGTTTCTGGGGGAGTGGTAGTCCTGCAAGGCTCTCACTTGAGCCAGAGGTGGTTTAGGTCAAAGTTCTTTCTTGCAAACTATGAGAGTTTTGGGAAGGGAGCCTGGAAAATTATTAACCAGAATATGGCTCTTATCTCAAATCTCTATGACTTGTAATAGCTCCTTCAGTAAATGTGAAAGAACAATATT
This sequence comes from Lagopus leucura, assembly GCF_019238085.1. Taxonomy (NCBI): domain Eukaryota; kingdom Metazoa; phylum Chordata; class Aves; order Galliformes; family Phasianidae; genus Lagopus; species Lagopus leucura. The sequence goes on from NW_024962262.1 coordinate 75,846,119, forward strand.
ATGCTAAGCTTTAGAGGCCAGACCAAAGCCATGAACCATATGTAACAAATTAGCTATGCATGACTGTATAGTCACACTCAAACTGTTTTGTGCACCAGCTGTGCAAGGTACAATATATTTATCTTCAGTGACTTCAGAGTGAATCTGGGCAAATCGTACTTCCCAATGCTCGCTCTCACAATAAGGAGACTAGAAGAAAACCTAAGCCTCTCTCACAAAAAATTGACATTTTTTGAAAACTGGTAGAGTGTCAATAGCTGCAGTACTGCAGATGAGTTCTGACCACTATTCTAGAGAAACAAAACACATTGGTGTAAGGTATATCTACCTTTAACTGGGATGTCCTGGATAGTGCAACATGCAGCCTGTGAGTTTCTTCAGATTGCTGTCATTTTTCAAGTGTTTATTCTGTCTTACTTGTATACAAACCCTTAAGACTCTTCAGGAAGGGTCTTTTCCAGCAATGCTTCATGGTGAGAGAAGCCCAAATGAGACAGATTTTATCACAGATTTGAATTTAATGACTTAGTTTGAGGATATTTGAAGCCTCTCAGATAGCATAGACAATGCACAGATACACATACACTCTAATAATTACAGCTTCAGAGATTTAGGAGGTTGGTCCCTGTCAATTCAATTGATTTTGCACTGAAAGAAACTAAGCAGCATTTATATCCCATGGGACTATCTGAAATTAAATGTACCTGACTCTCATTTCCTGTTTCCAAGCATGAAGCCCACCCTTTTTTTAAGTTACGTCTGTCAATTCAACTGAAGCAGCTGAAAACCAATTAGTCCACTGTACAAGGATAAGGAATGTAGAAAGACCTGAATTTAGTATTTTAACTCTAATATGAAGCACAGAACTGTGATATTATGTAAGCATTTACATTTCTCCTCTCCATTCCCACAGGCATTATTCTAGAAACTTACCATCTACATGCACTGCAGCAAACTAAGGCTTTTTTGGAATTTTATTTCTTTTTTATGCATTGCTTTTATGATTCCAGATAGTTTTCCTGCACTATTTTACTTTCCTCCATGTAAAACAGTTCCAAGCATTTCCCTTTGGAAACTGTTAAAAAATGAAAGAAATTTATCCAGTGAACTTTCTGCAGCCATCATATAGATGACATACACATTTCAAGAGGTAATCTCAATTAAAAGAGATAGAAGATTTTGTATCTCAATTATGTCTGCTTGAGTAGAAGTGTCTGTATGCAGCAGGTAGTTGGTAACTTCAGTTGTTTTATGCCTTTACCATTACTTTTAATGAATTTCTGGGTATCTTGTGACTACCATGACTCTTGGTAAGACTTATTAGGATTGTTTTTTTTTTTTTTAATTAATCTGTTTGCATCAGCTAGCCTGTTTTTCTTATCTTGGTTCGTCTGATGATGAAGCCTTGTGGCAGGCTTCTCCTTGTATTATTGCTGTGTTCTTCCCTCAGTGTAACATCCACCTGTGCTAATGTAGGCATGTTCTATAAGAGGACAAGGAAAGACAGTAGAGAGGAAACCACTTCTTCTCTTGAGTAAAGGAGTAAGGTTTTTTTAATTACCACCTTTTCTTTCTTTCCCATATCTTTTTCTGTCTCCTTTTTCTATCCTGCTTTCATAAGGATTATCTTGCAGTTGGAGAGAACTGAGGATACATCCTGCACTGTTAACCTCAGCCCTTCAAACATCTGTCAGCTCTTCCCTCCTCTACTTTTTCTTTAAAAAACATTTTTTTTAACAAGTAGATGCCTTTAATTTGCCTTTTCTGTACTGAATTCATGCTTTCAAGATTTTTCTGCAATTCTGAGGTTTAGAAACTGTTTAAAAATGAAAGACAATATTCTCAATTAAACAAATGCCTTCAGAAAGGGAGCAGGAGAATTCTCTTCATGTCTCCAGCTCCACAAAACACTATAATGCTGTTAAGCTCATCATAAGCAATGCGGTTAAGTACACCTTTAAATCACACCATAATTTGATGATGTAGATTTCGAAAGAGAATTTAGTATAACTTGCTCTTCCCTGCTCTTGTAGCTTTACTGCCTGTATCAGTGGTATCAGAATATTTCTGAAAAATGTAGATTGTGTGCTGTAATTAGATGCTGACTTCTTCACTTTGGACCTTTTCAAATGCTTCTCCAGGCTTAACAGGCCTATCTCTCTCAGCCTTTCCTCATAGAAGAAATGCTTCAGCACCTTAATCACCTTCTTAGCCCCTTACTGGACTCATTCGAGGAGTTACATATTTTTCTGGAACTGGGGAGCTCAGAAATGGACATAGAACCCTAGATATGGCCTCAGAGTAGAGGAGGATTGCCCCCCTCAACCTGCTGCCCAAACTCTTTTTTAATGCTTCCCAGGTCACCACTGGCCTTCTGGGAACACTGCTGGATCATGGCCAACGTGCTGTCCATCAGGACACCCACATCCTTCTCTGCAGAGCTGCTGTCCATGACCATGAAATGGTTGAGTTCTCAATTCTTGGTGGAGCCAGGAGGGGGAACAGCAAAACTGCTACCTTGGACTTCCGGAGAGCAGACTTTGAATTATTCAGAAGACTAGTAGGGAGAATCCCCTGAGTTTCAGTCTTAGAGAGTCAAGGGGTCCAAGATGGCTGGTTGCTCTTCAAGAAGGAAGTCTTAAAGGAACAGGAGCTGGCTGTCCCCCTGAGCCACAAAATAAGCTAGGAGGGAAGAAGACCGGCATGGATGAATAGGGAGCTATTCTTGAGGCTCCGGGAGAAAAAGAGAATCTACCTCCCGTGGAAGAAGGGATGGGCAACTCAGAAAGGGTATAGAAAAGTTATTAAGATGTTTAGAGAGAAAATCAGAAAGGCAAGAGCCCAGCTTGAACTCAACCTGGCTGCTGGGGTAAAAAGTAACAAGAAACTCTTTTACAAATACATCAATGAGAAGAGGAGGACTAAGGAGAATCTCCATTCTTTATTAGATTAGGCTGGGAATGTGACTGCTAAGGATAAGGAAAAGGCAGAGGTTCTGAATGCTTTTTTTACGTCTGTCTTTAAATGTATTTTTTGTATTTGGATTTTGTGTTGAGGGACATGGGTTAGTGAGAACTATTGGTGATAGGTGGATGGTTGGACTGGATGATCTCAAAGGTCTTTTCCAACCTTGGTGTTTCTGTGATTCTGTGATTTGCAATAAGTCAGTCCTCTGATGATGCAGTCCTCTGATAAATCTGCCCCTCCACCCAGGTTTATTTTATTTTTTATTTTATTTTATTTTATTTTATTTTATTTTATTTTATTTTATTTTATTTATTTTATTCAGAGTCCTGTAATTGGCATAGAGAGAAATTTTTGACATCTTAGCATTGAAGGAAAAGTCTTTTTTTTTTTAACAGTTTACTGCAGAAATATATAATTATGTGTGGGTAGACAGACTTGGCATGGATCTCTTCCCCTTTAGGGATTTGAAGAAAACAAGCCTTTTCAAATACCCTTAATAACATACAGGTAAATAATGAATTCAGACCAAATAACTGCTAAATATGAGAAAAACAGCATATTTCTACTCCTACTGCTAGCCAGAAAAAGATCAGTGATTACCCATATCCTGCCAGTGATATTTTATACAGACCTCTCTACTGTTTTCAAGTGGGAGATCAGTGCCTACGCCGATGGCAGGATGTGGACCTTATAAAGAATTTCCTGCTGAAAAGAGCATTTTGGATTATTGGATAGGCTAAAATGTCAGTTAATGAGCTGGATTATGAAAGATGAACTCCTACATGAAGCAGTAAGTGTAAACTGACAAAAGAGGTGCACATTTTGCAAAAAAAATACCCTTATCAGGCATATTACTGGTGCAGTAAGAAATCTCACTAACTTCCGATGTGGTCTTCACGCAGCCAGTGTTTGTAGCAACAAGGACTGAAATGGGCAGTACCTCAACACTGTGAATGTGGTTTAACTGTTTACATAGTGGTGACTCTAACAAGGGACTGTGTGGTACGTATCAGAGCAGACAGAATTTTGCCATTGCAAATGTAATGTAGAATGCAATGGGTTTCTGTGGAGCTTGTGCCTCCCATTAGGACCCTGGAGGCAAGACCTCAAAAGAGAATGGCAACCACTGACCACATTTAAAATGCTTATCTCTCTGTGGGGATCCAACTCCCCACAGAGTTTGTTAGCAAGTATGTGGTGCAGAAGGATACTATTATCGTTGAGTGGAATGGTGGGACTGTTGCAGCAAGGGAAATGGAGTGCAGTCTGCTCTGAAGGGAATGGAGGGTTAATAGAAGATGTGAACATCTGTCATCTAGAGAAGACAGAGATGGGAAACTTGTTCACAGATATTGCTACATTGCTCTGGAGATCCCTTTTCTGCTCTGGGAAAGAAGGGTATAAGCAAATAAACAAGGTTATGCAGAAGCCCATATTTGCATCCTAAAGACATTCTATTGAGCGAACAGTATCAATTTTGTACAGTCTTTAGTTATTTTTGATGGCAAAAAAAATGGTAGAATTATGAATGTGGCACACTGGTAGGCCAGTTTTCCTGGAAGAAACCATTAAAGGGTGTGAGCTATTTCCATATCAGGGTCAATACCTAAAGGAGATGTTTCTGTGAGTGCTGCTCTGGTTCTGAGTTCTCACTGCAAAACCAAGCAAGGTTGTTTGTTTATTTGTTTGTTTGGGTTTTTTTTCAGCTTAAACTTCAGCTGACAGCTGGTAGATTCGTATCTTCAGACAACAGGCCTCATTGCTTTTGGCACATATTTTAGCTCTTATTTTAGTTCTAACCTGTAAATTTCTCTCTAATGTTTTTTAAATTGAGTCACAGCCAATTTAACTTGCTACTTTTCTCAGTCTGTCAGGTACTTGGCCCCATCCTGACTCCTTGACCATATGGAGAGGATTGCAGCAGTTAGCTGGGACATGAGATCTTCCTGCTGTTGTCAACAGTCAAGCGCACACACTGGATGTAGGGTACTATGGAATGGTAATACTGAAAGAGGTGACAATATGTTTTGGACCATGTAGGGTAAAGTAAATTATGGAAGTCTGGGACCACCTTTAAGGAAACCTAGGGCAACCTACATTTGTCTTAGGACTTCTTAAATGGAAGTAGTGAATGTGTGTGCGGTGTCTATGTAGCTCTTGTCATATTGTACAGGTCTTGCCGTAACACTGCACATGAACACAAGCATTCAGGTCGTGTTACATTTATTTTGTGTGTGGACCCAGAGGTTCTGCATGTGTGCCAGAGTTGTTCTGCCTGTGTTGCCTTATGGATGTGTCTGGCCTCACTGGACATTCTAGACAAAGCTCAGAGTACTTAGTTTCTTAGTCACAACTCCTGCGTAGTTGTAAAGTCTATCTAAGAAAGTCCAGACTCACTAGGAAAAAATTCCTCTGAGGTCAACTGGAGAGATGAGCACAGATACTGCAAAGGTTGCTCCTAGGTTGCTCCTGGGTAACTAGAAGCAACTTGCATTTTCTGATTACCACTGTAGGCAGAAGACAACTTACAGCCAGGTGGGTCTGTTTGCCACAGTGATTATGTGTAAACCAACTGGACTTGAGTACTGACATATCTGTCTACGTCAAAGATATACAATTATTAAGATATGCTTCCTTGTGCTTTTGTATATCTCTCTAACTAAAAGGCAGCAAATGGTCCTGTTGTTCAGGAGGATCATGGAAAGTAGGTAGCAGTGTCTGTCCTCTCTTGGCTATATAGCTTTCTCTTGGTGAAGGGAAAAAAAATTAATACTTACTCAAAGTTGGAAAATATATTAATATGGTTTTCTTATCATATATTAATTACATTTTTATAGCTTCACAAATAGAACCATATGAATATTTTAAGATACAATTTAATCCCTTTGCCCCACAGATTCCTAGTAATGACGCTTCAGTTCAGAAGATGATATAAACTGCAGCATTGCTGTTTAAAAATCTGTTTATTAGGTTATAATTTGCTATTTTGCAAAAGCTAGGTCTGGGAATTACTTTTTTTTTTTTTTTTTAATGTCCTGAGATTCACTACAGGCTCCCTCTATCAAATGCCCAGGAGCACCATGAACATTACTGGCAGATCTTCCAACACTGCTAACTAATAATAAACCTGGGAACAATGGAGGGAAAAATGGGAGGTGAATAAATTTACTGCTGAGTATGAATGGTCACTGATCTCAGGCAATCCATAACAGTCCTTTCATTCTTAGAATATATGTTTTGAGGTCACGAGGTTGAAAGGAATTCAGAAACAGCCTGGCGTGAAAGTTGTCCCTTTGTGTTTTCCTAGCTGGAATCAAGGAGCCTCAATTGTCTCTCTTACCTTATTTATTTATTTGCGTACATCATATATATGGCAAAATTGTTCTTCTTTCATCCCTCTAATAGCTGGTCTAAGTAGTTTGCTTGGCCTTTAATGGAGATTTGTGGGAGGGAAAAATGCCAAAGCTTCTGCCCCGCTGTTCATAGCTGCAGTTTTATCTCATCTTGTGGCTCAGAAGGCTGCTCAGCTTTCGTCAGGGAGTCTGAAGTGAGGCCCTGCAGGGGCATGCTATCTCTTGGCTAGTGAAGGGATAAAAAAGGGAAAAAATATCTTAATGATGGGCTATTCTTCAGCTTCTCAGCTACCAGTATAATCTGCTTGGATTGGGAAAACATTTCCTGAACTTTTAACTAAAAAGAAACCTTTTCTCTGTCTCTCTTTCTGTCTCTCTTTTTTTCTCCCCCTCCCCTCAAAGTAATGAAAAACCAAAATTAGAACAGCCTGGTGTAGGATGTGCTACACTAAGAAACAACCTAATTTTTGGTTGTAGCTGTTATTCAGCAATGAAAAAATGAAAGATATACTGCCAGTGTCAGCTAGCAGCAAGCTGTGGGCAGCTTTGACTGAAGGTTGAATCTAAGCAACTGTTTAAATATGCAAGTGCATGTTTATTTGTTCATTTTTCTAAAGAACAGACAGTACAGCAGGAAAAAATGTTCCTCTTGTGTTAGAAAGCACTTGTGTGCTTGACTGTGATCTAATGTAGAGTCAGTATGTTCAGTCCTCTGAGATTTCAGCAAGAAGTCCAGAAAATACAGCTTTATTTGAACGGTCCGTGAGTGTTATAGATATCCCCATGTCGTGATTATAATTATTACCCTGAACTGTTTTAGAGCATAGTAAAATAAGTTTTGATGTTGTGTAGGCAAAGCTATGGCACAGAGGTGGTGCCAGTTACTGTGGGTCAGCTTTATCTACACACATTCACATTGAGCAGCTCTTAACTCCAGCTCTAAGGCATCATTTGAATAATGTTAGAATGGGTTGCCCTTTTACACTCTGTTCATAGACTTCTGTCTGTACTTTTGCATTCGTAGGTCCACACATTTTATTTCAGCTTTTAATTAATAGCTTCTATCTTGCTGTTAATCCTAGGGGAATTCCCACTGCTCTCTGCTGTGGTACAGGCTCTTCCATATACTGGTACTAGTCCAGAGGAACAAAGCATTCAACAGCCACTACAATCCCACACACTTGTTTTTTCTCTTATGCTCAGCTGTTTTACTTCTCATGACATGAAGGGTTTTATTATCTGGCAGTTTAGCAAAAGTAGGAAAAAAAAGCTGCAAAAGCAGTTTAGCAAAAAAAAAAAAAATACGCAACCAAATTAAAAAAAAAAGAAAAAAAAAAGGAAAAAAAAGGCACATCCCAACTAAAAAAAAACAAAGCTCGCACTTTCATCTGTTCTACGTCCACTTTCTCCCAGGTTCATGGTGTGTGCGGGATTGTCCCAGTCCTAGCAACAGCAGCATTTTTCTGTGCTGGTGCCTGATATTACTAACATTGCTTTGATGTGTGCACAATGTTTACAAGACCACTGATTAGTAGTTAGACAATTTTAACAGTTGGAGTCTTTTATACTGCTTTATGTATTGACCTCTTATTCCATGCTACACAATTCAAACACAACTCAAAGTTCTTTACAATGAAGGAGATGGGCTCTCTGGTTCTGAAAAACATTTTCCAAAACATATGGAACATGAAAATCTGCTGGTTACCTATTAGAGTTTGGGTTCAATGCCTAAGGCATAGTAACATAGCAATTCCAGGTATGTTTGACATAAGGCAAAACTAATTCCTTGAACAGAGATGTTTGCACACCTTATCATGTAGGCTAATGGGCCCTGCTGCTTGCTGCTGTGGCTTAATAGTACTTGCTGAGAGTAAGAAGCAAAAGCTTGATCATACTTGCTAACAAACATTGTGTTCACTGATGCATCTAACTGCTGTATGCCTGCTAAGAAGAGTAGTCAACATAGCTGATTGCAAATTTTGCATGTTTGGGGCCCAACTGGGGGGATTTGGTTCACATAATGTAAACAAGTGTGCTGTTAGAGTAACTCTGTTCAGCATTGAAAAGACGGGAGAGATCTTGAGTACTTAATGAGAAAGGACTGTTCCTGTGACCCCTATTTCCTTTCCTTTTAAAAGTCTGTGGGAGTATTTATGTATGAGAGAACTTTGAGAATTAGGCATAAATTCATTAGGAACATTATCCTCCCAAGTTGTTATCAAATTAAGCTCTATAACACTGCTCTCAGAATGACTTAGTGTGTCTTCTTTGCAGACAAAATGTCTTCCGATCCTGCAATTCACATGTTTCATCACCACAAACTGATCAAGTATCAGTAACCTTTTATCGTCTCATGTGAATACAAAGAACTCTGCCTGAGATAAAGTTGGTCTTAGGCCATAAAAAGCCCACAGTATTTTTGTATAAAAACCCTTTATATATTTGTTAAGCATTTTGGCATAAATTTTACTAAGGGAAAAAAACAAGCTAGATAATAAGCAGGAAATCAATCATTAAAGTTACGGAATGTGCTGCTCTTTCACTGTCAGTATCAAAGGCAGAAGGACAGATCTTGAATGAAACTGAGGGGCACAGTCACAGTTCCCAAAAAATAATGACAGACAAGTCTTATTAGGGAACCTACTCTTGGTCAGTTCGTACATTTTCACCAAACTCTGGATATGTGGGGAAAATACTGAAAATAAAGAAATGTTTGTGGATTTGAGGAAAACAAAAACAAAAACATTTATCTCTACACTGCCTAGCAGTCCTTTCCTGTAAAAATTTTCCCTATGCTTACACCATGGCAAAACTGAGTAATCAGCGGTGGTAAAAAGGCAGAGTAGGAGAAAGACTTAGTAGAGATTGTGTGCGTGTAATTGTGCCTCTAGATCTGCTTGGTTACACATGAGTAGCTTGACCACCAGCTACTCCCCCTGCCTGTCAGAATCTTGTGAAAAATAAACACTGAGAAGTTGGCTTCTTGCTACAACAAAGAGATACTGCACTTCTTTCTTTTGTTTAAGTTGCAAGTGCCTTGAGACACCAATGCAGTGTTGGCTATCAGTGTGGAAAATGCTTTTCTGCCTGTATGCCCAAGCAGGTGTGCACTAAACAGGCAAGATTTCAGTTGCAAGGATTCCACTTATTGTTAAAACACTGATCTTATGTTGAAGTTCACTATGGAAACTGAAATGATGAGGGATGTCATCCATATATGCAGATGTAGGATCAGGAAAGCCAAGACAAGGTGTGGATGAAACTGAACTTGGCAAGGGATGTGAAAAATTCAAGAGATTCTTTAGATATAATGGTCAGAAGAGACAAACAAAAGAGAGCGTACTTCCTCTGACAAATGAGAAGAGATGTCTGGCTGCAACAGACATGAATAAGGCTGAAGTACTCAAGAAGTTCTTTGCCTCGGTCCTCATGAACAATTAGGCTTCTCATGCCTCTCCTGTCCCTGAAATTTTAGGCAAGGATAGTGGAAGTGAAATCCTCTGCACTACAGTGCAGAGTGGAACTCTACAAAGCAGAGCAAGTCCAAGACTACCTCATGAGGCTGAGCGTGTACAAGTCTGTGGGACTTGTTGATGCAGTTGCCAAGATGCTCTCCATCATGGCTATCAGGTGGAATTCCCAGTGACTGGAAAAAGGGAAACATCCATCTCATTTATAAGTAAGGAAGAAAGAAAGACCCACAGCCACTAAGCCTCACCTCTGCACCTGGGAAGATCCTCCGGGAAAACATGTTAATGTACATGCAGGAAAATAAGGTGATTCAAAACAGCCAGCATGACTTCACCAAGGGCAGATCATGCCTGACAAATCTGATGGCTTTCTATGATGGAGAGATGGCACTGGTGGACAAACGAAGTACAATCTACCTGGACTTCTGCAAGACCTCTAATATTGTCCCACACCACATTCTTATCTCTAAATTGTGGAAATATGAATTTGAAAGATGGACTGCATAGTGAATAGAGAGTTGGTTGGATGGTTACAGCCAGAGTGTTTTGGTCAGTGGCTCTGTGTCCTGTTGCAGGTTTATCTTAAGAGGTTCTCCCCAGGTGTCTATCCTGGGACCAGAGCTCTTTAACTTTTTATCAACAACATATCAACAACATAGAAGATGGGATTAAGTGTACCCTCAGGAAGTTTGCTGATGATACCAAGCTGAGTGTTGTGGTTGATGCCACAGAAGGAAGAACACTATCCAGAGGTATGTCCCTCTGACATGCTTGAAAAACTCATTGAGAGCAGTCTTATCAAGAAAGATTTGCGGGTTTTGATGGACAAAATGCTGGACATAAGACAGCAGCATGCACTTGCAGCCTGAAAGTGGGCAGCTGACTATTTACAGCCTGATAAATGATAGGACAAGGGGGAATGTCTTTAAACTAAAGTAGAAAAAAAGTAGGTTAGATGTTAGGAAGAAATTTTTCACTCAGAGGTGCTGGCGCTGCTGCCTAGAGGAGCTGTGGTGCCCCATCCCTGGAAGTGCTCAAGGTCAGGTTGGATGAGCAGCCTGAGCTGGTGGGGGGCTACAGTGACGATTCTTCACCTCTAACCACAAAGCTATGGATCTATGGTATATTTTCCCATCATGGTCCCTGCAGATGCTTCACTTCTTCCTCTTAAAAAAGAAAAAAAAAAAAAAAGGGTGGGGTGGTAGTGAGGGGAGAGGAATAAAAGGCAAATTTGTATGTGGTAGTTTTCTAGCATGAATAATCTCACTGGTTAGGACTTCAGACCATCTGCCTGGTTCCCCACTAGGAAACTGAAGAACACTTGGATAGCATCAAGGTTAAATTTTTTATAAAGCACTATAGTAGTAAAACTTTTTAATATCTGTCCTTGATTTCTATATGTATTTCTTTGTGCATACCTATATTTAACACAAATTTTCTTATTTTTAACATAAGAGTTATTTATTTATTTATTACGTGTCATTTCTTTACAGGTAAACTCACAGTGTTTGAACACTATTTAGCACCAGACACAGAAATCTGCTCAAGAGATATCTGCAAAAAGCATATGTTTATCTGGAGATAAACTGATTTGATTTGGGGCCTTAGCTACTTGGATAAGAATACAAGCTAAATCCTCTGGGCTTCAGTCCTGCAGGCATTTTTACAGACGTATAATTGCTTGCAGGGAAAAGCTTTCAGCTAGGCCTAAAAGTCATAAAAACATTTACTTCAGAAACTCTATAAACAACACCAGCCAAATAGAAATTAAAAATCATCTATAGAAGAATGACGCTTATCTAAAGATCAAGAGCTAAATAAACAACTTGTTGGGTGACATCTGTCAGATTAATGATTGGTAATAAAAGGAAAAAAGATTTTAGAAGCTTACAGTTCCTGGACTCTTTCCACATCATTTTTCTTTTACACATGCTAAATGGCAGCAGATTCACTGGTTTAATATCTGCTAGTGACATTGTGTTTAAATTAATACTAGCTGTCTACGTAACTTGGAGCAAAATGTCCATTCTGTAAGACAAACATTTAGTGATGACACCAAATCTGAATGGACTCCGATGTAAATCTCAGATAATGTTCTAGGTTTGCTTTCTCACAGCACATTAGTTTCGGCTAACTATTCTTGATTTGCAGGCAAATGTTGCTGCATGTTGGGTTACTGGGCTTGGACAAGCTGTGTATTTCCATCAAATACCTGCCATCACCTGTTTGTTTTTTCTTATGATGAGTGATATGATGTAGTGTGGGTAATGCGGACTATGAAATACAAAATACATCTTCCTTATTACTGCATTATGTTTCTAGTTTACTGTCTTATTTTATTGCCAAAATATATGTTTGCAGACTAGTTTCTTTTTAAATGCTTTTTCTGTCTGTGCAAAAAATGGAGGATCATTTTTTGCTAATTAAAAGAATTCATTACTCTTTCAAATTTTTGTTTAAGAGTGACAATATTTTGAAGGCATTATTTCGCACAAATAAAAAATCAGACTTTGTAAGGTACCAAATCTGATTTTGGCTATTATTTAAATTCTGTTGATTCTAGAATGGGATTTGCCCCCCTGTTTGATTTTTTTCTTGCTAAAGGATGGGTCAGCCTCAAAAATAGTGCCTTAGGTAACATGCTGCTTCAATATTTCTAGAGACAATTAGATAGAAATATTGTTGGCTATTATACATAAATCAACCAAGAGTTAATCAACAACGCTGTATACCTTATCATACCATGTAGCATTTTATACCACTAGAACCATGTCTCTAATGATTGTAAATTAGCATAATTCCACTTATTACAAAGACTTATAGCAGCTGAGGTTTTGGCACTGTTTTCCAATTGTACATTGTATTACAAGTGACACATTATTTCAGTGTTGAAGTTTCATCATATCTGAGGAATCTCTTTGTACCTGAAGCAGACGGAACATTCTCCCTGATGTGGAAGTAAACAAAACTTATGAACAGCTTGCCACAAGTCATTGTAAATAGTTACCTCAGGTTTATTTTCTTCCAAAGTCTGCTGGTTGCTAGAAGATATGGCACATTATGTGTGCAAGAACAGACATTGTGTCGCCATTGCACTGAGTACGTGATTAATAAAGAAGCCTATTTTTAACAGCAAAACAATGTGCTATGTTTAGAAGTAAGAGTATACAGCACAGATTTAGCCATATTAAAATGCTGCAGATTATTTTGAGATGACCACAGAACTCATATTTTTCATATTTTGAGTGGATCATGAGAAAGCCATCAAACGAAAAACCGTTTATTTCCCTTAATTCCTCTTATTCCTTATGTTGCTAGCTAATGATCAGTGTTTCAGGATGAGCATAAAAGAAATTCTCCTATGATTGATTGAATTAATTTGAATATGATTTTTAGATAGTCTGTTTTATAGTTTCCCAAGATTTAATCAGATTGATTTTTTTGGCTTAAATAGACTTTGTTAATTCATTTATACTGAGATAGGCTTTTTTCTTTTCTTCTTTTTCCTCAACCTTTTGATCTGTATGTCCTGGACCAAATAGAATAGATGACACATTCTTTCTATTATTCTCTAATAGTCTGTTATTATAATTCTAGAAAAATTAGTTCTAGTTTGAATTAAAAAAAAAAAAAAAAAGAGAGATCAAAAGTGAAAGTAATCATCTGGGTAGTAAGGTGTCCACTCTCTGCTTAAGTAAAATAATGTGTGCCTTGTGTGCTTTTACATGTTACCTTCAAGAAAGATAAAAACATGAAACCATTCTTCACGCTCATCTCCTGAGACTTCAGGGTGGTAAGTGTTGCTAGAGCAAAGTGCAGTGGTTTGGATATCTTTTGTTAAAATTCAGGCTGAACTCAAGATCCTACAAAGAGTAACAGATGAAACTGTTAATACTGGTGAACTTTGTCTGTATGGACTTCATTGCAAAATGGTAGGCCTGACGCTCATTAGTCACTCCAAAGTAGCCTAGCCAAACCCTAATCCTACAGACAGTGCTGAGCATGTGAAATCATGCAGGGAGAATTGCTGAAATTCAATAGGACTTTGTGTGGGCATAAACAGAGCAATGCTGTCTCTGCATATTAACCATCAGGATTTGGTACTGAATTTGTTAGACTGTTCTTTGTAAATGGAATTTCATACAAATTTTAATATCTAGTTTTCTAATATTTCACTGTAAAGTCATAATCAAGTGACAGGATAAACATTTGTGCAAATAGTATACAGTTTCTTGGCATGGGCTTTCTGTAGCATCATAGACTTGAAAATATAATATAGTGAAGTAGAAACCATATGTATTAAAATTACTCACAGCAAACCTGTATTAAACCATCCCTTTAGAATATCATAATTATAGTTGAAAACCAATATATGGAGGTTGGAGAAAAATCTGAAAACATAATGGTGTAAGGATTTGGTTTTGTGTTATAGTTGCATTGTAAATTCACAAAAGAGAATGTAGAACATTGAACTAATACACTGAACAAAGGCTGAATATTTGAAAGACTTCAAAATCTTTCATGAGACTTGTATTTTTTTAATGGTAGTGTCATTAGAGTTTTTTATATAGTCATTTTCTGAAATATTTCATATAACTATGACTCACAGTAGATTTAGAACTCCAGTGTCTTTTTGAGTCAAAAACAAGAGTAGTTTTTGACTTGATAGAGGATATTTTTTTAAGCAGGAAAAGATATTCCTTTAATCTCCAATTTTAACTGAAGCAAAATGATTGAGTATTTTTATAAAGAATGTAGTATACAGCAGATAAGAAGACCCTGTATATGCAATTATCCTTTCTATACATGTGTATATCTCTGATGGTTCAAAGATTTACTTTTTCTGTGTATAACATATTATGTTAATAAAGTTTTTGTCATGTTTTTAAGCATACACTTTCCAAATGAAATTAAATATCCACTGTTCTTAAAATTAGCAGCAACTTTAAGACACCTAGTACTGCGCTTTCAAAATCAAATCTTTGGTGTGTTAATTTTTCTGTCAAACTAAATGCTGTCTTTTCCTTATTCATTATTGTGTTCCAACACCTTTTCCCCTAACCTCACAATCCTGTGTGATAATTAGATGCTTATATGTAGTGGCCTTTTAAGCAGACTGTTTGTCATTGTAGGCTGTAAAGTGATAGAATCCATCCACCAAAAAAAAGTGTTTTTTTGGAATGTTGCTCATTGTCAAATGGAAAATGTTATAAAGCCACAGACACTTAAATGACTTGTTAGAACTTTTCCACCTAGAATGCATCAGTAGGATTGTCTTTGTAGATGAAAAACAGAAATAACAGCAACAAAAAGGGATATGACTCTTTCAATCACCATTTATTTTTAGCTGTATTTAGATGACCATGCCTAGCTTTTCTGTTTGTGCAAAAATTACATTTTCACTGTACATGATGTGAATTGGTAATAGGTTCATTTGTGATTGGCCTAGAGGTCAAGTGGAAGGATTTTATTTTATTTTCAACTTTATCCAAACAAGAAAATTTGGAAATAAGCTACTAACTTTAGTATCATTGACTTGACAATGATACTAAATTGGCAGGTAGTTTAAAACCATGGATGGTGAAAAATGATATAATTCAAAATTCACTAGTGATAATATCAATCCATTTTTTAGGGTGTTCTAGTAGTTAGCTTGCAGCAAGGTTCTCCGTCAGTACAAGAAGTACTAATTTTAAACCCGAGATGTAAATGCATTTAGAATCAGACTGCACCATTACTCCTTTGACACTTCCAATCTGTAAAATGTGGCGCATTTTATTTGAATCTGATCACGATCTCACTGCTATTTATATAGTACATCTTTCTATTTTTTAGTGATCTTTTTTCATTCATGCTCATTTCCCTATTTGCCTTCCAAATAATTTGATTCATTTGGGTTTTACTGAATGTATTCCGTTGGGGTAGAGCATTGCATTTTCTGCATTCTTTGTGTATGACTTAGAAGCAGTCTGAAGACAATAGCAATCCTTCCAATCAGTCTGTCAGGAAATAGCAGTGATTAGTTCAAGCATAACGTGATGTTCTAGAAATAATTTTTATTTTTAACTAACTCATAGAATAAAAAGGGTGAAAAAGATATCGAGGAATAAGTAGCCATGCTTGTAAGATCACCTTTTATTACTATCAGGGAGGAGTCTTGAGTCCATTTCTTTCAATACATAAGAATTTCAGGGCCATATGTCTGTGTCCTATATTCAGTGGCAATCAAGCTGATACCTGCTGCCAGTTGGGACAGCTGGGGGGGTTGGAGGTCTGGGACCTGTTCCTCCAGACAAGTGGAATCTGAAGATTGCAAAGATAATGGCTTTGGCACAATGCTCGAGGGGAGAGTCACCTCAGAAGCAGAGAAAGTACCTTTAGTGTGGCTATTAGGCAGTGGACACTAATAGAAGGGAGATGAAGAAGACGAAGAAGATGTATGAGGAGGCACCTGGGAGGTGGGAAGGTGACATGACCTCTGCTTCACATCTGTGAAGCTATGTTGGGGCCATTACAGAATGCTCCCGTCCTGTTGCATTACTCATTGCTGACTAGTGATGGGTAGAACACAAAGTAGCAATTTATCCTTGCCTGATGTCTTATCATAAAACTTGGATTTTTAAATGATGAATGAAGAACAGCAGTCCCATAGAGTAGAAAAGTTAATTAAAATTTACAAAAATAAGGGTAGTATTTATCTGTTTAAGCCACAGTTATTCATATGAAGTCATATGAAGGAAATGGTCTTTGTCTTTAGTTCTCTTAACCTTGGTCATCATCTAAGAATAGGATATACAGAGAGTAATTATTTCTGGCTTTCAGGTCTCTTCTCCCAGAGGATCAATCTTTGTTCTCTTTGGGAAGGAATTTAGTCATCCAAAATAAAATTAAATAATGACAAGTTCTTTGGAGAATATCCACCAACTTGTTTAGTTTTCTTGTTAATAGATCAAAGAAAAGTTACATAATTTTTATATAACATTCATGTATGTGTACTTCCTTTCTCCGCAAAAGGGGTAAATTTGCCTTGCCATGGTTTTCTTTGTTTTATTTTAATACTATTGTTTTTAAGGGCCTGATGTTACCTCTGGGCTTTCTAAATATTCTTTACTTAGACAGTGTAACTGCATGTTAACATGAGAATTTTTCTCATCTTACTGTGCATATCTTGACATAAATTTTGATATCTGAATGGATAGTATGTATTTTAATTCTAAAGTCTGTTTTAAACTTTGCTGGGATAAATGGGATTGTAGCCTTAGAAAGCAATTGCTCAATTGCTCTTATTATGTTTCTAAGATTGTCTAAGGCATGGGTGTCCAACCTTTTGGCTTGCCTGGGCTGCATTCAGTGAAGGGGAATTGTTTTGGGCAGCATATATGCAGGTCACTTCAAAGATAATGCTTCCTATTTATTCCCATGGAACCTACTACAGATACAACAAGCACAGTAACTCTGATACAGAAAATTCTCAGCTACATAAAATTACTTTTCAAGATAGTCACCATCATTAGCTATCTGTTGTCACCAACGATGAACAAGAAGCTGCATGTCATGTTCACCCAAACCTGCATCGGTGCTCTCACAGCTGCTGAAACACACCACTGTGCTCACATCTACTGTTTTGTCTCCATAAATATTCAGAAAGATTTGGTGAATGTCAATTGGTGCAAATTTTTTTTCATGAAGGAAGTCAATGACACACCTTTTTTTCATATGCACTTCCATGTCAGACGCTATTGTATCAGACTGCCCCTCTCCTGCCATCTGCCACATGGTGACAAAATGCAACGGGATATTGGTGGGAAGGCTCGACCTCTACTACCATACCACCAACATCTGCCTCTGATGCCATGAGCCAGTGTCATAAAATAGCAGGCATTACTTTCAAAGCAAACCTCAAAAAATATATACTATAATTAATATATAAGTAACGAAACATTTTATTTTTTAATATTTTTATTAAAACGTTTTATAAAAGAGAGTAATGAAAACATAAAACTGTGAAATTAATGCATCAGTCTGGTTCAGCTGAAGTGGTTGCAATTCTTAGTGAGATCTCCAGGTGTTCGTCAAAGATTTTCTATGAAATTTTACTCTTCCAATGCTTCATTCTTTACAATTGTTCACAAATGTACCTACTGCCAAAAAACAATGACAGGTGTGATCGTGAGGGAAGGAATATTTCTCTCTGCTAAGACAGGTCTTCGAAAGTCTGGTAAAGAAACATGATCATAGCATCATATCATAGAATCATAGAATGGCCTGGGTTGAAAGGGTGCACAATGATCATCTGGTTTCAACCCCCCTGATACGCACAGGGTCGCCAACCAGTAGACCAGGCTGCCCAGAGCCACATCCAGCCTGGCCTTGAATGCCTCCAGGGATGGGGCATCCACAGCCTCCTTGGGCAACCTGTTCCAGTGTGTCATCACTGCAAGTCTATATTTTAAAATTTGCAGATAATCTATTTATGCTGACTGAATATGGAGTTGCAAACATAAATTGGTCATCTTTTTTGGCAACCTTTAAACCTATTCTCAATTGTATCAAAACAGAAAGCATGTTTTTTTATTTTTCTCCGTTCACAGGAATGTATTTAGCCAGCATATCAAAATGCATATAATTATTTGCCATCACTTGAGTCAACACTGTACTGCACCCTTCCTGTTTGGTTTCAGTCCTTCCTTGGTTTCAGCCCAGATGGTACCAGTCTGGTACCAAAAATTTGGTTGTTGTGAATGATGGCTACACACTTAACCACTTGGAAGAGAAGAGCCATTGCTGAGACGCAGTCCTCATTATGAGGACTCATTGTGCCAGGCCGCTGTGGCTTGTGGGTTGGACATGCCTGTTATTAGGTTTATAAAATCAAAGCGTTTCACAGATTCTCTTTTAGTTTCTATGAGTGCTTCATCTCAAAAGCAGTATAGTTTTTATATATATATATATATATTTATATTTATATTTATATTTATATTTATATTTATATTTATATTATAGTTTATAGTATATTGCTTGCTCATTATGCACTTATTCACTTAGATGAAGAATTGTGTCAAGCTTCGTTGCCCCTTGTTCTGACTTGCTTGTGGTCTTATCCCAGGAGAATCAACATCATTGATCAAAAAAGTGTTTCCTGCTGCACTTCTTAGTATTGTCTCAAATTTAACAGATTATGTAATTCCATTTATGCTTGTTACTTTCAGGCCTGTGCTATTACCCAAAGTTTGCATTGTTATTTTGTATTTTCCATAATGTTGTGTTTGCAAATATTGTGTGATCACAATCCTCTTAATAATTGCTACCTTTGAACCATACATGGCTTAAGCATAAATCAGTCATGCCCAACTCAGATCAGTATTCTGAGATGTTTTCTGGGCAAATAGTTTATGCAAAGGTTACAGTGTGAGAATTTTTACTGTTATGAAACTGTCACAACTACAAGCAATATACCTATAAATAATGAAAATATTTTCCATTAAGTTTTATCATTGTACAGAATTTTTTACAGAATACAGAGAAGTATCAAAGCATTTGCGTTGAAAATCTGGTTTAGTAATGGAAATGCAAACTTCAAGTCATTTTACCACGGTTAGAGTATTTGAGCATTATGTTTTGCTACCTTTTAGTCAATACTGAATATTAGTATTTAATGGCTTTGAATGAATTCTAATGATTTGTGTTATGCTGAAAACAATGTCAAAATACTTCATGCAGTATTAGTCTACTTTCAGTGTTAGCATTAGAAATTAGCAAATACAGAGAAATTATGAAAAATATTATCCTTCTAGGCCAAATTTTTCACCAAGACTCATCAGCCAAGCAGTAAAAACTACTAAATAAAACATCCATACCCACATCCTTCAGGTTATGGATGCTTGGACAAGCTGATTCAAATTTTTGAATGTTTTGAAGTTCTGTCACAAGGAAAAAGCCAAAATATTATGAACAGTGAATACATTAACAATTCTTTAAGGAAAAGATCTGTTACACATCATAAAGTGTGGCAACTATTGTTTCTGAAAATGTAATTTTCAGTTCTATTGTACCATTGTGTATAGTATTATGCAAAATTTGGAAAATTCACTCAATATAATACTGCACATTTGCCTTTTTTTATTATTTCTTTTTGTTCTCTCTCTATCTAGATCCTGATGTGCATGTTTATATTCAAAAATTAAAAGGTCCATATATATATCAATGAAATACTTCCATTGAGTTATGGAAAACAAAATTATTCCAGTGTTTCAAGTCTCACAATCCTGTATACCTTTCAAATGCAAAAAAGTGGGAAGAGGAAAGAACACAGCTTTTTCATGTCCACAAAAACATCACTTCAAGACAAAAGTGCTTTTTCTGAAAATCATTTATGGTTTATACTCAACACATTGTTCTTAATGTGTTTGAGGCAAAATGTCCATTGTGAAAATGATGGTCCTAGTTGGCAAATTCTGCTAGCCTTGAGGATGTGCAGCACTTAAAATGAAAAATAAAGGTGCATCAGAGGGCCAGGTACTCAGATGGTGCTGTTGTTAAGAAAAGGATGTGAATTTTCAACAACTGAGAATCTATGCCCTGAAAATCTGTCAGCCTTCATCACTTAATCTAACCCTTGTTGAAGTCAGTGGCAGTCTTTCCATAGACTTTAGTAGGAGTTGTAGCAAAGCTCAGCACTGAGCCTGTAGCACGTTCCTGAATACTGAAACATGAGAAAGAGGATAATTTGCTCTCTGAACTGCCAGTTTTGTAGCTAGAAAACAGGAGTTCTTAATGAAGGATAGAAAAGTTGAGGAAAAGTTGGAGTTTGACTTAGCAACAAAATTGTTGCAGATTTCAGAGATTCTGTGCTTTGGACAAGGTTTTTAGCCTGCAACCCTTAATTGTGTTGATATCTTCGTTGTAACCATTTCTGGGTACACCTGTAACTCCCATTAGCTTGAGGGGGATTTGTATGTGCTTAGCACTTCTCAGAACTTGGACCCTGATGCTTACACACATCTTATAATGTGAATTTGCAGAGTCATATATCTGGAAAGAGGAAATTTTGACTATCCTGTTCTTATTGGGTTCTGGTTAGGACAGAAATGCTGAAATAATGGATTTTCCCATAATATTTCATCGCTTCATCTTTTTCTTTTTATTCAGCAGCAAGAAGCTCAACAGTATGCAGAAATGAAAAACAAACTTTCAGAAATTATTCTGCCATTCATCCCCAACTCACATTCTTTTTCTGTGACTTTCTTTGGCTCTGAATCCACAGGTCTTGCTTTCAGGAGTGGACATTTAATTCCTGGATTTGGCTAGACATACCACTTACATTCATCCACTAACTATGTAGCGTTTACAGACAGCTTATGATAAACTGAACATAGTTCAGCAAAGCTAAAGATTTGACCTGAAGACTTTTGAGATTCAGGTTGACAGATCTCATCTGTGCTTGTTCTCATGAAAATCCTGATATTTTATTCTTTCTCTCCCTTTGCAAATTTGGCACGAGAATATCTCTTTATGTCTAAACAGCAATGGCTACCAATGAACCCTAATATTATTTTATTCAGCTATATTCCTTGGAAACACATGCATAGTCATAAGAGCAAAGACAGGAGAAGGAAGTATCATTTTTACTTTACCAATGGGAAGTAGAGCCCAGAGCATCAATGTTTTTTTCACAACAGGAACTTTATGGAAAAAATCCATTTAGCCATAAGACCATTCCTGTCTTCAGTGAGTGTGTGTAATCATGCAATATCTTCAGCATATTTGAAATGCCATTATTCAACCACTTCTCTTTATTTTTCTAATAAAAATCTGCACTCAAGCTATTTGATAAGAGTTGAGCCCAATAAAAAAAAACCAACGGTATGCTAATTGATATTGAGCACAGTTATCAAAAATTAAAAGTGTACTCTCCATAGAGAATTTAAAGTATGTAATATAACTTCCATTACATATCTTGTAATGCCAAATTTCTTCAGAGGAGGCACGGTTTTAATTTATTCTTATTTTAAAGCACACTGCAAGGAAAACCACAAAATTCCATGAACCTCAGCAATATGCTCCAGGGGGTATTTGGCACATTACCACTTAAAACCTATTTTGTTCTCTGCCCCCTGAAATTTCATTAACTCCTGTTCCACTATGAAATATTAGCATTTGCAGCCTGCAGGTCATTGTAGAACACTATGAGAACCTTATGGATACTCTAGAAAATGTGTCCCTTTTCTCAGAAACGTACTGGAGTCAACACATCCTAAAGTCATTCTATTAACAGTTATTATTGATAGTGTGGAACAGGCTCAACTTCTGTTTTCACTTCGAGAAGCTTTGAAAATGCTGCTTTCAAGGTAGCCACAAGTCAAATACCCATGGCATTTTTATGCTTCCCTCTATCCCTTGTTGTTAGACACTAGAGCAAATATCATGAAGAAACCTTTTCTGCTTTTATTGGGTTTGGGTTTAGAACACAATTGTTCCTCTTCACTCTTTTCTCCTTCTCTTCCGTGTAAAGTTTCTGTGCAATGAAATACTAACACTGTTAACTTATTTTCAGTGACATTTACTTTACTGTCTTTTTTGCAAGTCTTCTGGTCTGAAGTTTTAAACTTAAGTACTAAAAAGTGATATCTATCTAAATCTGCAATCTTCAGGTTTTTTTAGTATCTTCTTTTAATGTTAGACTTTTTTTTTTTTATAGTAGTGAAATACATAAGAGATTGCTTTGCACCATTTAAAATTATCACTTTCACTGAGCAGACTAAATCTCAGATAAACATAGAAGCTTAGAAAACTATCATACAAAACACCAGACTCTTTCTTGCTTGACTGTACATGAATAAGTCCAATAAACTATGTAGGTATTCAAAACCGTAAATCTATGTACAGCACCCTTGGGCAAAGCTAGAATCATGAAAATTTCACAATAGTGTCCCCTTCCCTTCCCTTCCCTTCCCTTCCCTTCCCTTCCCTTCCCTTCCCTTCCCTTCCCTTCCCTTCCCTTCCCTTCCCTTCATTTCTCTGTTTAAATGAGCAGAAAAAGCTGCAGGCAGAAATGAGTTTGCATTGTTAAGAATGCTTAATAATGTTTAAATTGCACTGAAGACAAGGATCAATTTGACTGAACTCTAGATTTTTGGCACAGTTGTGACAAATCTGATAAAACATGCAGGGAGAGAAGGCTAAGACCAAACATTCTTCTACTAGCTTTACTGTTTATGTAGAGATAGGATGAGATTTTTTAAGTCTGTGATGATGGTCAGAAGGCTGTAACAACTCAAGACAGGTTTTAAATTACAGTGGTCTTTGCAAATAACACAGTCATGCAAAATTTGCACCTGTCGCTTAAAAAAAACAGGAGAGGTAGGAGAGCTATAGTTGCTGTGGAGAAAGAACTAGAAAGTTAAATTGAAATATAATAGAATGTCCCAATTTGAAAGGGATTCAGAAAGATCAAATCAAAGAAAAGATGATAAAAATTAAGATTTATCTGAAACATAAACAGTGAGATAGAATTTGGAGGAAAGTACTGAAAGTGAGAGACAAGTGTCCAGGTTATCTCCTCTTCTCACTTTAAGCTAACTTTAAACTCAGGATAAAAAGGGAGTTCAAATATTTTTATGAATTCTGGGCTGATTTTCAGTGGAAATATCATTATAGGAATTACATTCTTCTATGTCATTTTCCTTCAAAGAAAGAGGTTGTATCCCTCCACTTGGGGGCAAGTTCGCTCGAATACTGGAACATATGGATTTTATGTTTTACATAATCCACACATCTTCCTGTGAGCACAGGGTAGAATGATATCTTTTAATTTGTTTATTTGAAAACCAACCATTATGAAACAGAATTAGAGTCTTCAGCTTTGTTTCTCCCCTGTATAATCACTTTTTGTATTATCTTCAGTGAGCAGTCAGTGTTAACTTTATGGTAGGGGAACTTGGGAGCTTTTTCAGTGCATCCTAAACAGGGAAAAATAACTTTTAAGAAGAAGAAAATAATCTTAAAAAAAAAAAAAAAGCCAAGAACAAACACTCTTTGGGAGTAATTTTTTTTAAAAATTATTATTATTTTATTTTATTTTATTTTATTTTATTTTATTTTTTATAGACCAAAACACCCTGGGTAATTTTATGGCCATGTAACTGAAGTTGGATAGTTTGAAACACTTCTAGTTTCTTTTCCACAACTGCATGTCTGCTAATTTCTGTCTTGTCAATGTATATTGTTTGTCATAAATCATAATCACAAAGACCCAGAAGCTGTTTCTCCCTATATCTGAATATAATGCTTCTTTTCCTAGGCTTGTGTGCGATCTCTTAATGTTAGTACAAACTAGCAAATACACTTTCTAGAAAACAATCATTTTTTTCCAATGCCCCCATCACATTTCAGAGCAACTTCAGGGCAATATTCCTATAGCATTTAGCAGTTAAAAACAAACAAACAGAAGCTTTCTTGTCTTTTCCTCTGAGATCCTTAGAAATCAGCTATTTCTTGCTTTTTGCAAGTTGGCACTTGCTAGACAATACCCCAGACTTTTATTATGAATGACCTTTTCTGCTTAGCTCTGTCTTTCATTACCAAGTCTAAAAACATACATCAGAGAAACTAGGATTCTGAATGTGAATACTTTGACTCTCAGGGTAAAAATAAGAGCTCTTTTTATGTAAGGAGAAAAAGCACATGGAATCTCTTGTTCGTATCACATTTGTCAACATACCCCACTTGCATGCAAAATATTGGCAAAGACTGAGAGCAAAGCAGCAGGAAAGAACTTTGTGGTGATGAGATAGAAAGGTGGTACTGATATACATAGAGAGGTTATGCTTATCGCACAAACCTTGAGTGGGATTTCTAGAATGTTAAGAGAACATCATGGCGAAGGAAGAAAACTGGCATTGAAAAAAAAAAAAAAAGCTAATGTGTTTGTGATGATTTGGATGGTATGGCTTCTGACTTCTATGGCTGCTGGAACCAACTGGAGTACTGCTTAAATGAATTAGCGTCTATACCTGATGGCTGTCATTTATGTTGGCAGCTTTTTGTCAACAAGCCTCTCCACTACAGAAGGGTGAAGAAGTTCTCAAGGGAGAGATAGTCCTGCATTCCTGAGATCTTCGCTTAGTTCAGCAAAATCTCAAAAACTGATCATTAGATACCAGTAGTCTCTTCAATTTGTCACCATGGAAATACACATCATACCTGTCTGTGTTCCAAATCTGATTATAGAGGTAATCATAGTTTATAATACTAAATCATTAGTTCTTAGAGACAGCATTACTTCTGGAGTAACACACATTAGATTTTTTTGCTCCAGTTAGGTTTTAAAATTTCTGAATCTTGATGGAAAGAGTGGTAACAGATTTGTCATGAAAAAATACGGAATCATAGAACAGTTTGTTTAGAAGGGGCCCTTAAAGATCATCTCGTTCTGCCCTCCCCCATATCCAGGGACAGGGACATCTGCTAGCTCAGGATTGCAGGAATAGCAATAAGTGATTTAGCAACAAGTGGGTTATTTCAATGCTGCAGTGATTTCATCTAAAATGCCACACAACTGCCTGGGTCACTACTGCTTAGAAACTGCAATGCAGCAAGTGAGAATTATGTTTTTGTAGCCATATTACAAGTGTAATGTGGTTGTCACAGCAAACTAGTACTGAGATTTTTAAAAGTATTATTGAAGGAAGGAAGGGCATACGTGTACTTCTGAAGAAATGAAATGTCTATACAAACCACTGATCACTTCTTAAATCCACATGATGTTGCAGAAGTAGTATAATCAGATAATCGATCAGAACATCACTGTATCATGACTTCTTGTCAACTGTTGCAGTTGGAATGAATTGCCTGGGATTTTTCTTTTAATGTATGATTTGCGCATCATAACTAAACACAGGGGGAAAGAGGTACAACAAAGGGAACAAGAAGGATTTCATCTGAGGCCAGGTCAACTCTTGCCCTAGATAATGGTTGATAACTGAATTGTTTATAGCAGATTACCTACCAGCGCCGGCTGGTTTTCATCATGATGGTAAAAGAAAACATTTCATGCAACAAACATTGATCCCCTTGTTATGACTTGAAAGCTGCACAGCTGCTTTTCATTCCAGGAGAATATCGGTGAAAAATCATCTTAAGAACATGGAAACCTATTGGTATTACACACATTACTTTCAGTAATATATATAATATCACATAAAACTAGGCAGGAAGACATTTTGTACTCCTTTTAAAAGGAAACTTAAACTTGTGAGTAAAACTTGATTAGTGTAACTACATAGAATTTCCCTGACTGGGTTTATTTTGGCCTCTCCACTGTCACAGATGTTCATTATTGCTCAAAGAAAACACTGTAAATTTAGTCAAGAGTTCAAGTGAGGAAAGGGAGAAATCAGAATAAGATTTATAAGTTTTTTGTTATACGTGACTCGATCATCAGCTCTAGAAAGCACGTTAGCAACCTGCTGGGATCTGGTTTCCTCCTGGGAAAGCAGTGACGTAAATCCACTCACCCCTAATAGGAGCTGTTGAGATTATTGAGTGATTTGGCTAATGGTCAAATGAAAGGGAGCACAACAAGGTGAAAAAAAACTTTCAAAGGGTTTTTTCAGGTTTGAAGGAGATAAGATGGGTTTTGTGGCTCTTTTATCTCTTTCTCATGCCAGGATACCCTAGATGTGTCCAGAGGAATTTGGCCCGTGCGATTTCAGTGGCTGTATTCACACGGGAATTTTAGCTGACCTTGTCAACTCTGACAGCAGTGCCTTAGATAGTACAGAGACCCTCCCTAGATTTTAAGAGCTCTATTAATAGACCCGTGGCATTCAGTTGAACATTTGTCCTGGAGGTGTGAGGTTTTTCACTCTTCTAAGAGTTTGCTTGCATATGTTAGGACTGTACAATGAAGCCTTGAATCTCACAAGATAATGGAGACATAATGCACTAATAGCACTTGGCTTTGCTTTTACTAAATCAAGTTTTTCATTCATTCCACAGTATGTTTTATCATCAGAAACTTTTCTTTAAAGCCATTCTAATGGTGTTGGAATATAATACTGAAATTATAAATAACTTATATGCATTCTAGTAGCTTTGTGAGTGTCCTTGTAAGTGTGTCTCTATTACTGATCTGCTTTGAATCTTCTGTCATCAGGGAATTTTGTTGCTAATTGGCATCTGTGATCTTAATGGACCTGTTATTCCTCAGAAAGAGGGGAGACTGGATTTTTATTTTAGTGTAGCTGAATGGTGTCTAATATAGCTACTAATGATGAAGTTCAGACAGACAAAAATCCTGTTCCAGTTACTATGTTGGTATTTAGAGTTTGTCTTAGATAGATATAATGCATGTGATGGAGATAGTAGCCCACTAGCACTGTAAAAAAAGCCCTCATCAGCTAGTCCAATTTAATTCTCATCTCTTTCTTAACTGTAAGTCATAACTTAATGTTATTCTAAGCATACTAACAGAGCAAGCATCTTATGTGTTGAAGCACCTTGAGAAAAGGAAAGAAAAATGAGCATATTTCTATTAGTAATTATGACTCTTTTGAAAATATTCTTTCTTTTTATTGGAAGAGAAACAGAAAAAAGGTGAAGACTGAAATCATTTTGCGAAAAAAAAAGAATTCAGCCATAAAATAACACATGTATAAAAGCAAATTTATTATTCATTATGATTAGGAAAAAAAAAATAAAAGGTGAGGTTTGAAATTATGGTTGACTAGATTTTCATGAATTAAGGAAAATTACTGTATAATTTGATTTATTTGTTCATTTGTTTGGCATAGCAACAAACTTTACTTATTAATTGCAATATTCTATGAATGTGTTTGGTCTGATTTCTTTTATTTTCTTTTACAACAAGTTCTAATCAGATAATAGCTGTGAAGACTTTGTTGTAGGACAGTGTTAGAACTAAAAATTCTTTGAACTTATACAGTTCTTGTCCAGTAAACCTTAGAAATTCTTTGGACATGTCAGTGAACACAAGGACAAGCCAAAATATGCGAGGTCAGAGAAGCAACCAATAGAACTAATAAAGAAATAGAACGGCTTTGCTACTTGTGAGAAAAGCCTTAGAAGAATCAGACCATAAAATTGAGAATATATATTACAGCTTTAATATAGAGTATAGCTTTAAAGGCAGTTCTAAAAGCACAAACTAATACTGTGAGTGTGACACTTACAGGTAGCTGAAAGCTTAATGCTGTGATCTTAATTTACCTATCTAAGAATAGCAGACTTCTTACATACACCCTGTCTTATTTCTCACAGAGTTACTTATCAGTCAGTGCTTGAGCAGAATCAAAGGGCACTTTTCCCAAGACTCAACTTCCCTAATCCTTAGAAAAAAAAAAAAAAGAAAAAAAAAGAAAAAGGATATTTTTTAGTACATAGAAATATAAAAACATGGATAAGAATTAAATTCCTTGTTAGATGTTTGCTATCACAATGGCTTGGAAAATAGTAAAATTAGTATTTATATATATGAAGTATAATTTATATATGTAAATATATTTTATAACATTTACTTCACTGAAGATATTTTTTTCTAATGACCACAATTGTTTCACAAAAATGTTTTATTTTCTTATAGAATCATAGAATCATAGAATCACAAGGTTGGAAATGACCTATAAGATCATCTAGTCCAACCGTCTCCTCATCACCATCGCCACCACAAGCACTAAACCACATCACGCAGCATGTTGTCCAGATGCCTCTTGAACACTGCCTGGGACGGCGACTCCACCACCTCCTTGGGCAGCCATTACAGTGCCTGCCACCCTCTGAGAGAAACAGTTCTTCCTTATGTCTAATCTAAACCTCCTCTGGTACAACTTGCAGCCATTTCCCCGTGTTCTGATCGTTGCCTGGGAGAAGAGGCCAAATCCTCTTCACCACAACCTCCCTTCAGGAAGTTGTAGAGTTGTATTTATTATATAAATAATAATGAAATTCCCTTGATGTCTCTTGATGTGAACCAAGGAAAATGTAAGCAGGGAGAGGAAGAGTCTTGAGAATATATTTTCTTGTGCAATTTCTAGTCAACTTGCATAGATTTTTAAGCTTTTTTTTTTTTTATGATAAGCAGATGTAGTACATTTAAGCTACTAAATCAAAGCAAATGTGTCAGCAGGTGGTCAACTTTAGAAAGTATGAGAGCTGGAAGAAGAACAAAAGGTTCTTTTTTTTAAAAAAAAAAAGGTTACGTTTGATTAGACAGCAAGGAGAGAAATATGAAAAGCCTAAGTGGTTTTCTTTAATGATATTGAGAACTCAAATGCTAATGGCACATCTGAAATGGAATCTATCCATGAGTAACCTTTGCCAGCAGTCACCATTGCACAGATCTCTCAGTCAAAGATGCAAAACAACCCTAAAAAGATTTTTGTAACATATTACGTGACAATATTGTATATCAATATAATGAAGACAAAGAAATTGGCCAATATTGCCATTGCATAGATAAATAATTATAAAGTCTTTAGCTAATCATATGCTTTCATAATTCAAGTATATTCATGGTCTTTATCTCCAACCACCCACAAAGTACTGGTGTCAATTATGACTACTTTGTCAGATGAATTACTGCTTTCAAATCATTTTTTACGAAGTAAAAGACCATATCAATAAAAGACCTTTCTCCTCCCTCACCCCCCCCTTCCCGCCCTGTTCTTTTTTGTTTGGTTGGTTTTTGTAAGAAAACATTTGTTAAACTATTAAGTGTCACAGATGTTTTTCCCTGTAAAATCAATTGACATGTTCTGAAAAATGACCCTTTCAGTTGGTAGCATCCAGGCAGACAGTCTGAGAGCAACATAACTGCATTCTTCTCAAACATCAGATGAAAACAAAGAATATTCTGGAAACATTTAATGACAAAAAGTGTGCTTTTACAAACAAAATGAAAAAGTAGTGAAACAATATTTGTTTTCCTTGGTTTTTTCCTCCATTTACTTCTCCCTGCCTCAAACTAGCACTTAGAAACAGAGGCACAGATAGTAAACAGTTTACTGATAAAACTTAACTGCAAGAAAATTGTGTCTCTAGTCATCTTAAGTCGTGTATATAATTTTTATTTCAGCATCAGTAAATATTTTTCACCAACTTAGGTATAGGGAAATGAGAACATAGAGAGTGATTTTCATCATCATTGCCTAGCCTAGTTTTCGGAAGGATTTTAGATATATTATCTTGCGATTGAATAATTTCTGTGACGAGAGCATATGATGTCTAAGTGAGCAAGTTAATGAATTTGAGTAGTGAATGCTTTCTACTTTCAATAGGATGTTTTTCTAGACCTTTTCTCAAGCCATAGTTTAGATGAGATCTTGGTTGATGTTACAATCTTTTCTTCTAGAAAGTCTTTTCTTCTAGAAAACCCTATTCTAGAGGGCAATGACTCAATGCTCACTGACATGTATCATTATTGTTTGTGATTTTCCATGTCAGATTCTTGTCCCTGAAGTTGTTAGTGCAAACCTTCACTTATTATGTAAGCAATGAAAAAAGTATTAAGTTATAGTAAAGATACTGACTGCTCAAGGCACTCATGGATATCTGAAATATTTCTGTAGAGTCTAAATGATAGTTCAACTTTTTTTTTCAGAAGCCACATTTGAGATTTCATACAGAAAAAGATTTCTATTTATCCTTTTCTTGACCTAACTTTTTGCTTTGATTTCAAAAATCAAGTCTCTAGATCTGATTTTTTCACTAAGCGCATGTACAGAATGCATACATTGAAAAGTGTGCCCTATGATGGCATTGTCATGTGCACATACTGTGCTGTCCCTGCAAGACAAGAGGCAATAAATAATTCAAGATGTATGTAAATGTATTGTTGTGAGGTTAATAAGGCCATTCAGAGTAACTGTCTCATAAAATTTTCATGAAATATTGGTGAAGTTGGAGTGCATTACATACATGTGTAGAATTCTAAACACAGGAATAATGTAACCAGTAAAGTTGGAAAATCTGCAAATCTTGACATATAAGTCTAGGTCTACTAATAAATGTTCAGCAGATGTTGATGAATGTCATTGAGTGCCATTTTTTTCACACGGAGGAATTTAATGACACATCTTTCCTTCATACACACTTCCATGTCAGATGCCAACACAGCATCTGAAGTCACATGGCAACAAAGTGTAATAATATTGGTGGGAAGGTCCAACCTCTACCTCCATAACACCAACATCTGCCTCTGATGTCGTGGGCCAATATAATGAAATAGGAGGCTGTACTTTCAGAGCAATCCTTGAAGTTGTTTGCCTCGAAACTAGTGTGTGTGTATGTGTATGAATGTGATCTATAGCACCTGCTAGTGTGATATTATTCTCTTCTCTTTTGCTGCCAAGTGCACTCAAGAAGATTCATCTCACCACCCTCTTTGTCTTTTGACAAATGATCTAATAAAAGGCTTTCCCTCCAGCTTCAGACTTTGTTGTGTTTGAGTCCTAGAACCTTCATGGCCACTGCTACTCTACTGCTGTTCATCTTAGCCTCCACTGTAGTCACAATCATACTGAGAAAAACACAGGAAAATGGTAATTCATCCCATTGGAAAACAAATGAGTCACCCACGGAAGATGCTGCTCCCTTTCTCCTGCTGTAAAGGAGCCTGGACAACTGCCCAACATCTGGAGTGCTAATGCTAGGTGTGATGGACACCTCCCTCAGGACGCCCACAGAGAAGCCTAACCTAGCCTCAGTGCTAAGCTGGCAAAGCTGTGGTCTCAGCTTATGTTCCACCGCTCTCTGAGCAATCCCTGAAATAATGGTAGCCGTTATCCTGTGTTACATGCCACACATACCTGCTTTCCCTGCTTTCTGTTATCAATTGAAAATCAAAATGCTGTGCTAACAAAAATGTTGATGCTAATGAAATCAATCAGCTAGGACTGGTAAAAAAATCAGTTAAGAAACAAAAGTATACAGAATAAAATCATGTAAAGCCAGATGTCATGCTATGTACTTATTTTTCTGACTTATTTAAGTATATTAGATACTGCACAGGGTGGGGTGCCTTTCATGTGTTTTGAAATCTATTTATAAAGGTGAATGTATCTTTAGGACAGAAGCAGAGATTAAATACATTATAGTCTTCTCTTATTTTGATTTTGTAGAATTCTGCAAGTATATTCTGGGATGTTGACCAACCCTTGATGAGAAAATTGGCAATGTAGTGAAGCATAAAGCAGTTTAAAATTCTGAGTGACTGGAACAAGCTGAAGTAGTTAATAATTCATTGCACAGCGTGTTATCCCTTCTCGCTCTTGTTTAGCTTTCTTTAGCTGCTACATTTCAGAGAAATAGTAAATAGGCCCTATTGATTAGAATAATGAGTTATCCTTCTGTTATTTGTTCAGTTGTTTGGTGTTAGTACAATCCAAACTCTTATGATATTTTGGTACTATTTCCACAGATTTTTTTTTTTTTTTTTCAAATGATGTCTCCGGACCTCTGGTGAGAAGAAAACAGATGTAGATGGCTGGAACTTATTTTATAAATTGGTTATGTAAGATATGAATATTCACATAAGATGGGAAAAAAATAATAGAAGGAACAGCAAACAGGCGGGCTCGTGATAGTTCTGTTAACGCTGAAGTGGATGGCATACAGGGGTTGAGAAGTCTTCAGTCAGGTTCCTCAGACCTGTGTAGTATATGCGCCTTTTCTCAGTCTGGATTAGTATGATATGCAGGTTGCAGCTTATTGTGATGCAACTCCAATAGGCAGCTCAGCACCTCACAGCTGCTCACTCCCCCTCCCTATGTGGGACAGAGGAAAAAATGGAAAGGTAAAAGTGGAGGAACTTGTAGGCTGAGATAAAGGCAGTTTACTAGGTAAAGCAAAAGTCGCATGCATAAACAAAGCAAAACAAGGAATTAATTTGCTACTTCCCCATGGCAGGCAGATGTTCAGCCACTTCCAGGAAAGCAAGGTTCATCATGTGTAACGGTTTCTTGGGAAGACAAATGCCATCACTCTGAACGTCCTCTCTTTCCTCCTTTACACCAGTTTGTATTGCTGAGCATGACATGATATGGTATAGAATATATTTAGGATCAGCTACATTGCTTCTGTTCCCTCCCAGCTTTTTGTGCACTCCCTTCCAGCCTTCTCACTGACAGGGCAGCGTCAGAAGCAGGAAAGTCCTTGATGTTGTGGAAGCACTGCTCAACAACTAAAATGTCAGCATGTTACAAACGTTATTTTTAACAAAAATCTAGAACACGCAGCATCATATGAGCATCTGTGGAGAAAATTAACACTATTTTGGACAAAACCATATAACAACAATATGCCAGAGGGTCCAAACAGCATATTCTCCCATTCTCTCCTTTTTTCTTGTCTACTTCATCACACAAAGGGCTTTGAAGGCTCCTCATTCCTGTTACCATTCTTTTCATTCAATCTAAACCTTCCCTGATTTAGTTTGATAGGACAAATTTTCCCTTGTTCTATCACAGTAGGCCCTGCTAAAGAGTCTGCCCCTTCTTACTTAAAGTCTCCACTTAGCTAATGCAAGGCCACTCTCAGGTGTCCCCAGAGCCTTCTCTTTTCCAGTCTGAACAGTCCCAGCTTTCTCAGCCTGTCCTCATAGGGAAGGTGTTCCATCCCTTGGATCATTTTTGTGGCCCTTTGCTGGATGTGCTCTGGATGTGTTCCAACAGGTCCACATCTCTCCTGTACTGATTTATGTAGATGTAGCACTCCAGATGAGGTCTCACCAGAGCAGAGTAGCAGGGATTATCAATGCCACCTGCCCTGAGGAGCACAGCAGAAATATTGCATCAGTGCTGAGTTACAGTTTTTTTCCCAGTATATGGGTGGGAAGAGGGTTAAGGTCATGGATCTGAAATCTGTGTTTCAGAAAAGAATTACTGTGAATATCTCAGTGAGTCTGTGTCAGTAATATATTCAGCACACACACATTGAATCAAATTTCCCAGGCTTCTGCTAAATGGTGGCCATATGCACAAATTCCTAAGATTTTACCTGTGAACATTTCTGGGCAGAAGATAAGACTAGAAAATCCTGGAATGTCAGAGGACCATGCTGATAGACACATAATAACCTGCAGGTACCTAGAAAGGGAAAAGAGTAGCTTCAGTCTTTTCAGCAGTGCAGGCTAAAGTGAAACTGCCTGCACAAGAACTGCTAACTCTGGGCAGCTCTGGTACACAAAGGGGAGGGATTTGGAGGGAAAGCTCTGGAGTCTCAGGCTTGCTGCTCCTGCTCCCTCCAGCAGAAAGCTGGAGCCAGTGATCTAGCTTCTGGAAAGATGTACATGCCTTTCATGAAGTCATAGAATCACAAAAAGATTAAGGTTTGGAAAAGACCACTAAGTTCACCTAATCCAACTGTCAACCCACCCCTACCATGCCCACTGCCCACGTCTCTCAGTGCCACATCCATTTGGCTCTTGAATACCTATAGGGACAGTCACTCCACCACCTCCCTGGGCAGCCTGTGCCACTGCCTCACCACTCTTTCTGAGAGGACATTTTTCCTAATATCTGACCTGAACCTCCCCTAGTGCAATGTAAGCCCATCCTCTCTCATCCTACCACTGTTGTCTGGGAGAAGAGGCTGACCCCTCCCTCGCTGCAGCCTTCTTTCAGGGAGTAGAGAGTGATGAGATCTCTCTTTGAGCAGAACCTGTTCCCACCATCCCTCATCTGCCTAATCAGAGGGAGCAGCAACAGAAACCAGCCCAGCTTTTTAAGGCATCGCCACTTGTAAAGTGCCCTTAAATCCTCCTGCCTGTTCTGCCCAGCTTATTAGCAACCTGTTGAGCACATTTGCTGTTTCTTGTCATGAGTTGGAGCGTGATTCATGTTCTGTAACCCAATAGTTTATTTAATCTTTTGTACTATTTCCTACTTACTCAGTGCCATGACTATATTTCATACTTAATGTCATAATTTGTATGCAATAATCTCTTAGTTTTTATATTATCTTCTTGTACTTTGTTTCACAGATTGTCTTTAGAAAAAAATATTTCATTTTAGCAGCTTCTAATTTGCTGTATATTCATATTTCTAAAACTGCTTTCTGGCATTGTACTCTGAGAAGTATATGAGGAAGAAGATACGAGGAATTAGGAAGCAGAGCTACAGGAGAGAAGTGTAGCACTGAGAAAGGAATATAAAAGCTTCATGATGTATTTTCTCATTTATCAAATAGTATTCTGGCCAGGGCATATTTGAAATGTACTGTATTAAAGTATCACCAAAATAAATAAATAAATAAATAAAAAAGCACTGTTGTAAAAATATGAACTTTTTTTCATGGTTCAAAATATTTTGGCAATATCTTAACAGGTTTAAACTGTATGCCTAGTAATAGGTAGAATATAATGTAGCACGTGTCTAATATGAGGCTCTTGTGGTGCTCTCTGCACTCTACTTGCTGGGGTTTTAAAATCCATTTCCAGAAGGAATCACACTCCAAGGAAATGTTTAAATTTTTGCATTGTTACAGGTATAATCTGATAGAAGTGGGTTAGCCTGTGACTTGATGTGGCTTGTGAGCAGCCGAAGTGTGGGCCTCGCTACAGACCTGCGTGACTGGGATGGCAGTGCAAAGCCATGCTGGTGTGCGAGGCTGTTAGGCAATCAGGATTCCTGGCTGAAGAAGACAATGAATCAGCAGGCATGGCTGAAGGTGGCAGTGACAAATGGCCCCAAGTCTCTGCTGCATAGCCAGCACAGCCAAGTCTTGCTCCTCAGCCCAGCGATGAAACTGGTGAGGTTCCCTCCAGAGGATCACATCAACAGCAACTTATCCTCTTCAAAGACCATGGCGTGAATCTTCTGGCTTTCAGACACATGCAGATATGAGTCTCTGGCCCAGGAGCAAGAAACTGGCTTTCTCTTGCTTAGAAAAATGTGTATTTATCGTAAATCTTCCAGCCACTTGGGAATCCTTCTGGGGCCATGGTTTGTAGGTGTTTCATTTTTTAAATATCACATTACAATACTATTCAGAAATATCTGAGTCAGTAAATGTTTTCCCAATGACTGTGAGAAGCGGGAGTTGCTGAGAACTGTGTGACCGCACAGATCAGTGCCTTGAGACCTGCGGAGCCTGGTGCTCCAGTAAGATTTGTTTCAGTGGTGATACTCACCTGCCCTTGACACACTTTAAAGTGTTGAACACGTGCTAAAGGTTTGCGTGGAGCTGAATGGTGCAGTGCTCATTAAGTTCAAACCATTACTTGGGATATACCCTGTATAGAAAGTGTTATAGTTCACTGAAAACTTTTAATGCTAAATTTCCCCCTGTTTTGGTTTGAATTAGTAGTGCTGGCTTCTCTGCCTTTTTAGAAACGATTCCTGTTTGAACGGAATCTCTTTGGCTTATCAGAGGGAAATATTTGAGAAAATATTGTGATAACTGTGAGACCTGGAAATTTAATTGCTTTTATTTTGTATCTTTCTACAGATTTTTTCCAGTGCTGGATATATTTGGCTGAGATAGAGACTGTAGGATGAATGACAACTTTGTTTCCATAATGCTGGAAGGAGTTAGATGCTCAAAGTTCACTAAAGTCTTTTCCTATCTTAGGAGCTCCGCTGATATGCAATATAAAGTAGGATTTTTTTTTTAGGCTATAGAGAACTCATTTTCTTTCTGTTTTGCATCTCTGTATTGCTGAATCGGTCTTCTATTGCTACCTGGTGTCTTTCGAGCAAAAGCTCACAGATTAGAACAGTCTCAATCAGGCTGCAAAGGATCAATTTTAAGGTGTTGTCCAAGAGGACTTTTTCTTGTTTCTTCTTGTAATGGCTGAGCTGCAGAGAATTTACCTTGTCTTTTTGCTGCTGTTCTTGTTCTCAGCTGTTTTGCATTTAGATGAACCAGCAGAACTCAGACAGTAGCATTTACCCACACAGATGAGCTCTCACCAAGTCATCCTGAATACTGAGCCTGTTTCTTGATTTCCCATTCCCATGGAACTGATGAAAGGGATTGGACACACTGACTCCACAGTACTGGTGGTCTTTTGCGTCCCTCTGCTTCCTATGGGACTTTCAGGCATGGACACTGCATCCCGCCTGCCCACAATATCCTCACTGTGCTAGATCATAGCAAGGCTTACTGATGAGAGGAAAATATGATACTAAATTGATTAATTCTTGATCAAGGGCAGTTAAACTCACAACTGGCAGCTGCCATCATAACACATTGTGAATACAAAGGTTGCAGAAATCTGAGCGACACTTAAGGTCACTTGCCCTTGAAACAATTTATAATGTAAAACCCACACTAGAGGATTGTGTGGAGGTGATTGGTGTAGTGCTCATGTAGTGGGATGATAAACAAGGCACCAGAAACAGAGAATCTGTGTTCTAGCTTTAGAACATCCTGCAGATGTGCTGCTCCTGTGAGGAGCAGCAGGACGGGTGCAGAGGGAGAGTGGTGTACTTCTATAGCACAGCTTTCAGGTCTGCATGGGCTGACAAGAGCACTCCTACTGCCAGCAGGCAAAAGGCAGGAGGAGAATTGGAAATGGAGCTGTGGTAGTTTGTTCCGCTCATTACACCCAGTTCTTTCCAGTCAGTTGGTTATCCATTAGCTTGGGAAGTACAAAAATCACCTGGAGGTATCACAGCTCTTTTAGGGCATATTTAGAAGATGTATCTCCCAGTTGCTCTCTCCTTCCATTTGTCATCTTTCTTATTACAGAGGAGCTTATTCACTAGCCACTTTGCCAACTCCAGGATTTATAGCAACTGAAGACAGTACTTTAGGCAGGGAGGAGTGACTGCATTGACCGTGAACTCCCAGAACTCTCCAACAAGTCAATGTATTAAAGATAATGATGTACCAGGGCAATAAAGTGTAGAGGCAATAAAAATGTTATACAGATGTCAATGCATACAAACAAAATACATAATACAAAAATGAAAAAAACCTAAATAACTACTGGACATTTTACACTGTCTTAAATATGCTTCTGCAGCCACCTGTATTATTTAGTGGCACAATTTGTCACACAAATCGTGTCGCTTGCCAGACAAACCATATCTTTCTGATATCCCCTGTCCCATTAGTGGGACGCTAATGACAAACTTCCAAACTGGGGTGTGGGATAAAAGTGGAGAAGGGAAGCTGAAACCAGCTTATATTAACTTATTTCGTTTATAGTGCCTTGAATTCCTTTTCCTTCTCTTTCCTATAATGGAAGAAAAAAAACTCTCCAGTTCTCTGAGGCTGCAGCTCTTGATCTATGGCCTTTACTTCAGAAAGCACTTATGTGTGCTTCCAAGTATTCTTTTCCTTTTTTAATAAGTGGGACTTAAACAGATGATTAAGTAGTTTGTTTTTGCACTGGTAGTCTTTCAAACTAACAGCTAATGTTATGGGTTAATATTACAGATATTCTGAAGGGCTGCTGCTGCCTAAGGCCCATCAAATGGAAGGTATGAAGGGAACCAGGATGTGCATAAATGCCTACTCCTGTTGGAAATAACTTTGTCTTTGCCAAAAAGGGGAGAACGTGTGAGAAGTAGCTTACGATTTCAGCCAGCCTTACCTTTCAACGTGCTGCACAAAAAAAGCACAACAAAGCTTACATAAATTATCAGTTCTGTCCAGTTTTATTAAGCATAGAGAACCTGTAATCCTCTTTGTTAATTCTCTGTGTTTTGTGTAGCTAACCCTTTAGTTGTTCTTAACACATATTTTGAGAATAAAAATTCCTGCAGCTGGAACATGTAGTATTGGCCATGTTTTTTGTCCAACAAAGGCTGGAGGAACATAGAGTTCAAATGAATGCATAACGTTTTGTTAAGCTTCTGGCAACTTTACATGGACAGACTTTAACAAATGACAAATTGTGCTTGTCAGCATAGCAAACTTTGTGCTTCTTGTCATGTACAGTATTTCTGAAAATGGCCAACAGCGTAACTATAAAGTGTGTCTGTTTGTGTATAGGGTTCTCTGGGAGCATTAAAAACACAGCGCTCATGAATGTAGTTGTTAATGCTAAAGCTGTATCTGTTAGTGTGCAAAATCAGAATTCCTGGTCTAGTAGTGTATGTGTAGGGATAGAGGAGTTATCCTGGCACAGTGGATATCAGCCCAGTGGGGTGGTGCAAGGGTGGTGGGCATGGACTGGCACCCTACCAGCTTTGCTGCCTCTGCTGGTGTTGCACACAGCACAACTGTTCTCTGTAGCTGATGGCATGTCTGTCTGTGAGCTACCGGGTCCAATCAGAGCTTTAAAATGCTGTAGGAGAAGAAGATAGTAATCCCAAAGGCTAAAAAAGGACCCATCTGTTGTCAGTGGGTGTGTCGAGCTCTTTTGCAGCCTTCCATCTACTAAAGGAGAAATTGCTTTGTTAACTGTTTACAGCCACCTTAATTTGCCTTTTAAAAGGAAGTATTTTTAGTGTAACTTTGTAAAACTTTTTTTCCCTTTTCTTTTTGTTCCTTTTTTCTTTTTTTTCATGTCTTTTTATGAATCTTAGAAAAGAAAAAACACTGTTTTTGGCTTCGTTTGCTTTACCCTTTGTTGGCTGGTATTCTGCTTTCACTGGTTTTTGGTTCTTCGAAGTTGACAGAGAGCACTGGTGTTCCAGTTTAGAAGTATACCTTGTTACTGAAACGATGCTGATTAGCTACAAAAATATAGTTAACTATTTATAAACAAGCATTTCCCAATCATCATTTTTCTCTGCGATTTCAAAATGACACAGCATGGAGTTAAACATAATATTAAAATGGGAATCTTGATACTCTTGTCAATGTGACTGTAAGAGCCTAATCAACTATCTCAAAGTCCTTGAATTTTAAATACTATTATAATCTGATTATTTCTTGCAACACTCAACAGTTAAATTTTATACTTAAACACCATATCTTCTTTCGCTAGCACATAATCTACCAGTCATATGTTTTATGATGATGTGAGCATGTATCTTACCAGCAAATGTTCTGGCCAACAATAGCATAATTTTTTCATAAGTAGGAGGAAAAATATTTTAAAAATAGCTTGAGATAAACCCAACCAGCAGTAAAAGTTTGATTGTTAATGCAGAAGAAATATGCAAAGTAGAAGAATGACTTTTCTCAATATATCTTTCGTGAACACCAAACCATAAAATATCACTAATTTGTGATAGTGATTTTTTAAAAAATGAAATAGAAAGAAAAAACAACACTAAAATATACAGAAAGATTTATAGAACAAAATTACGTGACTTTGTAGGTCAAGATTGATATTTTTTAATTTCTTTGAGTAGAAAAAAAAGAAGACAAGTTAGTGATATATGAGGCTTACACTAATAGGCTGGAGATAAACTGAAATTTTAATATACAGTCCTGTTGTTGGAACAACACTAAGTGTTCATCTCTCATAGTTTAACAGAAAATGGTTGATTTTTGGTCTTACATTCATGTAATGTATGTATTTAATCATGAAAAATACATAGTGTGCATAACCATTGATTGCATACCTATGAACCCAATTAGCTGTGTAGCTTCATTCTTTGGGAGTCAGTAGGTGGCTCAGGATATATATTCTTTTGAATTGATCCACTTCAGCAAGGTCTGACAACCACTGCTTTGACAACCAAGGAAAAATAAAGTCCTACTTTAACAGTTGTGAAAATATCTTACTTCCAGTTACGGACTGATGAATGAGGAAGCACAATATAATTCTGTAATTAAAATACTCACAGGACACTAATGGAGATGATCCTTACTCCTTCTGATTGTTACTGTCATTTAAACATTGACAACTTACAAATTTGGGAGTAGAATTAATTATTTGTTTTGTCAGAATCCCATTCCAAAGGAGAACAGTTTTAGAGAATTGAATCGTCTTTAAAATTTGTTACTCATTCATTTAATTATTGTTAATATTAGACATTGACAGTCCATGTAAAGAGATATTCAGGATGTTGTTTCACTACATATAATAGTAAAATTGTAAAACTTCTACAGATACATTTAATACATTTAATAAAGTCTCTGTAAGAACTTTGATGCTATGACTTTTTTTTTTTTTTTTTTTTTTTTTTGTGGTTCCCACTGCATTATTGATTGATTATTGAACTCTCTTGACAGTGTTTGCTTTTAAACTCCCTTGAGTATTTGTCAGTGCTCTAAATCAATACTTTTGTTGATGAAAAATAACACTGAGATGTTGAAGTTTCAGGTTTTGATCCTTTTAACCTTTGAATGCCGCTTAAGAGCATGTTAATGTTGGTGTTTTTTAGTTTGCTGCCAAAATGCAATCATCTGTTGTTTTCCCATATTCTGATAATGTTCTAAAGGAAAAAGAACAATTTGGTAACCCAGTGTGGGTTTAGCCAGAAAGCACAATCATTGCAAGGACACCACCTGCTCCCCATGGAAACTGTCAGTATGTCTAACATTGAAAAATTCTGTACCAGCCTTTGAGGGAACAGATTGTGATTTGCCATGAATAATATCATAATCAACAAAGCCTAATCCCCTGAATGGAATGTTTCCTATTTTGCAAAGGCTTGTGGTGGTGGTCTGGATGGTTACTGGAAAGAAGGACATATGTTGTTGCTGAAGTGAATAAAGTAAGTTTGACACTTACGTGTCAAGTGTGGTAGGAATTTCACAACAAGGCCATAAGAATGTTGAAATGGCAGATCTCTGTAAATATGACCCTCTGGTACAAACACATACCAAATTTCAGGACATCTTTGTTATTTTGGAATCGCAGTTGTTTACAGCTAGACAGTACTTCTTAATTTCTTTCAACATGAAGAAAATTCAATTTAAAAAGTAATGTTATTCAGTAGGTTTTCTGTGAACTCTCTAAATTTCATGTGCTTTTTCATTTTCTTTTCATTTTATTTCCTGTCACTGTCACCAGATGTTAGTGCAATGCATTATGTTTTCAACTTTGAGTGATTAAAACTGGAATTAAGTCTGAATGAGAAAAATGTATGAGTGTTTTGTATCATCCATGAGTCAACCATACGGCGTTCCCCAGGGGTCTGTCTTGGGACTGGTGCTCTTTAACATCTTTATCAATGACATCAGTGATGGAATCGAGTGCACCCTCTGCAAGTTTGCTGACTAAACCAAGCTGAGTGGTGCAGTGGAAGGAAGGGATGCCATTCAGAGGGACCTCAACAGGCTGGAAAGGTGGGCCTCGGTGAACCTGATGAGGTTCAACATGGCAAAGTGCAAAGCTTTGCACCTGGGCTGGAGGAATCCCAGGCATCCATACAGACTGGAAGGAGTGGTCCTTGAGAGCAGCCCTGTGGAGAAGGACCTGGGGCTCTTGATAGATGAAAAACTTAACATGAGCCAGCAGTGTGTTCTTGCGGCTTGGAAGGCAAATGGTATCCTGGGCTCCATCAGGAGAGGGGTGGCCAGCAGTGACAGGGAGGTGATTGTCCCCTCTACTGTGCTCTTGTGAGGTCCCATCTGGAGTACTGTGTCCAGGTCTGGAGCCCTCAGTAGAAGAAAGACAGCAAGCTGTTGGAGAGGGTCCAGAGGATTGCCACGAAGATGATCAGAGGACTGGGGCACCTTCCCTATGAAGACAGGCTGAGGGAGCTGGGCTTGTTCAGCCTGCAGAAAAGAAGGCTGCAGGGTGACCTCGTTGCAGCCTTTCAATACCTAAAGGGAGTCTACAAACAGGAGGGGAATCAACTCTTTGAAAGGGTTGATAACAGCAGGACAAGGGGAAATTGTTTTAAGTTGAGGGAGGGGAGATTTGGGCTAGATGCCAGGGGGCAATTCTGTACAGAGAGAGTGGTGAGGTGCTGGAACAGGCTGCCCAGAGAGGTTGTGGATGCCCCGTCCCTGGAGGTGTTCAAGGCCAGGTTGGATGGGGCCCTGGGCAGCCTGGTCTAGTATTAAATGTGGAGCTTGGTGGACCCGCATGTGGCAGGGAGGTTGGAGATTCATGATCCTTGACGTCCCTTCCAACCCTGGCCATTCTGTGATTCTGTGAATTACAAAATTTTGACTTTTTATTTAAAAAAAAGCAAGAAAACTTCTTCAGTTTACTTTAAAAAAAGGATCATGGAAAAATGCATGTTGGTTTCATTGTCTTTCTGTCTTTAATGCACTAAAAAACTGCACCAGCACAAGTGCTAAGCTATGATCATATGCATCGACCTTCCATGTC
The DNA here is from genome assembly GCF_019238085.1 of Lagopus leucura. Lineage (NCBI taxonomy): Eukaryota > Metazoa > Chordata > Aves > Galliformes > Phasianidae > Lagopus > Lagopus leucura. Next base: position 75,889,057 of record NW_024962262.1, read on the forward strand.
ATTTTAGCAACTTCCAACTTCCTTCCAGAGCAACTATCAAAATAAGAAAAACTGAAACATTCTGGCATAGGATGTATTGTAAATGAGAACACTCCCAAAGAAGTGTTTTTTCAAGCTTTTTTGTGGTGTATGATGCAATTGCCTGGGACATTACTCAAGAATCTTGATGCATAAATATTCTACAAGTGTGTCCTATTAGATTTTTTTAAAAAATGATACCACTCATTAAGCAATCTATCATCATAATTAAGTATGCTGATTTATCTGTACACAGCATTTTAGAAAACACACAATATACTTTGAACTGATGAAGAATCTCTCGTGACTACATTTTATTGTACATTGTTTTCTGATGTATATGTCCTAGACATATAAATTTGTAGAGAGTGATTTTGTTTTAAATTTATCTCTGTCTGGCTGAAAAAAACAAAAAGAGCCTGTACACTATCAGCAGTTATTTATATTGAAACTACTGCCCATATAGTAATCCAGAAATCAGTAACATTAGGGAATGGACAGGTGGTTGCAAGCTAATGAAATACAATAGTTCATGATTTATTACTTGTGAAGTAGAATATATTTATTGACTATATGCTTGCTCTTTGCCTATCCCATGTGGAAGAAGATGATATATTTTGTTTATAGGTAAAGGAAGAAAGAGCTGTACACATTGTTTCTTGGCATATTTTGGTCTTTTGAAACTGCAGCACTAGTCACACAGAGTGAGATAATGTCCTGGATGGACTCAGTCTTCATATTGCCATTGGTCCTGTTTCTTGGGTGTACACTAACATCAGCTTCGAAATCATGCCATCCAAAAAAGTCCTTAAGTCCTTGTGCTCAGAAATGTTTATACAGAAATAAAACATAGAGGATGACATGATTTGTATCCAAAAGAGCACTCTAAATTCAAAAGAAAAACTGTAAAATGAAATGACTGGGTCAAATTGCTGATAGAACAGTTATAAAACATGGAAACCAGTATACAGTGATAATATGAGTTAAGTTGTTCTTTATCAATAATGTCATCTGTGACTACAAGAAAATCTTTAGATTAAAATATTTTACAGATACATGTATATATATACATTTTCTTATGTGTGTATGTATATCTGAATACAGATTTGTGTATATTGTGTTTATCTATGTATATATTTATACAGAGAGATATAAAATACATGCACTATGCACTTCAAGAACTCAGGATTTACTAAGATAGTAAACTTAGCAATCCAGATGTTAATGCTTTAGGGCCTTCTTACTTCACCCTTGAAATCAGTAGGCCATATACTCCTGGGAATTCCTCGAGCCACTGCTAGTAATCCAGTTGTATTGTCATCATGTGGAATCATAGAATCATAGAATCGCTCAGATTGGAAAAGACTTGAAAAATCATCGAGTCCAACCACAACCTAACCATACCATAACATACCTGGGAGTTTCCAAAATCTTTTGAAATATTAAACTAAAAATAAAATGTAAGGCTTTTAATCCGTTCTTTGAATTTCTGGGTAGTAAGGGAGTGGAGCTGTCTCACACTACCATACTACCTAAGTTGCTTTTGGGAAAAAAGCTTGGAAAAAAATTATCATATGAGGTTAAAGATAGAAGTGTGTTTAAATATGCCTACCTGGAAGTTGAAAGATAGAGGATGTCATCCTCCATATCCTCAAATCTCCATTATTAACCTGGCTTTATGATAGGAAGTGATATTAAAATGTTAGGGAGTTGCAATAAAGTATATCATGATATCATGCTTGTAGTTTTTACACAGGGATTGAGAACTCGCTTTGAATCTGGTCTAATCCCATGCCCTTTGATTTTGGGTCACTGATTGTGCATCATTTTGACATGTAAGGGCAAGGGTTTCTGTGTCTGCAAGGGCAATACAGTTCCTCTCAATTGGTTCACATGGTTGTGCTTACAACCTTGCAGAACTTATCTTCCTACTATAAAGACAGAGAGTGAGCCACTTTTTTTCCACGAACTTCTCCTGTTTGTGTATCATCCCCTCCACTTAAGAATTAGAACATTCACTTTCAAGTAGGTAAGGACAAAATTTATTTTATTTATTGGATAAAAATTATAGGAGCCTCCTCTTCTCTGAAATCTGACTTATCTTCACCTCTTCTCATCTGAATGCAAATGAAGAATGAGAAGATCAGAAGAACCAAAAGAACCATAGTGAAAACATGTTTTCTTTGGATTTGTAGCCCAACGTCAAGGTATCTGGAACCACTGGATAAGATACATATAAACAACGGAATTCCCAGGAATATCCTGAAACAACAATTCCACTTGTGAGGCATTTAGAAGTTTCAGAGTTTGTTTCTATTCTAAAATGGAAAGAAAAGAGGATTTTTCAGCATTTTGGTAGAAAAGAGCAAGAGGAAGGCTATAGTCAGTGGGAAGAGAAAAGACTTTGAAAGGGGAGGTGATAGAAGAAAGACAGGGAGCTATTAGAGAGGGTCCAGAGGAGGGCCACAAAGATGATTGGAGGGCTGGAGCACCTCCCCTACAAAGACAGGCTGAGGGAGCTGGGCTTGTTCAGACTGGAGAAGAGAAGGCTGAGGGGTTACCTCATTACAGCCTTCCAGTACCTAAAGGGAGCCTATAAACAGGAGGGGAATCAACTCTTTCTAAGGAAAGATGATGGCAGAAGAAGGGGAAATGGTTTTAAGTTGAAGGAAGGAAGATTTAGGTTCGATATCAGGGAATTTCTTTACCATGAGAGTGGTGAAATGCTGGAATACTTGTGGCTGCTCAGTGAGGCTGTGGATGCCCCATCCCTGGAGGTGTTCAAGGCCAGGTTGGATGGGGCCCTGGGCAGCCTGGTCTGGTATTAAATGTTGGTGGCTGGTGGCTCTGCCTGCAACAGGGGGGTTGGAGCTTGATGATCCTTGAGGTCCCTTCCAACGCAAGTCATTCCATGATTCTATGATTCAGGAGTGCTTTGAAAAATACTGCTCTGTTCACTGATAATAAAAAAAAGTTACAAACAAATATTTCCTAAGCATTTTAGCCTTTCTGAAAATTCTCTTTTCATAACTGAATATTTTTTAACACATATAGGATACAATTTATAGGTTTTAGAAGTTTTGAAGGCATTGCCCTTAGACGTAGAATCAGGAAGAAAAGGAATATAATTGTGAGCGTGATGAGCACAGATTTAGAGGGTACAAAATGAACTTCTGTGCTAAAACTCCTGGAAACCAGCAAGGTTTACAGACCTTTCTGTTTTGATGAAAAGATTGTTTTGCCTGAGAAGACTTAGAATGTTTCAGAAAGTCCAAGAGCCTTCTTCACAGTATATATTTTCGGACCATTTGGACTACTTCCCTCATATAATTGTTCTACTTTTTGTTTTATATAAGAGAGAGAGAGGGAAAAATAGACTCAACTTCTTTATAAATAAAAGCCAAGCAAACTCAACTTAATGTATGCTGTTTATAGTAACTTATACAGTTAATGGTTGAAAATGTAACCAGAACTCTTGCTGTACACTGTTTTGATTTTGTGTGTGGGTTCTTGAAATAGTGCCAGGAAGCACTGCCCTGTATGGGAGACTGAAAAATATCATCTTGCCTACAGAATTTACAAAGCTCAAGGAAAAAAACTTGTTTCAAGTTGAAGGCCTTTTAATCTTTGCTTGGATAACATAAGTGAATTGACTTCAAAAACTATAAGGTAACAGAAAGGACTCAAAACTTACTTGCCTAGTAAGCATGAACATTATTTCAGAATAATGTGAAGATTCTCAGTGATAAAATCTCAGCCTAAGAACATCTATGAAAAGCAGTGTAGGAAAAAAGATGAAATATAGGAAATATTTTTTCATTAAAGGATACTTAATCCAGATTTCTTTCTTTTAGGGATTATTATGTAGTTTCATTACTACTTCTTCATGCATGCTTTCCAGAGAGTAACATTCTGTAAACCATAGAAAAAAAAAATCAAATAGTTAATTAAAACAAAACATCAGGTAAAATATCTCTCTTACAAATACCATATGCATAAATGCTGTTGAATACGTATGAAGAGACGCAGAGCATATGTGGATGTTAGTTTAAATTTTTCATGCCAATTCACCGTTACTTGCAAATTCCAATGAGTAAATTATGAGCTGCAGAATGTATTCATTTAAGAGTTATGCACTGATAACATAAAATAGGAAACAAATATAAAATAGAATGAAGACTTTCTGTAATTGGTGGCAAAAGAAGTTGTTTATATTTCTTTTCAATGAATTCCGACCCCACAACCCCACATGCATGCATCTATGCTGCTCAGACAAAAAAAAAAACCAAAAAAAACCACCAATATGGTTATAAAACCTTAAATGAATTGTTTTTTCCAAAAGAACAGTAACATACACTTTATCAGACAGTGAGTCCAAAAACATTCTGTGAAGCACAATTAGAGCTGTAAAAATATGCAACTGGCAAAATAAAAAAAGTTAAAAAGCAAATGAAAATTTTCTTCTGAATGATTTCTCTTTTGAAAACGAAGAAAATATCTTCAAAAAATCACATGTCAATAACCCATTCAACTGTAGGCGAAGTCAAGTAAATGCAGTAAAATTTAAGTATTTGAAACAATGTGATTTGGAAGTAGTTATGAGTGCTGGCCAGAATGTATATTAGAAGAAAACTATCAAGAAAAGCAGATAACTAAAACTAACTTCACTTTAAAAAGTGAATGCATTTTACTTATTCATATAGTTGCCATAGAGTTATCCCATAGTTTTATAAGGAAGCAACAAATTCCTGCAGCTATGTGCAATGGTAGTAAGTGAATTTCCTGGGTATTTTAAGGGTAATGACTTATGCAATATATGCATGAGAGAGAAGTCTGTGTTTCTTAATCTAAACTGATGGTTTGATAAATGACACGTGCAAGTAATTTTAATCCATGTTTAAATAAATGCATTACTGGTGCCTTCTACACAGCCTATGCTCCTTCCTCAAAATACAATATAGGACACAGAAGAGCTGCAACCTTATTCCAGATCATTTTAATGTTGGCATTGAGCTGAGATGTTTCTTTATACATTTTCCTAGCACAGGATGACTGAGGACAGTGTGTTGCAGAAACATCCTAAGTGCTCCAACTGTATCTGTGTTGTTGAATGTTGTGTGATCAAGAGCCTCCCTGTTGGTGTCCTAGCACAAGTAGGGGAATTCTGATATGGAGATGCTGATGTGAGAGCTCAACAGGGTGTGTATTTGTCACTAAAACAGAACAGAGGGATAGCTCTCCAGAGCTGCTAGGGACCCTGGCTCCCCTAAAGCAGATTCACTGTTACCCTGACAAAAAGCGTATTATCTTCATGGACCAGAAGATTTCAGCCAGAACTTCCTCCCCTGAGGACTAGACTAAAGGCTGTTATCATTAAAAGCAGGTGTTTTGTCTTTTCTAATTAATGATGTTTGTCCCACTGGTATGATTCAAATCCAGGGTATTTTTGGTGTCTGGTGGGCCAAGAATAGCTGATTCATATTGCTCGCATCTAATTCTTTGGCCTGGTGTTGCTATTTGGCAGTATTGCTCAAGCTCAAGCTTCACTTAAGATTTCTCATAGTACATTTGACCATTTGCACACACAGGGCATAGCATATTCCTGCCTCAGCACCAGCAGTGGTCCCAAAGATCACTTGTTCCCATCCATCTTACTCCATCTACCCTTCTAACCCAGTTGTTTGTGTTCAGCTATTAAGCACTCCAGACAACCCGCTGCAAGTAACAGTCTCTGACTTCCCTTGCTGGAAGTAGTCATGTTTTTCATCTTTCTTCCCCTGATAAGTGTTGGTAGCTGTACCCATGTGCTATGTGAACCCCAGCTATACTTTTTGGTGTCTGATCTCTGCTCAAAGCATCCATGTGGTAGCAACCCAAGAAGTGACACAGGGCTGAGCCCACAGCAGCCATGTCTGAGCCTGTGTGATTTTCCTCCCTTACGCAGAGTGTCTCTGTTCCTTTATCAAGTTTCCCTGGCTTTTCTGCTTATGTAATTGGCTGTGAAAGACAAAACTGTTTTTCTTTTTGTCTCAAAGCTTGCTTCGGGAGGCCTTTCTGGTAATAAGACTCTAAGTGACAACTGCAAACTATCTAGGGGGGCGAGAGGTGGGTGTCATCGTGCCACAGTACCTCTGCTCATGATTGTAAAGATAAGCAGAAGTGGGACAAGCGTTCTTTTTTCAGGGGTGCAGCTTGAAGGAGCTGACCACGGCAAAAGCCAAAAACACTTGTGCATGACAACGAAGGAACCACTCCCCGCTGGCTTATTTGTTTGGCCAGGTATTTCACACTTTTCTCTCACTAACAGAGAGAAAGGAGGAAAAAAAAAAAGAACAACAGAAAAATGAAAAAGAAAAGGTTCCCCAAATAAACCTTTGACAGAGAATTCTCTGAGGAGAAAACCTCTTTGGAAGAACTCTCCCCCCAGCCCCTTCTTACTGCGAAGCTTCCTGGCTTCCACTTATCCCCTGTGGTGACCAGATGAGTTCCTGAGAACAACAGACCTGCTACAAACCTCGCTGGACCATAGTGGTGACTATCTCTCTCTTGCTTTCTATAAAGACTCCTTGCTTTTTATTACCTATCTCTTTTTTATTGCCCATCTTCCCTTCCCCATATCCCTAAGCAACTAGGATTTGTAATAAACTTGGGCTAACACCTGACCTGTTGTCTTAGTCTCACCATCAGGTATACATATATTAAAAGAACATCTTCTCCTTCCTATAAATTGGAGCAAGACACTGGCTCAGTGTTTTTGATCAGTGTAGGTCAACTCATGTGCGTGCCCATGCTAAGCATGGAAATTTGGCTGTCAAGCACATAACACACGGTGGTGGCTGCTAAAAGGTAGCAGAGGATCCAGTAGACTTTCTGGGTCCAGTCACTGATGTTTGAAAGTCAGGCATCCTGTCTCAGCTTCCTCAATGGTGAAGGGAGAAATGGGGTGGTTTTCGCTTGAGGCGTTGACATTCTCCGCTCAAGTGGACGCCATTATCCCCACAAATGGGGGGGTTAATCATAGCCTGTGCTTTAGACTGGCTGCCTCACTCTGAGAAGACTATCATGGGCTCTGGGAAGTCCTTACTGAGCATCTCCATTCTATCTGATTGCTGAAATCAGTGATACAAACAGCACAGTCTGAAGTGGCCTTTATGTGAAGTGAGCGGTGATCTTGCTATAGCTTACTAAGCTTCAGATGTGAAAATAGCAAAAGGTGTCACAAGGGATCTGCCACTCTTCACATAGTAAGGTTGGCATGTACTTGTTGACTAGGAAATAATTCTATAGAAGAATAGTAAGATAAATCAGTGGAGAAACAAGTACTGTTCTCTCATAGAATGGGAGGCTATTGCAATACCAAGTGAAGTACTTACAGTAAAATAAATATCTACCTTGCAGAGTCCAAGATAGAGCTCTGCTTGCTGAAACCTGCAGCTTTTTGGCCTGTAGTCCTTCGCTTCAGATGACAGGGTTTGCATTTGTACGTGCAAGATGCAGCCCTCAAGGAGCTGGCAAGATACCAGTAAATCACTTATTTGGATTTTTCTGACTGTGGTAAATAAATTATTTTTGGAAGAAGGGTGAAATTCCATGTTTATATGCATCGGAAATATGAGTTCAGTAGAGTGTAAAGCCAGGTAACTAAGGAAATTCTAGTGAACCACAACATCTGAGCACATTGTATTGAATTTTTAATAGACCCAAACTGAAGTTTTGTTTGATATTCAATAATGTGTAACAGCAAAGCAGCATGCTCTACTTTCAATAGGTAAGTCCTGTAAGTGCTGTCTACTCTGGTGGTATTCTTCTTGCGCTAAAAAGAAAGCAGAGGTTGACATGACTTATCCTATCTATATCTTAATGCCCTTATTTAATCAGTGCTTAATTTATTAGTTAATACAATGTGTGAATATTAATAAGTGTTTCTAATAGTATTCCCAAATAGGAGACGTAGCTGCAAAAGACAATGATTTCAGTCAGCCTTCAGTTTGCTTCAGGGATCTCTTAGATTTGAATTAAAGCACTAATTACATTCATCTATGAGAAAAGATAACATTCAAATGAGAAAAAAGAAAAAAAAAAAAGATGCAAAACTCAATCACAAAGCATATAATATGACTAGGAAGTGATATAAATTTGTTTTTATCTTTTTGGTTACCCTGTAAAGGTGTTAGAAATGAGTTACATTACAGAGACATATGGAATTTCTTCTATCTTCCTCAAACTACTTTTTAAACCAAGATATGAAAGAAGAAGATAGGGAGCAAAGAAAATCTCAGCTCTGCACTAAACACATGACTAGCTCACCATGCGGACTACCATATCTTCATACAAGCCCACGAAAGCACAAGCTCCCACAAGGAATTTCCATGTTACATTTGAGTACTGTGTTCAGTTTTGGGCACCTCAGTACAGAAAGGACATTGAGGTGCTGAAGCAAGTCCAAAGAAGGGCAACAAGGCTTGTGAAGGGCTTGGAGAATATGTCCTATGAGGAGAAACTGAAGGAACTGAGGCTGTTTAGGATGGGGAAAAGGAGGCTGGGGGGAGACCTTATTGCCCTCTTCCAATATCTGACAGGTGCTTACGGTAAGAGCGGGGTTGGTCTCTTCTCACTGGTGAAAGGTGACAGGACAAGGGGAAATGGCCTCAAGTTGTGCCTGGTTTAGGTCAGATGTCAGGAAAAACTTCTTTGCAGAAAGGGTGGTTATTCTATGTATTTGTGTGTAAGAACCTACCAGGGTCAGTGACCTGAGCAGGGCTTATTCAGAAATAGCTGAAGTCAGTGGGAGTGTTGCTATCTGATTTTAGTGAGTTTGAGATCAAGCCCTATAACCAGATAAGACAGACTGTTCTCAGTCCAAATAACATTCTCCTCATGGAGCAATTGGGGGAAAAAAATGAATGAGCAGTCCAAGAAACGAAAAATAGTGGTATTTAAAAGTGAATGTCAGTTCAAATTATCTGACATATTGTAAATGAGGAGAACAGGCATTTCTGTCAGGTGCACGCTTTACAAATGTTCTTTTTACTAATAATGGTTTTTCAGTTCATAAAGGTCTGGGAGCATGCCAAGCCTTGTCTTGCAGTAAAGTCAACTGTTAAATATAAGCAGGTATAAAAGAAATAACAAAATTGCATTTATTAATTTTCACATATTTGTATGCTTGTGTTAGTGCATGGGTAAAAGCAGGGAAAAGTAGTAGTACATTTAATGGATTTCGTATCTCAGTTACACAACAGTGGTAACAATATGGCATTCTACTACATACAGCCATGAATTTAGCAAAAGCTGAATGTCAAATTGTAGCATAACCTAGAACTTGGGTATCTGAAGGTGGATGAGAATGCAAGGATATGCAGAATTCTGTCTTTGTTATATGAAGTATTAGCAAGGGTATAATTCTGGATGAAATGCACTTTCATGTTCAATTATGTTCCAATATAATGTTCATTATATCTTGACTGCACCTCATGCAATATTTATTATTTTACTGTTGGGACTCTGGGAGATCTTAGTCTTAGAAAGAACATTCACTGTTGAACATAAATCAGTTTGAAAACTCTAAAAGTAAATGGTTTAATTGCATTGTTTATATTACTTACTTTTCTGGGAGCTGCCAATAGAGATAATAAATTTAAAATTTAATGTGTAGAGAAATAATATATGTAGCTCTCTATTCATAGGTCTGTAATATTTACTTTTCGTTGCTGAGTGTGGTTATTTTTATTCTTACACAGTTTTACAGTTGAGATACCATGGGAATCTTGAAGATAGCTTGTATACCCTTTAAAGGAAGGAATTATTTTGCAATGAAACAATTGTATTTGGGAAAAGAAAAGCTAAGCACATTTTAAGATGTCTAAGTAAAAAAATTTTCCATCATCCAAAATAGCAATCAGATAAATAATTAGAAAGTTGTTAAAATGGATTCAATTATTCTTTATATTTAGTAAGCACGTAACCTTAAAAGTTTTCTGCGTGGCAAAACACTCATCTGGGACTTGGACATAAAAAGAAAGTTGCAACATATTTTTTTAAAGCAGTTTCAATTCTAGATCAAAATGTCTTTTACAGAACAAATGCTTTTGTTGGTTTTATCCTTTAGGAAAAAATAAGAAGACAGATTATGAGATGGTGTCCAAAATGATCAGAATGACTAGAACAGAAATAGAAAAGTCATGGGTAAGTATAACATCATTTCTGCATAGAGTTTCATCTTTGTTTTCTTAATTCTAAAGCCTCAATGTGAACATATACATTAAGCTTTATAGCTTTATAGTTAATTTGGAGATCAAATTTACTGAAACATGATCATAAAGTTAGCCAAGCACAGGCATTTTATCTGCATAAGGTTCCCTTGTATGCTGCCAGAAGCACATAAAGTTGTGGAATCAGTAGTGAGCTATTTTATTTTGAAAGATTGAACAGAGGCTAGATAGAAATTAAAAATAGCTGTGCTTGTTGGCTAAATGTGTAATATCTGTCGTGTAGATTCACTGTATGAATTAGATAATAATCTCTGAAATAATTATCTGCAATTACTTCATTACCTCAGGGAACTAGAAAGATGAAAGATTTTGAGAGCATAAATTGTGTGTTATAGTTAGTTTTAAACTTCCCCTGCTGATTTACACTACACACAGGAAGAACTAGTTTTAGCTTGAGCTTTCACTAATAGCTTAGGACTACGTGCATTTGGAAAGGGAGCCAGTCCTCCCTGGCTTCTCTGGCTGGATATCCTGTGAGAATATCAGATTACTTCTCTAAATGGGCCTATCACACACCTGTCTCCTGGATGGAGACGTCAGACATGGGAAATCCTGTTTGCACTGTCTGCTTGAGATGTTTCAGATGCATACTTCTGACATTCAGCCTTCTTGAATTCCACAGAGAGTCAGTGGAGAGAAAAGAGCAGGTTTGTAACAAATGCACTCCACTCTGTCAACCCTACAGAGTATGAGGTGACTAGATTTCCATGCTCATACCTCTTCTTCATGCTGGAATTTGTGGTCAAGGACAGCTTCCTTATTCTTCACTTTCCTGGACTCATGTCCTGAACGTTTAATGTTATAATTAAAATGAGTTATACCAAATCCATGTCTTCTCAGTGCTGAGGCCATGCTGTATTCTGGAAGGACCAACCTTGGAAGCAGTTCTCTTCCTGCACTCCATCTACTCATCCTACATATAATACTGAGGACCAGATCACTGACCATGGCTTCATAAAAGTAATTAATAGAAAGAGACAAAGTCTTCTCCTTGGGTGAGAACTAACAGTCTTGAGCACTTTTGCCCACTGAGTGGGCAAATATGAGTGTGCCAGGTACAAATGTCTAGCTGTCTCCTAAAACCTATAGCTTTCTTTATGTTTCTAAAAGTGCAAAATTGGACAAAGTATACGCCAAGTATTAGAGGATGGAAAATGACTTGTAATGCCTTGTACCTTATAAACATTATGAAAATGCGCACTCCCACAATCATTTTGGTTAATTAAACATCCTCTTTCTGACTGTACCAAACTAGACTGACGGCTTTGCATATGGTCATGAAATCTACTGCTTTTTGGACAGGCTATGTTGCATCTTTGGCTAATGACAGAACTATCACATCTGACAAACTGGCATTAGAATTATTAGAAATGTAAATAAATGAATAAATAAATAAATAAATAACAATAGTTGATAAATGAACACAGATAAAGGTAAGACGAACATATTTGGAAAAATAGCAGCACTTTGCCAGATGTTTCTGTGCAAGAACTGATGAAAGACCTAGTGTTGTTTTTGTTTGTTTTTTTTTTGCAGAGTGAAGAGGTTAAATTTGAAGAGGCGTGACTTTAATCATAAAGAAACACGTAAGCTACCTTTAAACAAGTTAGCTTAATCACCAATAGCTGTGTGATTATGTCAAGCATGATGATCGATTGCATAGGACTTTTTCCTGATGAGCTCAGAGCATAGCACAGAGCATCAAGTGAAAAGTTAATCCAAGGTAAACTCATCCAAGACTTCCTCTAGTCACATCTCAACAAAGCATGGATATTTCCTTATCTAATATTATGAAAGATACCAACTCTAAAAAACAGAGGAATAGAGTAGAGTGACTTGGCAGTTTGGGACTTGTGCTATGAGAAAACTGCATTATTTCTGAATATCTCTGCCAAACTCCCATTTGTGCAACCAAGTATTACACGTGTACCTGGGGAACACTGCCCAGTTTGAGCATTGCTGTGTGTCTGTGGGGGTCTTCCTACCAGTTGGTAGGATCTGCCAGAGGAATGTAAGAGAAAGTGTGCTTTACAACTTAATGCTAAGCAAGTGATAAGTGTTGTTCAGCCCCACCCTGTTTATCAGCTGAAGGGACTTATGGTCCTGTGCTGCTTTTGTTCCTTCAGAGGAATCAGGAGGTGGGATGGTTCACTGCTCTGCTGATAGAGGTAAATAGCATCTCCTCAGGCTATGGGCAAACCTGAGACATCACTCAGGATACATATGGCCAGTATCCAGTTCCTCATTTTGGATAGCAAAAGTTTGGACAATTTTGACATTTTCTGAGTAGGTTTTCTTTGCCTTCTCACAAGATGGAAAGGTTTTCTGCGGGGTCTGTGGATATTAGCATGTATATATATTCCAGGGAATATTGCTCATTAACACTAAGAGTGGATGTGCCTGTATGCAGGAAACAGCAAAGGGCAGGAAGCTGAAGTGACCCACACCATCTTTCTCCTGTGATCTGACCCCTCATCTTCATTGGGCTCTGAATCTATGGTACCTGTATACATGTGACAACCTGTCTGGGCTAGATGCTTCCCTGGTTCACCAACACCTCTTTAGACCACCTACCTTTCCTGGAATTCCCCTTAGAATTGCCAGAGAGGGGAAACATTTTCTTCTTACCAACTCTTTCAACAAAGTATATCTGTTTTGTTTGCTGATGCCTGTTTTTCTTTCAGCAATATGAATAGTCTCCCTTGCTCAGCTCATCCTTTGGATTTATAGCTTGGATTTAATGAGCTGTCAAGACAAATGTCCAGACAATACTGCTGAGTATTTTGTCAGCTTTGGATTAGATGTAGGCACAGGTATCATGTGCTTATGTCCAGCAACAGCGTCTTGGTTACTGGAGGTTTTCATGGTATTTCCAGCTCAACAGTTCCCAAACACACTGGGATTATGCTCAAGGTCAGTTCTGCCACATCTCTGACTATGGGGACTGGCACGATACCACTGTGTATGGTACATTATGCAACATATATACAGAACACATCATCTCTCCTCATGACATGGCTAATTCAGCCATTTCAGGGACATTAGCAAACAGAAGTTGTGTCATTAGTTCACTGTTTAAGTGTGTAACCATCACTTTACTGTGCTTCATGGGACAAAGGCTGTTTTCCAGCTCCTTAAACTTGCTCTGGTAGAGGAAAGCGCTGAACAACACACTGTCTGATCAGACTATCTTTCCTACACAATATTTTCTCCTCAGGTTCGTGCTGAGTTATTTTGCTGTGCTATTTGATCCTCTCTTCATATGCAAATACCATGCTATGTTCTGCAGTCAGAGTATCCAGAAGTGCGCACAGCATACGCATGGTAACTGTAAAATCTAGAGTGTGAGTAGCAAATGGAATTTTGGCCTTGCTTTACTCTCACGAGCAAAATCAGAGTAGAATATGAAACTTTGTGAATTCATATTCTGGCACTCAAGAGAGCAATTCTACCAAAGGAGTGAGAGAGAAAACTAAACAGCTTCCTACATTGCCTTTCAAATTTCTTCTTAATTGTATATGAATAGCCACAGTGCATATATATATATATAAATTTTCTTATATCAACAGGTTGTTGGGTTTTTTCCTCATTTAGAATGGGGCAGATTTACTGTCTTCTGGAATCATTCAAAGCAGCAAATGAAGAGGAGATATGGTGGAGGAAATCAGGAACAGACACTCCTGTGAGTTTGCTGTCAAGTGATAAGTAACACAAAAGATTACAAATTAAAGAGGCTCACTCTTTCACAGATAGGCAAAGTATTAAAGTGACATAATCTAGAACACATAACAAAAAAATAAGTAACTTTTTGACACTGCAAAAAAGCTGAAATTTGCTATCAGCCATCACTGTTTCCAGAAAGAAAATACAGGAAATGTACATATGTGAAGCTCTTTTGTTCTTTTCCAGAAATGCGATTTCTTTTTTCTTATCATGTGGCTGCAGCCTTCCCCAAGATTAAAATAATTCTGACATTGTTAATTGTATCATAAAAGTTGTCTTAAAAGACTGACTAGGGAAGCTGAATTTGAAAAACATAATTAGTGTCATCCACAGTTACATTTAAAACTGTTATATTCTTGAGAGAATAGCGAGGATAACTATAACTCCGCATAAAATGTCTGCTATTTGCAATAAATCCTCTCCCTTAATTTTATTTAAGCACAAATTGGAGAGCTTCATAACTCTACTTTTCTAATTTAAAGTCTGAAAAACATACTAAGAAAAATTGAAATAGCATTTTCTCTTTTTCTTTTTTTTTTTTTTAAATAAATGGCAATAGTTGTGTTCAGTTTTAAGTGACAGATGCACATTCATCTCTGTACAGTGTAGTTTAGTAAACAGAGGTGTCAAGGAATTTTTCAAGTCATTATGTTTTAGATGTTTTAATGAAATTTATGGCATGCCATGTAGCACCCTACATACACGATTATCAGAAGTTGTTGCATTAGGCCATTGTTTCTTGATAAACACTGTATCCTTTAATGTTCTATAATGCTCTTCAGAAATTGTGCATTGTAAAGATAATTCTTTGTTGAATGCTTAATTACTTGACATGAAAATTACTTGAAATGAAAACCTCACAACCATATTTTACTGCAGAAATTGCTGAAATTTGAGAACTAACAGCTATGTATACATAGTGCCTCATAATAGCACTCAATTCATTTTTCAATTGAGCCTTGTGTCCATTGCCCTGAGTTTTGTGTAACCACTTCTGATGTTCTACCCCAGGAAACTTGTATTCTTTCCAAAGGTTTTGAGAAAACTGTGGTTAGACAATCAAGCCAGGCTGTCAAAGGGTTAGTGGAAACTAATAATCCTCATTTTGTCTGCAACTGCTATAATTGCCCCTTACCAATCATTTATGCGTCTTTGATCTTATAGAGCAACTTCAGCTAATTAAAAGGGCAAGCTGAAGTGGTTCTTTTGTACTAGCAGGATTTTACATGAAATGCGCTTGCAGAAAACGCCGATCTGGAAAAATTGTATCATGGTTTATGGTGGTTGTAGCTGAGTTGTGCCATAGACTAATGACATCTCTGTGGATTTGTTTCTTTTTGTGATCTTTGTCTGGCGTGGTACATTAATAATAGAATATTTTGATGTGGCAGTGCCACACGCTTCCTTCCTGTCATAAAAGCTCCACAAACACTGTGCTGTTGTGCAGAAGAATAGTTTTAGGAGTTATAAAGAAGTAGGAAAGCCTTTATTTTATTTGCAGATCAACCCTTGAGACAGATTTCCCTGGGCTAGGTTAGCCCAATGGAAAGTGTGAACAGGAAAACTGCAGCAGCCTTCCAGATGTCTGAAAATTTTCTATTCCATGGCACTGAGTTAAGCATATTGCAAGTAATACTCAGTAGCTCTCAGAGTTAGTGAAACAGTGACATTTCAAAGTGGCTTTGCCAATATTGTCATAATTATGAGGCAAAAGCATTTTCAAAGCACTGCAGTGAAGGCACAGTTGCCTATCACATCCACACACCAGTGCCAGACAACTTTTCTATGTCATCAGAGGTTTCCATCTCTGTAGGAATCTCTGTCTATCATGGGACTTTGAGGCAGCCAGCTAGGATTCAGTCTGAGTAACAAATGATGAATGAGAAGCTCTCGCTTCCATGTTTTTTAGTGCCTGAGATACATTTGAAGGCTGAATGACAACACCAGGATCACACTCTGTTCTTCTCACATCTAGCTGAAAAACAAGATCCCCTGCTAGACATGAAAACATGCATTCAAAACCAGCCACTACTATTTTGAGGGCCAAATCCTGGTTACCAGTATACTGAATGGGTGGAGAGAGTCTGAAGGACTCTGCACCCAAAAACTGTGAAGAAGCAGTGGTATTACAATATCACTGCTACTGATTTATGAGCTGAGACTTTCACAGGCTGTTCAGAGCCAGGAAGAAACTTATGGCCCATCATGAGCAAGACCCTCTAAAAGCAATAAAAATTTCTCTCTCTTCTCCTGCAGCATGTTTATTAGTTTCAAGGTATTGGTGACTCGCACCATCTGACTGAGAGAAGGGCTTGCAAACTTCATTTTAATATTACTGGGGAGGAAAAAAAAAAAAAGAGAGCATGATTAAGCACTTGGACAAACTATAAGAGAGGATACTTCTTAGTTTAAATACTTACAGAATCTACAATGGTAATGTGAATGGCTAGGCTGTCTAGACAATAGTAAGGAGACAAAGACTAAGGAGAACTCAGAACCTTATGTACTGCAGGACAAGTCTTCTGTTGAAGTAGCCTTTGAAAGGAAAAGGACTGGAAGAGTATCTTAAGGAAGGACGCATCATTAGATCTGTATTAAGAAGAACTAAAGGATTTACTCAGAATTAATGAAAGATTTTGAATAAATCTCGATAAGACTGAAATTTCAAAGGGATCAGCATACACTCTTGCATTATGTTTCAGTTTTCTAACCAGTGGTCTTACTGTCTCTTCTACTCATTATTCTAAGGCTATGTAGATGCATAATCAATGAATATACAGATGCTATAATTACAAAACACACAGGAAAATTAGCCTAAGTAAGATTATTGCAATAGGAAGATAACAAATGGAAAACGCTTACTAATGTTGTAGGCTTACAAGATTCTCCACAAGAAGTAATCTGTAGGAAGAGATCCTTCCTTAGAGGCAGCCAGGCTCCACCCCTTCTGGAAGCACAGGTGAATTGCTTTCACCTGTGCTCCCATGGTTGACTCATTGCTTGCCTCAGGTGATCAATCAGAGGTTCAGGCCGTGACTCAGCAGTTCCCATACAGTAGAACAAGAGGTATTCCTTGAAGTACTTTTTCCTATTATTTCATGCTCAAACTGCCACTTTCACATAGAAAACCAGTACAACATTAAATCTGTACAGTCTGTTCTGGAGGCGTTACTGGAGAATCACACACTGTCAAATGCCCTTTTGATATAGGTTTTGTAGTACTGATGGAGCAAAGGATTCCTCTCTATAAAGGTAAATAAACTCAATTTCAGTGCTTATGAACATCTTAAGCTCATCAATTAGAGAGTGCTGAGAGGTTACTAGTTTCCAAGAATGTGTATTTTAGAAAGGATAATCATGTTAACGCAGGGAATATACTTGAGGGAGTAAAAGTCCTTTCCTTTTGAAACAGGCAAAGAAAGCAATGTGGCTTATCTGGTAAGAATTTTTTTCTCTGCAAAGAATCAAATCACATAGTAAGAATGCCTGAATCTATGCTGTCTTCTCAGACTGTAGGCTTTCCATTTGAAATAGATGAGATTCAGCTTACAACCAGATTGGCAGAAGCTATACTGGAATTCACTATTTGTGTTAAGAGCCTGAGAGCAGGAAATAATTTTATCAGTGCAAAAGATGAGGCCTTGTCTTGTGTTTCCCTGATAAGGCTTAGATACTGTGACAGTCACACAAACTACCACTTTAACTGCTGTCAATGTTCAAGAGTTTTTCAAAAGGTCAGTATTTCAAATGGTTATTTTGAATCTATTTCTAATTTTTTATGCTGTATTTCCATTTATATATTTATTTTTATATAATTTCATATTATTTATTTATATACATTTAATGCCATTTATGCATATGTTCTTCAATACCATTGCTTACTGGATAATTTTGACAAATATGATTTGTGGTCATATCTCTCAGATATTTTTAAAAATATCCTAATCAAATTCCTTTTCGTTATACCAAACACAAATCTAGTGGGACATACTGTATTAAACTGAAACACTGTCTGAATCCTTTGTGCAGATACTGCCCCTAAAGAAACTCCCACTCTTCTCTACAGCACTCCTGTGGAATAGAACCTTGATTGCTGTGAGCGTGCTATTTTCTTTCTACTCTCTCTGTCCTTACCCTCAGATACAAAACAAAAAAAGGAAAAAAAAAAAAAAAAAAAGTAAGGAACAAAAACTTCTACAGAACTCAGTTCCCTGGTCCACTTGATTCCAGTTACCCTAAAATATCTCATTCATGAAGATTTTTTTGCCTCTTCTGCTGTGATCTTGCAATTCAACATTTGCTCTTGGAAATGTATCACTTTTCTTGCTGTGCAAGAATGGGTTATTAAAAGGGTTAGTCCTTTTGGGATCAGGAGATCTGAATTTGCTTTGGAGATAGCTACATCAGCCTTTAGTCCGTCTCTCTATCGAGATTTTCACATTTGATTGTGTCAAGAGTAACAACATTTCTTATGGTTGTAAAGCAGTTATCA
This sequence comes from Lagopus leucura, assembly GCF_019238085.1. Taxonomy (NCBI): domain Eukaryota; kingdom Metazoa; phylum Chordata; class Aves; order Galliformes; family Phasianidae; genus Lagopus; species Lagopus leucura. Next base: position 75,907,561 of record NW_024962262.1, read on the forward strand.
GAGTTGGCCTTAAGATTGCCTGTTAACATTACGTTGTTATGAAGTTTATACTAAGTTTTTCTTATAAGATTAATTTTCATATGTTTCATTTATCAGAATCTCCTGGAAATAGTTAATTAAAAAGGTTCATAATATATAATTTCTCCTACCTTGTACAGAGAGATATGATAGCAATACAGTGAAGTACACTTTATTTCCAGGGCTATGTTAATGAATTATAGAACTATAGAATCATGGGATGGTTTGGGCTGGAAAGGGTCTCAAAGCTCACTGACTCCCAACCTGCAGCCATGGGCAGGGCTTCCCCCCACCACCTCAGGTTGCCCAGAGCCCTATTCAACCTGACCTTGTTAAACCTCTTAGATTCTCATGTTCCCACTCTTCAAGCATGCCCTCTGGATGGCGTGTCTCCCTTTTGTTGCGTCAGCTGCACCACTCATATTGGTGAGTGTACCCTCAATCCTATTGTCTATGTCATTGAAAAAGATGTTGAAGAGCGTCAGTCCCAAAATGGACTCCTGAGAGAAACCATTCATGCCTGGCTTCCACCTGGACATAGAGCCATTGACCACAATCCTCTGGCTATGATCATCCAGCCAACTCTTTATCCGCCTAAGAGTCTACCCTCCAAATCTGTATATTTTTAATTTAGAGATAATGATGTGGTACAGAACCATGTCAAAGGCACCATGTAATTTACCTGACAAGTCCTATTGCCTCTTGTTTGTCTACCAGCACTGTCACTTCAACATAGAATGCCACCAGATTGGTCAGGCATGATCTGCCCTTTGTGAAGCTGTGCTAGCTGTTTCAGATCACCTCTGCGTGTCCCTTAACATCTCTTCTAGACCTGACAGCCTCAGGCTTCTCTCTGCGACTTCATCACTGCTAGCCTGAACTAAGCTTGATGAAAATCAGATCATTTCACCAGCTCTGACTGAGCCACTGCTGAGCTTATGTGCTCTAGGGCTCTGTCCTTAACTAACAAAAAATCAGACTAAATACATCTTTCCTTCATACATCTTCTTCATGGCTATGAAAAAAGAAATGGTTGAATGAGCAAAATGTAGCTTTTTCTTTATTCTTTTCTTAAACCTAAACTCAGCAGTCCTGCTCTGAACTCTGCAAAGGAAATGGAAATAGGAAAAGGGAGAAATCAGAGTGGGAGGTAAGTTAGGTTTACTGATAGAACACATAATGAGTGCTTTTTTAGTTTTCTGGTAAATTGACTTGTCATGTTCCCCACAGAAAAGAGTCAGTAAGGCAGTCATGAACTGTAGACAGAGTAGTCCAGAAACACTTGCTGGTACATTGAATTATGTATCTGTCCAGAAGACAGCTAGGTATGACAGTCAGAAATGTTTAAGCATCAATATCTTTATACTAGTATCATATTGTGATAAATAGGTTAACCAAGTTATCTTCAAATATTCTGTTGAGAGCTCTTCAATTGGAAAAACAAAAAACAAAAAACAAAAAACAAACAAAAAAAAAAACACCCACTGATGTGGATATATATATAAAAAAAAAACAAAAACTAGACAGTAATTAGCAGTGTAATATAAAACACAAAAAATTCTTGCATTTGATAATGGTGGAAAAAGTGGAAGAGGGTCTGCTGGGTCCTTTCTCTGCTTCCAGACATTGCCTCGGAGTTATAAGGGGAAATGAAAAAGAACATCCTTGCTTAGGATGCACATACTTCCATTTCAGGCCATAGAAAAGGCTTTTGGTCTATTTTAGACTTCAGGTGAAATACTTGCCTACACGAATAAACACCTCACTCAGGGATCACCTAAACCTTTTTTGACTAAAACCAATCTGCAGTTGTGCTGTCATATGAAAGTAACAAGCTCTTCACAAGAATAGATCAGTTGCTGGGGGAAACAATCTTCAGTAACTGAGAGGAAAGCTTATTTTAAGTCAGTTCCTGTGTGGCTTTAAAAGCTATGTGCTTTTGCATGCACTGTCTGCGCCATCCTCATGCTGTCTTCATGCTGCAGGTGGGATGTGTTTTTCCCTGAATTCTTTGGCTTCTTGCAGCATCATGTCAGCTGTTTCTGCCCCCTACCTGACACCATCACCTTTGGGGTGTCCCATGGCACCTCTAGCACGGGCAGGAAGGTGAATGCAGCCACAGCAGGTGCTGCTGAAGATCTCTGGGGTTTTCGTAACAGAGCAAGACCTGGCTGTCACTGCCTGTAGGGTGGCTTTGAATCGTAGGTCCAAGTTCTTAAACTGACAACAGCAGACCACCAGTAATACTACATGAGAACAAGAAACTTTTAGTTCTGCATTATTGACAGACCCTTTTGGAATTCTGCTTGTGATAACAATCTTACTGTGCCCTGAAAAAGTAGTGTACGACTTCTATGTTATTGGATAAGAACATATGTTTCTAGGGGAGAGAGAGAGAACTGTGTTTTGTTTTCTTTTTACATCTTTGGCTTGGCAAACATGGTAAAAGGACTAACACAAAGAATTCTCTGAAAAAATAAGGAGTGAAAGCAGGTTTACCTTTTTTCTTGGATGAACTGGCTCCAGAACAGTATCTTCATTTTCCTTGTGCTCTGTTTAGATAAATGTTTCCAGTCAGAAACCTCAGTCTGAAATATTTTTCTGAACTCTGAGCTCAAATCTTGCCCAATATGAATCTTTTGGTTTAATTCTGTTACTGACCAAAACATTTGTCAAATTTCTAAATAAGAGCTCATCTTTAGTTAGCGCGTGTTTCAAAGGAAATCATCTAGGCATAGCAAATATCATGCATGCAACTCAGTGAGTTCATAAGTAACAGATGTCATTTGCAGTAAGAAATAAGAGTAAGCGCTTATGTTTTGAATTATTTAAGCACATGGGTGCAAAGAACAACCAAAAGGCTAAAAAGAAAATATTTTTGCTGTGTTAGACTAAAATGCTTATTCTCAAAGGCAGTTAAAATTATGCAAAGAAAAGATCATTAATCAACACTTTGGCCATATTTTTTTTTTCTTAAGAGACTTCAACCAAGACTAGAGGCCTATTGTGTTAATGTTCTGTGGATATTTGGTAAGATGAAGTCCACATCCAGATAAATCTGTATTTCAAAAGCACATAGTGAAATGGTTATTCACACTAGTGCTTGTTTACAGGGAGATGCATCTCAGCTTGCCCACTGTATGATTTCTGTTTCCTCTGAAGCAGTGTCATAAGAAGGCAATGTCCCAGAAAATAACTCCTTATGTCCAGCTGCTCTGGGGAAGGTGGGAACAGTCCCATGCTCAAGATGTCACCAGTGACATTTGGTTCCTCCACACACAGCCTCATTGCTCTGCAGTCTCAGTCAACGTTTCTCTTAGATGCTTCAGCTGAAGGTGTACAACTGCAGATTTCAAAGGCTGACACTCCATTGACAAGGATGAAGGAACAACATATATATCTATCAACTAGGAACAAAAAGCTATAAAGGTGGATTGCAAAAAGAAGTTGGCAATAATCACAGTAAGGAGTCATGGGAGTAGAGACCTTGGCCAAGATTTTATACTCATTTTACTGTTTGAGCCACAGAAGATGTTAAATACCACTGAGGCTGAATAAGATTTTAATAACGAATATATGCAGAAGTAAATAAAAACTGAAAAAGAACCAGTAGGATAGAAAAGTAAAAAATTAATAATCTCTCTCCCAGCCCCTCTATACATCATTGCAAGCATGCACAGCTGCATAAAATATAGGAATAAATTCTTATTTTGTCTTTCACCTTCCAAGTTTTTATGAAGAGTGATTATGGATTAATTTAAAAAAATTGCTAAATACACCAAAAATAGAAATGCAAAAAAATGAAAATTATAAATGGAATAGTTATACACCTTTGAGATAAGACTTTGCCAAACTGATTGGGAAAATTTATAGTGCTGTAAATCTGTGCCTAACACATTGCAGCTGTAGTTACTGAAAAATGATTTTTGCCACATATTTTAATATAAATTATAGTCGCTCTAGGAGTGCAAACTATTCAAAACAGTGTTTTCAGGAGTTATTTGCTGTTTTAGTTTGATACACAAGATATGGATACAATTAGAAGAAAGAAAAAGAGGAGAATTATAAGGAATATTATAGTTAAGAGTGCCTATAGGAAAAGTCTTTCCCAGAAGCACAATACATCTGTTAAGCATAACATATGAAGTATTTTGTAGACTTCTTAGATTCATTCATTGCTCATTGGTAAGCTCTTGCTGAAATAAAAATAAATCTTTATAATGTTAATGGAAACAATACTGGTTCTTGTACAGCTAATGCATATTTTAGGCTGAGATCTATACAGTCATTTCTTTATTGAGAAAGACATATATTTAACTAGCTTGTGGCTATTACCATTGATTCCATAATCAGTTTTATTTATCAGAGACAAAGATTTCATTTCAGTATAGCCATCATCTTTCCAAAATCTTTCATTAGTGTTTGCAGCATACAGTTGCCAAGGAAAAGTAGTTCTTAATCACTTAAAGTCTGATATTGGAGCTAAAGTACATATTTGGTTAATAGTTTTGGAAGTAATTTGGATGTTTCTCTAGGCATATATTTGTGTTTAACGAAGTAGGCTGGTAGAGTTGACTGCTCTCTTAAGTAAGATCAAGTATGGTCTACTCAGGGAGCCTAACATACAGAAAATTCAAAAAGGAAAATGGAAATGTGGGACTTAGATTATTTTTTGTACATATAGTCACAAATAATTGCCATTCTTCGCTAAGCAAACTCTAAGTAGTTGGCATTTTTAGAAACAGAGCAGAGCATGTTTTGCTGTGTCAAAAACAAACAAACAAACAAGTGACCAAAAGATACTTTGAGTTTTCATACTGATTTGATATCGAAGTCTTTTAATAATAGATTCTCCTGATAAAAATGTTAGTTGCCTGTCAGCATTTTTTAGATGTTTTTTTTTTTTTTTTGCAGAGTATATAGATGAAAAAAACCACTGAAGAAAATCCAGCTATACTCTTTTTACCAGCAGGAAACTCAGACTGATCTTTATAGCTCTGTGTGACATAGAATAAAGATAGCAGACTGTAATTCCCCCAACATCAAAACTACATCATAAAAAAAGGGGTGAGTATTGTAGGCAATTCCTCCCCATAGGCAAATGAATGCCCAATATGTCAAGCAGATCTTCTTAGAGAAATCTGCTGTCTTTCTAGGGTTTGAATGAGGGATGTCACCAGGAAACTACCTAGCCTCATATGGCCATCAGACCACAACCACTTCTACAGGTACCTCAGTCAGAAAAGGAAAGTCCAGAAGGGCATGCTCTCCCTTGTGAGTGACACAGGCAAGCTGTGAACAACAGAAAAGGAGAAGGCTGAGGTACTGAATAACTTTTTTGCCTTGGTCTTCTCTGATAACTGCTCACCACACAGCCCTCAGATGTTTGCTTTGGTTTGCTTTGGTTTAGTAGGAGGGGATTGGGGAAGCAATGTTCTTCCCACTGTAAGTAAAGATACGGTTTCTAATCACCTGAGAAACCTGAACATCCACAGGTCTAGGTGTCCCAAAGAGATGAATCCCAGAGTCCTGAGGGAATTAGCTGATGTAGTTGCTAAGCCACTCAGTGATATTTGAAAAGTTGTGGCAATCAGGTGAAGCCCCTGGGGACTGGAAAAAAGGCAATATCATGCTCATTTTTAAGAAGGATAAAAAGGATAAAAGGAATGACCCCCCGGAACTACTGACCTGTCAGTCTCAGTTCTGTGCTGGGAAAGATCAAGGAGCAGGTCCTTGTGCTAAGGCACATGGAAAACAGGGAGGTGATATGGGAGAATCAGCACAGCTTCACCAAGAGCAAATCCTACTTGACCAACCTAGTGGTCTTTATGATGATGTTGCTGCATCAGTGGACCAGGGAAGAGTCATATAATCTATCTGGACTTCAGTAAGGTCTTTGACATGGTACCCCACAGCATCCTTCTCTCCAAATTGGAATGATATAGACTTGATGGGTGGACTGTTCAGTGGATGAAGAACTGGCTGTGGGATCAAGTACAGAGAGGGGTAGTCAGTGGCTCGGTGTCTGGATCAGTGATGAGTGGTGTCCTGCAGAGGTCAGGAGTGGGATCAGTGCTTAATATCTTCATCAGTGACACTGACAGTGGGGTCGAGTGCTCCCTTAGTGAGTTTGCTATTGACACCAAGCTGTGGGGTGCAGCTGACAGACCAGAAGGATGGGATGCCACCCAGAGGGACCTAGACAGGCTTGTGCAATGGGCCCAGGTAAAGGTCATGAGGTTCAACAATCCAAATGCAAGATCTCGCACCTGGGTCAAGGCAACCCTCACTATCAATACAAGCTGGGGGATGAAAGGATTGAGCGCAGTCCTGCAGAAAAAGACATGCGTGTACTGGTGGGTGAGAAGTTGAACAAAAGCCAGCAGTGTGCCCTCACAGCCCAGAAAGTGAACCATGTCCTGGCTTGAATCCAAAGAAGCATGGCCAACAGATCAAGAGAGGTGATCATGTCCCTCTGTTCTGCAGTAGTGAGGCCTCACCTGGAGTACTGTTCCAGACATGGAGCTTTGGAGTGTGTCCACAGGAAGGCCACAGAAATGATCCAAGGGATGGAACACCTCTCCTATGAGGGCAGGCTGAGAGAGCAGGGGCTGTTCAGCCTGGAGAAGAGAAAGCTCAGGTGACTTGAGAGTAGCCTTTCAATATCTAATGGAGAGCTAAAGGAAGGAAGGTGACAGAATTTTTAGCAGGGTCTGTGGTGATAGAAGAAGGAGAAATGGCTTCAAGCTTAAATAGGGTAGATGCCGTTTGGATATAAGAAAAAAATCTTTTACAGTGAGAATGGTGAGGCAATGGAACATGTTGTCTAGTGAAATGTGTGATGCCCTGTCCCTGGGGACTTTCAGGCAAGGCCGGATCAGTCCCTGGGCAACCTGATGTAGCTGTGCATATCCCCGTTCATTGTAGGGAAGTTGGACTAGACCTTAAACAGTCCCTTCCAACTCTAAGGATTCTATGATTCAATGATTCTGTGATTATTTTAACATAAAGTTCACCCTCAGCATTAGTAAGTAGAAGATGACTTTTCTCATGACATTGAGTAACATCTTATGAAATCTTTTCAATAGACTCTCCGTTTTAAACTGCAGTCCGTTTTTTATCTATGATTTTATTTATTTATTTATTTATTTTCCACAACTCAGTGTCTGAGCACTGCTCTGATATATTCAGTGTTTGGAAAGATGTTCATATCTAACTCTATAAATGTGCTGTTTATATTTGCAAGTACTTTTGAGGTATTTGGAAGAAAAGAACTGTTAATAGCAAAATATTTTAACTGTGATCTAGTAATATATTACTAATTCAACTGTGTTCTGACTGGAAATGAATCATTATACTGAGTAATCAAGATTTTAAATTCATTTAAAAAATGGAATTACATTATTTTACTCAGAAGGAAATCTGAACTATTCCAGAAAGGCATTAAAATTGTAACACTTCTTTGTTTATGCTTTTTCATCAATAATATACTGCTCAATTTTGATTTAATCTGAGACCTACAGAGTTGCAGCTCCTCAATGTTTTTGTGAAATATACCTTCTTTATTTCATTTTTGGATTTGTCTATGCATGATAGTTTCCCAAAAATTCTCCTCTAAACAATTACCAGTTTAATGAGTTACTAACTCAGGTTTAAGATATGAAAGTTTGGAGGATACCTCCTTATTTTCTAAGATATTTTGCATTCTTGCATCTTACCTCTGTAGTGACCCAGTGGAATTTTTTTATTCAGTGTAACACTATCACAAGAGAACTTAGATAGTTCTGTATTTCAAGAATGTAAAATAAACAAGTAAATACACTGGCAGCTTTTTTCATTGGCTGTGCACCACTGAAAAATGAAGAATTGTTTTAGAGAATCAAATCCAGATGGTAGATATTAGATGGTAGAATTAATCTACCAAATGTCACTAGGAGAATAAAGTGAATGTATTGATTAATTTTAGGAAGAAGTACTGATAACAAAAGAAAAAAAAAAAGAGAGAGAGCTTTTTGATGTGATTATATCTAGTTTTTAGTTCCTCAGGGGCTGTATGAAGAGTCTTTGCAGGTGCAGACAGTTTCACTGACAGCACAGACATTGTAATTATGACATTATAATGGCCCAGGAAACCACGTTTAAGTAGAGTAATAGGCCTGCTACAGATAAGACTAATATACAAAAAATGTATTATGTATTTTTATTTGTCTTTTATTTGAGAATATTTTCTTGGTAAGAAACGCTGTGTTAAAATAAAAGAGCAATTTGTAGTTTAAGCCTAGAAAACCGTGGGCTATTTTGCTGGAGAGAGGCTGCCTAATTTGTTTGCAATGTGCTGACTTTACAAGCCAGTGACTCTTGCAAACTAGGGAGAGGTGTGAGGAAAAAGTGGAACATATTGACTGTCACTTTGCAGTGAAAAGGAAGAAATTACGAGGGCTACTCTGGAAGTAACGCCTCTTATTTCATTATGTTGGCCCATGACATCAGAGGAGGAAGGTAGTGGTGAACTAACCAGCATATTGTCAGGAAAAGGTGATATAATATCTTGGTATAGGTAAATTTGCAGTGGAACATGAAGTTACCTGTGTGTTTGTGACCACTGTTAATTAATTTCTCCTTTTAGCATTTGCCAGAATAGACTGGAAGATTAAGATCAGGGAGTAAGAATTATTTTGCTGGATTGGATTTTGCTCACCAATATAGACACTTTACAATTAAAATTCAGATAGGTCTTCAAAATTTTCATTGCAAAATGTAAAGTCCTCTGGTACTTCTACAGTTCATAAAGCATTAAAAATGAAAGAAAGTACTGTGCCATAAAGAGTTTGAAATGGGTGATACTTAGAGTTTTCCCAAAGGTTATGCTGGAAATTAGATTAATTAAAGTTGGTGTGTAAAATAGTTTTAGCCACTTTTTTTAATGTTTTCAAAGCAACTCTGAAATAACAACTTATCACACACACCTCTTTCCTGCATATGATGTCATCTTATTTTCAAAAGCCAGGATTGACTTTAGTAAATGATCCTGTTAATAAATATCATGTGTTCTTTTATGCATGTGCTTACTATGTGAAAAGAGTTTTCACCTCTTTTTTTGTTAGAAAGTTGGAAATAATGTCTGGTAAAATTTAAGGCCACAGATCATTATTTTCAGAAGCATTTGAGAACTCTGAGGATCATTTAAATCATAAGAATTATGGTACTTTTGTTTTTCTTTTAGTCGCTATGTAAGTATTCACTTTTATATTCTTGCCTTTATTCACATTAAAATTAATACATGTACTAAATAGCAACATCTATATTAAGATTCATTATAACATTGCAAAAGGAAGTTCTTGAAAGATGTAAAAATGCTAGCAGTAAGGATGCCTGTATGACTTTGGCCTGTTTGAGTGGCTGCATTAAGGTACAGTCTGATTTGGTGCAATTACCACCTAACCCAAGGAAGTCATTAGCTCAACTCCATACTTCCACTTAGTCCATAGTTCCCAGGTTTTGAGAAGTGTCAGCTAGCAATGGAAAACAAACCACATTGATCTGGTTCTGCATATTAAAATTTGAAAACTTCTTTCTTCTTTCTGGAAAGTTTGTGGTTTCCCAAAGCTTTCAGGAGACTGAATTCCTCTTTACTCTGTTTTGATTTTGTGATGACGCGTGCACCTTTAAAACGAGAAAATAAAAAGTGCTTTTGGGAAAGATGGAAGTGTGAAAGGTTATTAACCTGCTTAATAAATGTGTGATTTGTTTTCTAGAATTTGAATGTTGTTTCTTCACCTCAAACATTTTAATTTGTGCCCCATGAGGACGCCTAGAATGGCCCATCATTTAAACCTACCCATTTATTCTTAATGAGGCTAACCTAAATATTGTACAAATATTTACCATACTATATATGGTGTTAGTATTCTTATTAGCTTACTGCAAATTCCAATTCTTAACACAGAACTGCTGCATTTTGAGACATGACCTTGGTTGTTCCCAGGGTTTTTCATTAAAAATTTAATTGGTAGAGAAATATAACATTTGCAGTTGATAAGCACTGACTTTCGTTTCCATAAATGTTATTCAAGAAAAATTACAATATTTCAGCACAGTGTCCTGAATATCTGAAAGGAAATAAACACATCCAAGCAGAAATTTTTGTGGAACATATTGTTTTAGGACACGCAGTTCAGCTGACTGGGTCTGACCCATAGATTACTTCTGTCTCACACACCTCCTTTCTCAGACAAAAAGAACTTGAAGAGAGCACTAGTTACAATAGTGCTGTAAATGATTGCACAAATAAATGCATAAATAAATATTGCTACTTTCTAACTGAGGACACAAGATCAATACTTTAATAAGGTTCTCTTTACATGATTGTGGCAAGAAATGATTTATCAGTAATAAAAGCTTAAGAAAAAAAATGGTAGTGCTCATTTTCCTTTCTGATGTCATGTGTGATACTGACAAGCTTCTACACTTCTGATGTGGTAAACAGTTTGTATAGTTTGTATTGTTACATTTTAAATATCTTTTAGTGAATTCCAGAAATGGAAATCATTATCCATTGTATTTTCATGTTACCCTTGTGCATTTGTTCTTCTATTTTTCTCTGCTCTCTGTCTCAGTTAGTAACTCGCTGAACTCCAGTGGTCTGCAACTACTGCATGTCTGCTTTCATTCTGAGTCCATTGCCTTTTCTTGTGTAAATATTGTTCTATTATAATTTTGTAATCTACATAGCTCTTTGCACTTTGGTTGTCTGCAGTGATGTCACAAATGCAAAGCAAGACAGCATTTTTCCAAGTCTTTCAAGTCTTTCAACTTCTAACCACAGTAAAATATTATTTAGATGACATTTTAATATCAGCAAGTTGTTTTATCTTTTTTAATTATTATGGCATGATAGAAGCCTGGCCTTTTTTTTTTTTTTTTTTTTTTTTTTTTTTTTGCATTTAATTGAAATGTTAATCTGTGTGAGTTAGTTTCCAACATTTTGAGGTTTGAGTCAGTACCTTCCCCACTGGCTGCTTTCACTTCAGTGTTTGTTTTAATGCTGCTTTTTTGAGATTTAAAACACTGCGTTCATCATTAGGAGCATTCTTTTAAAAGTAATTTTTAAGTTAGTTCACAGGTGTTTGTTCAGCTGCAGTCAAATAAACAGTCTGCTAAAAGGGAAGCTTTACTTCATTACTGGCACTTCATGATGATGGAAAAGGTCAAGCATCTATACTTGCATCTTAGAATTAGCCCTATAACTCCATCATCTTCCCTTAAACTTTGGCCTCCTCTCTTCTGGTGATGTGTCATACACCTTGTATCTTTTAAGTTAATCCGGTGTTTCACTGAGAAACCAAATATATTCAGTCCCTTGTCCAAGCATGTGAACAGAAAATAACTGTAGATGTGGAAATAAAGGCTATTAAAACATCACACAAAAAAAAAATTGCTGTATCTGTTCTGCCATGCCAGATCATCCCCTTAGGCTGAATCAAGTGTGTTTTAATGTGTTCTGTTAATGTGGCAAAATACTGATCATCCAATTGATCATAGTCACTGCCACTGAAGAACTGGTCAGTTGCTAGGCCAGGCTGAAGATGTGTAATGAAGGTCCCCCATGTTTTGTAGAGGGAAGAATACAGTGAGTTGGAAGAAGTGTTGGGATGTCAGGAAGTTGTTTTGACTCTATGCTGCAGATTATTTTTCAAACATTTGAAAATATGGGGGAATTTTAAAATTCCAAAATTATCTCTGGTAATAAAGCATTAAGTCTCATTCTTGTAATAGTCTCAGCAATATTTTTTTAAATGATTATCAGGAAGTGTGATGGTTTATCACATTTGCATTTTTTTTCTTGTTTGTTTGTTTTGTCTGCTTATTCATTTTTGTATATCCTGAAACCACAGCAGTTGAAATAATGAAAACTCTGCCAGAGCAAGTTTTTGATAGCAATTAAAAACAAAGCACAATTAATTTAAAACCACAAGTAAAATGTAATCAACCTGGTCTTCTTAAGGGCTCAATTCTAAGTCCAGTCCTATTCAACACTGTGCAATCCATCCTCAACAAATTTGTTCAATTACTAAACTGGGAGCTGCTATTGACTCTCTGGAGTGATGTGAGGCCTTGGAGAGGGATCTAGGTAGTCTGGAGCATCGGGCAATTACCAGCATGAAATTCAATGACAGAAAATGCCAAGTCCTTCACCTGGAATGGAGCAATGTTGGATAAAGGCACAGTCTGGGAGATGAGTGTCTGAGCAGCCCAGTAGAAAAGGGATTGGCTGATGCAATCAGGCTCAGCATAAGCCAACAGTGTGCTCTAGCAGCCAAGAGGGAAAGTCACATTTTGGGGTGCATTAAACACAGCATACCCAGCTGGTCAAAAAAGTGAATCTTCTCCTATATTCAGGACTGGTGAAGCCTCAGCTTGATGACTGTGTGCAGTTCTGGGCTCCACAGTATAATGAAGTTGCTAAGGTACTTGAATTCATCCAGTGGAGGACAACAGGGCTGGAAGGCATGTGTTGTGAGGAGAGTGTGAGGATACTTGGGCTGTCTGGATTGGAGAAAAGGAGGTCAATACAGAAAATCTTCAGATAATCCTCAAAAAGCACTTGTGCACCTAATGCAGTATTTTAGGAAAAAAAGTGCACAAGCTAAAGGCATTGCAATTGTGCCACGAAAGCAAGCTCAACTCATCAGTTCAATGACATTGTGCTTATACCTTTGGAAATAAAATATTCTGATCTCTTCTGTATTTGGACAAGACTTGTAGGCCTCAAACCTTGATGCAATCAATGGAAGGACCTATTGCAGTATGAAATACATTTTAACTGCAAACACATTTTTTCTCCTATTATTCCCTAATTCCCATACATGTCCAAAATGTGGGAAAAACAAACAAAAAAAGAATAAAAACGTAGGGATCACCTGTAATATTAATCTTTTCTTATACATTTTTAATGGAGTAAGATTGTGGGGGGTTTTAGACATTTATTTGTCCATTCGAGTTCTCTTGTAAGACAACTCTGCTTACTGACAAGAGTTTGCAGACTTTTGCATCCCTTAGAATTTGTGTCTCTTTATGGTTTTCTATATGTATCGTTCCTGCATATTCTTTCTTCACAGTCTCAGTAACTTGCATACAGGGAAAATGATTTGCTTGTGCTTCACCAGTTGCTGCCATTTTAAAGACATAAAGAATGTCCTCTATCTTTCCCTTTCAGAACATGAATTCTGTGGTGCTTTGGTTGGGCCTTGGCCTGTTATTAACACCTTGCATTAAAAAAATTGGATACAAAGCTTTTGTGAGTACATTAACAAACTATTTTTGAATCTGTTAAGAGGATTGTCACAGAGTATTCTGTTAAAATTAAAGGGATAAGGTGAAAGGAATAATATTTACTAATGTTGTTTGGAGTCACTTTAAATGGATCTTTAAAGGTTTAAATTTTCCCTAACATTTCCCATGAGAATAAAAAGATATCTCAAAGGTGGCAGCTCTCTCTTAGGTCAACTTACAATAATTAAAAATATACCTTTGTGCGTGACACTTGGAGGCATGAAATCTCTTAAACATCAAAATCAAAATACGCTTATCTTGACGTGGCATTTTTTGTATGTTGTCAGCTAGGGCAATACTTTGGTATTTGAGATACTCTGAACCTACTCTTCCTGATGCAGAGCACAGATTTTTATAGCAGGCCGCTGTGAGTGAGGCCTTAAACTCTCTCACATCCCAAACTAGTGACCTAATCTTCAGTATATAGTATGTGAGCATGCTTTCTTTCTCAGCCTTCCCAACAAAAACTTTGCGGAAACAGATACGTCTCAGAAAAATACCTTGGCTTGGATGAAACAGCACATTTCGATGAAATTTCATTTAGTTGAGAATGTTCCGGCCTGCTCTAATTACAAGCCACTGTTATAAACTGGTTATGGTTTTGCCAAAACCCACTTATGGGTTGGGCTGAAATTTTCCGTGATTGTTCTCTGCCTTAGGCTGAATGTTCTGATAGCAAAGGCTTAACCATTTTGTAGGTCAAAGAAACAGAGGCTCTTCTACCAGCGTTAAAGTTACAATCTGGTACCTCCATTATTTGGAGGAGGACCTTTGAATGTGTTAGAGAGAAGATTCGATGTACTGAAAGTGTCTTTTGCGGTCTTCATGGAATTTTTTTTTTGTTGTTTTAGCCTGTGACAATCCCTATTTGGCAGTAAGATAGCAGTATAGAAAGGTTTTATTGTGATGTCTCAGCATTGATTCAACTCTTCCTCCACAGAACTGCCCTACATGGAAACTGCACTAAGTGTCCCCAGCTCCAAGGCTGGCCACAGGGAAGAATGTACTTCCTTAGTCACTTAGGAGAAGGTCAGAGTTGATGTATGCGATGACACAGAGTCACCACCTCTTCTCTTATGCAAATGGAACCAAAAGAGATTTCTCTTTGAAATTCTGAGGGTTATTACTTCAGTTTAAAGCAGATAGGGTAAAGAGCCTTTCACTCTCCCTCCATTCTGCTGTGAGCAAAACTTAGTGTCATGTGGAGTGCTTATATGCATCATTTGAGCTGTAGATACCAATAATGTGACATTGTACTATCCTTTGTGCAATGAGATTATTTTACTCTTCTGTTCTCTCCACCCTATCACCTAGGATTATGAACGAGACTTAATGAGGAAACGTTTTACATTTAAGATTTATCCTGGGTTAAAAAACAAACAAACAAGCAAACAAAAACCCTACAAACAAGTCTACATTGTTTCTTTCCTGCAATAACAAGTAACTTTTGTTCATGACTACAGAGTCTGAAAGTTATGTTCAGTAGAATGTTTAAGCAAGTATCAGCTTCTAATATGAATGACGTAATTTATTTACAGAAAGTGAAAGAAAATTCTGGTTTCCCTGGGGCACTGCTTTACTAATATAAAGGCTAACCTACTAGTGTAGGAAGTTATGTTTTAGTGAGCCATCCTCTGATTTGGACTTTCATTAATCCACCTACTGAAGGCAGTGTTTCACCTGCAGTTCTGAGCACCTTACAAATGAGCCCCAGTTCCTCGTTTCCCAGAACAACAATAAAGTCATTCTGAGGTAATGACTCATAAAATACTTTAAGCCAGGTTCAGCAATAAGGTGTTTTGTATTTTTTTTTCACTAGCTGTGCCCACTTGTTTCAGCTTTACAAAACAACTTTTCTGTGCTTTGTACAAGGTGGCCTTGTACATTTATGCCATAAGATTTCGTGAAGAAGAAATCCCACCTGGTGGCATCTCATAGCTGTGTGGTGGTTGCCCACCCACATGCTGCTGGTGGGGTTGGTTAGGGTTCAGTATGCACTGGGTTTTTTCCAGGCTGGCATTTTGCATGAAGGAAACCACAAGATATAAATTCTCAAAGAAGGAAAATCCAGTGATATAGGAGACCTTGTCCAAAGGTGATGGGGACAGATACTGATCTGCTTCTGCCTCATGTCTGTGCAGATGAAAATCTGGCTTGGCATCAGGGAGATAAATTTACTGGTATACCTTCAGTCCCTTACAGCAGCTGTATAGAGAAGTGTTGTAGTTACTAAAACTCTTGCAACTGGATTCAAAGCTGATTTGAAAATGAGTTAGCAATTATGGTTCTTTGTTAAAACAAATAAAATTAATTGGGTAACACTAAATTCCTCTCAGCTGTAATATTATCATGGCTCAATAACTTTCTCATCACTTCCTGAAAATTGTGGTCATAGGGTCATATGAGAAGAAAAATGGATTCCTTTCTGGAAGAATTTTAGTTTCTTACATCGTTTTGTACTTTGCATTTTCCTCATCGTGCTGCATAGACCTATAAAATAAAATGAAAAAAAATGTGGAGTAAGCAAAACTAAAATGCTACTCAAAATAGTCTAAGGTTCATTCGGTAGGCCAGATCACTAGGTACTACTAACTGATACACATTAAATCAAAAACATATTGTGTGGTCCTACACTCAGTTAAGCTAGTCCAATATCAAGTGTCACGAGAGTACAGAAATGTTTATAATGTAATTTGTATTTGCAAATATATATAAACATATGCTTTTGTATTTTTTAATGCTTTGGAATTTGTTCTTTTTACTTAAATGAAGGCTTCAATGGCTACAAGAACTCCAATATTTGCCTGTTGTTATTCACATCATTAGTGAAATAACACCACAGCTGCTCTCAGATTACTTTAAATTTTTTGTAAGATGTATTCATGCATAATTTATTTACTGAAAGAACAATCTATATTCTTAACCTAAAGAAATGAAACTGAATTTAGAGGTACTCTGATATTTTCCATGAATTTATATGTAATTTCCATGCTTTTATATGTTAAAATTTGTTTCTTTTTCCTAGATTTTATTTACTCCTTTCTTTTTCCTAGATTTTATTTACTGCTTTCTTTTTCCTAGATTTTATTTAAAAAAAAAAAAAAAAAAGTTACTGAGCTGACTCCTCAAATAGAAAATGATTCAGTCTGGCATTAGTCTGCACCTCCTCACTGCATTAGACTGCATGATGAGAATATGATTCTGCTATTTTCCCCCATGGAATGCATTTCTTTTCTTCGAATCACAGAATCATAGAACTATGGAATCATTTACTTTGGAAAAGACATCTAAGATCATTGAGTCCAACTATCAACTTCAACATCACCAATATTGCCCACTAAATCACATATCATCCACCCTTTACTTAAACAGCTCCAAGGATGGTGACTGCACCACCCCCCTGGTCATTTTGTTCCATTGTCACACCACTTTTTTTGAGAACAAATTCTTCCTAATACCCAGCTTGAACTTTCTCCAGTGCAACTTGAGGCCATTCCTTCTTGTCCTGTCGCTATTAACTGGGAGAAGAGGCTGACCTTCACCTCACCACAACCTCCTTTCAGGTGGTTTTAGAGTGTGATAAGGTCTCCACTGAGCCACCTCTTCTCTAGACTAAATAATCCGAGAAAGTTTGAGAAGTTTCATCTCCTATAATCCACATCAAAGAGAAAACTCTTGCCAAGGGAGATGACGCTAGGAAGTCACAAATGTGAAGATTTTGAAGACCTCTTCTGGAACAGCTGCATTCAAGCTTCTTTTTTTTTTTTTTTTTTTTTTTTTTCCTTTTAATTTAAACTATTAAACCATTTCTGATTGCATAGTATGCAGAGTAGATGGATGTACTATTCAGCTAAAGTGTTGAGTACTAATATGCTCAGTTCCTCAGTGACAGACACCGATGACTTGGCAGTGCAAGGCTCACAACAGAGCTAGAGAACTGTTTCTTTCTTCCATCCTTGTTTTTTTTTTTTTTCCTTGAAGTTTCTCCTGCCAACATTTCTGCTCTTGAATCTGTAAGCTGCTAACTATCATGATCTCAGCAATTATCTTCTGTCTAGATTTTCACTTTGCTTATCTTGCACAACTTTTAAGTTCACTTGTTCTCACACCTCAAGCAACAATTTTCACAGTAAAACTGTGCCAAGATCATACTGCTGTGCTGTATCAAACAAGGCCTTGGATTACAGACTGCTTACAGTTTGACTATAATTTATCCAAAGTACAATTCCAATGAGATATGTGATACTGCAAAGAGTTTTTGAGTTTAAATAGTTACAAAATATTCAAACAGAAAAAAAAAAAAAAAAAAATAGAAGGAAAATGCAAATTGCATTACTTTTTTGCAGAATAAAAATTCATTTTTTTTCCATCCTGTTCCCTTTAAATTAGTCTGAAATAACTGATTTGCTATTTCTTAAAATTTTTCTGAACATATATGTAGAACAATGAAATGTGCACATTTATTACATCCCAACAGAAAGAAGTCAGCCAAAAATGCCAGGACCTTCTGTGTGGATGAACAAAGAGCTGCTGGAAAAAAGCAAACATAAGAAGGGAGTGAACAGAAGGTGGAATCAACACAGGTAACCTAGGAAGAATACAGAGGCGCTGTCTGTCTATGAAGAGATGGGACTAGAAAAGGTAAAGCTCAAGTGGAATTGAATCTGGTGAGGGATGTCAAAGGCAATAAGAAGGGATTCTCTCAGTATTTGCACAACATAAGGAACATGAGGAAAAAATACAGGCCTGTTGTTGAATGACATGGGGCATCTGGTGACACAGGGCATGGAGAAAGATGAGGTATTGAATGCCTTCTTCACTTCAGTTTTTACTGTCAAAAGTGGTCTTCAGAAGTGTCAGGTCTCAGAGGCCAAGAGGAAAGTCTGAAGCAAGGAAGTTGTACACTTGGTGGAAGAGGATCAGGTCAAGGAATACTTACATAAACTGGACATATATCTTGGAAAGAGTCCAGCGGAGGGCCACGAAGATGGTGAAGGGCCTGGAGCATCTCTCCTATGAAGAAAGGCTGAGTGAACTGGGTCTGTTCAGCCTTGAGAAAAGAAGACTGAGAGGGGACCTGATCCAGGTCTATAAATATCTAAGGTGTGGGGGGCAGAATGGTGAGGCCAGACTCTTTTCAGTGGTGAATGGAGACAGGACAAGGGGAAACAGCCGGAAACTGCAGCATAGGAAGTTCCGCACAAACATGCGCAAGAACTTCTTTACAGTGAGGTGACGGAGCACTGGAACAGGCTGCCCAGGGAGGTAGGTGGTGGAGTCTCCTTCTCTGGAGATGTTCAAGACCTGCCTGGATGCCTACCTGTGCGACCTGCTGTAGGGAACCTGCTTTGGCAGGGGGGTTGGACTCGATGATCTCTGGAGGTCCCTTCCAACCCCTGCAATTCTGTGATTCTGTGATTCTGTGATATATAGGTGCATAGACCCTGATGAAACATACCCACAAGTACTGACAAAGCAGGCAATGTCATTGCGAGGAAGTCTTGGTAATCTTTGTATCAAAGTGACAGAGAGATGCCCGAAGAGTGGAAGGAAACAAATGCCATTTCTAACTTTAAAAAGGCGAGTTGAACTTAGGGAACCACATGCTAATCATCCCTGAGAAAGTGATGGAATTATAGGACTAATTTCCAGGCACATGAACAAAAAGAAACACATCAGTAGTTGGCATACATTTAGCAAGAGAAAGTCATGCCTGACCAGCCTAACAACCTTCGACAATGAAATTTGTGTCTTGGCAAATGAAAGAAAAGCAGTGGATATTGTTTACCTTGACTTCAGTAAAGCTTTTGACACAATTCCCCGTAAAGTCCTCATAGAGAAGCTGTTGAAGTGTGAGCTGCATGAACCAACAGTGAAGTGGATTGAAAATTTGCTGAACTTTGAACACAAAAGATGCTGATCTGTGAGACAAAGTCTAGCTGGAGGAGAAAAACTAGTGGTGAACTCCAAGTGTCAATACTGGATATATTGCTGTTTAATATCTTCATTAATGATCTGGATGATGGGACAGAGTGTGCAGTCAGCAAGTTTGCAGGTAACACCAAAGTGGGAGGAGTGGCTGATATGCCACATGGTTCAGAGGGACTTTTTAAGTCTGGTGAACCTCATGAAATTCATAAAAGAGTAAAGCAAACTCTATATCTTCAGAAAGGATGATCCCATGAACTAGTAAAAACAAGGGAAGAAAAGAACCTTGTGGTCCTGGTGGACACCAATTAGATTACGAGCTGGCAAAGTGCCCTTTCTTCCAAGAAAGCTAATGATATCCTAGACTGCATTAGTCTTGGCAGCAGGTCAAGTGAAGAAATTCTTCATCTCTACTCAGCACTAATAAAGCCAAACATAGACTGCAAAGAAAGACACAGATGTACTGGAGGGAGTCCACTGAAGGGCCACAAAGATAACTGAGGCAATGGAGCATCTCTTCTATGAAGAGAAGCTGAGATACCTAGGACTGTTTAGCCCAGGGAAGAGAAGGGTCTTGTTAATGGATACAGATACCTGAAGAGAGATTGTAAAGAAGATGCAGCTAGGTTATTTTCAGTGGTGCACAGTGACAGGAAAAGAGGCAGTGGGCACAAACTGGAATGGAGAGGTCTCCAGCTGAACACTGAGGAACAGCTTTGTTCGTTGTTTTTCTTTTATTATGAGGGTGACCGAGCACTGGTACTGAGCACAGAAATTGTAGAGTCTTCATCCTTGGAGATATTCAAAACCCATCTGGACATGGCAACCTGATCTATGTGTCACTGACTGACTGAAGTGTTGGACTAGATAATCTCTAGAGGTCCCTTTCATCTTCAGCCATTCTGTGATTCTGAAAATGTAATTATACACATAGGCAGTCTGTATTATACGTAAACACTTTCTACATGAAACTTTCCTAATGACTTCTTATTCGTTGAATGAAACGTTGTTATATTTAAGATCATACTTCAATATTTTTTTTCCTCATCTTGACTAAAGAGGACTACATCGTACTCTTTATCAGCATGGAAGGTGTTCTTATCTTCCTTTCTTAAAGGAGTTGCATTATTGAATCAGAATCCGTAGAGTTGAAATCATCATTCATGTCATGAAGTTAGCAAATGATTAGGAGTGGCATTGAATGTGCTATTTATTGTGAAGAAAAAAGCCAACACATTTTCAGAACAAATGAGTTTTTCTCAAAAATCCTGAATCACACCTCTTATGGTGTTTGGTTTATCTTCTCCATTTATGTTGCAGCTCTTATATGGTCATTGTCTCTGGCTACAAAATCATGCCTGGGCACTATATATGTCTGTTGCTGCTTTGGTAACATCAATTCTCCAATAAATCCTACAAGTATTAACAAAACATGATTTATCTAATTTTGTATCTTTTTGTCTTTAAAAATACAATGTTCCTGAAACTACATTATATACACTGTTCAGGTATGACATTTTCGTCATCTTTCCAGCAATCGCTTTAAGAGGAAATCGCTCCCTGAATTTTTCATGAAAAGCCTTTTGAAATTGATAATTACAGTTTTTTCTCTTTGCTTCACTTTAGCAACATGATGAATGCTAATATTCTCATTAAATAGAGATAACCAGCTATACTAATCTTGGGATATTAAATAGAAAATATTCCAAAGCAAAAATTTTTAATTGGAATCATTTCAATTTCTATGTGCAATTTGTGTTTAATTCAGTGCTTGTATTAATTTACCTACGAAAATATCTACAGTGTATATTTTTGTCCCAGGCCAAAGTCATACAGGAGTTGTGACTGCTTTTCATGACATGAGAGTTCTTCAGTCCAATAACACGAGGGACAGATGTGTCAGAGACAATGAAGGCAATTGGTTTTAATAGTTGCATTTTGCCAAGTTTGGAGAACATGGCTATGGGTGTCACTGAGAACAGTGTAAGCTTAGTGGCTGATTTGTTCAAAATATATTCATTTTGGTTTGGTTTTTAGCTTTCATTTAGGTTTTTCCCTCTTTGTATTTTATGGACATCTCACAGGAAATAGTAGGAAATAATTAATTAAGCAGGTCAGATCAAGGGAGTATTTGCTTAAATGTAAATAGCAGCATGGATTTCTAAAATATTTAGTCTGGATTGGTGACATGAATAACAACTTTACAGTAGCTCTCCTGAACCGCAGAATTTTTGGTAATTATATAAATGAGTAAAGCATTTTCTTCTCCATTAAATAGCATAGGTGATCTTTGGGTTGATCCATTACCTCTTACACAAAAAAAAATTCATATTTGCTTCATGTGAGAAGTTGTTTATTTAGTTTTCTTCTTTTACAAAAATTTAATTAACTAAAAGAGATATTTGATCTTGTATGCAATAGTTTGTATATGCAAAAGAAAGAATTCTATTTTTTTTTAATTTATGTGAGATTATAATAGTTTACTCAATATGAAGGAATCTTACTGAAAACATTTAAGTTTTTTCTCACTTTAATAAGTAAAAGGAATTTACATTGCTGTACACTGTAACAGAA
The DNA here is from genome assembly GCF_019238085.1 of Lagopus leucura. Lineage (NCBI taxonomy): Eukaryota > Metazoa > Chordata > Aves > Galliformes > Phasianidae > Lagopus > Lagopus leucura. The sequence continues at coordinate 75,929,413 of NW_024962262.1, forward strand.
TATTTAAAATATGCTGAAATATTCCTGAAAGCTAAATGAACTATATTTATTTAAAGCAGTTAATATTTTCTTGTCAACGAAAGGCTGACATTCACATGCAACAGTTATTTTACTTATTCAATAAGTTAGACCGCAAATGAAGAATGGTGAAAGTAACCAAACGTTCGTACAAACTTGAAGATTGTATGTCATCTTCAGAAATACATTTTAGAGCTTTCAGGAGATATCTATAGCAAACGGTGAGATTCATCCCAGCAACCCCAGAACTATGTGACTCACCCCACTGCCAGAGTGTTTCCTAGCAGTAGTAGTTCCCACATCCATCTTTAAAATGGGAACTGCAGGTGGACTCAGTTGTTGGGGAGTGGTAAGTGGTTATTTTCACCTCTGTAAGTACCTGATGTATTCAGTGTAGGTCCTGTACACCGAAATTCTGAGTCTGTGAGTCTGAAAAAGCGCTCATATCTTTAGGTATCCATATCTGGCTTTGTCTAGGCTCCTGCTCCTCCGGTAACATGTCTGAGATGCCCCAGCACAGCATTCTCCTGACTGTGAAAAACCTGCAGTGTTTTCAAAATTATGGTGGAGACTAAAGTCATCTCATTGTTTCTGCTCAGTAAGTGAAGGTGATCTTCCATTCTGCTGTGAGACAGATTGTATCATACTGTCACTTTTCCCTGTGATAATTAGGAGCTCCCTAGCAAATCCTAAGAATGCCCTAAGTCACACGCAGTTACAGAATGGCTGTGAGCTGGTGCTGTGATGTAACCCTTAAAGAAATGCCCAAGGGCATAACTTCTCCATAAAAGATAAAAATAAATATTCCAACAACCTTGCGGAAATATTGCTACTGTGAGGAAATCATTGGTAACAGGTTTCAGTTAAAGAAAATTGAATTCCTACTGTATTGAATACAGACAAGGACTAAAGGGTGATGAAGGGAAAGAAGATTCTAAGAGAACAGCTACACTTTACTGAACAAAATGCAGGGACCTTAATGGGGCAGATTAGCTTAAAGACCATGCTGGGTCTGTTGTGTTTATACTAACCTCAGTATAGGAATAAATCAAATAAATCAAACAGATTTTGCTGGCGGTGCTGGGATGTCAGAATGTGTTTTTGCTCTGAACTCTACACATTCTGCGAGAGTGCCAGGCCTGGCCCCATTGTGAAGCTGTGTTCTGGGAGAGCCCAGGTGAATGAACAATGGCTGTTTTCTGGCATCATAAAACAGAAGAAAAGAAGAAAAAAAGGCTCTTTTAAACACAGGGCAATACTGGCAGAAGACCAAAAGGGACCAAGATGAAAACTTAGGTTGGATATTTTCAAGACTTTTTTAAATAACAAACAGCGATTTGAATTTTGTGGACAACGTGGGGAAAGGGGAGATCTAACTTACTTTATTTCTGGTAATTTACTCAAGTGATTATGCATCTTGTACCTGGATATGGAATCAAATTTACTCCCCTACTTGGAGTGTGGAGATAAAGTGATGCTTATCTTTAGCAATGATTTACTTTACTCACTTGGCAACAAGAAGTAGTTGTATGGTTTTGTGGATCATTTTCATTTTGCTATGGGAACAGGTAGATATTTGATACCTGGCAGTGACTTAGTGTAGATGTGCATGTGCATTCATATTCTTTTCTAACAAGAAGAAAACCAGGTTATGTCACCCCTGTGTTTCTACCACCGAAGGGAGGGAGAAAAAACAAAAACCAAAAAACAACAAAAAACAGGAAAAAGTATGTGGAGATTTTAAAATTATTGACTTTAGAACAGTGTTTTCTACTTCTTTCTCTTGTTAAATGTTGTCAAGAATTTCAGAAAAGGATCGTGACAGGAAGAGTGAAATTCATTACGATCTGAGGGGACTGGAAAGAAAAAATGCTTATCCACTGCTATTCTCTTGTCTGTAAGGTTAGGCAAACTAAACAACTGAAGTAAGTTTTGTATAAAAGAAATGTGATTGAATTGCACAGCAGGAAGAAGAGGCTGAAGGTGTTAATTAATCATCTGGGAATCTTTGGTAGCTCCTTCAGCTTTCTACAGTTTTACTATTTTTAATTTAATTTCATGGTGGAAGCGATTTCGTGGACCATAAAAATACAAAGGAAACCTTTTGGACTGATATTTTTATATACCTATTTTTCCAGCTTTTATTAGACCTGTACTGTATAATGATAAGTAACCTAATCTGAGCTTCTTGCATTGCACTCCAGTCTTAACAAGCTAAGAAAATACTATCTTTTGTCACTAGAGTTTAATCTATGCATCCTGTTTATATTTCCTTCTGGAAAAATCTCACTGAGTTAATCATGTAACTAATTGTAATACTCTTTTATTTTATGAGACTCATTTTTATGAAGCGCTTTAATAGGTCTCAACAGGTATGGTAGAAGAAAATTTGTATCATTACAGCCATCCTTTTCCCTATAGGAAAGGGCCTTTTTATGACATAAGTCAGCATGTCCATGCTCTGACACAAAGCAGTTTCCATTTGGAATGTTCTTTTTCTAAATATTTTTCAAACGGCTCTACTGGCTTTTCTAAGCCACCAGCCTCATTAGTGTTTTTGGATTGAATAGTGCTTCCACATCAGCTTTTTAGCTAGCAAGTTAGTTTTCCTGAACTATTTTCTCCATTTATTGCAGACAGAAGAGGACCAAGCACTGTGTTTGGCAGCCTGTGTTCCTTGTGAAACGTGCTATGTGTGTTTCCTGCAGAGCTGTCAGCAAGGCAGACTGTGGGAATCAGTTTGCCCTCAACCACATCAAATTAGTTTGTGTTTTCATGAAGGCTTAGAAATGCTGAGGGACAAGTGCATTTACTTTAACACAGCATCATAAGACCTCCTGCTATGATTTCTCTCAGACACCAATTTGTATCAGGCTGTACATATGTACACATAGTGTCTTTCTACTTGTAGTCTTACTGCATGTAACAGGGCTGATTATGCAAATCACAGTACTAAGCTTTATGCCCTCTGTACTGAGGATAGCACAGTGCCTAGCTATGTCCCTGGACCAGGTCCTGACACTTTACATCTGACACTTTAATTTTTCTTAACTGTAATGAAACCATTCTGTGAAGGTATTCATCTCTTTTCACTGATTACAGAGTGAGACTGGAAGAATATAGCTCTCAGGAAAGCTAAAATTAGGTGAATCTCAGCCTTTCTGCATAATTAGATTCACTGGTCACAGCAGGACTCGATGTGGTATGTTGCAGCTTTGTATGAAAAGGGTATCGGAAGGAGCCATTTTGCTAAGAAATGCAATTGTACTTTTCTCAGTGGAGCAGTTTGGCCACTGACCAGGGGACTCCTTGGATCAGTATCATGCCACTTATCTAGAATGTGCCCTGTTTGTGAACGAGGACATGAAGCACTGGAGCAGCAAATACCACACGGCACTGCACCAGCTCAGGAAGTTCTACTTTGATGCTGGACACATGGAAATAAAAGAATGTTACTTTTTTCCTTGCGGAATAAATATTTGAGAACATTTCTATTTACATTAAACATGGAGAGAATTGGGGGACGGAGAGAGGGATGGAGAAAGTGCTTATGTTGTTCCAGTGCAGTAACAATTGTCAAAATGATGTAATTCTCTGCAGGGTGGAAATTCCCTGCTTTTTTACAAGCCAGCTCCTTTAAAACTCCTGTGTAAACTTTTTTGACAGTCTTAATTTAAAGTCCATGTTAGCCTAAAGTGAAATTATAATATTCCACAAGTTCCATTTTTCTGTGCTTTAGTAAAGATAACCCTTTTATTTCTGCTATTAAAAGTTAAGTTATTAAGACAAGCAAAAGGTCTTTTATAACAGTAATTATAGGAAGAGCAGGTTAAGCTTTCTAGCCTTCACAGACGTAACTGGTCCTGAATGACAGTGATTAGATGCAGTGGACCTGGCTAGGGTGATGCAGTATAATTCCATGCAAATAATTTGATCACTAGATTGCAATTGACAAAGATATGATCCCTTCTACTGTTGCTGCTTCTTCCATGCTGATTTTCCTGTGCCTTTTTATATTTCATCCTTTGCTGGTTAGACTGAATCAAGTTCCCTGACGTCAGAACTTGGACTGTGCTCAGCGTGAACAAAACTTCCTTAATGCACTTTTAAACTCAGCAAGGGTCCAAGTGTTCTCAGGCAGATAACAGGAGACCTGGATTTTAACTCCGGACATTGGCATTTTATATGGCTCATAATGGCTTTTTGAGCAAGACCTAGTTTTTCTCTTTTAAATATTTTATAACCTTCTTTCACCTTTACAATATTCAAAACCAAAATGGTGTAATTACCTGGTTGGTAATAGTATTGATACAGTGCTGACAGACTGATAATGACTATCTTCAGCAACCAGTGTGACTGCTGTATTTATTCAGGCCTCCTCACGAGGCAGCTCTTGGTCCCCTGCTATTATCTCGTAGAGCAATATTGTCCTGCTACCACAAGTTACTGCGTAATAGCAATCATGGCTTCCAGTATATCTACCATGTAGTTACCACACACTTAACACAAAATAGCACATTTTATTTTGTGGTAATCCAGTAAATGAATCACACTGCCAGGCTCCAGGCTGTGCAGAAAACCAGGCCTGCATATCGGAGGTGTAAGGCATCTGGTGCTTTTTGTGGAAAAAAGCCCATCTGATAAGAGCGCAATATTCTTCCACAAGTGTTCTTTTCTTCTTCTGCAGCTTAAAACAGCCATCTCAATTTTAGTTTAACCCGTTTGCTACTGCAGACATAGACAAGGTTCCCATTTACTAAATTTACATTACATAACATACTGATGCTCCGCAACTTTCAAAGCCATGTTGTATAAAATTATTAAACTCATGAGTAAATATATTATGAATTCAACAGCCAGCTCTCTATGGTTGGAAAGAAAAGATATATTGCAATCTGTTTTTTGCGTTTTATGTGTACTGATCCCTCTGTTTTAGTAGACAGAGAGATATTTTTATATTCCTATATATTTCCCCATCAGTTTATTTTCCTTGTTCCAGTGGTGGTCCTTCAGCACTTGGGAGCTAAGCGAAAAAGGCCTAACAGAGTAAATGAAGACTAAAAGAGATGTGCATATTGTTGTGCTAGCTCAGCACCACACAGCTGCTCACTCACTGCCCTCCCCTCAGTGAGATGGGGAAAATAACTTTAAAAGAAAAAAAGTAGAACTCATGTGTTGAGATAAAAATGATTTAGTAGAACAGAAAAGAAGGGGGGAAAAAAAAGAAAATAATAATGATAATGGATGTACATATATGCATATATGTGATGCACAGTAATTGCCAACCAATGCCCAGTCAGTCCCCAGGCAGCAGCTCTGCACCCAGCTAACTCTTCCATCATTTTTCAAGGTTTTTTTTTTACATGATGTCATATGGTATTGAATATCCCTTTGGCCAGTTAAGGACAGCTGTTCCAGTTCTGTCCCCTCCTGCCTCCTTGTGCCCCTTCAGCCCTCCCACTGGCAGGACACTACAAGAAATCAAGAAACTGAAATGTCCCTGCCTCTGTACAGCCCTGCTCAGCAACAATTAAAACACTGCTGTGTTATCAACATTGCTTTTCTCCCAAAGGCAAAAGATAGCATCTTATCAGACACTATGAAGGAAAAATCAACTCCATCTCAGTTGAAACCAGGATATGTATTTACTTTAATTTAGAAATAAATATATTTGAAGATATGTTTTGAATGTAATGTATTGAGGAGTTTCTGGAAGTGCAGAGTCAGATGAAAGGCATAGTCTGCACTTTTTACCAGACCACAGTACTTCAGCCCTTTTTATACAGCACAGCGCATTCAACAGTCCAGTTTGCTGTGAGTTTAGTACATACTTGAGTCATAATGTTTCTCTCTAAAAATAACGCAAAACAGCTGTTCTCATGAAAATTTACATATTTTCCTTTAGCTAGGAAATTCAAATATTTCTAATTTTATAGTGCAAAAATAGATAAGTATAAAGATCCAGCCTCTCCTGGTTGAAATTCTCAATTTATTTAGCTAGATTTATTAGGTTCAGTATGAAATCTAGTTGATTGCCTAGGAAGCTCATGGTATTTTGTGGGAAAAGCTGGGATGTGACCTCTTTCTATACAGCTTATTCAGATGCATGGGGGCCTTGTCAGCTACCTGAGGTCACAATAATTTCACTGACTTCTATAAACATCATGTTGGCCACCAGCACCTCATCTTCTAATTGTAATGACAGTATTCTTTCATTAACATCACTATCTTTTATTTTTACAAATGTATTGTGCCCACTTCCAACTACAGACAGTGAAGCCAAGAGCATTTTGTGAGTGTACTGAAGTGCAGATTTAGATCCACAAAGTAAACTGATAGCTTCGATTATTAAATGCAAGCATTTGGCTTGGCTTTAGTGAAGGAGGCCATTAAAATCTCTGAGATCCTTTTTATTTTGGTTACCAAAGCCTGTTTCCAAGAGTCAGTGTCTGAATCCCGTTAAAGCAGGACTTTCCATCGTTTTCCACTAAAGAAAAAAAGTCTGGATCGGGCAGTATTACCACTGCACTCAGACTTCTGCCAAAGCCTCTGCTTGGATGGCTCAGCTGCCTTTAAGAAGTTTGAAAAGCAAGTCCTTCCTTGGCATATCTGAAATCCCTCCCTTTTTGAGTGAGCCTCTTGTTTCTTTTAGAAATGTACAAAAGTCGGCTTTTAGATATGAAGCACGAGCATGTAGGACCAGCTTTAAAAAATGATTTGCATACCTTAAATGAGGCAGAAGAGGATATAAAATCCCAAAGAGCAACATCAAAGTCTCACCACTCATTCCACCTGCCCATCTCAAACCACTTCATTAAGCTTGTGGTCCTGAATTGGACATGTGAACAAGACTGCAGATCGTATGATGGGTGGGCATCTTCTGAATGCACACACTTTGCTGTAGTGTGTCATATACAAAATAGGGTGACTAATAATAGCATTTTAAAACATAGTGTCTGAGAGAAGCAGGTGTCCATCAACTTGTGTGTGGCAACCCTGCACCCAGAGCACTGGATCTTCAGCTGGAGGGCATTCACCACCTCTCCAACCCTAAGATCACTGCTTTGATCCCTGCCCTGCCAGCCAGAGTGTGAGATGGCTCTTCCCTTCCCATGAATTTAGACAATAAAATAAGAAACGGGAGAGGATATGAGGAGGAGCTACACTGATCCCTCTGTTTCAGCGCCAGTCTCACTCCCTTATTGAGACCTGAGCTGAAAGTCTCCAACTGCAGTCATTACCAGCTATCTGAAAAATTAAACCTCACAGATGATATTAAGGACAACAAAGGTGGTTAAAACCAGTACTGAAACCTCAGTGGGAGATTTAATTCGGGTAACTGCTTGGTAGCTTAGATGAATATTGTAAGATGAAACAGACTAATAATGTTAGATAAGGCCAAGGAGGAGCTGCTTAGAACAGTTCTAGTTTTCTTCTCTTTTTTTCTGTTTTCCAAAAAGACACTAGACAAATGCACATTTTCTTAGCACACAATTTTTAGTATAACTCTATCACAGATATCACAGGAAATCCACAGATTTAAATTATCATGGCAGAAGTAGATACTTTTGATTGTTTGCTTTAAATTTCAGCTTGATGTCATCTTCTGCACAGCAACTCCCCAGTAATATGATGGTTGTCTGTATCTCTACTGCCACTCACCTCTTGTTCTGAGAGAAATTTCCACTTTCCTGTGTGTTCATCCGCGTTATTTCCTGCTGTCAGCATCTCCCTGATGTACACGTCTTGCAAGATTCTAGTTGCCCAAACGTCTCTATATGCAGACCAAAAGTAACTTGAACTCTGCTTTTTTCAATAGTTTAAATGTTGAGAGTCCAAAATGAAAGTAAAGTACTTGTGCTTACTGTTTCTGCTTCCCCACTTACTGATCACGGTCTGAGGAAAACCAGGGGTGCTTTAGCTTATGGCACTTGTCCAGGGGAAAAAAAAAAAAAGTATATTAGCTTAATCATTTTGTTAATGTTGATAGATTCCAAATTTCCAAGAGAATTGAAAATAAAGTTCAATTTCATCATGCAGAACGTTGATTACAAACTAAATGTGTTTTTTCAGAAGTACTTGGTTCACTTACCTAAATATAAAGAGTATTTAAAAACTGATGGATTTGTTTCAGCTGGCATTTTGTTGATAGCTCATAGATTCCAGCTTGATTATTCTGTAAAATTCTGCAGTATGCTTTCTTAGTACTGATGCGTTCTGAAAAAATAGTTTATATATCTTAAGGGATACAGATAATTAAAAAATAATAATAATTAAGCTATTACGTTATTTGACCTGTGGTCTACCATCTTAAACATCTGCTTTAGATGTTCCTGGGCTGAAATTTTCCAAGCCTGGCCCCTGGATTTTGAGTTGCTCTTTTTTTTCATTTGTGTTAAAAAAATAAAGGAGAGAAGGTGCTGAAGTGATGCAGTAAGCACACAGAACCTAACCATTGATGTTGTAACCTCTGTGCCACAGAGACATATCATCATTTGTACCTTAGTTTTCCACCAGAGAAATGAAGCTGATAGCATTTCTTTGTTTCTGGCCTTGATTTCTTAATAAAGTGTGAGTTGTTAGGGGGAGCTGCTACCTTTTTGTGCTTGTTAGTGCAGTGTGATAAAGCCCTTCTGAAACTTTTCATTCTGCAGCAGTACACTGTTAATGATAAGTCAAAAGGTAAAATGATGTCAATAAATAAAGTTTGGGATTGCTATTTAGTGGCAAAGTGTAGAATTTGTTACCCATAGTTTTCCACAAAAATATTAAAATTCCTCTCAAATTCCAGCATTTTCTCCCTTTGTGGGTATCTACTGTCCACACCACAGAGTTTGGGTTCTAATAGGACAGAAGTATTGCAGTTGATGTTTGATAATTTGCATAACTCACTGGTTATTATTGCATTAGGTCTAGTGTGCACTAATAATACATCTATGCATCTTTCACTTCTAAGAGGATCACTCTTACAGTGCTCTTAATATAACCTAAAATTAGGCTTCAACTTTACTTTGAGGCTCCTGAAGAAAATGGTTTGCCTTTCAACAGTGTGAGACAACCAGCAAACTGTCTTGTGATTTGTGGACACTTAGGATCTTTGAGGAACTGCTCATCATAAATGAGGAATTAGAAGCCTAGTTTAAGGTACTTGTATTTTTTTTTTCTTTTTTCTAAAGCACAATCCAAGCTTTTCAGCGTGGAGAGCAGATGTCCTAGAGATTACTTTTTATTAATACTTCTAAGTTATAACTAAATTTCACTGTCAGGGTACAATGAAACCTATGAGTTTCCTGTGTGAGCCGTATGTAAACTTGGCTAGTTAGGAAATATTCACACCTTCAGAGTACAGCATGTGTTGTTAAAAGATCTCTATTAAAATCTTCAGTTTATTAAACTGACAAATGGTAGGAAATATTCATACCTCAAAAGCTATGATATCATTTCATTTTAAAGTAACCCCACCAAAATCTCACATTTCTCAGTGTGAAAGTAACTAAAACTGTATATGTGTCATTGTGGGCAGCACCTCAGGTTTGGTCATCATTAACTGCAGTTCTTATGCTTAAATCAGAGCCCTCACAGCCTGCTAAAGAAAAGGAGAACCTGAAACCCTCAGTTTAAGATTGTTGGGGATTAACATTTTTTCAAATGCTGTATCCATTCATGGATTTTAGACAATGAAGAGAACACTTCTGAAAAAGGTGTTTTCCACACCTCAGTTCTCAGTTTCTAAAAGTGGTGACGCTTAACACAGTGAATGCATTTATTACTCAGATATTTAAACCTCTAATTAATTCGTATCACCAGTCAGATATCCTAGTGCTGTTTATACAGTCGTAATCTCAGTGTTTAGGTCATCCCTCTCCTGTTTTAATTCAGTAAGAGCTCCAGTACCATCCCTGTCTGTCTGGGTTCAGGCTCCCATTCTGCAGTTGCCCTGGGCAAGATGTCCAACCTCAGACACTTCACTCACTCTGTTCTCATACAGGCAGTATCAAGTGCCTCAATCACCATCATGGTCTGATGGAGAGGAGCTTGGATGCACAGCACTGGGGCTGGAGAGGGCTTTTTGCGTATGGCAGTGTGAGATATATGGTTGAGACTTGTTTCATAGGAGCGTCTTGCACAGCCTTGTGTCAGCCCCCAGGAGCCCCTGAAGTTGTTGCACACTGTGGCAGGAAAGGTAACAGTTCCTGACATGGAAGCCTCTGAGCAGGTGGGTCAGAGTCACTCTGATATGCTGTGTCTTTGGGCTCCTGTGAGAGAAGGCAAGAAATCTCAGACTTGCCGCAACGTGGCCTTTGTGCTGTGCTGCAGAACAGTTCAGGTTATTTGTACAACCTGCCTGTTGAGGAGGGCAGCGAATGTGCAGAGATTGAGCATCACATCTTAGAATAAAATTTGGAGTTGTTTGTTGGAGACTAATGTGAAAAAGAAACTTTGGAAAATGCCAAGATGAAATATTTCAGCCAAGGAAAATGATTCATTACTTTTGAAAATCTCTTCCCATGTTTTTTAGCCAAACTACGTGGACAGCATGACCCACACTTATGAAAAACCATTGTCACCCAAATCCCCCAGACTTTTTCTGTTGTTGATGTCTCTGTTGAAAAATATATTTACCCAAATCTTTCCCTGCATAGAGAAATAATCCTTCCTACAGTCCCAAAAGATCTGAGTGATGCCAAGCTGTACATACGGTGACAGGCACAGTGTAAGATTTAGATTATAATAGGTTGCTGACATGATATTTCTGAATTATGTAATTCTGGGAGTATGGAGAGATTTATCTTTGTACCTGTGGGACTTGCTCCTAATCCAATCTATGAAGATTTTACTCATTAACTTTCTGAGCCGAGCAGGCATATGAACATACCATCTAGGGCTACAAGATGATGAAGGGTCTGGAAGGTAAGGTGAGTGAGGAGCAGCTGAGGCCCCTCGCTGTGCTCAGCGCAGAGCAGAGGAGCTGAGGGGAGGCCTGATGGCGGCTGCAGCTCCTCACAGGGAGCGGAGGGGCAGCGCTGAGCTCTGCTCTGTGTGACAGCGACAGGGCCCGAGGGAACGGCATGGAGCTGCGTCAGGGGAGGGCAGCTGGGGGTCAGGGAAAGGGGCTGCACCACAGGGCGGTGGGCGGGGAACGGGATGCACGGGGCTGTGGGCACGGCCACCAGTGATGGAGCTCGAGGAGCGTTTGGACAGTGCTCTCAGTCATAGGGTTTGAATTTTGGGTGGTCCCGTGTGGAGCCCAGAGTCGGACATGATGATCCTTATATGACCTTTCCAACTTGGAATATTCTATAATTCTGTGTGAAATGTGGGGTCAGTATTGCCCGACCAACTTACTAAAGAGCTAGATGGTGCCACATGGAAAATATCTCCCATTGCTTAGCTCTATTTTTTTGTTGTTGTTGTTCCAATTTTTATTTTCTAAAAAGGACACAAGGGTGCAATAAAAACTTATATTCATTACATATTTATATACTTCTATCTTACATACTTATGTCTTTTGTTTGATTGTTTGTTTGCTTTCGCAGTTGGTTTTTAAAGCCAGGAAAAATGGTTGTGTTTTGTGAAAATAATGCACTTCAAGCCCTTTCATAAGTGAACAAGTACTTCATTCCAGTGTTAAGCATTAAAGAAACAGAGTACAAAAGTAGATATTAAACAAAGGAAAGATATTTGTTTAGTGCTGTAGACGTCTTTGGCAGGATTTGTTTGCTCTGGATTTCAGAAAGGAGCTTGCAACTTATTCCGATTTGTTTGTTGAGATGCCTGGGTTTTCTCATAAATATGTACATCTTTTGTAAATATTCACAGACAGAGGTAACCACAGCCAGTCTTTGAAATTGTCTTATTCCTTGTAACTATTTGATCCTGTAATTGTCTATAAAAGCTTGGATCCAGTGCTGATGCTGGGAATATTTTATTGCTCACCAAGGAGCACTTGTGGCTATGTTCTGATAGCCAGGTTTGTGGTTCTGGAAAAGTTCAGGGATTCCAGGAGGCCATCAGTGCAATAGTATTATTGTGTCTTCACAGTGAAAAGAGGAAAACATGAGAGGCTAGTGAAACAAGTGAAATATCCATAGGTAATATTATAATAATAAAAGAACATATCTGGAATAAAATTTATAGTGTAAAACAGTGTCTCATCTTTACTGATTCCATTAGCCAAGGTAACAACTGTAAGTACAGAGTTCATATGATGAAATAATCTATAAAGATCACACTTTTTAATTCTAGACCACCCACCAGTTTATATTATCAGTGTCATATATTTTACTCTGCATGTAATCCACCTATCCTGGATAAGGAACAGAATTGAAGGCAGTCTTTAATGAGAACCAGATATTTGAAAAATATTCTGTTCATTTTGTTACTATAGATTTCAAGCTGAAGTCTCAGCTCAGGACACTTGGAAAAAAAGGAGTCACATTTTCACTTCATTTGACAAATGAACATGTTTTAAAAAGTCTGGTTTATTTATCATTCAAATCTTACATACCAGAATAACTGTTTTTTTTTCCTCCATATTCTTAAGTTATTTGTGAACATCCTCATGAAATTATTTATTTGTCTGGAATACCGGAGCTTTAATGATTACTATAATTTGTTGTAGAATAAAATGCTGATGAAAATACATGAAAGAATTTTGGGGGAAAGGAAAGGAACTCTGATCCACCAACTTTTTTCCTTAGATATGTTCAAATAGTCACAGAGTCCCAGCTTTAGTTTCATATTGCTTTGCTGTGTGTTCTCTACTTGGAGGCAGCAAAAGCCTTACACATCTCTTACTATTCTTTTCTATTTAATGTTCTTTGAATAGCCAAAAACCACAACTACAAATTCTTCATTCACACTCCAGATTATGCATCTTGTGTTTCATCTTGATTTGTACAGGGCTCTCATCACCAGTATCTGAGTGACTTCCAAATGATGTATTTAGTAGCTGTCACATTAGTTGTTATAAGGTCACTGTAGTAGTATTCCTTGTGACATTCAGGCTGTGAGTGTCAGACTAGTGATCATACAAAGGGAGACAAAATTTTCAGTGAACGCATACATCTGCCAAAAATCATTTGTTTTTGCTCCATACCTATTTGCAAATTCACACTCAGTTTCTTCAAGTGCTATGAGGCCTGAACACTCCGTACAATAAGAATTGAGATGTATGTACATCGCATGGACAAATGTCCATTTTCTTGCTAAAGAGAACTAAATTAAAATCCTGTAATATTTGTTCTTTGTGCTTGAGCCAGGCTTCTGGTTTTGTTACTGTTTGCTCCTAATCCCTTTTTAAACACTAAAATATTTTGGAAAAGCAATCTATTTTTAAAGTAAATTACTGTAAAATATGGCTTTTTTTTTTTTTTTTTAAGTGCCTAACATATACCACTGATTATTAAAACATTTAATTGCCCACCTTTCTTAATGGGACAGTATATTATTGCCATTCCTCAAGAAAATATGAACATATGTCTCTTCATAAGTTATTAAGGCAGCTACAAAATTATTTTCTTGCTTATAATTTCCTGCTTCAACTGTTTTTTTTTTTATATTTTCCTGAACATGTGTTTATTTTCGAATTTCTGTATGTGTGTGTCATTTGTTATACTACAGAGTGACAGAATGAAAATATTATCTTACAAATAAAGTGATTGATAACTTCCTTAGTGTAGAACTACCATACCCAGTTTAGGAGGAGACTACCCTGAGCCAGATCCCAATTTTTCCACTGTCTCTACCTTGATCTCTGCAGTGGCAGCTCTTCCAGTCCTCTCTGCCTTCTCTTCATGAGGAGTGTTTCTGTATATCTTCCTCCTTATTTCATGTGGCGGCAGTGAAATCTGGAGTAATTCCTAGTTGCTCTGTTCTAGGCAAGATATTTGCAAATGCAGGAGAGGTCTGACATGTCAAGGTCTCCTGGTGATATGCAGAGAGAACATGAACAGGTCTCATGGACCAGACCCACCAGGGAGAGGGGGTTTGGATCACATATTCACATGTGTGTAAAAGCTTTAGAGGTGAGAGGTGATAATTTAATTCTAGAGCAGCTCTCTCTAGAAAAGTTCAACGTTCTATATTAATACAATTCTGCACGTAGTGCTGTAGAGATCACAGAGGATCTCCCTTGGCTGGGAGCTAGCTGCTGAACAGTATAATGGCATCAACCTAGGACAGTACCTTAACATCATGCTGTATGATTTGATAAGCCTGCTCGCAGCCTGATCAGACATCTATAGTGGTGACTCTGTAGGTGAAGCTGAGTCTGAAGATGGAAATTCCAACAATAGTGAAATTTCAGTACTTTTTTTGTAGCATCCTGACAAACGTATCATGCTCACTTTGGTTAGAAAAACTGAAAGGAATGTGTCTCCTTCCACAGCAGACTAAAACCTTCTATATAACATCTCTGCTCCTCTCTTTGCACGTATATATACTCTATTAAGACACTGTCTCTCATGCTTTGTCCTGGTTCTTCTCATGCAGTTCCATGAATCAAAAGCACAAGCTAGTTGAACTTTAGGAAAAACAGAGGGAAAAAGGTGCTTTCACCTTTTTAAAATTAATAAATAAATAAATTGTCGTTTATGCAGAGATCCCTGTTAGCAGTTTCCATCCTCCTAATTATATTCATACTTATAACTGGAGCAGCAGCTACGAAAAGATCTTTGTCTCCCCTGTCATTATGTCTGACAGAACATGGGAGAGGTATCACGTAATCACTGGAACACAAGAAAGGAGCAGCTTAAGCAGGTCTTGCAAAAAAAGTCAAAGCCTTCATGTCCATAGCTCCTTGTCTCTCTGCCCCACACCCCAACTTTGTATTTCCCCCACTGATTGGTTCCCAACTACATTTTAAAGGAGGATACTGCTCAATGACAACAGTGGCAAATAGAAATCTTTCAAAATTACCAGTGAAGACATACACCCTTATGGGATGAACAGGTAATTGAAAGGAAACAGAGAGAACAAATGTGGGTGTTTTTGAAGTTTGAAGCCTGTGGGAGGACAGTAGAAGTACTGAAGGATTTGTGATGAAGGAATATTATGTGTACTGTGGATTCCTGAGCCTGGAGAAAAAGTAAATTACCAAGGAGTTGTCACATTTGTTGCCAAGGTGCTTCTGATTTGGTAACAATTTCCACTGTCTGCTTGCACAGATGAAAGTGATGGCAGCTGAGCAGGCACTCCAAGCCCCAGCTGTAGATCATACAGCAAGGACTGATACACTTGTTTTCACTGAATCCAGTATTGCTGCTTACTTTTCAACACATGCATGTTGTGATCTTGAGTTTAATACATATTTCTCAATCTAGTATGCATCCAGTGGTCTTTAAGAAAATTTTAAAACATACCTTTCATATATACAGAACCTGCTTCCTTTCACCAGACTGTTCCTAATGTGTTGCATTACACTACACTTAGCTATTCAGTAAGGTATTTTGGCATCACCTCTGCTGGTTCCTGTTTAAAATAAAACACATCATAGGAGTTGGACTGTAGATTTTAATAAATCATCAGTTTGTTACTTACAGAAAGTTTAATAGAATAATATAGACCTTTATTTTCCTGATATGTCTTCCCGTTTTCTTCTTTCTGTCCCTTATACTTAATGCTATCCAGTAAGTGTTGATCTAAGACAGAATTCACTTCTCCAGGACTTGCATGATCTACCTTAACAGTTCAAATACCAAAGTCAATAAATTTTTACCTTTGTAAGCAGTATTTTATAAGCAAATGTATAAAAATACCTACTGAGATTATAAAAGCCACTTTTTTTTGTAATGATGCAATGTGGTCCTTTTATTAGAAGAGAGTTATTGTAGAGCATAAACTAGCACACATGCTATTAATTAGAAAATATTTTTAGAGCCTCTTTCCACATACTGCTGATAAGTAACTTTCCATAACATCCCAACCAACTTTCAGCCTCTCAGTCTGTTGCCCACCAGGATCCACAGGTACTTTTTCACAGAGCTCCTCTCTAGCGAGTCAGCACCTTATGTGTACTGATGCATGTGGCTATTTCTCCCCAGGTGTAGGACCCTACACTTGCTTTTATTGAACCTTAGCAGCCTCCTCTCCATCCAACTCCCCAGTCTGTCCAGGAGGCTAAAGCGCTCACTGGAGAGCTGTAGGCAGTGAAGGGGGGAACTCTGTATGTGTGTTTGCGTGCATGTGTATGTGAACACAGACCTGAGGGGCTGCAGGGAGAGAGGAGCTAGCTGGAGTGTAAAGAGCTTCTTCCTACAGACTGTGTAGTACTGATGCAGAGAGCCATGCCAAGCTTCTCATCTGACAGCAGGGCCACCTGGATGTACAGGCAGAAAGGGTTTTGTGCCTTCAAAGGTGCATAGTGAGAAGATGGGGGAGAGGATTATTCATTTACAGACCTTTTTGATTTTACTCTGAACTTCTTTAAATGCAAAAGAAAATAAAGCTGACAGAAACAAACAAACAAACAAAAAACCCCATAACAAGCCATATCACATCATTCTAGTTTATGTACCAACAGATTCAGTTATTCTGTCTCGTACTATTTTTTTTTTATTTAACATCTTTCCCTTTAAGGACAAATCCTATGTCCTTCTCAAAGCTGCAATTTAACTGAAGGCTCATTTCAGTGATCAACACCTTACCCAAAAGCACAGGCCTCTCTCTCCCCAATGGCTGTTTTCATCATGAAGATTTGACTCATTTCAGCCATTACTTGGCATTTTGATATTGCACATGTCTGACCAGAGCACAGCAGGTAAAATCCCACTCCTGTCTCCCAGCTCATCTGATTGTAATGTTCTTTTCCTGTGGCACTGAGCAATGCTGGAAGGCCTTCAGGTAATTTACTGCATTCTGGCTCTGGTCACAGTAGGCTGACAGCTAGTCTAGGTTTGTTTTTATGTCTACAACCTTTGCTATGGTTTGAACAATTTGATTTCCTTTCATTGTATGCTGTCAAGAAAACTATTTCTGAATGATGCCTGCTTGGGAAAAGGCAAGGGAAAGAGGACAATGATGAGGAATGTCAGGAGAAGCACCTCATAAAAAAGGAGAAGAGGGAACTTGCTCCTCAGTGTCTCCCCACTTACTCTGCACCACACCTCCCACCGATGCTGGGTGGGGGAATATCCTGTACTCCTTGCTGCTTCTGTCACTCACTCTCTCCTCACCCCACCTCCAGTAGCCTCTCGTGGTGGGTGCAGCTGGAGCTGTCTCACACTTGGGTGCTGGGATGAGGCTGGGCACAAGAAGCACAGGGCAGCACAGGCAGCACATGGCAGAGCTGCAGAATTCTCTCTTTAGCTGCTGAGCATGTCCTTACATCTCGCCCTTCTCTCTTTTCATTTCTGTTATATATTGCCACACTGTTTTGGCCCTTCTGTTTTGTCCATCTATCTTCTTGATTTTGCAGTGCTGGTGAAGCACAGAGTTTCTGTGTACTGCTTGATTGATTCCTCTCACATTCCTCTCCTCTCCCTACATACTCCCATGTTTTGAATCAGCTACACTGGTGAAAATCTGGAGTAAGTCTGTTACACTATATGATCAATGGTAATTTATAACAGAATCTGATCTCTTCCCTCATTGTGGTTCCTGGCTAGTACCATAATAATATCTTATTAAATGCTTTGAGTTGAGCAATCTGTTTGGCTATCTTTTATTCATCTTTCACTGCTCTAAGCTCATATGCTTTTGTTTTATCCCATGCTACTTGTATGTCTATTTGTTTGTCCAACTATGCTTCTTGAAGTCTGCCATGCTTACTCTTTCCCCAACACTGACAGCCTTTCAGTGTCCTGTGTCTCTTTATTTATCTATGCAAACTCTTCAGGGGACGCAGAAGAGCTCAATCCAACCATGAGGGTCAATGAGTTTGTAAACCTGATTCTCTCCTGTTCTCCAGTGAACAGAAAGATCCATTGTCAGTTTCAGTAGTTAGTCTCTCTGTGATGCCATGATCATCCATGGGTCCATGGGTCTGGAGAGCATAGCTGGCCATTAGCTTCAGCACAGGCTGACAGCTGATCTGAAATGTTCACTCTGTAATCTGTATGCCTCTCTTTCTCAGCTGTGAATCTAATGGAAGTTCTTCCCTGAAATACAGTCTGAAACTGGTGTCTACATTGGAGAACAATAGTAAAATATTGTTGGGTTGTGATTATATTTCATTGCATTTATTTATTTATTTTTCTTGGGGAACTACTCTGTCTTGGAGGAAGTTCCATTTGGAATCGTTAAGAAACAGAGAACTGATAATTAAAAGCCTGAGGGCTGTTTGGTGTAGAGATGAGATGCTAGAAGTGGAAGCTGATATTTATATACATAAAATAATGAGATGTGTTCCCTAGTTGCTGTCAGATAATTTGATTCCTAGCTAGGAGGTGATCCTACATACTCACCATGGAGGTTTATCCTTAAAAAGGTAACTGTAACTTTGCATGGCATGTTCTATATTTGAGATATATTTACTGGATATAAGGATTTATTTTATGTAGGAATGCAATTTTAAAAACAATTTTCTTAACTTAAATATTTGGACCAGTAGACAGGATATGGTAGGAGGAATCATACCACTAAAATGTGCTTACATTGGGCATTATGCTCTCTCCTATAAAAAATGAAGTATGTACTGGCTAAGACTTCCAATGCTTAATCCTCCTCTATTGAATGATACTGTTATTGGTCTCAAAGACTATGTCCTGCATCCTGCTGGGAAATGCCCAGGTCCGGGCACAGATGGAAGACTTAGGTTTTCTACATTTCATCCTGTAAGCTTTCTTGTTGAAATATTATCAGGTTTGGGCTTATATATGAACCCCCTAGAATGAACACTGTAATGCCTTTACTGTTCACACTTTCCTTTATCCTCCCATTCATCAGAGAATCATCATTCTCTGATGATTTTGCATATCTCAGAGCATAGCAAGTTTCAGTAGTAGCTAGGCACACAGAAGCCTTTTGCTTCCACAATGTCCTGTTTCTCCTTTCTTGTCTATTGACACACCTATAAGAAAAGGTCACATGGTAGCAGGACCAGCTTTATTGGTGAAGGACTCCATATGGGCTATTACCTGGCAATTCTGAGTGATATTAAGTACAACAGAATTGTTTTTATGTTGCCCAACCTACTTGTTCCTTGCTGCTCTCTTATGTACTGGGCCTGCAAAATGATCACAGTGGAAGATGATCATCATTGGGATGCTCTTCTGTGCTGTCATCATAGAGGGTATGGAGGATCATTGTGAGACTTATGGGTCTAGTATGGTCACTTCTGTCCTGAAGATCGTGCAATACCATCCAACGCAGTACCATTGTACCTCTCTGTGGCTGTATACTTTGAAAAGCAGTGTTTCCAGTTCAGGTTAGGCCTGTGAAAATAAATGTGGGTTCTCATACTGTTGAACATCACAAACAGATGGGGCCTTCAAAATTATACTTGCAGAACAAGAGGGGTGCTGCTAGACTGTGTGACCTTAAGAGTAAAATCACAAGTTGCTTATGTCATTTTGCTGATGTAAAGATAGGCAAAGTCTACTTCAAGTGGTACATGAAAGTTTCAGCTGTGCTTCCAGATCATACCTGAATTGGTAGGATTGACAACTGTAAAAAAACTGTAAAAAAAATTTCTAGTAGAGAAATGAATATATTCTCCAAGTCTGTGTAAAAGTAACACACTTAGGGCCTTGCAATGCCATATTTATTGATCTTTTCTCAGAGGAGGACTTAATTGAATAACTTGGTGCTTTCAGCCATCCTCTGGCTTAAGAAATTGTTTTTGAAATTAGATGAAATTACGAATGGCTTTCTGCTGTTGGTATTGCTTATTTAAGGTAAGCCATCATCTCCAAGACTTGAACTTGTAAAATGTAACAATGTTTCAAATTCGACTGTTTGCAGACAGGCTGCAAACTCCTCTCTTAGGTTAACAGAATATTGCAGAGAGAGCCTAGGCCAGATAAGATACTCCAGCTTCTCAAATAAGGGGAGAATGCTTGATGGCAAAAGTGATTACGCAAGGAATGCAGTGACACATCAGTGTACTTCTTCCAGGGTAGCACTGGACATTTCACAGGACCATAAAAGTCTTGGCTTCCATTCATCAAAGGCCTTTAAGCAGCTGGGCAGTCCAACTGCTTTCAAGTGTTTAGCAGAACAAGTGCTTTCTTAGTGTTACATTAAGTTTTGTAAATCTGGCATGTATAACCACATGACATTCATTCAAAAATAACAATAAAAAAGTAATGCATTGTATTTCTTTTTATTTAGGTAGAAAACTGTATTCCTCTGTTACTGATAGAATGAACTGTGCAGAAACTGTTTGGCTTCAGAGTAACTAACTGTTTGAATGCATAACTTTCACATGTACGCTTCTCAGGAAAGATCTGAAGATTTTGCTGGATTATAAAAATGAGCTTTTAATGATTTTTTATTTTTTTTTATTTATTTTTTTTTTTACTTGAGTGGAAAGTAATTCTGCTTTTCAGTCAAAGTGAAAAACATTCATATTTGCTCCAATTACAATGTTTTCCTTCATTTAAAAGATGAGATTGTTTATTCATGGTGCTCACATCAAAGCTCCGTACAGAAGTAAAATGTTTAAGAATCACCTAGAATTTAAATGCCCCTTCACCTAATGTATCATTGGGCCCTGAAAACCCTTTGTTACAGCATATTTTTTTGGTCAGTTACTTTGGATTTGGAAGGTAGGACTTGATAACAGCTTAGTTAGATCACTTTACTAATCAGTTATGACAATGACATCTTCATTTAACAAGACGTCTTGAGAAATGAATGCATCAGGGTTTTTTGGGGATTGTTTTTTATATTTTTTATTTATTTATGATAATTATTTTTGTATTTGGGATATTAGAAGAACACAGTGGATTTCTTGATAGGAAACAAGACAAGACATGTATGCCTGAACATATCATGTTTCTTCCCCACGCAACCTTTACAAATTTGCTTCAAAAATCTTAGGTTTGAAGTTCTGTCATAGTTTCTGCAAAAAGGGGTAAGGGTAAACAAGGTATGAACTTAACAGTATTTACATTCAAACACTAAGCAATTTCTGAAGAGTGTGGTAGGAACCAGTTATTGCAAGAACTATTATTTAGTTTAATTGATCCCAGCTGGGCTTGGAAGAGGTTCTTGCCAAAAGCATACAAGTGCTTGCCAAGAGCCTGTCATATTTGATAGCTCACACTGTTATGAACTTGGCTAAGAGAGGTCAGTCACATAGCAAAATCTAAGCTCTCCTCTGCTGTATCCAGGCTAGCTTAAAAATGCAGACATGTTGCCAGCTGACTAGTAAGACGTTCTTCTTTCAACCTTGTTTTAAGAGGCCCCTGGTTTCTTGGAAGTGGGGGAGTGCAGCACTGAGGAGCAACGGGAAGATGTTCTACACATGGAGCATGGGCAGATGCAGCTGCTCTAGGATCCTCTGGGCATCTGTTTTCATTAAAACTTCACTTGTGCATTTGACCTATCAGCTGGATTCAGCATATGTCACTGGTAAAGGTACGCACTGTATGTAACATCACTACTTAATCAGCCTTCCTTTTCCCTTGTGAGAAATGTCTTTTTTTTTTTTTTTCAGAGTACCTCCATCTCAAGCTTTTCTGACTTAGCTGGATTAGAAAAGTTTGTGTAACAACTTAAAACAAATAATCACAACAAATACGCCATGTTTATTACAAGTGTGTTAAAGCTGATGAATTCCCCCAGTGGCTACTTCACTAATTTAAGAATACAAAACAAAATGTTAATCAGTGTGAAATATCTGATTAAGGATAATTAATTTTCTAATAAACTCTACTTTTCCTTCTCAGTTCACTTAGTAGGGATAACTTTATGTTACTTTCAGGCACTTTTTCCTGTATTAAGATTTATACTCCAGGTTTCCTTTGTCAGTTCTTTTCTATCAGACTATCACCATGGAACTCTCTGGGACTCTCCAGTGAAGCAGTTCTATTTCGTCTAAATAATTAAATATTCCTTGGACCAGAGGACTGGAACATCTACAAAGGGCTTATTTTTTTCCTTCTTCTTTATTCTTTGTTTCCCTCTTACCCAGTGAATGTTTCATTACAGAGTGGAAAAGTCCAACAGGAGAAATTAAATCAGGGAAGATCCCCCAGGTCAGGGGAATTGGCTTTTGAACAACTTTCTCCCACTGGAGTGAAACAAAGTTATCCTCATGTAGCTGGAGATCTGGCTCATTTAGTCAAAAGCACTGTCTTTCTGTTTTTCCATATAAAGACAAGAGCAATGTTGACAGTAGAATCAATGTGAGCCAACAGCGTGCCCTGCCAGCTAGGAGGGCAAACTGTATTTTGGGGTGTCTTAAGTACAGCACAGACAGCTGGTCAAAGAGGTGATTCTCCCCCTATACATAGCAGTGATCAAGCTTCACCTTAAATACTGTATGTAGTTCTGAACTCCACAATAAGGAAAAGAAATTAAGATGCTTGACTGCATCCAGGCGAGGTCAACAGAACCGGTAACAGGGTTGTGAGGAGAGGCTGAGGACATTTGGGTTGTCTGGTCTGCAGGAGGCTGAGAGGCAACCTCATTTTTCCCTGCAATGCTCTGAGGAGGGGAAACACAGGAGGAGATGCTGGGCTCTTTTACCTGGCAACCAATGGCAAGACAGTTGGGAATGGCACAAAGCTGTATTTGGAGAGGTTCAGGCCGACACTGGGAAAAATTTCTTTACCATGAGGTTGATCACACACTGAAACAGGCTTCCTAGAGAGGTGACTGGAGCTCACAGGTCATCTGAGCTCAAGAGGCATTTGGATAATGCACTTGATAATGTGCTTTTTCTTTTGTTTAGTACTCATTGGTCTGGCAGTTGGACATCATGATCTTTTCAATTCAATTATTGTATTGTATGTTACTGTATTGTACTGTTCTGCATCATACCACATTCTACTATACCATATTGTATTCTGTTCTATTCTATACAGTCCAATAGGGAAATCAAAGCCATGAACATAATTAAAAAGAAAACAAAAAACAAAACAAAACAAAAAAAAACATATTGCACAGGTTCATTATTATTACATGCAGAAATTAAGATACAGATCTGCAGGAAAGTAAAGAGTCGTAAATCTTCTAGGACACTGGTTGCAATAAAAGCTGTTTGGTACTGCTGAATTAAAATGAGTGATAAATGTATGTCTAGTTCTTTAGAATTATATATACATATATATGGCATCTTTTTTTAAACTATTTTTTTTTCAATTGTTTTCTCACCAGAGAGGCGGTCTAAACAGCTTCAAGAAATGCATTCACTTCTCCCAGTTGAGTTTTAGAATCCACTGAGGACTCACTGTGACACTGTTGCTGCTGCTATTAATAATGTATTAAAAATATTAACAAAAGTTACTAATGTTGTCAGCACTTTTGTGTAAGCAGAGACAAACACTGCAAGGGAAACACTGTTAGAAAAGCATTCAAAACTGGGTCAGTAGAATGTCAAATTGAATGATTTTAGCAATTATGTACTAGAAATGGATATTTAGGTACCAGATTATAGATGTTTATATTTTAATTAAATTCCACCCATAAGGAGCACTCAATACAAATCCGTTAAGTTGGCCAAGCGTAAAAAGGTGAAGGTGACCCATCATATGAAGCAAAGCAAGGGCTGATCTAGATCTTGGACAGAAATGGTACAACGGGAGTGGTTGGGCAGAATCACATAGAGATACGTCATTATCATTACATAGTCTTTCATACATTGCCTGGCTTATAATGCTGCCTACTTTAGTCTAGTGGGAGTTTTTATTAGCATTTGTCCGTTTTTAAGTTTCCTGGACTGAGCTAGAGCATGAAAAGTGAAGCAGTCTGATTCTGGGACTTGAGTTGAAGCCTGTGATATTGTGGGACGTTCTTGCATGGTGTTAATGGTAGGAAATCAGCAGGCTAGTACTCTGCTGACATTAGCAGGGTTTTAGGCTTTTGGCCACACCTGTAGCTTGTACCACCTTCTCTCAGACACCAAGTAAAACAGTAATCACAGTGTAGGTACTTGCCACCACATCCTGTTTAACTTGGGCAGTGCTCTTTTGGCATTTCTGTCTTGGCTTGTATTCTTGGTTGCAGGCAGAATGATTGCAACTGTTTTAGACGATGAAGGATTTCTCATGCATGGTTCTCATTTCATGACTAATAGTGTGTAGCATTAAAGAAGCTGAAGTTTGTAATATCATTTTTGGACAAAAAATAAATATATTTTTTAAAACAAAATTTAACACTTTTAGAGACTCTGATTGACTAAAACTTGGTGTAGCTTTCCAGTGAAAATGCTTCCACATTTTCCTTTGGTTCTGGTTCTGAATCTGCCCAAAAAATCATCTTTTGAAAACTTAATCTTTTTACAAACAACAAATAGCCATTTTACCAGAATTAGCTTTCAAAACTATTTTAAAAATCAATTAGAAATAGACATTTTTTTTCTTGTTTTATAAAATTGACATTAAAACAATTTTTATATGGAACAGAGTAGTGTAAATAACTCTATAGAATGAAGTGCATAGAAAACATACATGATCTTTGTAACACTGATTAAAGCGTGGCAAATAACAGAGAAAGAATATCATGTTGTCTCTGGTGCTTTATGTGTTACAGAATTTTTGTCTTTTACTCAGTGCTTAGAATGGTAAAATGTTACAACTATTGACACGATGTGGTAGAAGTAGAAATACAGCTTGTTGATTTCAACTGTGGAAAAAGACTCAAGAAAAAACTGAGTCTGCACCAGACCCCAACTCGTATCAAGGATAATGCCTTCCTACTTTAGTGACATCAGAACTGTGCTCAGAGTAACGACTGTGATGCCTTACACATATGGTTATTTAGAAAAAGATTTTTTATTGTATTTCCAAGCCAGCTCGGTACAAAAACAAAGTCAAATTTTGATTAATTGCGATTAATTAATTAATAACCTCAGGGATCTTACATATAACTTTTGTCTTCAGGGCCATGCCATCCCAGTGAAGTGCAAGTGGAGAGAGAGAAGTGAGCTGTAGAAGAGACAAGAGCCTCATGATCTGCACTTGTCTGATGCAGGAACAAGTACAGAGGATGGATAGAGTCAGGTCTGTAAGCACATACAGTGTGCCTGCCTACTATTTTCATTGTCTCATTTATTGTTCTGTTTCGTTTTGTTTTCTCTGTCATTGATATCTTTTTTCCTTTTCCAATGACACCTGAAAAAATAATCATTTCAATAATGTAATAATTTTAACTATTCAAATTTTAATATGTTCTTCCTTTTAATTTCATTTCAGAGCTTGAACACTGAAAATAATGAACAACATTTTCATGAAACACTAGCTGTCACTAGCTTCACATTCATCTATCAGGTGACCAAAATCTCAATCTGAATGTTTAGTCTGAGCTTTTATCTTTCTGTGGTCTCTTTACAACTATTGCATCCTCTTCCTTTCTGTGGCCTTCAGATCAGTCTTTGCAACTTCTAAGTGGCGGACGAAGGAAATCCCTATTGCTTGAAACAGCTCCACCTGTCTATATGAACTTGCCACATGGTTTTCTAAAATACAAACTGACAAGGCCATTTGTCTATGAAATGCTGCCGAAGTTGGTTTCAGAACTGGAGTGATGAAGCCCGGTCCTAATAGCTGTTTTCTCTTCCTTGTTGCCTTGTGTGTCAAGGAGTGTTAGCAGAGCCCTTCCCCAAAGCACAGCTATGAAATGAAGTACAATGGAATATTCCTTGAGAATTCTACTCAGATGTGAAAAGAATAAGAGTATTTTTAAAAACAGATTTTAAGTTGTTTGGCCTGAAAAGGTCAAATATGAAGAAGTGATACTTTTGCTTTATGTAAAAACTCAATCACTTCTTTAATACATACAGCATCAAAGTGGTTTAGTTAAGCTATGTTAAATTACAATTCTGTTCTTCTTTTCTTGATTATATTCAGAGTTACAAACTTGAGATCTATTGTTAAATAGGGATATTTTTCACTGTTCAGGTATGAATATTTAAACAGTGCTAAATTTCTAAGTATACAGATAAGCTAATTTGAAATTTTAAATGAATTAAATGTTCAATTTCTGAAATGATTTGTGAAGTCTTGCTTGATTCTTGAGTGCTTCCAGGTGCTTCAATAAAACATGGTACCAAAAAATCCAGTATTCTGTTTCTGCAATTCACTATTTAACCTCATTCTCGCTAATCTAGTATGAACTTCAAATTCATTTGACAGTACAGTTTTCAACTTTATAGATGAACCAGACATTAAAATTCACACAGCTTATAATTTAAATGGAAAATGGCAGAAAAATAAGAGATCATTAGGGCTTGCATTGCTAAAATCAGAGCCATCTGACCTCCTTTAACAATTACTGCATTTGATACTCTATAACTTTCATAGACTAATATTGCTGACAAATGGCCTGGTTTTACAGAGGGTAGTTTAGCTCACTGGATCCAAAGGCAAATAAAAGAAAAGCCAATAAGCTCATGGCTGTTAACATGCTGGCAGCCCCTGGCCACCCCACATTTACCCCACTCCACAGTGTGCAGAAAGACCTCTGGCCAGCTGCAATGGGAAGTTCCACCCCATATTATTCTCATTACATATATACAGGCACCTATAGCAGAAGTGAAGAGTTCACATTCTTTGTGCATTCTATGAGAGAGAAAAAGCAAACGGTCAGTCAGATGTTTGTCATTTGTCAGCACCTCCACCTGGTGCTCTGTCCTTTAGAGAGCAGTGGGTTGAGTGTCAGTTAGTCTCTGCCTGGGGTACATGATGGTTTTCCTCAAATTCAGTACTTGTTACTTCAATAACAGTCTTTAATTTTGGATATTTCTGTTTTCTTGTCTACTATTCTATTGTTTTGAAATTCTTTTATTACTAAATGCTGGACAAAGCTCATTTCAAGCATTCTGTTACACCATTTTCTTTGTGTGTACCACACACAACAGGGTTTTTCTTTCAAGTGCTGTATTTCATTTAAAACTGATTGCACAATTTTAGTGCCTGTGCTCCTCTTTAGCAATCCTGGCTTTTTCAACCTTTTTTTTTTTTTTTTTTTTTTTTTTTTCTGTTGCTAGATAGGAAGGAAAAACTGACATTTTCTTATGTAACAGAACCAGGTTGTAGTACAGTGAAACTGGAGAAGCTCTGCCAAGTATTCCAGCTGTACTCCCCAGCTATAGTTCTGCTCCTTCTCATGTCTCAGACAACCAGTGCTGTTTCTGAGTGCTTCTGTTATCAGCAGGGATAATCTTCGTACGTCAGCTTCACAGCTTTCCATTTAGTCCAAGACATGTTTGCCTCAAATATAAGCAAACACAAGTTTTGTAGTACATTTTGTCCGCACAGACTGACATCAGTTTTTAATAGTTACGATACCACTACAGACCAGTACTGTTAGTGCCAGATCTTTTCTGAATCTTTTTTTACTCCATTTCCCGATGTTTTGGTTGATGTTCAGTATTTGTACTGCCACTTCAGATTTCTCATAATACAAGGGCATATGTTAGATTCTTGCACAATTTATTTAAAAAGAAAAATAACTTTATGCAACGGAAGATAGCCTTATGCTTCATAGTACTGAAGAGCAGCCCATAGGAGGCCTTTCACTTGCTGATGATTCACTAACTCAAGACCAGCCTGAGAGCTTGAATGGCGGTGAGGCTGCCAGGGAGCTCAGATATGGGATTAGGGAAGGAAGGCTGACAGTGTTGATGAATCTCACCCGGTTAAGAGCAGCCTGCCTGTCCAATGGAACTCTGGATCACCTGACCCATCCCTACTGCTGCCTGCTCACCATGACCATAGCTTCCCACATGGGATGTGCTTTTTCGTCTCTGGCTACAGGTAGCTCTAGGAAGCTATCAAAGGCACAACCACAAAAGCTTAGAGAGAATCTCCAGTAAAAAGTCTGGGCATACACTCATCTTGCGTAAGCACAAAAACCATTTTTTTTTTCAGAAATCTTTGGGTGCTTTTATCTTAGTAAGGCCTAAAATTGCCAGTTTTGTGTTTAAGTGTAAAGTAAATATCTACTCAGAAAAGTTAACACTTATTTATTGAGACTAAAATGTTTGCAATTATAAGACAGTAAATATTCATTTTAGGAAAATACATATTGCTAATTTCCACCTGCATCTGATTCAGCTGTGTGCCAAATATCTGAGTTTCAGCACCTACAATTTTCCAGGATGTTCTTCAGAAAGCAAATAAAAATTAAATTAAAAAAAATATATTACAAAACTAACAGATGTTTGGGATTTTTTTTCATTTATGCCCATGCAGAACAAAATAAAGAGATTGGTGAGAAAAGTGTATGAGAACTAATCAGGAAAAACAGAGCAGTGTTTTTATGAACTCTATTATCACATCAATGCTATGCTTAATGAGATTTTTACTCACGTCTATAAATATTTAATAATATAATGAATTTTAATAATAACTGTAATGTATGACTCTCACAGTTTTTTTTTATAGTCAAAGGTAGATTGGGAATTTAATATTAAAGATATTAAATCTATTTGCACTTTAAACCGTACTTTTTTACACAACTAGATTTTCTGCTGTTGCTATTAACACACCATGTGTGTTTAATACTGTAAGGTGCCTTGCCTTCTGATTTGGAAAAGCAGATGTCAGATCTTTTTCTTCAAGGTATCAAGTGTGAGTCTAATGGTGTTTCTCACAGGTGATAAAATGAAGCACGGAAGATTTTGCTAGAAGATATCCAAATGTTGTATATTAGACTTAAAATATGATACTGTGACTGTGGTCATCCAAATGATTTTACCTAATAGATGGGAAAAGAATAGAGAAGGAACTCTGAAGAGGAAGAGGAGACATAAAGGAAGACAGAGAAATGGGAAGAAAAGATACCATCTTTAAGGTGTGTTTTTGGAGTACTGTCTATTTTGGAGGTAAAGAGGATAAACTCAATCCTCCATGTTTGGTATGTGAGTAAAATGCAGGATAGGGGTGAGTGTCCAATTTTCTCCTGTCCAGGGCTGTTCTCTGTATGAGCCTCCTCCTTACGTGGGATCTTGAAGTAAAACTGATCAAAGAGTTGCTGCAAAGCTATGTTTATAAAATATTGTTTTACTTTTTGTCAAGTGTTTGAATGGCAGGTGATATTCTACACTTGCCTGGACAAAAAGAGAAGCTGATACCAGAAGTGTGATTTTCCTATGATAAGATGTTTTGGAGACATATTGAACATGTCTCTTTCTTACAGGCTTTCATATATCTTGAATTTGGAGTTATTATTTGACCTGAAGGTTTAATGTTACCTGGCCTTTTTATCATTTTGCGCTCTGGAATTGGATGAAAAACTCTTGTTTTATAAACCAAGTGTACATCCGGCTTCTTATCTTTGTACTGTAAGAAACTGCTCCTATTTAGCATAGGATAGAGAATATGCCCTGAAAACCCCATCAGGCAGAGAGGTATAAAATAACTTTAAAATTCTAACTTGTGGGAGAAAAAGCACTTCATACAGCCATGGGAATTAAGAGAAAATAAAAACAGCAAAAGTTTGTATTTTTCTTTCCCTAATTGTATGTGGTACCTAACAGAATGCTTTGCCAGACCTACAAATCACTGTGAAAGGTTTAAATTAGAGAAATTACGTCAGCAACATCATATTCCCTGTCCCCCAGGTTAAACTTGAACGGAAGTATCAATTTCGGACAAGCTTTTCTTCAGGTCTTATGAACTTGAATTAAGTATTTCCTATGTGATTGAACCTGTATTTATCTGTCCCATCATTTGAAATATTATTTACTCTTCAAAGTTATTCCGCTTTAAAATTGCTTAGAGGCATCATCTTAGGTCACTGGGTGTGCATGCATGTGCAAGAAGCGTATGTATGTAAAACTGTAGCTCACTAGCACTTATAGCTAGAACAGTATTCATTAGGATATCTGTTATTGTACCTAGTTCTCTTATTCTTAGCCTTTTTTTTTTTTTTCTTAAGAAAACTTACGTATTTTTAAATTATTGTGATTGTCTATTATACTAGATTCTGCAAAGCAAACTTGCTGCCCAGGACATAGCAATTTAAAAAAGTGCTTATATTATCATAGCAAGAATTTCACACTGATTCAGAGAGAAAGACTCTCTCGCTTTGCTGTTGTTATTTAAAGATAACGCAGAACATGAATACTGACATGAGTCATTAATTATTTAAGTCTGATCAAAGGCTTTAGTATCGCTAATAGAACCATTTACATGGTGCATTATGTCAAAGAAGAAGGAAACAATTGCCACCTCCAGTTTACTTTGGCTTCTAAAACAAGTCATGTTTTTACTAGAAATTATTGATGTAGGCAAGTTCGTGTGTCACTTTACACTCACTGAGTGACTTTTTTTCCTCACTTTTACTGATAAGGGAGACTTGCTGAATGCTCTGGAGAAAAAAAAAAGAAAGAAAAAGGTGAAGAAGACAAATATTTGAAAATTAAAAAAAAAAAGCAGATGATTCTTTATGTGGTTCTTCTAGAGAATGGTTTTCCACATATTCATAATTTTCACTTCATAATCATGGATAATTGACTGAGAATGCAAACTTAAGCCATAGAAAGCAATCTATTAACATATGCCTTATCATTCACATAAAATACTTTGTATAAGAAGTAAAAATATTCATATTTGTCACAAGCTAATTTGAATTTCCTCAGGATTAGGTGAATGTCCTTGTCCTCTTGTTTTTCATTGTTCTTTTCCACTTTTGTTTCTGTGAAAAATACTTGGAATTAATGCAATTTTTTAAGGGACATCTCAGAGTCTCCTCTAAATATTTCAATCTGACTCAATTGTGTTGCCATCAAAAAATATTTCATTACTTCCTTTAGTAAAATGTAAGGTAGAATCTCATTCAGCAGAAAATCTCAAATCATCAATAAAATTAAAAATTTACAAACTGTATTTGTCCTGAAAACAAACAATAATCATCTTGCTTTAGTTGTTAATGTCTGAAAAGGACCACCTTCATCTATAGTCTGTCTAACAATAGCTTTTCTACATGATAAGAATTTTCAGAACTACAAACTGTTCATCTGCTATTTTTGAGTGAGGTCAGTTAAGATGATTTTAAGACATGTTGCTTATTTCTTAAACTTTCAAAGTTTCTTTCAATTTTTCTGGTGCTAATTACAATTTAAAATAATAATTTTAACTTGAAAAAAAAATTATTTATTTTAAAAAAAGCAAAAACAA
This sequence comes from Lagopus leucura, assembly GCF_019238085.1. Lineage (NCBI taxonomy): Eukaryota > Metazoa > Chordata > Aves > Galliformes > Phasianidae > Lagopus > Lagopus leucura. The sequence continues at coordinate 75,960,660 of NW_024962262.1, forward strand.
AGGAAATATTAATTATTGAAGAACTTTACTGTCAAGACTCCTCAGTCTTTATAAAAATGGTCTAGACTAAGCAAGTTTTACATTTTTAAGGTCTGATATTTCTAAGTTATTTAAATACTATTGTGGTATGATTTTCCTCAATATTGGACTGATTTTTGGAAAAAATAACAAATTTTTTCAATGAAATTAATGGGATGTATATGATGCTCAAAGAGAATATGCACATTAAATTGCAAAACCCAAGCAATCTTCAAATTTCTTGATGCCATCTGAGTGTGATGTCCTAAAGGGAGAACCAATGGAGTGCAACTGTGAGTGACAAGAAGAACTTATATGACTCTCTCCTGTGTCTAGTATAATCTAACTTTTTTATCAGAGATGCTTCAAAACTTTTTTCTTCCTCTGTTGCACTCTGGGAAAATGTGGACAAGAAGGGAATGATGGGATCATTTCTTATCACTGACATCATGAGGAAAAGTGGATTCCTCCATCTCATCTCTCTGGGGAAGGTTTATCTCCCTACATTCCATACGACCACGGCTTACAGTTTTCAATTTATTTTTTTATTTAATTTTATTTATTTATTTATTTGTTTGTTTATTTTGGAGGCTGTGTGATATTTTGAGGATGGCATAAATCTGTATGTCTTTGCATTAAGCATATAGAATACATCTGGCAACAAAGTAATGATTTTTGTCCCATCAGAGTTGAGAGCAGGCTTGGTTTCAGTGTAGACTGTGCAGGTGACGAGTTCACGGCCTCTTCATGGCTAGGCTTCACTGACAGAAGATGAATGGGTTAAACTTCAGTTTTCACTTTTAACTCTTTCTGAAGATGTTATCTGGCTTTGTGGAACTGAAAACTATATTAAATATCTGAATTAACAGAAGGATGGTCATTTTTAATTTAGCCTTCTTAGAAAAAGAGAGTTAACTACTAGTGGAAAGGCAGAAACCACAATAACTTCTTTTTGAATGAGTCAGGTCTTTTCATCTGTTTTCTTTCTTTGGTGCTTCAGAAAAAAAAGCACATTCTGCATGGAACTGGATGTTAAAACAAGAATAAAAAGAAAGAAGCAAACTGTGAAGCTCATGTTTGTTTCATAACTGGAAAGAAGATAAGTAAGAGGGCTTTGAGAGTAACTAAGTCTTAACTACGGATTCAGCAAAGGCACCAAGAGATTTATAAAATTGCTACTAGAAACTGACTTTCTGTTCAGTGTCAACTACAACTGCATGTTTTGTAACAAAGTTGACCACTGTTGTTATCAGCCTCCTATCTTGCTTTAGGAAGAATGCTTTTTAATTACCAGGAATTCTGGCCCTGACTTGTCAGATACCAGCTAATGCTGGGAGGCCTGGGATGAAGGGAGATCATTAAAGACAGTTACAGAACACATACAGGATAGACAAAATCAGATAACATATTGTCACAAGAGCATGAAATAATCAGGGGATGTGTTTAAAGCCAATTTTCAAAAGTCAAGAGTGGATAGGTCAAAAGTCTTCAGAATGCTACTACAATTCTGCAGAAAATCTAAAAGCATATTAAGTGTATAGTTCACAATTTACTTTGTTTTTACTTTCTCTGGTTACTTTGTCTGAGAAGCTTTTGTCCTGATGTGCAGTACTCTTTGCGTCAGAGACACAGAAATGTTTAAGAGCACAGATGCATACTATAAAGTGCACCAAAATGCACAGAATAGCACTGTGGCTACATATGGGCTTTATTTCTTGCAATGCTGTACAAATGTAAAAACCAACATGGAAAGCATCAGAGCAAGTATAGATATTTTTCATTCACACTTCAACTTCCAGCTACAAATCAACATGTTTCCCTACATGTAGCTAGAAACAGAAAAGATGCCAAATCTTAAGTCTTAGAAATCTATCTGGTCTAGTCAAATAGATTTCTTGCCATTTGTTCTTTGCATTTTTTTTTTTTTATTTTTTTTATTTTTTTCCAATAGTTTATTGGGACCTAATGGGCTCTTGAATGTCAATTTCAAAGTAAGCCTTTCTATTATAAACAAGACCTGTTAATGAAAACGATAGATTTTAACACATTCTGGCAATGATGAGTCACTGTACCTCAGTGCCATTTTGCATAAATGAGCCTTTGATAAATGAGGGTCTCTATCTTTTCTTACTGTGCATCCAGTTTTACACTTCTCTCCCCATTTAATAAACCCTTGAGATGTATTACTGACCCTGACTCGAGGCTGTTACCAGTTCTGACTGGTGTTGTGATTTTGGTGTTGCTGGAGAAAGAAATAAAGAAATGAGAATGAAATTCTGATTTTTCATAACATGTTAATGTCAAATCTATAGTCATGCAATGCAGCGAAGGTTCAGAGACTGTCAAGAGTCTGCATGCTTAAACCTATTTAACTTTCCATATCTTTTATAGTGCAGTATAGTTTATATATATATATATATATTACTTTTTTTAAGGTAGCTTTTAGCTCTACTATCTGTCATGCTTTGATGGGTATCCTCTATACTAAATAAAAGAAACACATGCACACACAAAAAATGAAAAATGTCTTGGTATATAGTCTGAGCCACTACATGTGAAAGAGACACTGATGACAGAGAGGGAAAAGGTTGAAAGCAAAATGACTTACAGGCAGGAACAAAGGTATGAGCCTTTGCTTTGAACCTGGGGGCTGCCAGTATGTCACAGGTGTAGGCCACGTGAACCACAGGAAGAATGCAACTGTGAGGAAAGTGATGACAGGTCCAAGTCTGTTCTGCGTTCATCCCATCATGCACTGGTGCATCTGTTATGCATTTACAGAAGTTTTCCCTTTTTTTTTGGTATCTTTTTCTTGGTAAAGTTATTTAAGTGAATTTAAGCAAATATTGAAACCATTATCATACCACCAATTCAGATACACTTTGAAAGTAGGAGGTACAATCTTGGCCATAAAGAGGTAGCATCAACTCTCCCTTGGAACTGCTGTAATAATGCTGCCCTGGTAGCAGTAAGAATCTACTGTTTTCAACAAAATAAACAGCAGAGCAATGACTGACAGCACATTCAAGCATGTGCTATAATAAATTACTTCTGAGAAAAGCTGTCTCTGGGAATTTACACTTTCTACTGTAATGATGAAGGTGCAAGATGGTAGCAAATTAGCTAAGGAAAGAAAAGGTGCATTCAGAAGGTACCCTGAAGGCCAAGGTCCATCACTGTTTCCTCCCAGCAACACACTATGTTTACCATATGACCAGGCCACCCATCCATGATCCATACTTCAGTAAGTCTGCCACTATTTAATCACATTTACAGACAGACAGAAAATGTATGTTTACAGGCTATAACTGCGACTATGTTTTCAGTTTGTTTTCACTCAGCAAGTTTTATTTCACTAGATTAGCAAGCAACATTAGTTCTGATAGCACCCTCAACCTGTGAGATACAAAGCAAACCACTGACCATGCCTGGTTCTTGACATCGAATGTTACTGTATTTGAGAGAAAAATCTAGCTATAGGTTAATGAAGTCACTTGCTTACCTTTGTGCAAAGAGCAGTAAATATTAAATGCAGAATGAAATGTTATAGTGAGAAAGATGGAGGAAGAAAAATAAGAATTTGCTTTGTTTCAGAAAGTCTTGTTATATAGAAATGATGAACTATGAACTACAAATTTAGAACTCACTCAAAAATATGCTGAGTCAGAATAAAGGACTTTTTCTGCTGCTGGCTGAAGATATTATTAACAATAGGCTTCCTGGGTCCATTCCGATTGTTCTGAAATGAGGGGATATGGCACGTCACTACAGGTCATGTTTTGCCCTGAAGTGGAATCTACACAGAGTAGAACAGTAGAAAATGACATTTTTGAAAGCAGTATCTTGCTGCAACAAAGCTCTCTCCTGTACATCTTGCCAGAAACACAATGCTCTGAACTTCACTCTGTCAAGTTTCTTATTCCTTTATGACCTACAGAAATCTGTGCAGCCAAAGTAGAAAGAGGCCAAATTCAGGTCTATACAATTGCAAATTTTGAGTCCTTGCTGGGACTTAAGGCAGAAAGGAGTCATTTGTTCTTCAGATGTTTATTTATTATTTTGTGCTACAAGATTCCAAGTTAATCTGCAGTAATAGCAAAGTTTTATCTCAAATGCAATTAAGTGCTTTTGAAACCTGAAGTGACTCTTGAATTGCTTTGATGAATGAACTATTGGACAATTCTGGACTTTGACTCTCAGTGTCTACCTCTTATGAAGGCAGAAGCTTCTGAATTTAGTGTTCCACTAAAGTAAAAGGGAATCTGAAAAATAAATATATGCATGATAGGTCTGAGGCAGGGTGGTCCACAACCCTGTTGGTCTAAGCACTTTTGTTTTGCTGAGATCAAGCTAGGCAATGTTAACAATTGCCCTAGAGTGGAAGGGCCCCAGTTGTTGAATCTGGGGGCCTGCAAGCTGGCCATTATCCAGGAGAAAACAGAGAGGAAAAGCAGTTTCTAAAGTGGGAAAGGAAAGGGGCCTGAGTAAAAGTAGCACATTCCTGTGCCTCACAGGTCATTCGGTTGCTCTTTGCATTTCTGTTTTTATTGTGCCTCTGAAAAGCATAATTTTACTATGTATTTGAAGCCAACTATTTGGCAATAACACACATGGCTTGATTCTGATAATGGGGGCCAAGCCTTGTGTATGATAGCATGTCATGTAGTAGAAAAAAGCCTTGAGAAATAGTGATGCTTCATATATTCTTCCTGTGTGAAACAGTTCCAAGTCATTAGACTGGATCTTTAACTGTCTGGATAGTGAAAGCATAGCAACTGGTAAATGCAAGGCTATTTGCCTCTAAGATTGGTAATGTGAGCTCTGGATGAAAACAGTAAAGGTGAAGTTTTCATAAAATACTTGCTGAAAGGTGGATGTCAAAGAAAATACTCCTTTCCATCTTGCTAAAAGAAAAATTAAACAACAACAACAAAACAGAAAAATAAACAAACAGAAATCCAAACGCTTTCGAACAATACCTCATTCTGTACTGAAACAGAATTTTCTGTCTGTCTGCCTTTCTCCATCTCTTCTTAAAGAAACTGGAATTATTCCTAGTCTCCATTCTATACTGGACTAATTTTTCTTTTTTGATGTGTTTAAAAAATATGAAAAAGAGGCTTTTTTTCTTAAGAAACGCAGATTATTCCCCTCCTAAAAGTACCACTATGGAATTTTTCTTTCTCAAAGCATCCATTTCCTCCATTAGAATGATTAAAATCATTTTAATGTAGTGCCAACTGGGGGATTGTTGCCTTCTCTCAAAGAGCTGCTGTAACCTCTTAATCTCCTTTGTTTAGATTATTCCCATGTAGAAGGCTGCTTTCTGTCTCTAAACCTGCTCAACCTTTATAGAGATACATCGTCTCTTTCATCTTTTTCCAGTGCTTGTTTTAAAAAAGCATTAGATCTGACTGTAAGTAGGGTAGGACTAGCTGCTTAAGTGAAAAGGTCATCAGGCTCCTAGCCCTTCTCTATGCCATCACTTACTTTCACCTTGTTAAGTCAAGTTGTTTTTAGTGCTTATTTCTGTTCTCTTTTCCTCCTCTGCAACAGTAGCCAATACAAAGGTTCTTCAAATCTTTACAAGTGACCTCTAATACAAAAGCACCCCTTGTTTTGGTAATGATTTTATGTCAATGGCAATAGAAAAAAAAAAAATGGAGTACAAGGTTGGTTTTTTTGTTGTTAATGCTATTTTTTTAAAAAGACCATCTGAAGGTGCCACACCAGCAGCCATCCTTTGTTCATTAACATTTTCAAATTAATTTCTTTGGAGTGAAAAGCAAAAGATGATTCTGGAAGCTTTCTTAAAGGACATGCTTGTCAAAGTAGTGCTTAAAATTTCCCCAGGTACAACTATCTCAATATGATTCCTTCTGAAATCTATAGAGATGTTCTCAATTTTCTCCTTTAAAATTGTGAGTTAGTATCCTCAGTGAATCATGATACAAATAGAATTGGTAAGTAGATTCCCAGAATAACATTGTTAATCTTTTTCCTAACCTATTTTAACTTTTGCATTTAATTTATAAAAAACATCTTCTCTGTTACATTAAAGGTATGTAGAATGTTTCTCCATGAAATTCTCTGGTAGAAGTGTATAGATGGCACAAGTAACAAGATACTCTCTCAGTGAATTTTAGGTATTTTATATATAATGTACTGTACTATTTGTTTACTTTGCATGGTAAAGAATACCTGACCAACTGACTCTTTTCCTGTTAAGATCAGCACACTTTTTTTTTTTTTTTTTCCCCATTGAAATAGATTCTAATTGGACAGAAACTTACTGATAAAAGCCAAATGTAAAGTTTTGTATAGATTGCCAGAGAAAATGTGCTTTGGTAATAAATGTTATGGTTGCATACAGATGACATCTCTATAGTATAGAAACTATTTAGCATGTATTAAAACAAATAATCCTCTACAAGCCTATTCATTTCATAAGCTAAAAATGGTTTATAAAGCATCTAAAGACTACAAATAAAGACTAGCTTGATGAGATAGTGTACAAGAACAGTAAATAAAACAAATACTACTGCAAGTTTAGAAGGGTTTAGAAAACACCGTGCTTCAATCAATCAAAAATTTTAAACACATCTTTTCCTATAGAATTTCTGCATCCACTTTCGTAAACACAGTTGCTTTAAAGAATTAGGTCTTGCATCGAGGTGCTGCCCTTTCTGATCAAAGCTCAGACTTCTAACACTTTGCTGTTTGCTTCATTCTCGGAGTAGCTGGCGTTCAACCTGGTGTTCTAAGGTTGTACTGCCAAGGGAAAAAATATGACATGTATCCTTGTAAAATCTGTGCTTTCTTTGGCATTCCTGTCTCCCAGGGCCTGCATCCATGTGGTAGTTCTGCTTTGTTTTTTCTAATTACTAACAGCTGAGAGAGTATGAGTCCAGGAGAAAAAACTTAAACTAGCTCTAACAGGTGCTCCAAGGCCAAAACTCTTATGCAAGAACATGTGTAAAATGAGATGTTCTCTGCACCTGCCCCATAAGTGATCACATGAAACAAACACTAGACAAAGAAAATATAAGACTGTTTTTTCTAAATGCCTACATTTTCCAAGACACTGTGCTGAAAGAGTGTAATAAAGAATATCTACCTTTCTTTAATAACTCTGTGGTTTTTTTTTTTCTGAAGTCCCTTTGATCAAATGAATTGAAATCTATTATCTGCCATGAGCATTTCCACCACACTGTAAACTTATGCAGTACCCTAGATGATATGCATACCTTTCCTGAAATGCATCCTTTAATTGTCTCTTCAGATATTTCTGGCATCATAGAAGTGGCGGCTTCACCTAAAGTTCCTGAAAACTACGTATGAACCTTTTTCATTTGGAAATTTTTACATTAGCATCACTAGTTATGCAATGAATAATGTTTGGAAACAATTGAAATGCTTATAACAGATGATAAGTACTTGAGAACACTTCATATACTTCTGTTACAGTCAATAATGCCTCTGTGATTTTGAGATGGTTACTTTAATAGCTTACTGCATGCAAGGCCTTGACTACACTCGGGCATAATTTTCACCTTACTTATTTTAGTTATGTATAAAGTTGAACATGTAACTTATAATATCTGAAGTTCAGTGTACTCTGCAGGCCTCAGAGCACTCATGCAGTGTTTCAGGCTGTGCACGTGCAATATTTTCGTGGCTGAACATACGGATCCAATCTTTGACATGATAGCGTGTACAACGAGATCTTGTTACAACTCCATCATTGAGTCCACACGGATGTTTTCTGTCTTCTTAATGGCAATGTCTATCTGCATCCTAGCATTTACTCAGCTCCCTCTGGTGAGTGCTGGCATGGTACCTGCTTTGTATCCTGGGTTTTTAGCATCCTCATTCCTGGGGCTGTATTAGAGATACTGGACATCAGAGTATACTGGTGTCTACTTTGTACCACGTTAGTCGTAAAGTTGTAAAGAGGATGGTGGAGAGCAAATCAGTGCAGAAAGGGGGTAATGAATTGGGGTGTTATGAGAGGGTTGGTTTACCATACTGACTTGCTTATATGTATGTTTGTGCATATGACCATGTTTGTTCATGCTGATGCCTGTTAATAGCTATGTGGTTTAGAGCTGTTGCAGCTTGCTGAGCCTCAAAATGGAGATATAGTGTAAATTAGATTAAATTACAGCAATAAGCAGTAAATTCACTGTAAAGAATGTGATTTTTTTTTATCTTCTTGGAACTTTTTGGCAACGTTTTCCCCTTTCATGTTACTTCAACTATTAACATACAGGAGGTCCAGGAGACTAGATTTAAAAATCTCCATTCCGCTTTTCAAAGCTGAATTATGTTTTGTTGCTAGAGAATGCAGGCTACTGCCTCTGACCAGGGTCACAACTCAGGCACAAAATGTGAGAAAGAAAGAGTAAGGTTGGTGGGATGCAGATCAGGGAGAACGAGATGGAATGAGTTGTACCAAATAGCTCCCTATCCAACACATCAAGTAACATTAGACAGCCTCATTTTCTATATCATATGCAAGACGTGGCATAAAGAGGCACAGCATACAGAGATACAGTACAGAGATGTGATATAGAAGACATGGCAACTATTTGGTTCAGGTTTTGTTGCCAGTGCAGTAGAGCTGTATTCTACTTCTGTATTTGAGACTCTCCATGATTGCCAGGATGAAAATTTTTTCCAGCAAGTTTCTGTCTGTATCTTAAATGACAGAACGTGCTCAACCCTGTCAGCCATCCAAGCTGCAGGTGTTTAGTGTTCGGCCCTCAGTGAGACTGAACAGTCTACATGAATTTCTGATGATTTTTTTTTATGGAAGCTGTCTATCATATGGCTTACAAGAGACTTGCGTTGAGCAGCGTGATGCCATCTTTGACTGATTATGGTTTAGTGCCAACAGAAATATTAGCCTTGCTGTTCTATCTATTGCTAACTAAATTAACTATTCTTAATACTGTACATAAATCACTGCCAAGATTCTCTTAGCAAATATGCTGACTTTGTTAGCATGATAAATAAATTTGATAGCAGAAATAGTGACTAAAGACAAGGAGGAGGTGCCCCTGATATCTCTGGTGGAGCTAACTAGAATTAACCTGAAGTAGTGGTGGGTAGACATCCTGCACATCACTAAGATATGCTGGGATCATAAAGCAACTTGTGGTGGAAAGTCAGCACTTGTATGTGTATGGATGTTTTAAATAAAGCTTATCTGGCATGTTGGGGAACTTTATTTTCTGGGTTAATATTTTAAATTAATGGTAAGCCCAAAGTGGTGCAGTTTAAAAAAAAAAGCGATACATGTTAGACTCTGGGGCTTCAAAAAGGCAAAAGCGATGCATTGTTAGCCTTCGGGGAAGGCTGGCTGCCTATTAAAATAGGTAAGTCAAAGTGTGCAGATAGATACACTTTTGCTCCCTCCTCACATTCTTTGCCATTTGTTAGCACATTAAATAGGGAGAATTATTCATTTACTCTGCTTTACTCAGTACTTCTGTATCAAGAATTCAAGTAAACATTTTAGAAAGAAATCAAAACCATTGATGTACAAATAATTTGTAGTAAGTTACATTGCGTAAGTGATGGCTGAAGCAAAAGATGTCTGGAAAAATAGATAAAGAATGGAAGTAAATGAAAAGGTACAGAAGTACGTATAAAATCTGACTGATAGAAACCAAATGCTTTTCCTTCCTATCATGCCCCAAGCTTCTAAGCTAGAAGTATCTAGCTGCAGTAAACAAACAAGGTAAAATGGTTTCCAAAGGGAGGGTATTGCCCTTGAAAGAATACAGAAGGGGCAGTAACTGGTAACTTCAGCTGCCATTGCACCACAATAGGAAAACATACCATTCCTTGCTGCCATTTACACTTAGGATAAATACAGTAGTTTACTCCAATGTGTTGTTACTTAGATTTGGGAGCTATTAGACACAAAATCGTACTTACTAAAACAATCTTGCAAAGGAAAGTATTCTGAAGTGATAGTTAACTCAGAGAATTGTGTTAGAAAGGCCATGCTGCCAGCAAGTAATTTTCAGTAGCAGCAAGTCAGTAGATCACAGCAAAATCTGTGTGAGGTTGAGGGCCATGCCCTACATCTGCACTGTATTTATCTGAAGTTATAGTGTGGGTTTGATTCAGTTAATTCCCTTTGACCAAATGTTTCCTCTATGCATATGATGTGGGGCTGTCTAAAGGACTGATTATTGGCTTGAAGTCTGATGTCTGAATTTTCAGTACGCTTAGTGCAGACATAGAATGAATCTTCTAGGTCAGGCCATGCCTATGAGCAATTGTTGTCCTGCAGGACCAATCCGCTATATTAATCGTATGCTATCTCTGTTGGTATGTGCCAGATATTTTGTCTTAGCTCTGGTCTGGTCTCATAAATTGCTGTTAGTACATAAACAGATGTATGGGATGTGTTCCTGGATCTTGCCATCTCTTTTCATCTGAAAGGAATACATTTCATGTGGTCTACAGATCCCCTACAAAGTGAATGAAAGCATGATAACTGGAGACTGGCTTCAAAACTGTACTTTATGTCCAGCTAAAATGCTAATATAGAGAGTTACTCCCTTTAGTTTTTTTTCTAAAAGGAACGACACTCAACAAAATTTCCCTTTGAGCCAAACGAGCATATTGTTAAAATAAGCAGTCAGGGGGCTTCTTACAGAAGTGCAGTATAGATCTGAAATTACTGCTAATAAAGACAATGAAAGAAGCCTCAACGCAAAGAAGGAGAAGCCCAGAAGGAAAAGATACATTAGCTTGTACACTGAACTGCTAGTGTTCTGGCAAAGACAAATACAAAAATGTTTCTACAGGGATTAAAAAAAAAAAAAAAAAAAGAGAAACTTTTGGAAGAGAAAGTATAATAACTGAGGAAAATTGGCAACAAAGACAATCTTAAATTATCTGTAACCTTGTATTGTCTTTTGTTTTGTTGATCCTCACTTCAAATTTATACAGCCACCTGAGAATTTTTTAGTTTCTGAATAAAGCATAAATATGTTAGAATAATATAAAACAGATTAAAAATGTTATCTTGTTATTTACTAAAATAGAATATATACCTGGGAACTTGAATGGTATTTTTGTGTTCTGTATTTTCAGAGGGTATTGTAATTGTTTGTAATGCAAATTATGTTTTATAACCATTAATTGCTGAAAACTATAAGGCAGGATAACGTGTGCTCTGCTTTGTACTGTTCTAAGAAAGTGACTACAGATTTGCAGGTAGATTAAAGAACAAAGTAAGAATCTACTAAGGAGTGAAGTCATGCTTTTAGAGTATTTAATAAGTTTATGTATTGCAAATAAAATTAATATGAAAGACAAACAGTTCTGGGGTAAAGGTCTATGGCAATCTTTTCATTTTTCAACAAATAACCATGGTGAGCTGTAGAAAGTACTGCTCCCATGCAGAGTTTGCTCCCACATTTTGCCTAGTAAAGATAAGCTAGTTAGTACTTTATTCAGAGGTGGCATTAGTACACTCTTTTAAGTTACTCTTCTACTTTCCTCAAGTAGAAACTCAGTGTTTTTTTAGACCTATGTTTGAGACCCTTCACACTAAGTTGAAATTAGAAAAGTGTGATTAGGAGTAAAGTTCCTACATACAGGAACACATAATAACAAAAAACTCTACAAATTTCTTACAGAATTAGTTTAAAGTATTGCTCTGAATTACTTCAATTTACAAGAACTTGGAAAGGCTCATGTACCTTACTGGCAACCTATTTTATTGTGCCAGGTATTCTGTTTTTCTCATAAACTTTGCCATTTATGTCAGAATACACATTTCTTTTCAATGTAAGAGTCCCTAAATTCTCTTTTGATATTTATCTTTGTGTTGTACAGACATTCTAACAAACAGTGTAATGACAACCGAGCACTGGACTGCATCCTCTGCCATGGACACTGTACTAAGCAACTTATGTTTTAGAAATCTGGTTTATCGGAGTTACATAATCAGAACTTCATCAAAGAAAAGTCCATGATCATCTCCTAGGTATGGTCAAAAAATGAATGGAAAAGAGAGAATAGGTGATTGTAAATGAGCAGAAGTACCCAGAACTATTTTTTAGGAGTTGTTCCTCCTTCTCCAGCAGTAGGAGGCAGCAAAGGAGCCTGGTAAGTTGTGGAGGGGATTTGACCTCCTGTCTGCCCCATCCCTCCTGCAGGAGCATTCCTGCTTCCCAAATCTGTTGAGGGTGAGCAGGAAAATCCAGAGGCACATGAATCACAATCTCTGTTTTGACCATCCTTAGGCTGAAGAAAGGATGTCTGAAAACCCCGTAAATATCGATGGCCACTGCATCTTCTGAAGTTATAAATAAAAGTGGGGGAAAAAAAGGGAAATGGTTGTAAGTTGAGGGAGGGGAGATTTAAGTTGGATGTCAGGGGGAAATTCTGTACAGAGAGAGTGGTGAGGTGCTGCAGAGGCTGCCCAGAGAAGATGTGGATGCCCCATCTCTGAAGGTGTTCAAGGTCAGACTGGATGGGGCCCTGGGCAGCCTGGTCTAGTATTAAATGGGGAGGTTGGCGGCCCTGCATGTGGCAGGGGGGTTGGAGCTTTATGATCCTTGAAGTCCCTTCCAACCCTGGCCATTCTGTGATTCTGTGAAAGTCTAGGACAATCTACCCAAGACATCAGTGGTGGTTCAAATTGTAGTGGTGAAAGTTAAAAAGGGTCCTAAAATGCAAGGTGAATTGATTTGTTTTTAGATGTAGGGAAAGAAGCTGCTATGTCTTGTTACCAGAACCATATGCGGTATATTATGCTTTCCTAGACACTAATGGTAACCAGCTGCATCTTCTACCTGCCACTTAGAACACAGTCTTGAAGTAAAGGGTGACTCTTCCTACCATTTTCAGCCAACTGGTGCTTTATGAAATACACAGTCTGATTTGTTACATTCCCTGCGCTCCATTGACCTTTGCTTTCTAAGACAAAAGAAAAATTTTACAGTAGCAGTTACTAAGCAGTTACTATGTTTATCTGAAGTTTTCTCAGACAGACACTACATTTTCTTTGATGAGATGTTTTTGAAGTGGATCTAAGATTTTTGAAGATTTTTTGCTTAATTCATAGTTAAGTTTAAACAATCTAAACATTTCTGTTCAAAATTAATTTTCAAGTACTTAACTGTAACAGGCACGTCCTGGATAAAAAGGCAAAAGCTTGTGTTTAGTTGCAGATCATCTATGGTGCTCCTGTTGTCATGAAATATTTATTGGAATTGTGCTATTAAAAGATTATGGCACCACCAAGCATTTAACCATTGCCATCAATCTCTCACCAAATAAAGGAGTATAAGCCCCTCTAAGCCCATATCTGGCTTCTCTTTCATCTATTTTTCTATGTGTTTATTTTGCCTATCTAGACCAGATGAAATACAGAATTTGAAAGAGAAAATATGTGGAAAAAAGTGTATTTTTTTTTCTTTCATGAAAGAAATAGACCTATTGTGAAGTGCAATAAATTATCTCTTTTGCATAAGGTATGTTTTCTGTGGAGGCTGGCCACGTTTGTTTCATATGAAGAGAATCACACTTGCTGTTGCCGAGTTAAATGCAGGAAATGTCTAATCATACCTCCTAAACTTTTGAACCATGACAGTGATTAATCGGCCCCTTTGAATTGCTTATGTTTTTGCAGCTAGAAAGAAAGTGCTGATAACTGATTAAGTACTAGTTCTTGAAATGCGGTGTATGTAACAGCAATGAAATATAAGTAAATCCTTTTGTTTTAGTGGGACTTACCTTCAGTCATGCAAATATATCTAAATACTTGGAGGCTGATCTGGCTTTGTGAGTCTGGATATATTTCATTCATTACTATGGACTCATTATTTTGAGTACATTGCAAGTTAATTACTCTTTAAAATTTGATTAATCAATCACATTAATCCTTAGCATAGAGATATTAAGGGTATTGCTGCCAAGGATATCACTATTTAGGTACACTTTTTTTTTTTCTTTGTCCATTTGCGTTACAAGGAATTTTTTTGCCACAGAACTCTTGGTATGGTGGGGTATGGTGTTGTATTTGGTTCACACGCATGGTTAAACATTTAGGCAAAAAAATTGAGCTGTGTTGGCTGAACTCTATCACTCTTGATAGGATAAAATAAATTCTTGCATGTCTAGATAAAATTTCCAGTCTAGGAGGCATGAACTAACATAATGATGTGTTTCCTGTTAGAACATAGTTCAAAGCAATCTAATCGCAGAGCCACAGTCACTCAGGTAGGAAAAGACCTCAGAAGGTCTCTGGCCCAACTGCCTGCCCAGAGCAGCTCCAGCTCAGGGATCAGACCAGGCTGCTCAAGGCTTTCTCTGGGGAGGCCTCAAAAACTGGAAGGATGGAGCCTGTACACACTCCCTGGACAACCTGCTCCACCATATTCTTTTCATAACAGTGAAAAAGTTTATCCCTGTGTCCTACTTGAACCACTCTTGCTTCAATTTATGACTGCTGTTTCTTGTTTTTGTGCCACAAACCTCAATAAATGCCTGATTTTGTCCTGTAGATACAAAGCCATGTCTTCTCCAGGCCAAACAATCTCAGTCCTCTAGCCTCCCTTTACACAGAAAAGTGCAGGGTTTCACATTTCCTGTTGTTAAATTTTATGGGGTTCCTCTTGGACCATTCCCATAGTTTGCCTCAGTGCTTCAGAGTAACACCTCTTTAATTAAGCTTATCAGATGTCTTCTCCATTTTGGTGTTGCCCTCTTACTTGGTAAGGGTCTGTAACATCCCAACCTGGGTACATCGGCGACATGAGTAATCATTTCAAGTACAACAGAAAAGCTGAACTCTAATTCAGCAATGCCATCAAGTGAAGTGACAACCTGATTAAGACTTTGTTGAAATTTATGCTGAAAATTTATTTGCAGTGTACAGCCTGTTGTCATTACCAAACTTCTGACTGAAACTGTGTTTATGATAGAGATGAACTCTTGCTTGGAGCTCCAGTAGCAAACAACTTCATACTTGGTGGCATTTTCTTTGTTGGATACTTACAGAGTATGCAACACACGGCATTTCTCCACACAATTTAGAAATTGTTTTTATTACTTGAAGTATTATGTTAAAAAAAAAACAAAACTCTACAGCATTATAATGACTTATAAAACCTATACTGGGATTTAGAAGCCATTTTGTAATTGTGCACAGCTCTGCAAAACAACAGAAAACAGGACTAGAATTGAATTTTATATGCGCTAGTAAACTACAGACTAACAGGTATGCAAGAAAATAAAGAAGCTCTCACATACTCAGAGTAGTAAAACATTTCAGAAATCCAGAGTTTGCTATTAAAAGTTGATATTCATGCCCTGCCAATGTACATCAGGAGGCAATGTAACAAAATATAATATGATTTTAGCTTCCTTTTATGTTAAATCAAACTTCCAGAGAGAGGTACCAGTAAGTGAGATGGAGCTAAGCTAAGAAACAAACACTACTTTTTTCTTGGTGGTTCAAATCAGCCTGCAGATGAATCCTACTGGAGATTTGTTTAGGCCCTGTGATTGCTCACATAAGCAGTGTAAGTACTTTTAATGTTCTGAATGTGATTTAAAGAAATGTGATTACAAAGACAGGTTCACAGAGAATAAATAACTCACAAAAGATGGATGACAAGTAGAGTAAATAGATGTTCACCAGATAATAGTTCATTGGGTGCATGGAGTTCTGTATGACAGGGGCCCCTTTTTCTTCAAACATGTTCTTTGGCACTCTTATATTACTATTCTCTATGGCCAGGATGAGGCAGGGCCACCATGAGGGAGTTGTAGGCTTCCACGAGGCCTCTGCTTAGCCCCCTCTTCTCTGGGCTGAACAAATCAAGGGACTTCAAACACTCCTCACACACCTTTCCCTCCAGATCCTTCCCCATCTTTGTAGCCCTCCTTTGAATGCTCGCTAACAGTTGTATATCCTTCTCATCTTGTGGCACCCAACTTGTACTCAGTGTTTGAGTCGGGGTCATTCCAGGTAAAGCAGTGGAACAACTCCTACCCTCGCCCACTGGCAGTGCTGGACCAGAAGCATCCCAGGTTGGCCCAACACAGCCATGTTGTGGCTGTCATGGGAAGTTCTTAGTGTCACAGAGCCATGGCTGTATGACGTAACTAGCTACCTCCTGCCAACCACTACAGATATGTGGACCCTGACAACAGAAAACCATTTGCTGACTGTATGGGAACTGCTGAGTCACAGCCTGAACCTCTGATTGATCACCTGAGGTGAGCAATGAGTCAGCCCTTGGAGCACAGGTGAAGGCATTGCAGCTGTGCTACGGGAAGGGATGGAGCCTGGCTGCACCTCTCCTAGACCCATTTAAGGCCTGACTACCTGTGGGGAAGGATCTCTTTTGGAGATCACTTCTCTTGGAGTTTTCTCAGCAAGCCCAGGATGAGGGTGAACTTTCCATCCCTTCTCCTTTGTGTGATTGTTTAGGCTAACTTTCCTGTATATTTCTTAATTATGACATCTGTATATTCATTGATTATACAGAAAGGAAGAAGGGCTGAAGTTAAGCATGGAGGGTCTATTCCAGCTAGGGCATTTCTTTTAAGACAGGACAATAAACAGTTTAAAAGGCTGGTACAGTTTGAAAGAAGAATAAAAAAGCGAAGCCAGTTAAGTGCCTCTCCATTCTTGGTACTTTCAGGACTTCCCTGGGACTCCTGCATCCCCCACATTCTCTCCAGTGAGAACACCTTTGCCCTGCAGTTTGAAGGGTCTTCTCCCTCCTCTGGGCTAGGGAGGGGCTTGGCAATATGACAGCACAGGGCAGGCTACAGGCACAGCCTTTGCCTCTCTCTCGGCATCAGACATTGAGGGAGGGATGGAGGGCAGCAGAGGCATCTCTCCCTCTTTCTGTAGGGCAGTACAGAGGGACAAGAAAGGCCTTGGCAACCCCCCGTAGTCGGGATGGCATTTAAAGAGCTCATGCTTTGATATGATGCTCTGTTATCTTGAATGTTTATTTTTTTCCCTCCCTCTTGTCAAATGCGAAGTAAGTTCTTGCACTTTTTCTGTTGCTGCAAGAGAAGAAAAGTGTTCAGAGAGCCAGATATGTTAGGAACTGGCAGAGCTCCACTGACTCACTGAGGTTAAGCTGTCCCAGCATTCATAAAGGTCAGGTGGTTACAGACTAGAGAGAGCAACATGACATTTAGGTCTTTGGCCATAACCCAAATCTATGTGGTCAGCATTGCTTTTTTTTCTGAAATTGAAGTTTATTCACTTATATCTAGTTGCCCTTTGTAAATATTCAAGATAATCTTTTTAAATGTGGCCTACTTAGATAGCAAACCGGAACACTTGGCTTGCCAAAATGTGTCTGTGTTTTAGACTTATAACACAATGGCTCTGTATAGAGTCTTTTTTCGTCATTAATTTTGCACGTGTATCTTTTAAAGTGTGTTGTACTTGAGAATACCAGCTTCACAAGTACGTGAGCAAAATGGATGTTCTGCTACTGAAATTGGTAGTTGTCATGGCAGTGAATAATAAGAAGCTGTTTGTGAGTCATTATCCAGGTTAACTAACACAGAATACAAAGGGAATAAAGAAAAGCATTCACTGAAAGATTATTACAGCTTTTCAATGACAGTTCTAATGATGCAGATGGAGCTTTTCTTTAATTTCACCTGAAACTAGGGACTTCAATGGTTTGTTGGGATCTATTCTACAGGACAGCAGCACCTCTCTTACAGGCCTCATTTTCTTGGAGATGAGCAAAATTACTCACATTAAATTTGGTTTGTCATAAGGAAGCGTTAGAGAGGCTCTCTCTTCCATAGTTTCATTCATTCTCCTGAATCCAGCTTTTGGATTAAGCTCCTGATAGGAAGCAAAGCTAATGATGATTATTTGTACAATCTTAGAGCTCTTTCTCTTCCTTTCATCTGGGAACACTTGCTCTCCCTCCCTCTCTCTCTCTGTCCCTGAGTTCAGCTGAATGGCAGCCAAACTACATCACTTAGCTATCTCATTAGTCTTTTATAAAGGGCAGGACAAAAAAAAGTGAGCAACACTGAGTTATGAAGAGTTTCATTTCAGGGAAAAGGTTTCTCTGTTCTGAGATGCAGTTGGAAAGACTGAACTTTAGGTCAATCTAAAGAACACAGAGAAATAGAGTATTTAATATTGAAAACACTGAAAATAGTGAGAACAGGAGAAGAAACCGGCCTCTTCAGAGCCATATTAGTAGTGTAGCAGAAAATGATGGGTGGAATTTTTAAAGCTCATGAATAAATTTGGAGCACAGTTTTCTGAAAAACAGAATTTCTGACTCCTTCTATAAGGCAAACCTAAGAAACTTTGTGAGTAGCTCACATGTCCTAACCCATAACATCTGATTTTTGTTCCAAGATTCTGTAAGACATAACTAGATAGACATACATTTAGCTTTTTGGAGGTCTTCCTATCTTTCAAAACTTTAATACAGATACAACTCTTACTTCAGTAGTTTTCTTTTAGGAATGCCAATAAAAGCACTGCAGGAAAATGGGTATGTATTTTTTTTTTCTGTTCATCTTTTCTCAACAATCTTAACCTATTTTTGTAGAAATAGAGTATACATAACTCAAATGTACTCCTGCTTCATTCTTATTCCTTTCAGAGGTTTTTTTTTATGAAATTATGCTGCTGCATCTTCGGATGATTCCAACTAGTTTCAGTTGTAGACATTTTGTTGCAAAGGCATTCTATTTACATCTCAGTTTTGTTTACAGTCTCAACAAAGCTGTTAAAAGTCTACTAAAAAAAAGAGCAGATAAGTACTTCAGGCACAAAAAAGATGAAGTGGTAAGGGATGGAGAATCTTGTATAAAGATGGTCACTGTCTTGTGTTCTCTTAAAGGACATCCTTATGCTTCCAGTTGCACACTGAGAATAAATTCACATGTTTTGAAGAATACATATTTTATTATAACTGCTGCCAATCCTTCTTCAAATAGGAATGGAAAAGTGATGAATTACAGCAGTCTCAAACTCCTGAAAGCAGAGCCTGATGATTGTTTTTGATCTTTTAGTTCAGCAAAGCAGTCACTAACAGGAAGCAGGCCTTACAGTAAACTGTATCATCACAGAAAACTATAACAGGAATCCTGAGTCCTAAAATACATCAAATGTTGAAGCAAAAGCATATTTGGTAAGTCAAGTTCCTTTAAACTTTCATAAATGATGTGCTATGCTATCAGTTCACAGTTTAGTCTTTTCCTCATATTCATATTGTAGTTTGGCTAGAGAAAGAGGAAGAGAAATCCCAGCAGAGATTTGCCACATTGAATCTGTGCTTGATGTCATTAGAAGTGGTGCTGTTTCCATTTGTGATGTAACAGTAGATTTTTGGAATCCACAATGTTCTCCATTTGAAGTTCAAGCCAAAACTGACTTATGTGATCCTTATTCTGGAAAGATACACAAAGGAAAATTTTATATAACATACTGTGTTAGTAATAGAGCAAAGTGGTTTCTCTATTTGCATTATAACTTTGTCTTCTTGTTGCTTCAAGATACTACACGCATACATTTAAAAGAATAGTCTGAAGACTGTAAGTGTGAAGCAATTTTGCTGGTCTACTACTTCAGTTCATTAAATTAAAAAAAAAAAAAAAAGAGAGCATAAGTTGGTTTAGCTATTGTGTGCTGGTTCCCATCATGTTGCCAGCTTGATTTAGTGATTGCTGGGTGCACATCTGCAGCAGATGCTGTCACCTCTGCACTCCACTGCATCCTGCTCCCTCTGCCCAGAGGCGGTGTGACAAAGCAGAAGTCTAATCAGAAGAAGGCAAAAATAGATGTTTTTACTCAAAGATAAAATGCTGGAATCATGCTTCTCCTGGAACAGGCAGCAGTGGGAAAGGGGATGAGCCAAGCATGGAAAACAGGCAGAAAATAAGACCTGGAGAGTCAGAGTTACAGGTCCTCCAGTGATGAACTGGGATTCTTCGGTCCTTCTAAATGGAGCTCTGCTCCCTAAATGACTTGTCACCCTTGACAGCCTTGAGCAGAATGGATGGCAGGCAACTCTTACCACAAACCTGCAGAGGTACCCAATCCATATGTACCTGCCTGCTTTTCCTGTCCTAGCTGTATATAGTGATGATAGAATTGCTGAAACCAGGAGAAATATTATAGAGTGGGGAGAGCCACAACCACTTGCAAAGTGCACTAAGTGATTTAACAGCTGCTTTTGCAGTTTTGCACTGAACTTAAACATTAGGGTTGGACTGTGGTGGAGACTAGTGCTCTACTTTCACAGTGGGAATTGATAATAGTTTCTTGTTTGTTGTTGCTGTTGTTGTTATATGACTTGGGTGTTTTTTTGAGTGTTTTTTTTTTTTTTTTTTTTTTTTTCCTGAAAAACATAATATGAGCCAGCAGTGAGTGCTTGCAGCCAGAAAGGCCAACAATATCCTGGACTGCATAACAAGAGGGGTGGCCAGCAGGGACAGGGTGGGGGCTGTCGCCCTCTGCTCTGCCCTCATGAGGCCTCATCTGGAGTACTGCATCCAGGCGTGGGGCCCTCAGCACAAGGAGTGGAGCTGCTGGAGCAGGTCCAGAGGAGGGACATGAAGATGATCAGAGAGCTGGAGCACCTCTCCTGTGAAGAAAGGCTAAGGGAGCTGGGCTTGTTCAGCCTGGAGAAGAGAAGGCTCTGGGGAAACCTCATTGCAGCCTTCCAGTACTTGAAGGGAGTTTATAAACAGAAGGGAGATTGACTCAGTCTGATAGTGACAGGACAAGGGGGAATGATCTTAAACTAAAAGAAAGATGATTTAGATTAGTTGTTAAGAGGAAATTCTCTATTCAGAGATCAGTGAAGTGCTGGTACAGCTGCTCAGAGAAGCGGTGATGCCCCATCCCTGGAAGTACTCCAGACCAGGTTGGACGGGGCCCTGGGCAGCCGGAGCTGGTGGGGGGCAGCCCTGCCCATGGCAAGTGAGCACAGAGGCCTTTGAGGTCTCTTCCAAACGAAGCCATTCTATGATTTCATGATAATGCTGTGTGTCTGCACCCATCATTCACTGGGTCTCTGTTCTGCCAGGAGGCTGTCTCAGATTGGCTGCCAGATTGTTTCATCACAGATGCATTTCAGAGGTTTTCAACTGACAGTCTGACACACCCAACACTTTTTCACCACCGTCGGTTCAAGCAGTGAAGGGGAGTGATGACGTGTTGCTGATGTCACAACTCTAAGCAGAACATCAAGTCAGCATCATGCTTGGCTGCTCTTGGAGCTCTGTCTTCTGTGCACTTGCACTTTCCTGTAGAGATTTCAGGGAGGAAGAGAACACTGCTTTTACTCTCTTTTCTCTCTCCCCCATCAAACTGGTTCAACCCCTGCAGCGGGGGATGGACCATCTTGCCTGCTGCTTGCCCTAGGAGAAAGGCCACTGCCAAGACAGCCTGGCTCAGGGATGAGTAGGAGAATAACACATTTTCTATGTGTAAATATCCAGCTCTGCTTAGTCTCAGAGGCAGCTGTCCTGTTTACACAGAATCTTACCTGATATCTGCTATTGTGCTTTACCACACAGGAAAAGGCCAGTAAGGGCATTCTTAAATGGAAGCGTGGTTCAGCAGTGTATAAACAAAAGCTAGTCAGAAATTTCCAACAGTAATCACTCTGTAAGTTGTTTCTTTGTTTTGTTTTTGTTTCGGGGTTTCCTATATCCTTTGACTGGAGGGGTTGTTAATTCCAGGTGCTGCAGGCCAAGAGAAAAGGAGCAGGCCTGGAAAAACCACATCCTCTCCCAGGAGCAGAGCCTTTGCCTGGCTGTGTGTACTCAATTCCGACTGGTTCCACAGCTATTGTGCAAGTGGGGCTCAGCACAGAGCTTGACCTGCTGATTTTGCAAGCGTCACTTTAAGTCTCAGACACGCTCTTATCCCATTGAAGCAAACAACTGATTGTAGGGCAAAATGAATGCTCTCCACTGAGCTGTCCTGAGCCAGTAATTGCCTGCTGCAGCTTTTCTGCTGTTTCCTACAAAACCTTCTTTGTCTGACCACTGGGTGTCAGTGAAAGACTGTGGAGTAATTTTCTGTAATTAAATATACATGAGTTTCTCTGGTCTCTGTGGGTGTTCCCCAGTTAAGGTGGTCTGGGCAGTTTGGAGATCACATACACACCAGAAGTGTATGATTATTGGGAAAAACCTCTCCAATCAGTAAATCTCTTTATTAATTTATATGAAATGAATAATTATACCACGGGCAGCTAAGAAATTAAAGAAAAATACTTATTTTTCTTTTCCACTACTCCCAGCATAGTACAAACAACTATCAGAATGCTGTTAAATTTTACCATATTAATATTCCCTGATCATTAACCACCAATGCATAGTCCTAGAAGGTGCTGTCGTTAAAAATAGTGAATTAGTGGTATGAGGCTTATGTAAAGGTATGAGAACTGAGGGTGATCTGCACCCCAGAGTCAAGCACACTTTTAAGGCTTTGCCCACTGTTGATGGATGAGATGGGGTGACTTTCTGATTCTCTGAATTCTCTGGCAGACTGACAAGAAACATGAGATTATCTGATATAAAATAAAGTACAAGCTAAAAACTCAGTGACAGCTATCTTTAAACATGAGGAAAATTGCTTTTATTTAAAAGAATGTATAAATACGTAAATCTATGTCACTGCACCTGTATTTGATTCTATATCCAGCTATAGACTGGATATTAGGATAAAGTTTTTTGCAGTAAGGATTGTAAGGCCATGGAACAGGTTGCCCTGAGAGGCAATGGATGCCCCATCCCTGGAGACACTCAAGGTCATGTTGAATGGGGCTCTGAGCACCTGATGGAGCTGAAGGTATCCCTGCACACTGCAGGAGGGCTAGAGAAGATGGCCTCTAACAGTTCCTTCCAACTGAAATGATTGTATAATTTTGTGATTCTATCTGAGCCATTGATTCAAGTTTTCAGTATGCCAGCAATATAACACACAGGTTGTTGGAAACAAATTTTGTAAGTCTGGCAGGAAACAACGGCAGTGGCCGTTCCATGCTGAGCAGATGTCACAGCATTTGTGGCTGTGTAATAAGCACCCAATTGTATATTGCTGAACAAATGATCTGCTGTCAAAGAACTGAGACTGTCAGTGTCAGTCTCGTCCTCTGCAGATGTCAGAGTCCTCTAAGTGAGAGAGAGGTACAGCCGAGCGCTGCTGAACTTCCCCGTTTTCCAACTCCCGGACAGGGCCATCAGTGCTGCCCGGGCCGCTAGAGGCCCCTCGGCTCCCGCGGAGCCACCGCAGTCGGGGCGCGGCGTGTGCTGTGAGTGCGGGCGGTGGAGTTTCCATTTCCATCGATGTAACATCGGGTCCGCGGGTCACAGGAAGGGTTCCTAGGCAACCGAAGTCAGTGTTATGTATATTGACAATAACGTAGTTTTACAGAAATTTAAAAGAAAAAAAAAAAAAAAAAAAAAGTGTTACTGCTTCACTCTCAAGCCAAAGCGCTCAGCCTGCACCTCTTTTGGTGCTCCAGTGTATGAAAGCAGTTAATTACATGTTTAAATTATCACTATCAATATCAGTCGTAATTAAACATGTTGAAATGGTGCTTGAGAAAGCCATGCATTCTGACTGGAGTCCTAATTATTTTTAAAGCTTTTTTTTTTTTCTTTTTTTTTAATGTGAAGATTATTTACAGTTCTGTTATCATTTGCAGAATCACAGAACTGTTTCACTTGGAAAGAACCCTTAAAAGTCAGCTGGTCCAACTCCCCTGCTATTAACAAGGGCACCTACAGCTGCATCAGGTGCTCAGAGCCCCATTCGGCCTGACCTTGAGTGTCCCCAAGGACGGGGTATCCGCCATCTCTCCCCATCTCAAAAGGGCAACCTTTTCCAGGGCCTCACCACCCTTATCATAAAAACTTCTTCCCCATATCCAGTCTAAACTTCCCCTCTTTTAGTTTGAAACTGGGCATTTGCACACGTGACTTTATTTGGCCTAAACAGATCACATTGCAAATTAGATTTTTACAGTGGCAGAGTATGCCGGTACTTTCAATAACATGCATATTATGTTTCTAGACTGGAAAACGAATGTAGGTTTTGAATTAGATGCCATGTAATCTAAGATAATATTTTTCTAATTTGTAAAATATGATTAATTAAAAATTAAGTTGTTCAACATCTTAATTCATCATTGTGCGTTACCTTGATATATTACTTTAATCATGACTTCCACAAGTGAAGGTTTAAGCGTATTAGAATTGTATTTGTTGGGAAATTGAGTAGGCCTCTCTTGTGTGATGCTGTGCAGTACTTACCACTCTGCCCTGATTTATTGACTCTTAATAAAAGACAAAGCATATGGTAAACTGTGAAGTCTCCAGCTAAAGCTACTTTCAGTGAGATCTTATCCAGTAGCGTGGTTCAGATTTAATCTGTAATGAAAAATGCAGTCTGAAGGACTGATGGCATTTTGCTCCAGTCACAGGGATGTAGCGGGCAGCAGTACAGGCTGGCCCTGGAGGCATTCCTCCTTTCATTGTCCCAGAGATCCCATGATCTCTCAGCTCCTGCCAAACTGGAGTGAGGACTATACAAGTGAGGACATCAGGAGCTCCTTGCAGTCTCTATGAGCGCCTGCAAGTTTGCCTCACAGAAACATTTAAGGTTGTATCCAGTTGTGGAGTCCTCACTACGGGAGATATGTGGACCTGTTGTGTGTGCTCCAACAGGAGCACATACAGAAGAAGGCCACAAAAGTGATCCAAGAAATGGAACACCTCCTCTATGAGGACAGGGTGAGAGAGCTGGGGCTGTTCAGCCAGAAGGTTCTGAGAGTGGCCCTTTGTTGTCTGCAGGCCAGCTGTGAGAAAAGGAATGGACTCTTTAGCAGGGTCTGCTGTGATAGGACGAGGGGAAATGGCTTCAAACTAAAAGAGGTGAGATTTAGATTGGACATAATGAAGGCTTTTTTACAGTAAAGGTGGCGAGGCAGTGGCACAGGTTGCCCAGAGAGGCGGTGGATGCCCTGTTCTGGGAGACATTCAAGGTCAGGGATGGGGCCCTGAGCACCTGATGGAGTTGTGGGTGTCTCTGCTCATTGCCTGGGAGTTTGATCAGATGACTTTCAAGGATCCCTTCCGACTCATATGATTCTACCATTCTATGATTCTGTGCATCCGTGACCTTGTACAGAAAATGCAGTGTCTTAAGCATAACTCTGTGGTAAAGCTGCTGACCACATGGAAAAAGAGCTCTTCCAAAGCAGAACAAAAAAATTTCTCTCTCTGAACTCACAACTTCTTACTCATTTTAGCATAATACTATTAAATTAGATCATATTCTTAAGGAGGAATATCAATTTGAATCAATTGTTTCCATAGAAGTAACCACTTCTTGCTTTTCTTTTTTTTGGCGGGGGGGGAGGGGGGGGAAGGGAACTTGTAGATTAAGTCTTTTATTTTATATATGTTTTGTGCTGAGATCAACCACAGATAAAATTGGTTCAGAAATGAGTCATGGGTTTTCACAGTGAAAGCAATTAATCATTGGACCACCCTGACATAGGCTGTGGTGGATTTTTCATCACTAGAGTTTTCTTTCAAAGTATACTGTTTTCATAAAAGACACACACTCATTCCAATGAGATATAATTTAGGAATGTCTTTGGACCTGTGTTGTACAGTAGACCAGCCTAAGTTGCACAGCGGTCTCTTCTTGCCTTTTGATTTATGAATATATGTTTGTGTATATATTTGCTACAGTAGTTATTTAAGACATCTAATTTTCACTGTTTCCTTTTGTGGTGGTGGCACCAGTTATGTTTCTCTAATGAAAACAGCATTGAAAAAATTATTTTCTTTGGCTACTTCAAGGCTGAATAAATAAATCTTGTAATTAATTCGAAAGGATTAGTGAATGCAAAAGAGAATAAGAACACACACACAAAGAATTTTAAAAGATCAGAAATAGAACCAGCTGACTTCAAAACATGATATTTAGGAAGGCCAAGAAAGTGGCTTGCATTTAAATGTGCAGTTAAACAAAACAAAATAAAACACGACTTTCTAACATTATATCAATTAAAATTTTTTAATTTTCACATAAAACTTGGAGAATACTGAAATCTGACACAGGCTGAAGTCTGCTTCAAGCAATACTTTACTGTTTAACCTGAGTAGTTGTGATTTCACAGCGTTTTAATGTAAATATATACAGGTGTATTTGCATATATATACACATACAAGCGTATATACATAAGGAATCATCATCGGAAAAAAAAATCTGCTAATTTTTGAGGCAACCTTAATGTGTATTTTAATATAGATATGTACATGGAATTTATGCCTATATATATGAATGTTACAAAGCAGACAGCATGCAGAGAGCATGTGTGGCTGTTGTTAGAACATTCCCAATATTCCTAAGCTGGGACTAGCTCAGCAGCAGCTTTGGTTGTGTGCCCCATCCCCTGACAGATACAAGAAGAGGAAACACTTCTCCAGGACACATCATCTCTGTCGTCTTGCTATGGTGTCTCTTGTGGAATGAGAGGGTGATTGCAAACTAGGTAGAGAGGAGGCTGATCTGGATAAACTAGGCTTCTTTCGGGAGATGCCATGTATATTTGAAGCACATAGTGTGGTGTCCTGACGTCTGAATCTCATGTGGGTATTTGCAAAAGCACTCCATGAAAGGATATAGGGTAGAAGTGACTCTTTCCTTCTAGTGCCCTGGGTTCTGCCAGAGCCCATTGCATGGAACACTGTGTAACTGTCCCTTGTCCAAAGCAGCTGACAGCATGGAGGAGCTGGGTCAGCAGCTGCTTGCCAGATGTAGAGACAGGTGCTTGGCTGTTGCAAAATGGGAAATGACAAGTGACATTGCTCTCTGTCTGCCACTCAGGAGCAACAATCAAAGCTGAGGCTTTTAACAACATCCCTTGCCCTTTAAGGGAAGAAAATTGTTGGCAATTGTGTGTGAGCCAAGATTCCAAAACTCTTTTCAAGCTTTCAGTATTCCATTTTAACGGAAAAGATTATGTTCAGTGTAGTTAATACCACTATATTTATTGATGGTGTGTGGATTGATAGGTACTCTGCAGAGACAAAAGGAAGTTGTTTTTTTCATTCTATCTTGCTCATTTTCTATCTTTCCATCATTTAGTTTCAATTAAAAGATTAGTGATAGTTTAGTTCAATTGCTATGGTAAGGAGTTCCTGCTTCTCTAATTACAGTTAAGGATGGAATAGAGATAAAGAAGTAATCTTGTAGATTTGAAGTAGGAATAGCTATCTTCTAGCCAACGGTCCTTAACCTCTACTCAATTACTATCAATGTGCCAAAAAAAGAAAAAAAAAAACAAAAATTAATATTTGTATTTGAGTATAATATATTGAAATAATAATATTTATTTATTTATTTACTTACTTACTTATTTCAAGGTCACTTGTTGCTAATGTACATGCTTCTTCATTTCAGTGGAAATAACATCCTCTTGAAGCGATTGGTTGGCCAGTCATACTTCTGAGTGTAAATCCTCCAAAGGAGCTGCAGGTCATAGCACGCAGGAAAGCAGTTGCACACAGAAAGATTGTTTTCTTGGGCTATCGTTTACCTTTTAATCCTCTTATTTTTTTCTCTGCAGAATAAAATGTTGTGGTAGTTCAGGTTGTTGTTGTATGTTGGTGTTTGGTTTTTTTTTTCTTTTTTCTTTTTTCTTTTTTTTTTTTTCCCACGGCTACAGAATGATCCTTTCTTTATATGACATAACATTATTTCTTGAAGAAGGAAGTTATACCTGCATGTAGCCCGATCAGGTTATAAATACCATGAGTAGTTTGTCTTTAAAGCCTCATACCTGATTTGCTAAATTTACTTTTAAGCTGACAACTAGAAAATAGGCTAGTTAATTGGTGGAACTGTTTCCTTATCCTTCTTAAACACAGTAAGGCTGCTGCTTCTCTCTACTGAATTAGTTTCCACACATTTGAAGGAATATAGTGGTTAGTTGTACTTTTTTTCTTTTCTTTTTTTTTTTTTTTTGTAAGGAGGGTAGACGTAGTTACAAGAGAACATTCTTTCACTGATTTTCTCAAACTGCTGGATAGGAAACCTGCTTACGTTATTTAAATTTAATGTATGAGTTATAGAACCATAGAGTTGTTCCAGTTTCTTCAGTGGCATGCACACAAAACGTTTATTTCAATGTTTGGCTTTGAGATTCTGAAAATACTTATTTTGTTGATTTATCTTACCTGTACAACTGTATCCATTGTTTTATTTAAGGCTGTTTGTGTTGTTTTCATGGTCATGTGCTTAGAAACTAAATTTTCCATGACAACACCTGTAGTGTGCAAGTAGCTGAACAGTGATCTTGAGTGTTCACTTGTGACACTAGAACCCTTCATTCTGAGTAATTCAGACAATTTTCACAATAAAATATTGTATAGAAGTTGCCATTTTCATACAAATGCTCATTTCTAGGAAAAAAAAAAAAAATAGCAGCCCTATATCATTTATACAGCCTCAGCTCAGTGTAACTGTGAAAAGGCAATATATCGTAACAGTGAGGTTCTCAGAATTATGTTGAAAAACAACACAGAGGCTATCAGGAAATCTTAAATTAATGATGTCCAGTTGAAAAAGGTCTTTTCTTAGAGAGCACTTACAGAACAACCATCAGGCAGGAAAGCAATAAATTAAGATGGTGATAACCAAAGCTGTTGAGCTCTGGGATGGTTCACAGAACATTTTAAATTCACAGTTTATCTGATGCATCTCATTTTTGATTTTTATCTTTGTACATTAACCCCTATGTGCAGTCAATCTATATTTCTGTAGAATGAATAACACTGTCTATATGTTTCCAGATTTGAAAGCAATCCATATCATCTCATTCAAATAGTCAAGTTCAATCAGAGATCAGTGATTATCATACTTCACTTTAGAAAAAATTTAAATTTGAATAGTATTGAATATACAGCAGCAATAGCATGAAACTGAACATTATAGATCGAGTGGTTCACTCCATGTGTTTTCTTCTTTCAAGAGCATAGGAGCATATGCTATTCTGAAGTATCTCTTATTCTCCGTTAGTCTTTTTCTTGAGATTATACTGGGCTCTCTCCCATTAAGCCAGTAGACTTGAGTCCTATTTCAGTTAAGGGTTACATTAATAAATTTAAGAGCAAGACTTCTTTGTGCCAATATAACAAAAAGAGCTATCATTGACTTTATGAACAATTAAACATCCACATCAAGTTTCATTTGCCTTTTGCACAATAAAGATGCTGCTGGAGAGATACTTCTGCTAGGATTCCCCATCAGGAAGTGGAAACTACATATCACTGAACAGAACAAGAGCACACAAAAAGCAAGTTGCTTTTTACTTGTTCATGGCTAATACTCATAAAAAAAAGTGTTATAAAAAATGGTAATAGGATTTAAGTTGGAGAGTAGCTCACCTAAAAAAGTCAGCAGTTGCTTCACAGAGCTGAAATCCTGGGCTATTCTTTAGGTGAGATTATCAATGCAGATTCATGGAAAGATGTCCTTCAACACAGTTTGTTCATAAAAAAAATATGAATCTGGATAATTAAATCAAAATAATAATAATAAAAAACTGTTCTGCAAACCAGAAAAATGCATGTCCTACTTGTATAATATGTCCATTTGAGAGCAAAGGTGCTAGTGATTCCCAATTTGTTTTCAGTCAGCAACCTAATCTGAAATGATCTCTGTCTTATCCATGACATCTGTATAACTGTTAATCTATTATTTTCTGACAAGACTTTGCAAATATTCATTAATGTCTTTTGGAAAGAATACATAAATAAAGTCAGAGAAGAGTGGAAGAAAACCCCTTTATACATTTAGAAGGCATTTACCATACCATTTAAGGAATTTAACCAACTTAGAAGTTAATTTCATTTTCTAATCTAGCAACAGACTTACATATTACTAGACTAAACTAGGGTGAGCATTTATTGTTTATGGAAAACTGAAGTGGTTCTTTGGTCCAAAGTGACTGTGCTTCCATTCATGGAGTCAGTTTCCACATCTTTCTTCTTGAACTGTGGCCTACAACCCAGTGAAGAACAACTGTTTCTATAGGGTTCAAAGTGCACTGGAAAACTTCCCTTCTGCTTTTGTCTCACATCATGCACTGTGGCACTTCTGCACGGCACTACTCAGACTTGAAAACACAAGCTTTCTCATACATCTATCTCCATCTGCAAGCATTGTCACAGCATGGATAATACTGCAGGGAAAGAGCTCAGAGATCTTTCTCCTTTTCCCAGTGCGAGAGAGGTTATCTACACAGCACTGTGTTTGCTCTGCACAGCTTCTGACTTGGGCTCAAGGTAAAAATAGTGAAATTCAGACTTCAGTGGGTTAATGTAAGGCTTCCTTATTGCACAACATGAATGGTTACTGCCACATTGCAGCCATCCCACTGTGGGTTTTAGAGCTAGTGCTGCCAGTATTAGCTTGTGTATCTTTGATTCGTGCTTCGCTTCACTAATATTTCAGCATTTTCTAATCAAAATCCACTTATGAACTAAAGAGTAGATTACTAAACTGTTTCTAGTAGCTTTGTTCTCAGCAATCACTACTGGTTGATTTCCTTACTAGCAAAAGGGAGTAGTGCCATTTAGTAAAGCTAGCAAACTGCTTTATAGTCTGGAAATGCAAAACATTAAACATGCATGAAGCAGTATTAACCTTGTAAGCTCATCTGGGCAAGAACTGCATCCAGCTTTGTTTATTCTAAAAATAACATTTTT
Source organism: Lagopus leucura (assembly GCF_019238085.1). Classification (NCBI taxonomy): domain Eukaryota; kingdom Metazoa; phylum Chordata; class Aves; order Galliformes; family Phasianidae; genus Lagopus; species Lagopus leucura. The sequence continues at coordinate 75,991,464 of NW_024962262.1, forward strand.
CTTTACAGGGATTAAAGTTCTTTGAGTGCCATCCTACCCTGCCAAAGCAAACCCATAGAAGCTAAGAGATGCCAAGCAATGGGACCGTTCTTACTGATATCCTCTCACAGCATATTTGCTTTGACAATGACAAATTACATCTTTTCCAGGAATTTTTGCCTTCCTCAGATAAAGAAACACAGTGCACTGAACATGTTAATCACTCTTGCTGGCTATTACAAACCTTGCCTTAAAACTTCAGAGACACCAGTAAATACTGAGCCCTGACAGATGGTCACAGGCTGTGTGCAGTGTGTTTATCTGAGGATGAAGTATGAAGTCATATGTATGTGTGCATGTCTGTGATGTATCTTCATTCTATGCCTCTTGCTTGCCCTTTAAATATCAGCTGACTGAGTCATAAGCAAAGTGGAACATGGAATTTGCCATGCAGTTTCATTAAAATTTGTGTCTCATTCTCAGTTACTGCACCCATGTTTCTCTTTGTGGGTTGCTGTGTTCTGAACTCAAGGTAGATTGTGTGAGTTTAGGCATTCTGAATTTAAAAAGGAGGCCCCAGACAAGGTCTGAGTTTTCAGACTTCAACTTTTAGAACTTTGTGTAGCCACGAAAGCAGTTGTGTCTTGCTTCTTCATGTCTTCTAAAAGTCTGTATGCCTACTCTGTCAAAAAGGGCTATCCACAACTGCATTTAAAATATATATTTTGTTAATAATATACTATGAACTATCATTATCAGTGCATAAATAGAGGACTGAATAGGACTGTCAAAAAAGAGTCTGCTTTTTATTAAGCACAAACAGGATGATTGCCAAAAACAGAAGTCATAATCATGTGAAAGAACTTAGTTCTTCTTTTGTAAATTGATAGTGATATTATTTTTCTTTTTTTTTCTTTCTTTGTGTCTGTAGCACAAATTACTGCACTTCTGTGGTGTTGTATGCTACACAATGAATCTTCTTGAGTAAGAAATGAAAAGAAACTCCACTTTCTATTGAAAGAAGAGTTGGAATGCTCTTGCCTGTCCACATCTCTTGCCTTGCAAATGATTGATATCACTGTGGTTTCATACAGTGAAATAATCACTTATGGAGGAAAACAGTCTCTGTCTAAAGAAACACAGTCTGAACCCACTGAGGTGTAAACAATACTGTGTTTGTCATCAACTATGACTGGGAAAAGGTCAAGTTATGCCAAGATTTACTGTAAATTCTTAGGGAGCAGGATGGGTTTGGATGTGCAGTTTGCAAGCTGGATGAGGCTTGGAAAGCTGAGTGGAAGCCACCCTGGTGGTGCACAGGTGAGGTGCAGAATGCTGATGAAGGTTTTCTCTCGATGAGAAACATTTCTGTTGAAGCAAGATTTTGTTCTCTTGAGGAAAGAAGTAAATCTTGTTCTAATTTCAATTAACAGCTAAGTTACTATTAGTTAAAGGCTGAAAGTTTGTAATTACTGAAAGATTTCCCTGTGGGAGAAGGGAAAGTTTTGCAGTGTGAGAGTTGATGCTCTTCAAAGCTGTATTACCTTCACTGTGCTTTATGTTTCTACTTGCATGATGAATAGCGACACTTAACTTTGCAGATCTGTTCTCATCATGCAAAGCAATAGCGACAGAACTGAAACCCTTTTCATTAACGCAGAAAATTCTCACAGCCTGTTGCAGTATGTGGAAGCACCTTTACAGGACACAGCTATATATATTGCTGTCAGCGGCTCACTTTCTAAACGTGTGGGTGAGTGCCGTCACACTCAGACAATATAATCTCAAACTGTATTTAAACACTTTGCCACTAAAAAACATATATGTTACAGCCTGTTGTATGAGGTCATAAGAAAAATGCTGGTAAAGTTGGTATGAAAACAAATAAAAGACTGGTTGAGGGGTGTTTTGTTGCTTTTTGTTTGTTTGTTTTTGTTGTTTGTTTTGTTGATCAATAACAGAATAATTGCCAGATAACTGTCTTGAGATACTTGGTAGATTTTGTGAGAACTTTTAGCATCCCTCACCAGTAATTCAGATGACTTATAGTTTTATTGTGCAAAAAGTAGAGAAAAGGAACTAGGCCTACATTCAAAAGATACAAAGACTTGCCACTACCAAATCGTATTAATTTAGTCAGTCTTCAAACTGTCTTATCATCCAAGTACTTCTGAAGCTATGAAATACTGTTTATCTGTTGTGTGCAGAACAGTGTTTCTATACCGCCTTGTAAAAACATGCTGCACAGTGGCAGTCGCTCCCACAAATACTTAGAAATTTGTCCCTTAATAGAGATTTGTAGCATACAGAATTTGGCTCATTAGAAATACAAAACTAAAAATGGAGGCCGTCGAGTTATTAGAGATATGAATCTCTTGAAAATCAGAATGCTCTAACCTGTAGTTCAGAAATTACTTCTACATTCAGACAAGAACTTAGAAGGATGTATTAGGTACAAATTATCTCAAAATATTACTGCCTGAAGTGGCTTCAGAAATATCTATGAAATACTATCTCTGAGCTGTTTACTCTGCTTTGAAGAAGGATTAAAACTAGAAAAATGAGCCTGTGAACTACATTTTAACCAAAATTGACAAGAGTCATTTTAAACTTTGTGTTGTCTTCAGCTGGTTTGGTGTCAGCCATTAAGATGGAGTAAGATTTGAGTGTTTAATTAGCACAACAGAGAAAAAAATAGTTGTTACAGAAATCTAACACTAAAGTTATAAATTGTAAATGTATACAGGCACTATACAATGACAATCACTATTTTGGCTTAATGACAACGTTTGTTACGTATTATCGTTTAAATCCTTCTTTCATGGAACATTTATTTTGAGAATGTTTGATCTATACTAATGATTTTTAGTCTTTTTATTGCATGCTGTATTACTTAAAAATTGCATGCTAACAGTGAATTTGCACTTTTCAGATAGCAAGTGCAAATGCTTATCTCTTCATGAGACATGGAAACAAACCACAGTGGTACATGTCAAAACTTAAAAATAGTGAGCATCTGAGTCTTGTGATAGCACCACACAGCTATTTGGTGTTTTGTTCAAGTGTGAGTTCAGGTCCAGTATTGTGTGAAGTGCACCAGAACAGTCTTTGTGCTGCTGGCTCTGAACAAGCTGTTACAGTACATAAGACATGAGGCATTCATTTTGGAGCTGATCATGCTGAGCTGCCTTTATTGTCAGTGGAAGGGAGCAGGGACTTAGAGAGGATTCACCTGACTATTTTAAGCTTATACTCAAAGTGAGATGAATTATGGTTGTTTCTACAGAAACACTCCTTAGGCTCTCCACTAACTTTCTTAGGTTCAGGTTACTTTAAAATAGTTGTTACTGAAGAAGCGTATTTCTGTCCTTAGAGCACAGGTTGCTAAAGTGTGGCTTCTCAGTGTTTTTTTCTTTACTTTCAAGCCTGGTTCATATGCATGGCCAATATGATTAAGCTAGAAAGGAACCTGTGCAGCAATTGCTTCTGGGTAATCTCAGCTCCTTATTAAAAAAAAAAAAAAAAAAAAAAAAAATTAATGTCTCCATCTGTACTGTGAACTGTATGCACCTCCCAGTGTGTCCCACAGTCCTGGCTCCCTCATTGTCCTTGTTAGCATTTGGCTCCTTCTATAGCTGTGTACCTCTTTCTCCAAAACAGAGAAAGAAAAAGATAGAGAAGAAAAATAAAAAGATGATAAAAAGTAAAGAAGAATGAAAGGAAAGAACAAGATTGTCCTTGTGGCATGATGGTGCATTCTCAATTTCACTGACTTTACAGTGTAGCCATAATTTCTGAAACTATCTGAATGATGAATCTGAGCTTGCCATGGAGTTGAAGAGGAAGAGTTGTAGCTAAATTATGGACCATTCCTAAAAAGAAGCTTTCCATTGCATCTGTGAGGTAGACAGTACATGTCTGAAGTACAGGCTACATGAAGACTTTTATTCGTAGCTCAGAAGATGAGAGAAGTTGGCCATTCTTCTTGTTCTAATGCATTAAAATCAATGGAAGTTTTGCTTGGAACCTAAATGCAGAACTTGAGCCAATCTAAGATTGTGAATGAAAATGATTTCCAAAGTATTTTAGCCACTCTACTAATGGAAAATGCAAATTTGTTTCTTAAATACAATCCTCATTCGTATACTGCTGTTTCCTAAGTATTCAAAGAAAAAAAGTTTCTCATGATTCTTTTAGATGACTGCATCGTAACTGCTTTTAACTCTCTCTTTTTATAAATTGATTTCTAAGGATTCAGCTTGAATGAAAATATCTTCTACTGAGGAATCCCAACTCCAGGTACATAGGGTATGAGGAACTCAGTCTAGACTGTTTGTGTTGCCTCTTAATGATATTTCCAAAGTAACAAATTTTTGCTCTTCAGGGCATCTGATATCTTCTAGTTTTACTGTGAGGCATCACATATTCAGAGAAATCCATCTTTCTTATCTCAGTATTTTTTTCCCTAGTTAGTTATTCTTGGGAAAATTTTCCCTAGTTAATTATTCTTGGGAAAATGTGATCAGTCCAGGTTTCAGTGGAGAAGACTTTCTATTTAAAAAAACTTCAACAATTTTTCAGCAGAATGAGGCTCACTAAAATTTTTTGGTTTAATAATGATATGAATTTTCAGTATTACATAATCATCTGTATAATTCAGACAAAATAGTGTATATTTTCCATTCCTTAGTTTTCATAAAATCACTTCTTTGGCCTAACATAACTTAAAAACTTTTCAGTTTTTCTGAGCGGAGAAATCTTTACAAACTCCTTTCCAGTGAATTGGAAAACATTCTATTAGTGCTAACTGTGATATCTTTCTCAACTCAGTTCTATTTTCCTTGATTTGTAAAATTTCCTCATTTTTGGCACAGATAATTTACCTATCCCACCTCTTCAACTTCAACAACTGCACAGTAATCTATTATACTGCTGCATTCATTCATACAGATACCCAGAAAAAAAAAAAAAAAAAAAAAACAAAACACGAAAAAAACCCACAACATTTTCCATAGAATATAGAATTCTTGGTTCAGATCTCATCCACTTTGTAGAATGTAGTCCACTCTTGTTCAATAATAAGATGAAAATGTTTTTCAGCAGAAATATGTGTGCTTCTCAATCACGGTAACTGTGTATATAACAGCAGATCAGTGACCCTATTTCATTAAGCAGTATTCTTTTTCCTCTCAGAAAGTGATTTCACCATACCTCACCTTCTGATCTAGCCTCCTCTGGCCAAGGGGCATTGGCAGCCTTGAACACTGCAACTTCCTTTTCAGTAAATGTGGAGTTTCTGCCCATTTCTTAGTACAGAATATCATATGTTAGAGCTTGATAAACAGGAGCTTATTAAATTGAATGGGAATTTTTCCATAGACTTTTCTGGGTTTTGGATCAGTACCCTAACATCCACAGAAAGCCATTTAATAAATTGTAGAATGCTTGATAGTCGATGACAGGAGTTTCAAATACAAGTTTGGCATGTTGCTGCCAGCATTGCCTTAAAGAGATAGAAGCTATACAAATCTAGGAATAATGAAATCACCCATTTTTTTTCCAGAGACAAATGCAACCCCAAATTGAAACCATGAAACCACATCTGATGCTAGACAAAAGGAGTATTAAGACAGTCTTGTTTCCAACTATAGGAGTACTTCTCAAATTGTGTGTTCTTATTCTTGCCTTTCAGCTAGTCTTTTTTTGAGATCCATTTTTTCCAAGCAATATTACTGACAACTTCGGCTCATCAGCAAGTCAGAGAAAATAGGTTCTATTACATGGTGCTGCTGTTATGCAGATATATATTTCATCATTCAGTAGTTGAAAAAATAATAAAAAGCCCACAGAATAAGTATGAATGATGAGGGACTGTTCACTTTTCATTAAGCTCTTCTGTAGATATGGAAAGTTAACTGGAAAACAGAGATGTTCTTCCACAAACAGAAGACAAGATTTGATTTGTAAGTTTCATCCCCCTATCCCAACTTTTACCCATTTTTACTCATTTTGGTGAAATGATTCAAGATTCTATATTGAGCAAAAAAGGTAGTCAAGTCTTCCCCTTGTTATGATCCTTATGTCTCACAATAAGAAAAGGGCAATAGACTTTGAAGTCAACGTGAAGAATGTTCAAGATGGCAAAGGGAATAACTAAACATTACATATAGAGACTGGATGGTGTACTTTATCATCGTAAGGATGAAGTCAGCATAATCAGTTTCCATGGAACTGTTACTTTAACATATTCTTAAAGCAGCAAATAATCATCTTCAGAAGTCCCTGTAATAAAAAGTGCATTGAATAATGTCAGCTTGAATTAAACTCATGTGACTGAAAACACTGGGTATCTAAATTACATCCTATTTGCTTGCTTAACTTGTTCATATGACCTACAAACTCTATTTTTTATGTTAAGTGCAGCATAAATGCCCTGAAGCCCTTCAGAAGGAGATTAAACTCATGCTATACTGCAGATACTTTTGTGGATGTAAGTCAGACCCTATAATATATGTGATTGTAAGTTATTTTATGTACTATATTATTATTATAGATTGCTAAAAGAGACCCATCTTTAAGAAAATTAAAAATAAATGAAAAGGTTATTTTCTTAGTTGGTGGCAGACATTCAAAATCTGCTTGTAAATGAGTGTATTTTTAAAACCAAATACAAAGGATCCCTTTAAGTATATGTTTTCTTACCTTGGGGCTTAGACTGAAGTTTTTGTGTATGATTTGTTGATACAAAGGTTAGATCTGGCTTCAAAAATGGCAAAGTATCTTTACGTAAAGTCCAAATACGTCAGTGTTCATACACTACTCCTTTCTAAGACCTTGCAGAACTCAAATCAAAATGTTTATTTAAACCTGTTCCTTCACTTCAGAAAACCAAAAAAAGAAATACAACAAAATTGAAACTGCGACACCTCAGTTGGAACTTTTTCCATGATGGTCAGGCACAAAAGCTGTTTCCAGAATTTTTACAAGAAACCAGAACTGTTAGCTTATCTTGGTAACCTAGTATATTTCCATGAAAAACTGCAGCCACCATAAATTTTGTTTTATGTTTGTGTTCTCTGTTTGTGTATGTATATATGTCAAACTTCACAGAGCTATCTGAAAATATTCTGCAGGTATGTTGCATGGAAGCTGTGTGAATGCCTGAATTATGACCAAATGGTCACCATTCTGTGGTTAAAGTTGTTTTCTGTTTTTAGGAAAAAAATGTCTGGCTGATTAAAATTTTAATTTTCAGCATAGCATACTTAGATTTTTAAAGAAAAAAGAAAAGAAGCAAAGCAGTTAAAATTATCTTTCCAATTTTATCTTCGTCTTAAGTTTACAGTTTTTGAGTTCTCTAGACCTATAAGAAATGGATAAGTGTAAAAATTATCTGGGTTATTGCTTGAGCTTTCAGTAAAAACGGCAAATGTGGGATCTCTGATGCTGTAGCATCCCTTTTCAGAATATCCTGTGTTCGTCTACCCAAAAGAAGCATCTTGTCAATGATAACCCTCATATCCTATCTCAGATCTGTCCCAAGAGGAATAGTCATTTTTCAGCAGATATACCTATGCAGAATACCTAACTTGCTAGTGTACGTATCTTAGATATAACACCATGAAACTAGCTAGTGTTATGTGGGCTTGTTTTATCTATCATCTCTCTGAACTCTGAGCTCATGGCCATGGGGTTGAACATCATCCTGCAAGAACTCTTGATCTCTTTGAAGCAGCCAGCTAGATTGCTAAATCGTGCATTAACTCTTCTCAGTAAAAATCATCTAATTTGACCTTAAACAGTTGAGATATTTGGTCTTTGTAGTCTCAGTTAATGATGTAAATCTGGCAATAACTGTCAAGCAATCAATAATTACTACAATAAGCTGCCACTGAAGTTACCTGTGGGAATGCTGCAAATGCTGAAGTCTTTCGATGGGACAGCAAAGACCAAAAGAGGTAAATGCATCTAAAGTCAAAAGCCCTTTAATGCTCTGTGGCTAGTTTCTCTTGTGATACAAATGGATAAATATCTGTGAAACTTAATGCACTTCTGTCCACTAAAGCAGTGTTAAATTTGGTCTTAAGTTTTCCACAAACTGCTGAACAACCAAAGGATATCACAGGGCCCTCACACTGGATATTTACTGGTATGCCTTTGAGCCTACATGCCTTAAGTTATAAAACATGTGAAGTGTGTTTTATTAAAAAAGAATTCCTATGGTGTAGAATGAAAGCATTTGGCTCCTGATTTCTGGCTCTCATTCCACCAGTCCAGTCATGAAGGGGTTAAGTGTTATTTATTGTTTTTGGAAATTCTTTAAGGATGAACGCATCTACTGAGAAAAACAAGCAGCCTTGGTGCTAACGGGTAATTTATATTAATTTTAAAGTTAGGAGAAAACTGTGATCTCATACTACAGCCTAAAAACCTGTCCATTCGTTACTGCATGGCAATGGAATTTGGTTGACATAATCTGAGGAAGCTGACTTTCACAGTATTCAGGTAAGTCAGATCAGGGAAAGGCTCAAGGCTCAATTACATGTGCTAAGAAATGACATCATTTTTCTTTCCTCCACTTTTTTTTTTTTTTTTTTTTTTTTTAATATTATATGTACGGAAAAGATCCAAAAGATCCTGTATATTTTTGAGAACAATACATAGAGCCTTTAATTTCATTAAAAAATTCATTTCAACAATGTTGGAATATGCCATTTTTCAGAAAAAAGAAACTTAGATTTTCATTTCAGTAAGACGTTTAAATATTTAAAATCTGTAGGATCAGAATTTTTTTTACATCATATTTCATTATCTTTTACATAAGTATGCCATTACATCACTCTGAATGTATAATAAAATCGAGTTTTAGTCTGATGTTATTTAAAGTCAGAGAACTAATCACCTCCTTTTTGAAACTGTCTCACTGCTGAGATTTTTTCTTGCCTCAGTTTCAATGTCTGGCTTCAGCCTACAGCTACTGGTTTTAATTAGACCTTTCCTCACTGGATTAAAGAGCTTTTCAGTACATTTAATAATTTCTTCACATACTCATACTCTGCAAGTCATCTTCCTGTTTATAATACAGTGAGTGAGTTTCTAACTTTCTTATTGCAAGATATCTCCAAATCTCGATTTCCATTTGAGGATTTGGGGCTTTTGCTTTTATTTATTTATTGTATTGTTATTCAACATAATTTGAAAAAAAACGGGCATGAGACAGCAGAACTGGTCTAACCATTGCCATATGGGGAGGTAAAATCTTTCTTATTTTCTATTTCTACTCCTCATGCTGCCAAGGATTTCATTCTCACTCACTGTGCCTCTTTCTCTTGTAGTGTCAGGAAACCACAGCTCCTCTGCACAGATGTATGAGCAAGTTTATCCTTCCTGTTCTGCCTTGTCCTTAAAACACATTTCCTTGAAGCCACAGCTCAGTCAGTGGCCAAGGATCCATTGGCAGACCCCCATTTTTATGCAGGAGAGACCTATTCACTACTAATGGCCCTTTGATTGCTTTTTCCACACTTTCTGGACCATTTCCTACACTACAGGCTCCAATGACCAAATGAAGGGCCTAATTCAGGTTGTCCTTTTACAAGCTCAGTATCCATAAAATGAAATGGAATTATTAACTGGATACATGCACATTCCTGAAACTGTCACCCCCCTCCGTTTTGATTTGTCTGTTTTTTCCCCCTCATTTATTTCCTTTATGAAGAAACTCCAAAGTCTCCACATGCTGTGTCTGATTTCTTTTCCTTAGTTTGATTGATTTATAAAACAAGGCTTACAGAGTGAGCACTTATTTCAGATAAATGAATATATTAGGAGTATACTAAATAAAGATGTATGTACATATAGTCTGTTTTAAAAGAAATTCCCAAGGGAAAAATCATAGGCATTCTGTTCTAGGCTAAGATCCAGAAAAACATCCAAACATATGTATAAGATTTTAAAAAGCAGTAGTATTTTGTTTCAAATAGATTGCTTAACTTTAAGCTAAACAATCTTCCATATTGTTCTCTGAATTTTTACCTTTATTTACTCTACATTTTAACCTGAACTACTGTACAGTTGTTCAAAAAAGGTTATTAAATGATAACTACTATTATTAATCAGTAATTATCCAATAGAGTTTATTAATGATTGCAAGATATTGATGATTTGAAATCCTCCTTTTAATTACTTCCATTGAAGCTACTTGTTTTGATCATCTTGCAACATTAGGATTTACCTGAGTTAAGTAGAATAACTTGCTTTACCGTACACTCTTTTCCTTTTACAGTGCCAAAGGCAATTTTAATTACCCTTTGCATTGATATACTGAAATTCTATTTACAAGAGAAAGTACAAATTTCTTAGTTTATATTACAGAACCATGAAATTATTGTAGATTATTATGTGCTCAAAGGAGGGTGTTAAGATTCAGTTCAGTAGTTTAGGATCCTGTTATAATCTCTCCAGGCTTTGCTGCATATTATGTGCTAACTAAGCAGATGATGTGAGACCTCTGTGCTCCCTGACGGCCTGCTCTGAGTTGCCTTTTGAGTTGTTCATAGATTGATTCTGAATCTGATTATCAGTTTGGAAAAAATGTCACCAACTGCTTTCTGAGATTCTCCCTTTCAAGTGATTTCCTGAGACTTAAGTTCTGGTCGTTCATGAATGTATTTACTGAGAAATTTTTTGAACATAGTAGTCAATACTGAGAGGTAATTGAAAACCCTTGCACTTAGGAAGTCATTGTGACCTTGATGGGTGTATGTGGTGGACAAGAGAGCCTGATGTCCACTGAACAAAACATTAAGCTGCTAAGTTCCTATGCTACTGTAAGGTTAGTATGGTTAGGAGACTCCAGTGTTGTGCAAAAAGCACACCACAGGAGAGATTTTCAGACCAGGGAAGAGGTTTCTTTGGTGTGTTGATTGCATGTCAGTATGCAGTGATAGGACAAGAAGAAATGGCCTCAAGTTGCACCAGGGGAGGTTCAGGTAGGATATCAGGAAAAATTTCTTCTCCAAAAGAGTGGTGGGGCACTGGCACAGGTTCCCGGGGAGGTGGTGGAGTCACTGTCCCTAAAAGTGTTCAAGAGATGATTAGATGTTGTACTAAGGGACATGGTTTAATGGGAAAATATTGGTGTTAGGTGAATCGTTGGACTAGATGATATTGAAGGCCTTTTCCAGCCTTGATGGTTCTATGATTCTATGTCCACTGAGTCATTAGCAATTATGGCCCAGCTACAGAATAGGGTAAAATTTCCTGTGCAGATAATCTTTGATCAAATGAAGGGAGAAAAATCAATGCTTCTGGAAAACCCAAAGGCATATTTAACCAAGGTAATGAACCACTTCATGAAGGAAGCTTGAAGTTTTTTCAGATACCTATTTGATTTTGTTATCCTGATATGTATAGTTGTACCTGAAGGAAGCCAGCATCAATTATTGATCACGACGCTCTAGGCACTTGGCATGACTAAGGTCAGACTACATGCAGGGACAATGTGTGATCAAAACAAGACCACTCTCGGGCAGGAAAGGGCTAAGTGACTTCAGTAGGGTAGCACCTCAGTCACTGGGTGACATTATGAATTACCTAATACAGGCAGCTTGCAGCCTTGTGGAAGCACCTGTCAGGCTTGGCTGGGCATGGATTCCCTCAACTAGAATACACTTGTCAGGATAACGATCCATTATTCAGAAAACAGCCAATCACATTTTATTTCAGAACAACATGGTAAATTATATGAAAAATTCCAAGGCAGTGACTCATGCAAAATTGTGTGAGGAGAACACTGATTAGAAATTATGCATGAATTAGTGGAAGTTTTCTTGACTGATAAGTGAAAGTAAGAACATAACATAACAATGCATGTACTGGAATAACTCCGTATAAATGGGCATATTGCTTCCAATAGCGTTGCATACCTAAACATTTACAGAAAGATGATATAGAGACATAATTATCATATTTACCCATGTAAGACTAAATTCTGCCACTGTAGGCTACAGTGAATAGTACTGTACCACTGCAAGCAGTTCTAAATAGGTAGCGCTGTGCAGTGCAAGAGTGATAGTTTTGCAAGGGAGGGAAAGAAAATACCTTTTTAACCTCATATTATCCTTTTACACTCTGAGTCATTAAAATTATTTTTTCTTATAAACATCATCTTTGCTAGTAGAGGAATATATGGACAAATACTCCCTCTGACAATCAGTGTGTTTTGGAGCAAACTCAAGACATACATGTTATTCAAACTTGCCTTTCCCTGACTCCTACTGAATTATTTGCCCCCAAAAGAAAATATTTGACTCTTCTTAAAACTGTAGTCAATGGTGAAATTCTTGTCAAGCACTGCAGGCCAAGTGCATTCCTCAAGTTAATTGTAAATCACACTGTGATGCGTTATGCAAAAATAAGATTCTGTATCAGTAGTTTTCAACCTGCGGCCCACCACTGAATAAAGAACAAGAGTCTATTGTCAGTAGATTAAATTTATTACATTGCATCCCTTCCTCCAATGGAAAAAAAAGTATGGGATTCATAAATCAGAAAAGATTCAACAACACTTCTATGTTTAAAAAAGTTGCATTTTGGGTTCACTTGAAGATTAGTTTAACTGTTGACCAAATAAACAATTTTCTTTAAGTTTTACAGGATGCACTAGGTGAAAGTTAAGAGGAATAAAAGTGAAGTAGAAAGAACAGATGAATTTTATAAAGGTGAGGATTATTTCATGCCCACATATCTAGGTTTTCCTCCTATGGAATTGAAGTTGCATTAAAAGGATGATTCATGATCTGATGTGGTAGTAGAGAAGTATCAGGATTGTATTCCTTAACAATGAAGCATGAGTTGCTCACAGGTCCTGCAGTTTAGATTTAGAAGAATATGCATCTTGCTGTAACAGTTAAGATAACAATTCATTCAGTATAATCCACTTTCACTCAAATACTTTGGTAGCTAATCTGATTCAGACAGTGTGTCATTCTATTTCTCAATAATTTTATTTCAGTTAACCACATTTCACTAGTCAGTGTTTGTTTTTGCAACCATAGTGATGAAATATGTTTATTGGCTACAAATACAGAAATTCTAAGCAGGTGTCTAGTTTTGTCAAATTTCAGTAAATCAAAATATCTCTCATCCATGCTACTAATAATTGAATTTTAAACAACATAAACTTTTTTTTTTTTTTGTCCAACACCAAGTCATAAATCTCTCAATTTGGAACTGGCCAAGAACATCGGAAAATATTCATCTGCACTTCAATGTGTCTTCTAGTGTTTTGCTATTTTTTTTTCTGTTTTCTTTTTTGTTTGTTTGTTTGTTTTTTTTTGTGTGTGTGTGTTTGTTGTTTGTTTGTTTGTTTGTTTATTTCCAGAAGATTATGGTCAGAGAGCAACTAACTAGTTTTCTTTTGCTGGTCATACCTCCATGCTCTTTGATGCTTTTTGTTATAGGATGATACCATTGTAATCTGCTATGACACTGTTGTGACAGTGACATCAGATACTTAGTGACAGTGACAACATATACTTAGGAAACATCTTTTGGTTAATTTTTATATATATATATATATATATGTATATTATGGTGTGTGTGTGTGTGTGAAAATGTCCTTATAAGCCTACGTATTCTGTTCTAGCAAAGGCTAATTACATTAGAAAATTCAATTATCCCTTCTGTTACAGCAAATGTCAAAAATGGACACTGATTTTGCTTTTATTTTCAGTTTTGAATATACTGCCTCTGTTGTTCTTTGATTGTATGTCTTTTTACTTCCTCCTATCTTTTCAAAGTAATCATAGAACCATGAAAACTGTTTTTTTTACATTTCTGTTACCTATTTCCGTATTGCAGAATGTTTTACAAGACTGTTATAAAGAACTGTTTACCTTAAAAATGTGTTTCAAACAAGTGAACATTTTGCTCCATCCCTATATGTACATGATCCAACAACTCACAAAGTATTTGGAAACAGAGTATTCATAAACCTCCGGTGATTATCTCAACTGATCCCTTCTTATTCCTGTTGCACACATTAGA